>NC_064820.1:207550361-208165719 GCF_024166365.1 Elephas maximus indicus
TCGCCAGTAACTATCAATGCATCTTGATTGCATGTTCAGTGGATTTCAGACTGCAGCAGCTGATCAAAATCTTCTATTTCTTCATTTTTGGCCCTAGTGGTTTTATGTAAATTTGAATAATAGTCATATTAACTGGTCTTCCGTGTAGGCATATGGATATTATCCTATCACTGACAGCGTTGTAATTCAGGATACATCTTGAAAGGTTCTTTTTGATGATAAACGCAACACCATTCCTCTTTGAGTTGTCATTCCCAGCATAGTAGACTATATGATTGTCTGATTCAAAATGGCCAATACCAGTTCATTTTTGACAATTTCCAATTTTCCTAGATTCATACTTCGTACATTCCAGGTTCCGATTATTAATGGATGTTTGCAACTATTTCTTCTCATTTGGACTCATGCTACATCAGCAAATGGAGATCCTAAAAGCTTTACTCCATCCATGTCATTAAGGTCGACTCTAATTTGAGGAGGCAGCTCTTTTCCAGTCATCTTTTGAGTGTCTTCCAACCTGGGGGGCTCATCTTCCAGCACTATATCAGACAGCGTTCCACTGCTATTCATAAGGTTTTCACTGGCTAATGCTTTTCCCCAGTAGTCTGCCGGGTCCTTCTTCCTGGTCTGTCTTAGTCTGGAAACTCAGCTGAAACCTAGCCACCATGGGTGACCCTGCTGGTATCTGAATACCGGTGGCATAGATTCCAGCATCACAGGAACAGGCAAGCCCCCAGAGTACGACAAACTGACAGACTTGTAGGGGTTGGTGCATTTAGTCCATTTAAATTCAACTTAGTTATGGATAGGTATGAGTTTAGTGCTGTCATTTTGATATCTTTTTGTGTGTGTTGTTGACAGTTTCATTTTCCTGCTTAATTTTTTGTGCTGAGTAGTTTATATATTGTCTTTTCCTCTTATTCATTGTTGTTTATTTTGTTTCTGCTGAGTGTTTATTTTTTTTCTTGTATTTTATCTTGATGTGCAAGATTGTTAGTCTCCTTTGTGGTTACCTTCACATTTACCTCTATTTTTCTAAGTTTAAGACTAACTTTTATTTCTTTATATCACCTTGTTTTCCTCTCCATATGAAAGTTCTATGACTACATTTCTTAGTCTCTCTTTATTCTTTTAATATTGTCTTCTTTTATATAATGGCTTTGTTTTGTTTTGTTTTGTTTTATCTTGTTTTACTTTTGTGATTTCCCTATCTGTGTTGACATGTGATTGCTCTGTCCAGTGTTCTATTCTTAGGCTGCTATCTGATATTATTGATTTTCTAACCAGAGAACTCGCTTTAGCATTTTTTGTAGTTTTGATTTGGTTTTTATGAATTCCCTAGCCTTCTGTTTATCTGAAAATATTCAAATTTCGCCTTCATATTTGAGAGGCAGTTTTGTTGGATATATGATTCTTGGCTGGCAATTTTTTTCTGTCAATGCTTTATATAAGCCACCTCACTGCCTTTTTGCCTGCATGGTGTCTGCTGAGTAGTCTGAGCTTATTCTTATGGACTCTCCTTTGTAGGTGGCTTTTTGTTTCTCCCTAGCTGCTCTTAAAATTCTCTTTAACTTTGGTTTTGGCAAGTTTGACAATAACATGTCTTGGTGACTTTCTTTTAAGATCTACCTTATGTGGCATTCCCTGAGCACCTTGGATAGATACCTTCTCATCCTTCAGAATATCAGAGAAGTTTTCTTCCAAGAAATTTTCAAAAGTTCTCTCTGTATTTTCTGTTATCCCTCCCTGTTCTGGTATTCCAATCAGTTGTAGGTTATTTCTCTTGAGAGAGTCTCACGTGATTCTTAAGGTTTCTTCATGTTTTTTAAATTCTTTTTCTGATTTTTCTTTGAATATATTAGTGCTAAGTGCATTATCTTCAATCTCACCAATTCTGTCTTCATTTTCTCAATTCTGCTCCTCTGACTTTCTGTTGAGTTGTCTAATTCTGTAATTTTATTGTTAGTCTTCTGAATTTCTGATTGCTGTCTCTCTTTGGATTCTTGCAGCTTATTAAATTTTTAATTATGTCCTTGAATAACTTTTTTAATTTCTTCAACTGCTTTGTCTGTGTGTTCCTTGGCTTGTTCTGTGTATTGCCTGATCTCCTTCCTGATATCTTGAAGGGTTCTGTATATTAATCTTTTGTATTCTGCATCCAGTAATTCCGGGAAGGCACCTTCATCCAGAAGATCTCCTGACTATTTGTTCTGAGAGCTTGTTGAAGCTATCGTGGTCTGCTTCTTCTTGTGATTTGATATTGACTGTTGTCTTCAAGCCATCTATAAACCAAAAAAAACAAACCAAACCCAGTGCCATCAAGTCGATTCTGACTCATAGCGACTCTATAGGACAGAGTAGAACTGCCCCATAGAGTTTCCAAGGAGCACTTGATGGATTCAAACTGCCAACCCCTTGGTTAGCAGCTGTAGCACTTAACCACTATGCCACCAGGGTTTCCAAGTCATCTATAAGTTTTGTATTAGTTTATTTTGTGTCTGCTTACTACATCCTAGCTTCTTGCTTTGTTTTGTTTTGATATGGCCAAACAAGTTGCTTGAGTGAGCTAGCTTTATTATTTTCACCTTGGAAGCTCTAACATCCTGTAACCAGATGGGTAGAGCTGTTATCAGGTGTATCAGCCTAGGAGTCCATTCACTTTTCTTGTATAGATTCAACTCAGGTGTCCAGGTAATTGGTCATCAAGTGTGTGGTACAGGTTCTGTCCTACAGTCTTAGAGGGGCAGAGATGATTGTTGTAGGTACCAGTATCTGGTTTCAGCAGGGGGTCATGCTCTGAACAAGGCAGGGGTCTGACAACTGTACCCCAAGTATCTGTGAGGAAAGCATGTCCCTGTTCCCTAGAGCACACAGGTGGGTGGTTTCTGCAGGTGGAACTTGGGTTCCCAATGCTTTTGGTTGTAAGGACTGGGAGGTGCCAGTTATCCTTGGACCCCTGCCACAGGTGGCTGGGTGACCTGAGTGGAGCCACTGGTCCATAAGCTCATGATAGGCAGAGGTTTCAGACATCAAACACCCATCTCTCCACTGCACAGCTGAAACGGTTGCAGTCTGCCAACAAGGGCCTATTCTCCTGAAATAGGCTCATGCAGGTCCATGCAGGGGGAAAGGTATTCAAAGTCCATGGACTGCTTATGCCTGGACAGGGGCCGCTTCTGTCCTGAGGTCCTCAGCTTAGTGGAGCTGGCAGATTATCTTCTCCCCAGTAGTGAATTTATTCCTTCTCCCAGTCCAGTAGAATGGCTCAGGGCATGCAAAAGGACCTATCTCAGCCCAGGGAAATTGACAGCTTCCGAAGCTGACTTGAGGGCTCGGGGCGCAGTAAGATATATGCAAACACTTAGCTTTTGCTGAGAGTGCCATTCTTCTCTGCTTCTGGAGGTGTGAGTAGGCTATGCAGCTGGCTGTATCTCCCTGAGGAAACTGCAGCTGAACACTCCCACCAGCCCACTGCAGCCTGAGGGTTCCCGGGGACTTAAGTACAGCAACTCCTCTCTGCTTCTGAACTGTCTCTCCTTCCCCCTGCCACTCAGTCCATTTTCTAACTTTGCCTTTGATGTTCAGGCCTTCTAGCTTGTCATAAATGTAATTGTTTCACTTTTGGGGGGGGGTCTTTATTGTAATAGGCTTCACCAGAACCATCTGACTACTCCGCCATCTTGGCCCCACCTCCCCCATGATTTATTTTTAAGACATGGAAAGAAAAACAAAAGGCATTACTGTAATAAATACATGAATTGATTTAAGGAATCCTGAAACAGATACTTTCATATATATATATATATATATATAAAATCATATATAGCAATCTGCTAAATAGTATTAGAAGACCTTATAAATCATGATAGGAGAGTCTGACCCATGAGATGGTACCAGTAAAATGGAAAAACTATGAAACAATATTACTTCATCTTTGTTTTCAAAAACTATAAATTGATAATGGTTTATTTTTTAATGAAATTAATTGAAGGGGGATCTGAACAGCAAATATGTACATGAGACAGCTCCCAAAATCAGTAAAGAATATTCTTATTAAGCTCAAAAATTTGAAAGAAAAAAAAACAAATCAGTAATAACTGCTTTTTCAAATATGATAAGAGAAATTTCTCTCTCTGTTTACATACCTAGTGAGAATGTAAAACAGCAAAACCATTCTTGCATGCAATTATGAAGTAATTTTGAATCCCAGCCATTTTCCTTCCTAAGGCCTAAACGGGAAGCATCATTAACAAGATGGAGAGTTACTTAAAAGCAGAAATAGATATTAAAGAACCAGTAGATTTGGTGGAAAGGTGTTTGTCAGGGTTGTATCCTTTCACCATACATATCCAATCTGCATGCTGAGCATATTATCTGAGAAAGTGGACTATATGAAGAAGAATGAAGCATAAGGACTAGAGGAAGGCTCATTAACAACCTGTGATATGCAGATGACATAACCTAGCTTGCTGAAAGTGAGAAGGACTTGAAAAACTTACTGATGAAGACCAAAGACTACAGCTTTCAGTATGGATTACTCCTCAGCATAAAAAAAAACAAAAATCCCCCGAAATGGACCAATAAGCAATGTCATGATAAACAGAGAAAAGACTGAAGTTGTCAAGGATTTCATTTTACTTGAATCTACAATCAGTGCCCATGGAAGCAGTAGTCAAGAAATCAAACAACATATTGTATTGGACAAATCTGCTACAAAAAAAAGGACCCCTTTAAAGTGTTAAAAAGCAAATATGTTGCTTTGGGGACTAAGGTAAGTCTGACTCTAGCTGTAATATTTTCAGTTGCCTCATATGCATGTGCAAGTTGGACAGTGAATAAGGAAGATGTCTGAGTTATGTAGTGCTGCTGCATCTGAAATACCATAAGTGGATAGCTTTAACAAAGAGAAACTTATTCTCTCACAGTCTAGAAGGTTACAAGTCTGAATTCAGGGTGTCACCTCCAGGCAAAGGCTTTCTCTCTCTGTCAGCTCTAGAGGAAGATTCCTTGTCATCAATCTTCCCCTGTTCAAGGAGCTCCTCAGGCACAGGAACCTCAGGTCCAAAGGATGCACTCTCCTCCTGGTGCTGCTTTCTTGGTGGTATGAGGTCCCCACCTCTCTGCTTGCTTCCTTTTCCTTTTATCTCTTGAGAGATAAAAGGTGGTGCAGACCACACCTCAGGGAAAGTCCCTTTACTTTGGATCAGGGAGGTGACCTGAGTAAGGGTGGTGTGACAGTCCCACCCTAAATCCTCTCAACATAAAATTACAATCACAAAATGGAGGATAACCACATAATACTGGGAATCATGACCTAACCAAGTTAACATATATTTTGGGGGGACACAGTTCAATCCATGACCGTCCACCCTTTGGCCCCCCCAAAATCACATCCTTGTAACATGCAAAACATATTCACCCCATCATATCATAGCAAAAGTCTTACAAAACAACCCTACCCTCCAGCCTCTAGGTATTGGCCATACTCTCTGGATTCTGAGTGGGGCCCCTTGGCCCTGGGCTTCAGCTCCACCTTCCAGGCCCACTGGGGCAGCAACTCTGCCCCCTTGGCTTTAGGTGCACCATTCTTCTGGTCCATCTGAGTGGCCACTCCACCCTTAGAAACACCAGAGGCCATGACTCCACCCTTTGAA
The DNA here is from genome assembly GCF_024166365.1 of Elephas maximus indicus. Classification (NCBI taxonomy): domain Eukaryota; kingdom Metazoa; phylum Chordata; class Mammalia; order Proboscidea; family Elephantidae; genus Elephas; species Elephas maximus. The sequence goes on from NC_064820.1 coordinate 207,556,016, forward strand.
ACCCCTGAGACCATGGCCCTGCCTTTGGAGACTGAGGCAGCTCAGCTTCTGGTGTTCCTTGTCTCTTCAGCTTCTGTTTCCTGGTTTCTTAGCTTCTGGACTCCTTGGACCTCACACCCACACCTGCCCTCCTGGGCCAAGTATTCTAAAGCTCAGTAGCTCCACCAATAAGTGCCCAGAGGCACTCTGCTCTGCCAGGAAGCCTCCTGAGCACAGGCACTCGGTCTCTTACTCTGTGGGTTGGCTCCAGTGCTGTCTGGCACTGGTCTCCTGGTTCTGCTGCTACTGGTTCACTGCTGCTGTCGCTGGTCTTCTGCTGCTCTTTCTCACCATCTGTGCCTTCTCTGGTGTTAAAAGTTCTCATCTCTCCCTTCTGCGTCATCTATCCATTCAGAGTTTCAAAACCACTTTCACGTTTTAGGTATCTGTTAGAGCAGCACCCCACTCTCTTGGTACCAAATTCTGTCTTGGATATCTGGTGCTGCTATAACAGAAATACCACAAGTGGATGGCTTTAAGAAAGAGAAATTTATTCTCTCACAGTCTAGTAGGTTACAAGTCCAAATTAAAGGTGTCGGCTCCAGGCAAAGGCTTTCTCTCTCTGTCAGCTCTATAGGAGGATTCCTTGTCTTCAATCTTCCTCTCGTCAAGGAGCTCCTCAAGCACAGGAAACCCAGGCCCAAAGGATGTGCTCACCTCCTAGTGCTGCTTTCTTGAAAGATAAAAGGTGGTGCAGACCACACCTCAAGGAAACTCACTTTACCTTGGATCAGGGAGGTGACCTGAGGAAGGGTAGTATTACAAACCCACCCTAATCCTCTCAACATAAAATTAATATCACAAAATGGAGCACAACCACACAATACTGGGAATCATGGCCTAAACCAAGTTGACACATATTTTTTGGGGGGGCACAATTCAATCCATGACAGAAGACCAAAGAAGAATTGACAGTTTTGAATTATGACATTAGTGAAGAATGCTGAATATACCATGGACTGCCAGAAGAATGAAAAAAATCTGTCTTGGAATAAGCACAGCAAGGATGGCAAGACTTCATCTCATGTACTTTGGACATGTGCTCAGGAAGGACCAGTCTCTGAAGGAGGACATCATGCTTGGTAAAGTAGAGGGTCAGCAAAAAAGAGGGAGATCCTCAACAAGATGGACTGACATAGTGACTGAACAATGGGCTCAAACATAACAATTAGGGTAAGAATGGCACAGGACCAGGCAATTTTTCTGTCTGTAATACACAGGGTCCTCTGAGTCAGAAACTACTCAAGGTCACCTAACAGTGACATATTCAGTGGGCGATAATGGGTTAAAAATTGAGCACAGGGAATATGAGGTGAAGAAGGAGTATCAATGTATATGTAAATGGTAGGCATTTGGTAGCATCTGAGATCCATAAAAACAAGTATTGAGTGAAAATATACAAATGCAGTGATCATAAGTATGTGTCAAATAGAAAGACAAAGCCATATCTAAATATGTTGAGAGAAAAATTAATTTCATGGACAGAAAACTAACACAGTATATAGTATTTGAGGATGAGTAACAAGACAACTAGTAGTAGAACAAAAATGAGTAACCATAATGGCAATTTTTCAAAAAAGAACAATTGGCAATAGTGCTGAAATCTACATCTTTTGAATCTTGGCCTTACCAGGTAACAACTGGCTCCTCATTACCACAACATAAAGCTTAGCCTGTCATTCAAGTACAGAGCTCTTAAGTCAGCCTTCTGCTTTTCAGGAGGAGGCTAGGGCAGAAAGTATGAAATCTGAGCAACAAAATAAAAAAACACAGGAATTCACTATAATAAACAGCCTCGATTCAAAAAGAATCTATTGAATACTACTCATTACATCTCTGCCTCTGTGGAACTTAAATGATAATGAAAAGAGAAAGAAAAACAAACAGATATATTAGTAGTATTATTGTCATTATCGTAGTTAGTTGCTATCAAGTCACCCCGACTCATGTTATTGTCGTTAGGTGCCGTAGAGTAGGTTCCAGCTCCCAGCAACCCTCTGTTCAACAGAATGAAACACTGTCTGGTCCTGCACGATCCTCATTGTTATGCTTGAGCCTGTTGTTGCAGCCACTGTGTCAACCCATCTCATTGATCATCTTCTTTTTCACTGGCCGTCTACCAAGCATGATGTTCTCCAGGGACTGATCCAAGCTGACAACCTGTCAAAAGTATGTGAGACCAAGTCTTGCCATCTTCACTTCTCAGGAGCATTCCAGCTGTACTTCTTTTAAGACACATTTGTTCATTCTTTTGGCAGTCCATAGTGTATCCAATATTCTTCACCTACAGCATAATTCAAGGGCATCAGTTCTTCTTTGGTCTTCCTTATTCATTGCCCGGCTTTCACATGCATATAAGGCGATTGAAAACACCATGGCTTGGGTCAGGCCCACATTAGTCCTTAAAGTGACATCTTTGCTTTTTTAATACTTTAAAGTGATCTTTTCCAGCAAATTTGCAAAATGCAATGCATGGTTTGATTTTTTTTTTTTTTGGAACATTAATTCTTTTTATTTTGCTTTACATGAAGGTTTACAGAATAAAGTAGTTTCTTATTAAACAATTAATTATGTGACATTGGTTGCCAACCCCACGATATGTCAACACTCTCCCCTTCTCAACCTTGAGTTTCACATTACTAGCTTTTCTGTTTCCTCTTGCCTTCTTGTCCCTGCCCCCAGGCTGGTATGTCTGTTTAGTCGTGTTTTGTTTTATGTGTCTGCCTAATCTTTGGCTAGAGGGTAATCCTCAGGAGTGATTTTAGTGCTGAGTTAAAAGGTTGTGCAGAGGCCATATTCTTGAAGTTTCTCCAGTCTCTGTCAGACCTATAAGTCGGATCTTTTTTGTAAGTTAGAATTTTGTTGTGTGTTTTTATCCAGCTCTGGCCAGGACCCTCTATTGAGATCCCTTTCAGAGCAGTCACTGGTGTTAGCTGGGCACCATCTAGTTGGACTGGACTCAGTCTAGTGGAGACTGCGACAATCATGTTCTATTAGCCCTTTGTGTCTTTGCTTTTTTTCATTCTCCTCCTTACTCCAGATGGAGCGGGACCAGCGGAGTATTCTACATGGCTGCTCACAAACTTTTAAGACCCCAGATGCTACTCACCAAAGTAGAATGTAGAACATTTTCTTTATAAACTATATTAAGCAAATTGAGCTAGATGTCCCCAGCGACCAATAATTCAGTCCCTCAGGGAGTCTGGATGTGTCTATAAAGCGTACATGACCTTGCATTGGTTAAATTGTGCTGACTTCCCCAGTATTGTGTATTGACTTACCCTTCGCCAAAGTTACCACTTTTCTATTGTCTAGTTTGTGTTTTTCCCTCTCCTCCCCTCCCTCATAACCATTAAAGATTGTTTCTTTCTGTGTGTAAACCTTTTCATGAGTTTTTATAATAGTGGTCTCATACACTATTTGTTCTTTGGTGATTGACTGATTTCACTTAGCATAATGTCCTCCAGATTCATCCATGTTGTGAGATGTTTCACAGATTCATCATTGTTCTTTATGGTTGCATAGTATTCCCTTGTGTGTATGTAGCATAGTTTGTTTATCCATTCATCTGTTGATGGGATTTAGGTTGTTTTCATCTTTTTGTTATTGTGAATAGTGCTGCAATGAACATGGGTGTGCATATGTCTATTCACTTGATGGCTCTTATTTCTCTAGGATGTAGTCCTGGGAGTGGGATTGCTGAACCTGGATTTTATGGCATTTCTATTTCTAGCTTTTTAAGGAAGTGCCATATCCTTTTTCAAAATAGTTGTATCATTTTACATTCCCTCCAGCAGAGCATAAGAGATCCAGTCTTCCCTCAGCCCCTCCAACTTTAGCTATTTTCTGTTTTTTTGATTCACCCACAATGTCAGGGTGAGATGGTATCTCATTTTGGGTTTGATTTGCATTTCTCTAATGGTTAATTACAGCGAGCATTTCCTCATGTGTCTGTTTAGCTGCCTGAGTATCTTTGGTGAAGTGTCTATTCATGAACTTTGCCCATTTTTTTAAATAGAATTATTTGCCTTTTTGTTGTAGAGGTGTTGGATTTTCTTGTAAATTTTGGAGATTAGATCTTTGTCAGATTTGTCATAGCCAAAAGTTTTTTCCCAGCCTCTAAGTTCTCTTTTTACTCTTTTGGTGAAGTCTTTTGATAAGTATTTAATTTTTAGAAGATCCCAGTTATCTAGTTTATCTTCTGGAGTTTGTATTGTTAGTTATGGTTTGTATTCTATTTATTCAGTGTATTAGGGCCTCTGGCTTTGATCCTATTTTTTCTTCTATGATCTTTCTAGTTTGGGGTTTTATGTTTAGGTCTTTGATCCATTTTGCATTAGTGTCTGTGTATGGTGTAAGGTATGGGTCCTGTTATAATTTTTTACAGATGGACATCCAGTTTTGCCAGCACTATTTGTTTAAAAAAAAGTCTTTTCCCCATTTAATGGACTTTGAGCCTCTGTCAAAGGTCAGGTTGTGTCAAAGGTCAGGTTAGATGGATTTAAATCTGGGTTCTCAATTCTGGGTCAGTGTGCCTGCTGTTTAGCCAGTCCCAGGCTGTTTCGGCTACCGTAGCTGTATAGTAGGTTCTGAGATCAGGTAGTGTGAGTTCTCCTACTTTATTCTTCTTCGGTAGTGCTCTACTTATCCAGGCCTCTTTCCTTTCCATATAAAGTTAAAGATTAACTTTTCCACCTCTTTAGGGAATGCTGCTGGTATTTGGATTGGGATTGCATTGTATTTGTAGATCACTTTTGGCAGAATTGACATTTTCTCGTTGTTGAATCTACGTATTCATGAGCATGATTTTTTTTTTTTCCATTTACTTAGGTTTTGTTTGGTTTCTTGCAGTTTTTTTATACTTTCCTTTGTATAAGTCTTTTATGTCTCTGGTTATTTATTCCTAAGCATATTATTTTTTAGGGACTATTAAAGATGGTATTGCTGTCCTGATTTCCTTTTGTAGTTCTTTTTATTGATGTTTAGAAATCCAACAGATTTTTGTATGTTTATCCTGTATCCTGCTAATCTGCTGAATCTTTCTATTAGTTCCAGAAGTTTTCTTGTGAAGTCCTTTGGGTTATTTATGTATAGTATCGTATCTTCCACAAATAGGGACAGTTTTACTTCTTACTTACCAATTTGGATTCCCTTTACTTCTTTTTCTTGCCTTATTGCTGTAGGTAGGACTTCTAGCACAATGTTAAACAGGAGTGATGATAAAGGGCATCCTTGTCTTGCTCCTATTCTCAAGGGGAATATTTTCAGCTTCTCTTCATTAAGAATGACATTGGCCTTTGGTTTTGGATAGAAGCCCTTTATTATGTTGAGGAACTTCCCTTTTATAGCTATTTCATTGAGAGTTTTCATCAGAAAACGGTGTTGAACTTTGTTTAATGCTTTTTCTACATCAACTGAGATGATCATGTGACTCTTTTATTTATGTGGGGGATTATATTGATTGATTTTCTAATGTTGAATCATCCTTGCATACCTGGTGTGCATCTCATTTGGTTGTATTATTTTTTGCCATGATGCCAAAATCTATTGGCTAGAATTTTGTTGTATATTCATGAGAGAGATTAGTCTGTGATTTTCTTTTTCTGTGGTGTCTTTGCCTGGTTTTGATATCAGGGTTATACTGGCTTCATAAAATGAATTAGGAAGTATCTATTTTCTATGTTCTGAAATATTTGAGTAGGACTGATACAACCTTTTCTCTGAATGTTCAGTAGGATTCTCCAGCGAAGCCGTCTGGGCCAGGGTTTTTTGTTGTTTTTAAGGGTCTGTCCAGATTTTCAACATCAAGTTGTGTTAGTTTGGGTACATAGTGTTTTTCTAGAAATTTGTCCATTTCCTTTAATACCCATTGCCATTGAGTCAATTCTAACTCATAACATCCCTATAAGACAGAGTAGAACCGCCCCATAGAGTTTCTAAGTATTGCCTGGTAGATTTGAACTGCCAACCTTTTGGTTAGCAGCTGTAGCATTTAACCACTATGTCACCAGGATTTCCATTTCCTTTAGGTTTTCAAATTTGGGAGTACAATTTTTCATAATGCTGTTATGATTCTTTTTTTTTTTTTTCAGTTGGGTCTGTCATAATGCCCCCCATTTCATTTCTTATATGGGTTATTTGTGCCCTCTCCTGTTTTTCTTTTGTCAATGCAGCCAATAGTTTGTCCATTTTGTTGATCTTTTCAAAGAACCAAATTCTGGTTTTGTTGATTCTTTCTGTTGTTCTTCTATTCTCCATTTCACTTATTTCTGCTCTGACGTTTATTATTTCTTTTCTTTTGGTGACTGTGGGCTTTTTTGCTTGTTCTATTTCAGTTTGTTCTAGTTGTGTAGCTAATATTTTTATTTTGTCCCTTTCTTCTTTTTTGATGTGTGCATCTACTGTTATAAATTGATATCTAAGTGCAGCCTTTGCTGTGTCTCAAAGATTTTGGTATGATGTGTTTTCATTCTTGTTTGATTCTAGGAATTTTTCAATTCTGTCTTTGATTTTTTCTATTACCCAGTGCTTTTAAGCAGGTGTCATTCATTTTCCATGTATTTGATTTTTTTTTTCCCTTGCTCTTCTTATTGTTAATTTCTACTTTGATGCCACTGTGATCAGAGAATACACTTTGCATTATCTCAATGTTTTTGATTTTATTTAGGGTTGCTTTCTGGCCTAAGATGTGGTCTATTCTGGAGAATGTTCCATGTGAGTTGAAAGAGAATGTGTACTTTGCAGCTGTTGGGTTGAGTGTTCTGTATATATCTGTGAGATCAAGTTGGTTGATTGTGGCCTTTAGATCTTCTGTACCTTTGTTGAGTTTCTTTCTAGATGTTCTGTCCTTTACCGAGAGTGGTGTATTAAAGTCTCCTACTATTCCTGTGGAACTGTCAATTTCTCTTTTCAGTGCTGTTAGAGTTTGTTTTATGTATTTTGGAGCCCTGTCATTGAATGTGTAGGTATTTACTGAGGTTATATCTTCATGATGGATTCTCCTTTTAATCATTATATAATGCCCTTCTTTGTCTTCTATGGTAGTTCCTTTTTTTTTTTTTTTTAATCTGTCTTATCTGAGGTTAGTATTGCCACTCCCGCTCTTTTTACATAGCTATTTGCTTGGTATATATTTTTTCCATCTTTTGATTTATAATAAATTTATATCTCTGTTTCTGAGGTGTGTTTCCTGTAGACAGCATATTGATGGGTCCTGTTTTTTAATCCATCTGTCACTATCTCTTTGTGGGTTCATTTAGGCCATTTACTTTCAGTGTAATTATTGATAGGTGTGAGTTTATTGCTGTCATTTTGTAGGTTTCTTTTCTTTTTTTTGTCTTGCTGACATTTTTCTTTGTTCATTTTACTCTCCTGTGCTGAATTCCTTTTGTTGGGGAATTTTTTTCATTTCTTTCGTTTTTGTAGATTTTGTGTTTACTGAGATTTTATGTTTTTCCTCTCTATTTTGATGAGTAAAAAAAAAAAAAAAATTTTTTTTTAATTTTGATGAGTAGATATGTTAATTTTTGTGGTTATCTTGAAATTTACCCTTATCTTCCTAAATTTGAACCAATCTTTTATTACTTGATATCATCTTGACTTCCTCCCCATTTGAAAGTTCTATACCTACACCATTTATTCCCTTTTTTATTGTCTGACATTTTTGTCTTTTACAGATTAACCTCTCTGGTTCCCTGTTGTAAATCTTTTAGTATTGTTTTATCCTTGAGAGTTCATTACCTAGGTTAGTCTGGCTGATGTGGCCTTGCATTCTAGGTTCAGGTTGTTGTCTGATATTGTTGGTTCTCTAACCAAAGGGTATCATTTAATAATCCTCACAAGTTTCACTTGGTTTTTACATATTCCTTTTATTTCTGTCTATCTGGAACTGTCCTCAAATATTCACCATGATATTTGAGCAAACGTTTTGCAGGATATATTATTCTTCGTTAACATTTTTTTTCTCTTTCAAGTTTTTGTATATGTCCTCACATTGCTTTCTTGCCTGCATGGTTTCTGCTGAGTAATCAGAGCTTCCTGGTATTGTTTCCCCTCTGTATATGACTTTTTGTTTTTCTCAAGCTGCTCTCAGGATTCTTTCTTTGTCTTTGGTTTTAGCGAGTGTAATTATGATATGTCTTGGTGATTTTCTTTTTGGGTCTATCCTATATGGAGTTGTTGAGCTTCTTGGATGGTGAGCTTTTCATCTTTCATAACACTTGGGAGTTTTTCTGTCAGCAATTCTTTAATGATACTCTCTGCATTTCCTGTTTTCTCCCTTTTTCTGGAACTTCAATCACTCACAAGTTTTTGCTTTGGATTGTATCCCACATCATTCTCAAGGTGTCTTCATTATTTTTCATTCTTTTCACTGAGTTTCCCTCAAACAATGCGATATCCAAAGATTTGTCTTCAGTCTGGCTGATTTTTTCTTCCATTTTTCAAATCTGCTCCTCAAACCTTCTATGACATTGTCCATTTCTGAAGTTTTGTTGTTTACATTTTGAATGTCTAATTGCTGTTTTCATAGATTTCTAGTACTGAGTTTATTTTCACATTTTGTTCCTGTGTTATTTTCCTGAATTCTTCCATCATTTTGTCTCTCTTTTTCATGATTTCGTCTGTCTTTTCCATGATTTTGTGTATTTTTTTCCTCCTTTTTGTCTGCTTTTTCCTTCTTCTCTTGGATAGCCCTGAATATTAGAGATTTGAATTCCATAACAGGTAGTTTCAATGCCTGTTCTTCTACTGAAATGTCATCTGGTGTTTTATTTTGGACATTTCCTGGAACCATCCTGTCCTGCTTTTTCATATATATGTTTGGATACTATCTGCTGTCTTCAGGACATTCAGTAATTACTTTCTTCAATTTTTGATTGCAGATTTGTATTTGGGGGGGCTACTTTTTTGTTTAATTTGGTTGTCTGAGTAGGCAGCCTGGGCATTCTTTGTTGTTTGCTAGTCTGTGGGCACAATACTTCTCATCAACTTGTCCAATAGGCACAGTCAGTTGCTCAGGTATGGTGCAGCAGTGCAAGTCCAGCAGAGGGGAAAGGGTTGTGATGTGTTTTTTTTTTTTTCAGTGCACATTGGGGCTGACAGAGTTGGGCCAGAGGGAAGTGCAAGGCTGTTTCCAGTAGACCATGCCTGTGCTGCTTGGGGATGTGATGCTTAGCACACAGTACCCATAGGTGGTGGGGGAGGGTAGGTATGTGATGTGTCAAGCTAAGTGGTCGTGGGAAAGAAGAGAAAGAGAGAGAAACAGAAGGCCCAAAAAAAAAGTGCTGAGGGAGTCTGCTGTTGGAGTGGAATAGACCTGGAGAAGCTGTGTGCTGGTGGCTTTCTAGCCAGAAAGAGTGGCACAGCCAGTCAAGAAGGGACAGATATGGCACCTGCAGTTATGTGGTGGGAGAAAGGAAAGGAAGGAAGGGAGAGAGAGACAAGAAACTGAGGAAAAAAAAAGAGGACAAGTAGTTGGGAGGAAAGAAAGGAAGGAAGAAAGATAAAGATAAGAAACTAAGAAAAAATGGCCCAATGGAGCTCACCAGAAGGAGGTCCCCAGCTGAGTGGCACTGCACAACCCATCAAGAAGGAGCAGAGATGGCACACGACTCCAGGTGTTCAGGAGAAAAGTAAGGAAGGTGGGTAGACAGAGACGAGAAACCTAAAAGAGGAAACAAACAAAAATGCCTGAAGGGAGCCCAATGGCATGGTGGCATGGACTGGGGAAGGGGCTCCCTAGCCAAGCAGCACTGCACAGCTCAAGAAGGAGTGAAGATGGTATATGGCACCAGGTGTCCATGAGAAAGGAAAGGAAGGGAGATAGGGAGAGACAATGAAACAAGAAAAGGAAAAAAAAAAAAATGCCCCAAGGAGCCCTCTGGCTTGGTGGCGCAGAACAAGGAAGTGGTTCCCCAGTCGAGCAGCACTGCACAGCCTGTGAAAAAGGAGTGGAGATGGCACACAGACCCAGGTGTTCTAGAGAAGAAAGGAAGGAGGTGAGAGAGAGAAGAAATCCAAATGGGGGGGGGGAGCAAAAACAGCAACACAAGATGGCACCGAATGAACTGGCCGGTGTGAGTGGGGCAAATCCAAGTGGGAAGCAGTTGGCGTCTCCTTTGCCTAGTGACTGTGGCCCACTGGAAAGCAGCAAAGGCCAAGCAGGGGGAAGAAGAGTGAGGTGTGGGAAAGTGTATTGCTGGTTACCCTGCTGGGAGCTCCGTAAAGCTGCCTGTCCCTACTCCCTGTCCACAGTTCTTGGAGGCTGAGGGGCCCAAGATTGCAAATCCATGCCACATTAGCTGATGGGGACCTCCACTCTATAGCTCTCCTCACTCAATCTTCTCTGTCAGTTTCTTATTCCATTCGGTGCTTGGTTCAGTTCTTTATCCCTTTATTTGACACTTACGGCTCCAGCGTATGTCCCTGTTTTACTTAACTTTTTGGGTCTTTGCTGTGGAAGGATGAATTGTTGCTTCTGTCTATAGCATTATGTTGGCTCCACCTCTAGGAATTTTTTTACTCCATCTTTGATTTCTTCTAATACCCAGTGATTTTAAAGGAAGGTGTTATTCAGTTTCCATGTATTTGATTTTTTTCTTTGTTTTTCTTGTTGTTAATTTTTACTTTTATGGCAATGTGATCAGAGAGAATGCTTTGTATTATTGCGATATTTTGAATTTTATTGAGGGTTCCTTCGTGGCCTAAAATGAGTTATGGAGCTACGTGGGAGGGATAAAGAAGAGAAACAAAAGCATACACACATTTCACTGTTTCTTTTCTGCATAATCTGGGCTTCTAGAAGAAAAGATTAAGAGATTAGATTTTTTCCAATTTGCAGCAGATGTAGTTTTGCTACAGTTTACCACAAAGCCTTCATAATGTGTAAGTTTTGTCCTTATAAACTTTCTGAGTGGTGAGATAATCAAGATTTCCATGGTTTTCATACACTAAAATACTAGACTGGTAAAAGGCCATTTATCTTAAAGGTATTTTTTGAGATCTGTATTTATTAGTGATCTCTTGAGCTCTACCCAAGACTCTGGGGATGACTACATGTTCAGGGCTGAGATCCCAAAAGCCTTGATTGTGCTGGCCTGGTAATTGCCATATTTATGTAAGTGGGAACCACATGGCCATGCTTAGACTACAATATTCCTACTGTAGTCAATAAAACTGATGTTTAAGCCAGTACTTTGCACATTTGGATAAGCTACAGTTGACTGCCTCTTTGGGAGAAACTACCATTATAAAAGTGTTCTTCTATTCAGGTTACAACCTAGTGAGTATTTTTTTATGATTATTAATATTTTGACACCTTTTCTTGCTTCCACATTGATGCTTCCCCTAACTACTTTCCACTCCCTTCCTGTCTTGTTTCAAAAACATTATGAATTGGAATTGAAAATAAAACTGTGTGTAGGTACTGGCATAACACACCTACCTTAACATTTCAGTGAAATATAAGTCAAACCAAATATTTCATAACACTGAATGGTTCATTCAAAATAACTGAAAATGTCAGCTGGTAGTCATAAGCCAAAACAAAGCAGTGAACCAATGAGCAATATGTTATCACCATTTCCATTGTGTCTAGGACTGTGAAAGTTCAGGTGAGTAAAAGCGTTCTAATAAAAAAAAAAAAAAAGTAGTGTTCTAGTGTTCTTTATAGTAACTGCCAATTGAAAATCCAAAAAAAAATCATTTAATAAGTCTATGCAAATCTTTTAGTAATGTTGGGAGTGGAATGTGCCTCAGACTGCTCCAAAAAGCAAAATTATAATGCAGGGAGATAAAAGTACATAAATATAACATAAAGTATATTATTTAACTATTTTTTAAAAATTAAAATATCCTACATTGTATGTAAACATCTGCAGAATTTAAATACCATATTAAAAGTAGGTAAAAATCTCTGATCAAAGGAGCCCTGGTAGTTAAGCACTTGGCTGTTAACCAAAAGGTCAGTGGTTCCAACCCACCAACTGGTCCATCATAGCTAGATGCGACATTCTACTTCCATAAAGATTACAGCCTTAGAAACTCTGTGGGGTAGTTCTACTCTGTCCTATAGGGTCACTATGAATGGGAATTGATGAACACGGGTTAATTTCTAACCAAGTGCTGAGAAATGCTAGATTATCAGTAATAATTTCTTAGATGACCAGATCAACAAGTGAATACATAATTAAATGGATGATTCTATGAAAAATTCAATTAAATCATTAATCAGTACATTCTTTTAGTCCTACAAGTTATATGGTCTTCATACGGCTACACAAAAGATTATGCAATGTTTATTTACTTTCTCTTTAAGAATATGCAGTCCAACCAATGATGCTATGGAGAATATTCCTTTGACAGTTTCCAATTAGAAAAAGGGATCAAATTGTTACTTCTTTTTGAAAAAAAGAACTAAAAGTTGTATAGGGGAGCAAATGTACTTACCTAGAAAATACGTTTCAATTCAAAGAACTTCCTTTAAAATGTCTACTTTTTTAGTGTCTGCTACTTTTGAAAATGTTGCCATACAATAAACATAGAAGACACACATTCTTACCATGTCTTATGATTAAGATAATTGAGAGTAGTTAATTGTTGGAGGCAAGAGATGAACCAGATTTTATAATCCAGAAGCTTCTGTTCTTGGAAGTGTGTTAATTTACTAGGTAGAAAGTCATATATAAAAGAGTTTGTTGGATAATATAAAATTAGAATAATCACTGTATATTTCAAATGTATAATGCTTTCAATTTATGGCAGTCTAAAACTTTTTACCTAATTTAATATAGTAATAAAATTTTGTGGTGATGCTCTTGCAGAAACCATAACTCTTTTTTCAGAAGCCTCCAGACCTCTAAATATACTAGCAAAGAAACAGGCAGCATTTATTTTTATAGGGAGGCTGATCTATTTTCATAAAATTTAGCAGGTAATTCTTTCAGGTAAGTTATCAATAAATATGCTGTTTAATAAAGGTGAATAACTAGCTAATGATGAAAAACCCTGATGTGTCTTGCTTGTGTAAACACATTTTAATTTCCAGATTTTGACTAATTATCAAGAAATTTTGTGCTTCAGGAGAAGAAATTTTGGTCACTTAAGTTGGTTACATAAGAATGATTTGTATGGGATAAAATGAAATTTATTCAAAAGAGACATACAAAATGTTTAATATATGTAAACAAAAAAGCATTGTAAATAACAGGAACTGAATTCTATATACTGCAGATTTTCTTCTCTAATCATGAGTTGCACCCGCTGGATATCATCAGTCCCTCAACCTTGCCTTTTAATCTGAACTACCACCATAGCAATTTTTTATTCCCTAAACAAAGGAGCATAGGTTATATTCTCCGAATGTAAAAGGACAAGGATAATGGTCATGTTATTTCAAAAAAAAAAAGAATTGAGGCTTCATTAGAAAGTATTCCAGTTGAAACTTAGAAAACGTTGTCAGAATGTCAACACTTTAAAGTATCCTGATATGACTAAGGGGATTACTCTAACAATTTTTGAAAAGTATTACTTTTTACATTTAATTTTTAATAAAAAGAAGTATGATAATAAAAGCCTCATTACTCAGTTAACTATTATAAAAAAAAATTTTTACTATTATAGTATCTTTTAAATTTAAAAATATCTATGCAAAAAAATAGAATGTTTTAAATTTAAAAATGTCTATTTTTTTTATGTAGTAAGTGGCAAATAACACAGTAGAATGAAAATATAAGCCCCTTTCTCACATTCCTTATTTTAGCAGTAAAGAATCCCTAAATGATTCTCCATTTTTCATATTTATATTCTTTATCTATTTCCACTTATTTTGGTTTCCATCCATACTTTTCTAGTTATTTTTGCTATTTTATTGAAAGAAAAGATATAATACACACATGATTTTCCATCTTTTCCTTACACTTAATATATCCCAGAGAGCTTTTTCTAGATGTTCAAAAAATATGATACAATGTAATAAAAATTGTTTTATTTCAAACTCTGCCTAACTAAAAAATAATTTTCTATTTTTGTAGAGCAAAAATCTTCAGATTAGTTCACTCAGACATTTACTAACAATGAGAAAATGTTTCAAAAAATGTAATTATAGCTGAAGAATCAGACAAATATACACATTTAAATGTTTGTTAGCAGGATCTTAGTTTTTCTGTCAGCATTAGATTGTTAACATCAAATCTGTTTTTAAGTCCCTAGAAGCATGAGGATTTAAGCTCCAGAGTTCAGTCTCTCACTCAACCAATTTGTGGGGAAATCAATCAGGGAAGGCAATTTCCAAACGATTATTGGGACTGGAAAATAAAGTGTTACTCTAACTTATTCAATCAATTCAAAAGATACATGCAGGGTTTTTTTTACCCAAGGCAAAAGAGAAAACCTTAATTTGGTGAGGAAAAGTAAAAACATTTGTCTTCACTTCCATAGCAGTTTGTTGAAAAAGCACTTTCAGTTACCTGATAACCCCCATCCCCCATAGTCACATCCATCCTGTCCTCTCTCATATCACCCATTTGAATTTTCTTCAAAGCACTTAAAACTATCTGAAAAATTTTAATTTTCCCCAAATAATTGACTGTTCAGTCTACAACTCTTTTAATAAGATACAAGTTTCATGAAATTAAGGATTTTCTTGTTTACTACTCAGATGTACTCCTAGCCTGTAGCAGCACTACATACACATTTGTTGTATCAATGAATCAATTAAGGAATGAGTATATATTATTTAAATTGACTACAAGAGTAAAGACTATTATCTCATTTTACAGATGAATGAAAAATGTTTTGGGTGAAGCTTGTTGTTAACTGTGGTGGTGATAGGACCCAAACATTGTCTCCCTTTATTCTTCAGCCAAGGTTCTGGCAACTTATCTGCAGGAAAATGTGTCCTACTTAAGAATGTTTGAGACATATGCTGTATGTGTCTAATACATAATACTTATTTGAAAGCAGATTGTGATTACTTCATCTTCATGAAAATTTGAAGACATTCTTTGAAAACTGAAAGAACTATTGAATTGGGCAGAGGTTCTTGATAACCATTTGTCTGTTGAATGTAGCAACTGTGTGAAGATCATAAGAAAGGAAGCAGCTGGTTTGGTGAGAGAAATAGCACCTGTTAAACTTGGGCAGGTTTTTTTGTGCTCATTAAAAGAGGATAAAAACTACCTTTCAGGATCACTGAGAGATTTGGAAATGATATGACACAGGACTGGGCAAAGCTTCATTTTTTATACATATGTTGCAATGCTTTGGAGCCGACTCATTTACAACTAACAACATATTACATGTACCCTAAAGTATCTGACAATAGTAAATGCTCTAAAAGTAATGGTTCAAAACAATAATAACAGCAGTGTTTCTAAAGATAACAAAGGACCTATTAAAGATTGTTTATGATGTCCTGAGCACTTTCCTAAATTTGCAAGACACACTGTCACATCTAATCCTGACTACATGCTATGGAAGAGGGACTATTCTTTGCAGCTTGATAAAAATATTGAACATATAGTTAAAATGCTAATTTCACATAGTGATTCAACCATTATTCTGACCCAGATAAGCTGAAATCAGAGCTCTTACTAACTACAAAGTATTATGTTTTTCCCCCTCTATTCAACCAGCCTCAAACAACTATCTGGAATATGATCTGTCTGTTCAGTTGTTTAAACATATAGACATAATATCTCGATAATGGGGGTAAGAAATTTCCCCAATATAGGTAAATAAGTAGTGATAATATTTTGATGAAATGGATATTTATTTATTTTTTATAATCTTTATGAAGCATCAAATACATGAAAAGAAGTTTACTTGATGCTGGGAGGGCTTGAAGTTACACAAAATACAATCCTTGAGGAGCTTATAAGGAACATAAAGACAGATAAGACAACGCAACTGCTCAATATCCCATCAATGTAAAGCAATTTCTGAAATATTTCATGAGACCAGTAAAAAGACATCATAGCCTTTGCTCAGGCTGTCCACGAAGAATTCATACACAAGATGTTTGATAAATTCACCACAGAGGAGATAAGACAAAAGACATTGTAAAGATTACAGAAGAATTTGGAAGATGTTTAATACCAAATAAAGATGTTTGAAGTACAATCATTTTAGCCATGGATAGGTTATTTGTTTGTGGTTCCAAATGCCATAGTTATTGTTATTATTGCTGCTGTTGCTCTTACTACTATTATTCTTATTATGAGAGAAGGAGAAGAGAGTGTTGCAAAAAAAAAAAAAAAGGTTGAGGAGATTCAGAAAAATACAGGTATCACAGGTAAGTCAAGGGGAAAGATGGTTAATACGTTTATTGGTGAGTACATCAAACAAAGGATAAAATAAATAAGCAATTAGTCTAGGATAAGGATATGGTGGCAACAACCAACAATGTTATTAGTGAAGTAGACATGGGTGATGAACTTTCAGAGATTTTGTTGAAAAGGTTAAAGATAAAGGAGGGGAAAAGCAACATTAGTAATCTAAGATGAAAGAAAGAAAAAGCTAAATTAGTACTGCAAGATATCATGCCGCAATTTATCGATGTTTTGCTTTTCAGAAAGTGGAATAAAAGAAAGCTGAAAAAGTTGGAAAACTGAAGATGATAATGATGCGATATTAGGGCAAAGTTTAAGAGACTCTAAGAACTGAAAGCAGGAACACTGTTGATGGAAGGAATGTACCTCTCTTTAAAAGATAGACAAGGGACGAGAAAAATAATTCAAAGGATAAGAAATTAACAGAAAATGACAAGCAGATTCAGTGTGGGGTAAATGCATGAGGGAAGGAGGTTTTGATCAGCTTGAGCTATTGTAGGAAGTAAAGTTCCAAATGATTTCAGTATTGTATGTCATAGCGGTAGAATATAAGACAACTTTCACATTATTATGCATACAGTGCTACTTCTAGAAGGGAGATTATTTCCCCCATTATTGTCTATAGCCTGAAAATGAGAATGTAAGACTGGAAAAACACCTAAAAGATTTTATTCCAGTTATCCAAAATTATTACATTATCTTCAAAGTTCCTTAAAAAGCCAACTATATAACCTATATATTAAAAAAAATAAATAAAAGTTGCCATGTGTGTTAGATTAGAACTGTGCTCCATGGGATTTTCAGTGGTTAATTTTTTAGAAACAAATCACCAGGCCTTTTTTCTGAGACACCCTGGGTTGATTCAAATATTGAACCTTTTGGTTATCAACATTTGTACCACCCAGGGACTCCATCTATATTTTACCTATTTTAACATTAGAAAATTATATGTTCCCATATGTGTCTTATTTCTAAGAAAATGGTTGTGATTTTCAGTTCATTCCTGAAGTAGAAATATTATGGAAGCTATTTTGGATGTTAGATTATGTAGTGCTTCAGTAAAAAAAAGAAAAAAATAATAATTGCAAAAAGGAACCAGAGAAGTTAATCTGTAAATGACAACAACATCAGAACAATACAAGAGGGACTAAGTGGTGTAGGTATAGAACTTTCTAATGGACAGGAAGGCAAGGTAATACCAAGTAATAATAGACTGGTTCAAACCTAGAAAGATAAGCGTAAATTTCAAGGTAACCAAAAAGAAAGTTAACCAACCTTATAATCAAAATAAAGAAAAAAAATAAAGTCTCAATAAAAACAAAATCTACAAAAATAAAAAAAAGAAATGAAAAAGAAATCCACAAACAAAAGGAACTCAGCACATGAGAGTAAGAGGAACAAAGGAAACATTAAAAAACATTAGCACCACAAAAATATATATTAAACACTTATATCTGTCTTATTTCTAAGAAATTGGTTGTGATTTTCAGTTCATTCCTGAAGTAGAAATAGGAATATTATGGAAGCTACTGAAATAGGAATTTTATGGAAGCTACTGAAGCACTACATAATCTAACTTCTAAAATATTAGGAATATCAATAGGGGTTAGAATCAGAAGAGGGCAAGAGAAAAATAATTGAAAGCCATCTTGTCATAATTTAATTCTTCATGTGTTCAGGGCTTCTCTCATTGCCTCCCAGGTGTGAGCTACCTCATCAAAAGATGCCCAATTACACCATAGTGATGGAATTTCTCCTGATGGGATTTTCTGATGTTTGGGAACTACAGGTTTTGCTTGCTGTATCCTTCTCTCTGATGTATTTGGTGACTCTCATTGGGAATTTTCTCATTGTTTTTGTCACCACCTTGGACAAGAGCCTTCACACCCCCATGTACTTCTTCCTCAGGAATCTGTCCATCTTGGATGCATGCTACATTTCTGTAACAGTCCCTAATTCATGTGTCAACAACCTGCTTAACAGTAGTGCCATTTCAAAGGCAGGTTGTGTAACTCAGGTCTTCCTAGTGGTTTTCTTTGTATATGCAGAGCTGTTATTCCTCACCATCATGGCCCGTGACCGCTATGTGGCCATCTGCCAGCCTCTCCACTACCCTGTGATCATGAACCCTCAAGCCTGTGTCCAGATGACACTGGCTTCCATCCTCAGTGGTCTGGTCTACTCAGGATTCCACACAGGCATCACTTTCAGGCTGCCATTTTGTCAGTCCAACATTATTCATCAGTTTTTCTGTGACATTCCCTCTCTGCTGAAGCTCTCCTGTTCTGACACCTTCAGCAATGAGATCATAATCCTTGCCTCTGGTCTGGTGATTGGTGGAGGCTCTTTCATCTTCATCATCAGGTCTTACATTTACATATTTTCTACTGTGCTCAAGTTCCCAAGTGGAACTGACAGAGCAAAGACCTTTTCCACCTGCATCCCTCATATCCTTGTGGTGTCTGTCTTCCTTAGCTCAAGCTTCTATGTGTACCTAAGGCCATCTGCAATCTCTGCAACCATCCAAGATGTCGTCCTTTCTCTGTTCTATTCTGTAATTCCCCCCTTCTTCAACCCAATTATCTATACTCTTAGGAATGAACAAATCAAATGTGCCCTCAGGAAAATCATGAAAAAAAATTTCAATTAGGAAATTGCTTATGCTCACCCTAATTTATAGGTGAAATTTATGTCTTCAGCAAGAAATTGAGATTATTAATTGGAATTATATGAATATACTTTACGTAAATATAATATACAAACTCATTCGCATATATCATTTATCGAAATCTTTCCTTTCTGAGGGTTTTGAATGATTTGAATTGGCAAATGGGTAAGAGATCTGGTGTTACGAATAAGCAAGCCCTAGTCATAAGTGTTTGGCAAATTAAAAGCTCCCCCCAAGTATTTCCATTTAAAAAGTTTAAAATGTTATCCTTAGGAATATTTTATGTTAAACTTTATTTTATGTACTTTTCCATCCTTAAAATATTGATAAACCTAGAAAGAATAAAGTGTCAATTTATTTTGAATTGCCATATTTTATATTTTATAGAAGAAATGAAAATATTGTGTCATTTATTCATTCTCAAAATAATTATGAAAATATATGTTCTTTTGAGGACCACAAAAATATCACTAAAAGGTATCCTGTGAAAAGGGAGTTGGGTTTGGTCGAAGAAGTAGTTGTGCATGAGGGGATCCGAAACACTTTATACCACTTCCCTTATATCTTAGGGAAAATATATAGATAAGTTATACTTATAATCAAACCAAAATTTACTTTGTGGAAATTTAATGGCAAAAAGTTTAACTGCCAAATGTTACATATATATATAAACCCATTTATTACCTACGGACTCCAAGTTGATTCCGACTCATAGCAACCCTATAGGACAATGTGGTTCCCAAGGAGCAGCTGGTAGATTCCAGCTGCTGACCTTTTGGTTAGTGGCTGAACACTTAACCATTGCACCACCAGGACTCTCTCTCTCTCTATATATACACAATAAAAAATGATAAGGTCAAGTGGTTTGGGGATACATTTCTGTGTTTACATGCTTTAAATATTATTTTCTAGGTTAATTAAGCTAATACACCAATTTTTTATTTCCAGTTATTATCATGCACCTATCTGGAAACACTGGTGGCATAGTGGTTAAGAGCTATGGCTGCTAACCCTGAGGTTGGCAGTTTGAATCCACCAACTGCTCCTTGGAAACCCTATGGGGCAGTTCTACTATGTCCCATAGGGTCACTATGAGTCAGAATTGACTCCAAGGCAATGGGTATCCATAGATCCAAAGAAGGCCTGGTGGGACAGGAGTTAAGCACTCAGCTACTAACTAAAAGGTCAGCAGTGCGAAACTACGAGCTGCAATCCAAGGACATATTTTCAAAACTGAGGTTAAGACTAAACAATGTAAAATGTATACTGGAAAAGAGATTCTAATATACGTTGTGACATCAGAAGAGTCACAATAAAAAACACAAAGCATCTATGTGAAAAGAAGCTCTGATGTACATTTGAAAAGAAAGGGACTCATGACATTTAACATAACATCACTTATGTTAGAACATTTAACATAAAATCATTTTGAGTATAAAAGTGTAAATTTCCCTATTCAAGCACCTGTCACTTAAACGAAGAGAATACAAAGGAGTGTACACTGATTCTTTATGTGTCTACTTGTCATTTCTGCTCACATAACATAGGCCTAATAAGTCTTTGGCCATACCTACTGTCAAGGAATGTTAGGTGGGCAATATTGCACCAAATGCTGAAAGGGAGAAGAACATTAATGCCAATGAACACTAGGAATGATCAACATTTCCTTGATTAAAGGATAAACTGTCAGACTTTAAATGTCCTGTTTCCCATGCAGTTATTGTTAGCATTATGATACAATGCACATATACTTTATCCTCCAATCATAATAAATAAATTTCAATCCATAATTACCATAACATTTTCTGGCAAGAATTGTACAAAGTTTGTTAAAATTATTTATCTTATTTAACATTTCAACAACAGCATATAGCTGATAATAACACTCCCTGATTTTACAGATTAGTGTCTTGGTTTGAAATATCACACAAGTTTGCAAAGGGCACTCAGGAAATAGACTTATTTTGGATTTCAGCCATCATCTATTGCACCACAGAGATTTTGGAAGATTCCATTGAGCCTAATAGCTTTTATATTTTACTTCTGCCAATAATTCTGGTATGAAGCCCATCAGTGCCAGATAAATGTTAAAACCAGAAACCTCATTTCACTGCATGATATTTTTAAAGTGTTAAGGATGGAGGGAAGTGCAAGCGTCCTTACTTTCAATGAACTGATCGTCACTTCTGGATTAATGACTTGTATTTAATAAACATAATCAACAACAAATTTTGGCAGTAAATAGTTGTTATAGGTGCACGATACTGTGAATGTAATAGATGCTGCTGAATTGTACACTTAAAAATAGGTAAAATGGAATATTACATATTATAAAAATTTTGCCACATGAAAAAAGAAACTATTGTCAGAAATATTTTAAAAAAAGGTTGAATGGGTTTAAAAAAATCAGTTTTGGCTGTGGAAGTGGTTATGCCAAGAAGTCTTATCATGGGAAAATGGGTGCTAGACAACACTCAGAGACACAAGATATCCATTGGGAAAGCATACCATGGGTGTCAATAACTTTTTATTATGTACTCCAGATCTGCACATCATTTTCCTCCCATATATTGTGAATAGAATTTTTTTGAGGTTGTTTTAAGGAATCCCTCCTAATTCTTCTAAAAAAAACTGCCAGTATAGCATTGCCTTTCATGATATGTGTGGAAACTGTTTTATTTTTTTAAGTTGGAGATTAACTGCTGTGTGGCTCATGCAATGAAATATGGCACAGGTTTGGCCAAAGGGGGAAAAAATGATATGTAGATACTATGAGCACATGGCAAATTCCACTAAATAAATTGATTAAGCTCAATGGTATACTGAGACGAAAAGGGGATGTAATAAAAGATGCAGTATACAAATTTTTTCAAAAAAGCATACTGTAAAAAAATCTTACTAACACATTATAAAAACCTTAGATAAAATGGTATAGTTACAAAACTAACTCAAAAATGGATAAAAATATGTGAAATGGATAAACATATATCTTAGTTATCTATTACTGCTATAAAAAGTGGATGGGTTTAAGAAACAGAAATTTATTCTCTCACAGTCTAGGAGGCTAGATGTCTGAATTCAGGGCACCATCTCCAGGGGAAGGTTTTCTCTTTCTGTTGGCTTTGAGGGAAGGTCCTTGTCATCAATCTTCCCTTAAATCGAGGAGTTTCTCAAAGTAGGGACCCTGGGCACAAAGTATGCATTCTGCTCCTGGCTCTTCTTTCTTGGTGGTATGAGGTCCCTCTCCTCTCTGCTCACTTCTTTCTTTTATATCTCAAAAGAGATTGACTTAAGATACAGACTAAACCAGTAGGTTCTGTCCTGGCTCATTCATATACTGTGTAATCCTGACTCATTAACATCATAGGGATTAGGATTTACAAAAAATAGGGTAATTACATCAGATCACAAAACAGATGACAACCACACAATACTGGGAATCATAGCCTAGGCAAGTTGACACACATTTTGGGAGGACTCAATTCAATCCATAACAACATACAGCATAACCGTAAAATAAATTATTTCAGTCATCAAAATCTACCAAAAAAAAAAAAAATCAGACTGAGATGTATCTATCACCCATCACCCCATTGCTGTTGATTCTGTCTCATGGTAAACCTCCAGATAATTCTCAGTACTTCAAAGAATATTAAAAGAGGCAATATTCTTCAAGTAATTTTATTAGGCTAGACAAACTTTGATATCTAAACTGCATAAGAACACTGTGGGAGATATTTGGCTTTCTCAACTGTGAATAAAAATGACACAATAAGAATCAAAATATTTGTAAACAAAATACAACAAGAAATTAGAAAATAAATAAACAACAAAAGACAATCTTTAGGGAGTTGTTGAGTTCTAAGAGCAAAAATCACAAGGGGACAAATATTGTATGAGACCACTATTATAAAAAGTCATGAAAAGGTTTACTCATAGAAAGAATCAATCTTTGATGGTTACAAGGGAGTAGAGGGGTGGAGAGGGAAAAATAAATAAATAAGATACAACAAGAAATCAGAAAATAAACAAACAATAAAAGAAAATCTTATGGGAGTCATCCATAGATACTGGGTTCCAAGAGAAAATATTCCCCTTAAAAATATATATTGCTGCATAACAATCATCCCAAAACTTAGTGGTTTCAAACAATACATAATTTTATTATCTGTCATAATTTTTATGATTCATGCAATCAGGAATAGCTCTGCTGGGAGATTCTAGCTCAGAGTCTCTCATGTGGTCAGAGGATGGCTGCCACTGGAACACCAAGGGTCTGAAGCACTTGGGGGCTGCCTGTGAATTTCTTTCTCTCTGTGTAATCTCTGCCTGTAGCTAAGTGTGCTTCCTCACAACATGGAAACATCAGGGCAGTTACTCTTTATATGAGAACAGGAATATTGAAGAAAAAGTATCCCCAAGAGAACAAAATAGAAATGCAGTATTATGGATTGAATTGAATACCAAACAATATGTGATGAAATTCTAATCCCTGTACCTGTGGATGTAATTTCATTTGAGAGTAAGGTTTTTCTAGAAGGACTCACAGAACTCAGAAGTCAGTATACTTGTCATTACTGTTTGATACAGATAACAATCACCCAAAGGAAGAGGCACACCAGGGCAGGGACTAGGAGAGTTCCCAACATGAGCTTCCAGTTGTCCTGTCTCAGTGATCCTTCCAGCAACAATGTATGGCAGCAGGCATGAAGTACTGCTAATGAAGGAAGCTCACTGGAGCCATGGTATTCAAGTTTTTATTGGGACTCATGTGCTTGAGCTTAGTTTCCAGGCCCTCCAGTGGTCAAGCTGATACTACATGCTCCAAAGTTCCCCACAATAAATCACATTTTTAGCAAAGGCTGTCTGGTGTGACCCAAGGTCCCAGGTACATAAAGACACTCTTACCAGTTAGGATATTCCAAGTGCTTAGATGTTATTTTCCAGGAGTCAAGAGCACAGACCTGACATCTCTTTTACTGCACAGTTCCAATACAAATGGACCATTGGAATTGTATTGAGATCTCAAAACCCAGCTTACTCTGTACAGAAACTTAGTATCTAAAAAAAGAGGAATTACATGTCAAACACACACACACAAATGCTATGAGCTGGAGTGAAAAACCTTGCTGGTTAAATAGGGGAAAACAAAATCTGATTTCTATTTAACTGTATATATAAGCTGGACTTTTTTTTTATATAAGCTGGACTTATAGTACAGAATTATTTGAACATTATAGAATCTATTTCTTATAAAAAGAGAAGCGATATCTTCAATAACAAATGATTAATAACATAATTATATGAAAATTAAGAATATTTATCTTGTAATTAAAGGCATCATGACCAAAGTTAACACACTGACACAGATGGAATGAAGTTATATTCCACACCTGAAAGCATCAAACCAGTAATACCTAAAATATTTGAAGAACTCCAGGACATTAAAAGCCCATAAAATTAAGATTTCTGGCCAACATGACACCATAGACAGAAGTACCATGCCGTCCCTCCACAGCAAAGACCTGAAAAACTAAGTAAAACAGAGACAAACATCATTCCTGGAACCCAAAGTGTAAAACGAAGAGATAAAGAACTCAGCCAAACACTGAATGGAATAAGAAACTGACAAAGGACTGAGAGCCAAGAGAGATACTTGCCAAGGTCTTTTATCGGCTAACACAGCACATACTCCTCATCCTGGACTCGTGTAGGAGATTGGCTGACAGGGAGCACAAGAAAGCAGCTTCATGGGGCTCTCAGCAGGAGACAGAGAAACCGGTAACCCTTGATACACGCTTTCCCACCCCCCACCCTCTTCCTACTTCTCTACCTCCGAGCTCCCTGGTTGGCTGCGGTGACTCGGCTGGCTGGGAAGTGCAGTGTCCATGCCGCTTGGATTCACCCCACCGATATTGCAGATTGGTGGACAGGGAGTACGGGAAAGCAGCTTCAGGAAGTTCCAAGCAGGAGACTGAGTACCTGTAACAAGCAATATATGCTTTCCTAACCCCCACTCTTCTTCCCCTCCCCATTCAGCCTCCTCTGCTTCCTTCCAGCTGCAGGCTCTTGGCCAAGAGGCCATTTTTTCAGTCCCTGCTCGAATGGATTCGCCCCAACCGCGTTGGCCAGTTCCCTGAGCTGGTACAGCTTCTTTCTCTCTTTTGGTTTCTTCTGTCCCTCCCACCACCTCCTCCTACTTTTTCTTGAATACCTGGATCCTTGTGTCTGCTTTGCTTCTTCTTGAAAGTCTGTGAAGCCCCGCTTAACTGGGGATCCCCTCCCCTGGCCCATGAAATCACGCTGATAGGACCCCTGGAGCTTTTTTTTGCTTGTTTTGTTTTGCATTGATCTGTTTGTTTTCTTTCTCTTTTCACACTTGGGAGCCCCTTCTAGTTGAGCTGCACTGTATGGCCTAGCCACTCCTCAAATCTGTGCAGCCACATAGGTGGGATCCATGGGGGCATTGCATTTCTTTCTTTTTTCCTTCTCTTTTTCCCTTTCTTTCTTTCTCTCTCTCCCTCTCCCTTATCCCTCTCCCTCTCTCTCTCCTCTCTCTCTCTTTCTCTCTTTCTTTTTCTTTCTTTCTTCTCATTTCTCATCTGTCTATACTTACCTTCTTTTCCAGTCTCCTGAATAACCTGGTGCTGTGTAACAACTATACACCCTCTAGCCAGGCTATACTGCGCACCCTGGGAGATTTCCCCAGTTGCCACGGCCTGCCCTGGTGGGACCCCCTGGGGGCTTTTCTTTTTTCCTTTTTTCCCCCAATTTTTATCTAGTTGTTTTTTTATTTTTCCATTTTTTTTTTTTTTTTCATATTTGCTTCTCTCCATTTCTCAGTTGTCACCTCTCCACTCCAAAAGCAAGCTCTTTTTACACTCTTTTTTTGGGAGGGGGTGTTTTCTTTTTCCTTTGTTTGCTTTTGGCTCCTGTTACTATCTCCTTTTTCCCATACCCATGCTAGCTCGATACAACACAACTTCCCCCCTCTTTTCTGCCTACTTGCACTGTACACTGAATATCACACCTCTGAGCATGAGTTGGAATCAACTCAAGGGCACTGCATACTGGGAGCAGCACAGGCACAACTGACCAGAGCCTGCCCAGCATTGATTCCTGGCCTGCCCTGTTGGCCCTAGTTTGTGCCACAAACAACCCATCCCAGTCCCTCCCCTTCAGCTGGACCTGCCCTGCTGCACTATAGCTGAGTGACTGGCCCTGCTTATTGGACAAGGAGGTGAAAAGTATCGTGACTTCAGATAAGCAAACAACAAAGAACGCGCAACTGACCTACTCAGACATAGCCAAATAAAATAAAAAAAACAGGATGAAACAAACAAATCTATCATCAAGAAACAAAGAAAATAAATACTGAATGTACCGAAGACAGCAGACAATATCAAACCATATAAGAAAACAGGAAAGGATGGTTCCAGTAGGCATCCAAAATAAAACACCAGATGAGTTTCCAGTAAAAGAAAAGGCACTAGGGCTACCTGGCAAGGAATTCAGGTCTCTAATATTCAGAGTTATCCAAGAGTTGAAACAAAAAGAAGACAAAAATGAGGAAAAATAGACAAATCTATGGAAAATATAGACAAAAAGATGGAAGAATTCAGGAAAGAATACAAGAACAAAATGACAAAATAAATTCATAGCTAGAAATCATTCAGAAACAATTGGAAATCAAAAAATAGAAAACAACAAGATTTCAGAAATGGACAGTGTCATAGAAGGACTGATGAGTAGGTTTGAAATGATGCAAGACAGGAGTAGTGAAAATGAAGACAAACACTTGGATACAACTCTGTTTGAGGAAAAATCAAAAAAAGAATGAAGACAAATGAGGAAACCCTGAGAATTATGTGGGATACGATCAAAAGTCAAAATTTGCAAATGATTGGAGTTCCAGAACAGGGAGAGAAAACAGGAAAACACAGAGAGGATCATTGAAGAATTGCTGACAGAAAACTTCCCTAATACCATGAGTGATGAAAAGCTGACCAGCCAAGAAGCTCAACGAACCCCATATAGGATAGACCCCAGAAGAAAAACACCAAGGAATATCAATATCACACTCACTAAAACCAAATACGAAGAAAAAACCCTGCGAGCTGCTTGAGAAAAACAAACAGTCCACATACGGAGGAGAAACAATAAGACTAAACTCTGATTATCTGGCAGAAACCATGCAGGCAAGAAGACAATGGGATGATATATATAAAACCTTGAAAGCAAAACATTGCAAACCAAGAATAATACATCCTGCAATACTTTTGTTCAAATATGGTGGTGAAATTAGGACATTTCCAGATAAACAGAAATTTAGGGACTATGTAAAAACCAAACCAAACCTACAAGAATTATTGAAGGGAGTCCTTCAGTCTGAGAACAAACAACATCAGACCACAGCCTGAACTTAGAATGCAAGATTGTACCAGCCAGAAACCAACCTAGGAAATGAACTCTCAAGGACTATATAAAACCAAAATAATTGCAAAAAGGAACCAGAGAAGTTAATCTGTAAATGACAACAACATCAGAACAATACAAGAGGGACTAAGTGGTGTAGGTATAGAACTTTCTAATGGACAGGAAGGCAAGGCAATACCAAGTAATAATAGACTGGTTCAAACCTAGAAAGATAAGCGTAAATTTCAAGGTAACCAAAAAGAAAGTTAACCAACCTTGTAATCAAAATAAAGAAAAAAAATAAAGTCTCAATAAAAACAAAATCTACAAAAATAAAAAAAAAGAAATGAAAAAGAAATCCACAAACAAAAGGAACTCAGCACATGAGAGTTAGAGGAACAAAGGAAACATTAAAAAACATTAGCACCACAAAAAAACACTACAAAATGACAGCAATAAACTTACACCTATCAATAATTACACTGAATGTAAATGGCTGAAATGCACCCATAAGGAGACAGTGAGTGATAGAATGGATAAACAAACAAAAAACACTGTATATGCTGTCTACAACAGACAAACCTTGGAAACAAAGAGGTAAATTTATAAAAAAATCAAAGGATTGAAAAAACTATATCAAGCAAATAATTACCAAAAAAGAGCAGGAGTGGCAATACTAATCTCACATAAAATAGACTTTAAAACAAAATCCTCCATAAAAGACAAAGAAGGTCACTATATAATGATTACAGGGATGATCTGTCATGAAGACTTAACCATAATAAACATCTAGGCACCCAATGACAGAGCTCCAAAATACATAAAACAAACTCTAACAACACTGAAAACAGAAATTGATAGTTCCACAGTAATAGTAGGAGACTTCAACACAACACTCTCAGTAAAGGACAGAACACCTAGAAAGAAAGTCAACAAAGATACAGAAGAGCTAAAGAGCACAATCAGCAAACTTGATCTCATAGATATATATAGAACACTCCACCCAGCAGCCGCAAAGTACACATTCTTTTTCAATGCACATGGAACATTCTTCAGAATAGACCACATCTTAGGCAACAGAGCAACCCTCCACAAAATCCAAAACATTGAGATAATACAAAGTATCTTCTGTGACCACAATGCCATCAAAGTAGAAATTAATAACAGTAAGAGTAAGGGAAAAAAAACCCAATTACATGGAAACTGAATAGCACCCTGCTTATAAACCACTGGGTAATAGAAGAAATCAAAGATGGACTCAGAAAGTTCCTAGAATCAAACAAGAATGAAAACACATCATACCAAAACCTTTGGGACAAAGCGATGGCAGTCCTCAGAGGTCATTTATAGCACTGGATGCACACATCAAAAAGGGAGAAAAGGACAAAATCAAAACATTAGTTACACAACTTGAACAAATAGAAAGAGAATAGCAAAAGAAGCCCACAGCCACCTGAAGAAAGGAAATAATAAAGACCAGAGCAGAAATAAATGAAATAGAGAAGCGAAAAACAGAAAGAATCAGCAAAACAAAAATTGGTTCTTTGAAAGGACCAACAAAATCGACAAGCTATTGGCCAAATTGACAACAGAAAAATAGGAGAGAACATAAGTAACCCAAATAAGAAATGAAATGGTGGACATTATAACAGACCCAACTAAAATAAAAAGGATCACAACAGAGTATTATGAAAAATTATGCTCCAACAAATTTGAAAACCTATAGGAAATTGACAAATTTCTAGAAACACACTACCTACCCAAAATAGCACAAAATGATGTTGAAAATCTGAATAGAACCATAACAAGAGAAGAGATTGAAAAAGTAATAATAATAATAAAAAATACTCTCAGCCAAAAAGAAGCCCTGGACTAGGTGGTTTTACCGGAGAATTCTACCAAACATTCAGAGAAGAGCTTACGCCAGTACTACTCAAACTATTTCAGAATATAGAAAAGAAAGCGATACTTACAAATTCATTCTATGAAGCCAACATCTCTCATGAATATAGATGCAAAAATTCTCCACAAAATTCTAGCTAATAGAATTCAGCATTATATATATAAAAAAAAAAAATACACCATGACCAAGTAGGATTCATACCAGGTGTGCAAGGAAGGTTCAACATTAGAAAATCAATCAACGTAATCCACCACATAAATAAAAAGAAAGAAAAGAATCACATGATTATCTGAATTGATGCAGTAAAGGCATTTGAAAAAGTCTAACACACATTCCTGATAAAAAACTCTTAGTAAAATAGGTAAAAAAAAAATTTTTTTTTTTTTAAATAGGTAGAGAAGGGAACTTTCTCAATGTAGTAAAGGTCATCTAAGCAAAAAAATTGCTGACGTCTTTCTCAATGGAGAGAGGTTGAAAAGATTCCCTTTGAGAACAGGAACAAGACAAGGATGCCCTTTATCAGCACTCCTGTTTAAAATTGTGTTGGAAATCTTAGCTATAGCGATAAGGCAAGAAACAGAAATAAAGGGCATCCAAATTGGTAATGGAGAAGTTAAACTGTCCCTATTTGCAGATAATATGATACTATACTTAGAAAATCCAAAAGATTCCACAAGAAAACTACTGGAATTAATAGAAAGATTCAGCAGACTAGCAGGATACAAGATAAACACACAAAAATCAGTTGGATTCCTATACACCAATAAAGAGAATGATGAAAAGGAAATCAGGAAAACAATAACATTTATAATAGCCCCTAAAAAAGTTAAAATACTTGAGAATACGTCTAACTAGGGATGTAAAAGACCTATACAAAGAAAACTACAAAACACTGCTGCAAGAAACTAAAAGAGATCTACATTAATGGAAGAACATACCATGCTCATGGATAGGTA
Source organism: Elephas maximus indicus (assembly GCF_024166365.1). Classification (NCBI taxonomy): domain Eukaryota; kingdom Metazoa; phylum Chordata; class Mammalia; order Proboscidea; family Elephantidae; genus Elephas; species Elephas maximus. The sequence goes on from NC_064820.1 coordinate 207,586,325, forward strand.
GACTCAGCATTGGCAAAATGACAATTCTACCCAAAGTGATTTACAAATATGACGCCATACATATCTAAATACCAACAACATTCTTTAAAGCAATGGAAAAACTTATCATTAACTTTATATGGAAAGGGAAGAAGCCCTGGATAAGTAAAGAACTATTGAAGAAGAAAAAGAAAGTAGGAGGACTTGCACTGCCTGACCTCTGAACAAACTATACAGCTATGGTAGTCAAAACACCCTGGTACTGGTACAACGACAGATACATTGAGCAATGGAACAGAATTGAGAACTATCCACCTATGGTCACCTGATCTTCAACAAGGGCCCAAAGTCCATCAAATGGGGAAAAGACAGTCGTTTTAACAAATAGTGCTGGCAAAACTGGATGTCTATCTGCAAAAAAAAATGAAACAGGACCCATACCTCACACCATACACAAAAACTAACTCAAAATGAAACAAAGACCTAAATATAAAGCCAAAAAGTAAGAAGTTCATTGAAGAAAAAATAGGGTCAATGCTAGAGACCCTAATACACGGCATTAACAGGATAAAAATCACAACCAACAACACACAAGCTCCAGAGGATAAGCTAGGTAACAGGGATCTTCTAAAAATTAAACACTTATGTTCATCAAAAGACTTCACCAAGAGAGTAAAAAGAGAACCTACAGACAGGGGGAAAAAAATTGGCTATTAAAAATCAGACAAAGTTCTAAACTTTAAAATCTACAAGAAAATCTAACACCTCTACAATGAAAAGACAAATAATCCAATTAAAAAATGGGCAAAGGAAATGAACAGACACTTCCCCAAAGAAGACATTCAAGTGGCCAACAGACAAATGAGGATATGCTCACAATCTCTAGCCATCAGGGAAATGCAAATAAAAGCCATAATGTGATACTATCTCACCCTGGCATTACTGGCACAAATCAGTAAAACAGAAAATAACAAATGCTGGAGAGGCTGCAGGGGGATCGGTACTCTCATGCACTGCTAGTGGGAATGCAAAATGACACAGCCTTTTTGGAAAATGATATGGCACTTCCTTAGAAAGCTAGAAATGGAAATACAATATGACCCAGCAATCCCACTGGTAGGAATATATCCCAGAGAAATAAGAGTCTTCACACTAATAGATATATGTACACCCATGTGCATTGCATCATTGTTCACAATAGCAAAAACATGGAAACAACCTAGATGCCCACCAACAGATAAACGGATAAACAAACTGTAGTACATACACACAATGGAGTATTATGCAATGCTAAAGAACAACGATGAATCTGTGAAGTGTCTCATAACCTGGATACATCTGGAGGACATTATGCTGAGTGAAATAAGTCAATCACAAAAAGACAAAAATTGTATGAGACCTCTACTGTAAAAACTCATGAAAAGGTTTATATACAAAAAGAAACAATATTTGATGGTTACCAGCAAGGGGAGGGGAGGGCATGGAAAAACACTTAATAGACAATAGATAACTGATAACTCTGAAGAAGGGTAAAACAGTACACAATACTGATGTAGCCAGCACAACCTGGGTTCCCCAGGCCATGGTAGCTCCGTAGATGCATCCAAACTCTCTCAGGGACTGAATTGCTGGGTAGAGGGCCGTGAGGCCATAATCTCAGAGAACATCTAGCTCAATTGGCATAACAGAGTTTATAAAGAATATGTTCTACATTCTACTTTGGTGAGGAGCATCTGGTGTCTTAAAAGCCTGTGAGCAGCCATCTACGATGCCCCACCAGTCTCATCCCTTTGGGTGCAAGGAATAAGGAAAAAAAACTAAAGACATAAGGGAAAAATTAGTCCAAGGGACTAATGGACCAAATCTACCACAGCCTCCACCAAACCGAGTCCAATACGACTAGATGGTGCCCAGCTGCAACCACTGACTGCTCTGACAGGGATCACAATAAAGGGTCCTGGACAGAGCTGGAGAAAAATATAGAAAATTCTGACTCCAAAAGAAAGACCAGACTTGTTGGCCTGACAGAGACTGAGAAACCCTGAGAGTATGGCCCCTGGACACCCTTTCAGCTCAGTAATGAGGCCACTCCTGAGGTTCACCTTTCAGCCAGAGACTGAACAGGCCCATGGAACAAAGCAAGACTAAAGAGGCACACCAACCCTGGGACAGGGGCTGAAGGGAAGGAGGAAACAGGAACGCCGGTAATAGGAAACCAAGGGTTGAGAAGGGAAAGTGCTGACATGTCATGAGGTTGTTAACAAATGCCATACAAGAATGTGTGTACTAACTGTTTGATGAGAAACTAGTTTGTTCTGTAAACCTTCATCTAAAGTTAAAAAAAAAAAAAAGATTGCAATACTCAAGGCATACATTGATCATTAATTAAGCTAAATTGTTTAGTTTAAAGATGTTTTCAGGGAATAGTTTGGATTAAAGGTTTAAAGAGTATTCTCAGACAATGGATTTAGGGATTCTTCCAATATCAGTAGGTCCGGTTAGCCTGGAATCTTTAGGAATTTGATCTCCACATTTTTCTGCTTTTGATTGGGATCCATCCATTGTGTCCCAGATCAAAACATCTGGCAATAGTAGCTAGGCACCATCCAATTCTTCTGTTCTCATGTCAGAGGAAGCAATTAGTCCCGTAGTCCACCTTCTTCTCTGATTCTTAGGTCTCCTTTTTCGTCTGTTGCTTTCAGTGATTAGGGAACAATTGTTGTATCTTGGGTGGCCACTTGCAAGCTTTTAAGACCCCAGGCACTACTCACCAACTAAGAGGTAGAACAGAAACTCTAAAAACAGTATTAGACTAATTGACAGGATTCTGCCTCAAAATCATGGCCCTACATCTTTGAACCAAGAAATATAATCCTCTGAGGTGTCTGGTTGTGTCTAAATTGTATCAGCAGCTATAGCCCTTTTTTTTTTATTGGGGGGGGCAGGTGGGGACTGCTGTTGCTGCTGTTGTAAAATTATGTATAGCATAACATTTGCCAGTTTGTCCTTTTCCATGTGTACAGCTTAGCGATATCAGTTATCTTAGTCAAGTTGTATAAACTTTACACATATTTGAAGCCACTTTTCCCATCACCGTAAACAAGACATCACTGTTACCTACAGAATGATTCCTGCTTTTCCCTTCCTACCCCAATAAGCACTAATAGTCATCGATCTCTATATTTTTATTCTTGTCTCTATATCTCTATTCTTGTCCTTTCATAAAGATGCGATCATATAATATCATATAATACTTGTCCTTTTGTGGCTGACTTATTTTACTCAGCACAACGTCCTTGAGGTTCATCCATGCTGCAGCATGTATGGAGACTTCATTTCCCTATATGGCTGAGTAGTATCCCTTTGTATGTATGTGTCAAATTGTGTTTATCCATACGTTGATGGGCACTTGTTTCCAACTTTTTGCCATTGTGGATAGTGCTACAGTGAACATGGGTGTACGTATGTTTCTGTCTCTACTTTTAGTTCCTCAGGGTATATACCTAGAATTGGAATTGCTGGGTTATATGGTAGTCTCCTTCCTTTGTATAACAGTTATTAGTATTTTATATTATTTTACATAGTTATTTCCCTGTTTTTGCTCTGATCTCCTGGTCTTAGTATGTTTGTCATCATTTCTTCACTATTGTTTCTGTGTCCAGGATTTCCTGCACTCACTGTTTTATTTTTAGTTTCCCTTGTTGCTTGTTCCTGTGACTCACTGAAACTTTCATCCGAACTATGCTCACCTGGCCACACTGCCCCCAGTCTGATTATTCAGGTCCTGGGCCTCTATTGTTTCAGTCTCCTTTCTCTGTGTCAGAGCCATCTGTTCAGGTATTGTGATCTGTGTTACACCTTGAATCAGCTGTCAGGTATCTGCCAGATTTTTCCCAGACTTATTTCTCCTGTGATGGAGCCCTGGTGCCATAGTGGTTAAGAGCTCAGAACCCAGTCTGTTTCTCCAGCCTTTCAAATGTTCTTTAGAGTTCCAAGATCTCTGGTTGTGATGATTCTTAGTTGGTTTCTTGTGTAACTGTTGTTGGTGGACATTATGGTGTATCTACTTATGCCATCCTCTAGCCCAACTCCAATAATGTATATCTAAAAAATTTACATGCTAAACCCAAAAGCTAAGAAGAGACTAAAGATGTGAGTATGAGTGGTACATATTATCAAGGCTTATTATGAAACTTTATTAAGAACAATTGAGATGGTGATGTGGAGAAATAAGAAACAAACTGATATGTATATTGACAATTAATATAAGAAAATTTGGCCCTGTACAGTACAGGGGAAAATAAAGTCCTTTCAACTGGTACCATGGGGTCAATCAGAATTGACTCAACAGCAACAAGTTTATTTTTTGTTTGAGTGAGGGGCCAATTGGATAAAAACAAGGTATGACTTGTTTTCACACCATATTTAATTAATCAGTTCCATAAAATGACAACATTCTGGAAGGTAATGAAGGAAATCTCTCAAGGAGTAAAGGGAAAGAAATATTAACAAAAAATGAAAACATTGATAAATTTGGACTAAATTATTTTAGTTTCTATTGATGAAAATCAAAAACCAAACCCATCGCCATCGAGTCAATTTTGACTCATAGCAACCCTATAGGACAGAGTAGAACTGCCCCGTAGAATTTGCACTATGCCAAAAAGGTTCCCATTGATAAAAAGACACCTTTAATAGGTGGAAATGTAAATCTAACAAGAAGATAATATATTTACCAAATTTATAAGCAGGAAAATATTCATACAGTATATAGAGAGAACCATTATGACAAAGAATAATAAAAAGGCAGACAACTGAAAGAAAATATGGCAAGAGGTATTAATATAAATATGAATACCTCTATGACCAGTCAGACCTCTGGTAGTATAGTGGTTAAGAACTCAGCTGCTAATCAAAAGGTGGGCGGTTCGAATCCACTAGCCACTCCTTGGAACTCTACTGGACAGTTCTACTCTGTCCTATAGAGTCACTTTGAGTCAGAAACAACTTGACAACGATGAGTTTTTTTTTTTTTTAATGACATATGACGTTGAGCATCTTTTCATATATTGTGTGATATACCTTCTTCAGTGAGATATCTGGTGAGACCTTTTGCCCATTTTTTAATTGAGTTTTTTGTTTGTTATTGTTGAGTGTTAAGAGGTATTTGTATATATTTGATGCAGGTCGTTTATCAGATCTGTGTTTTCTTGAATCTGTTGCTTGTCTTTTTATTCTCTTAACAGTGTATTTCGAGGAGCACAATTTTTAATTTTAATGACCTCCAACTTAAAAATTTGTTTTTTGTTTGTTTCATGTATCATGCTTCTGCTGTTGTATCTAAAATTCACTGCCAAACCCAAGGTGACCTAGATTTTCTCCTATAATATCCCCCGGAATTTGCAGAGTTTTGTATTTAACATTTAGATATGTGACATATTTTGAGCTAATTTTTGTGAAATATGTAAGCTATGTATCTAATTCATTTTTTGCATGTCCAGTTGCTTCAGCACCATTACCTGAAAATACTGCTCTTTATCCATTGAAATGACTTTTCTCCTTTGTCAAAGATCAGTTGATTATATTTTTATCAGCCTATTTCTGGGCTGTATCTTCAATTCTGTTGATCTATTTGTGTATTCTTTTACCAATATTTCACTGTCATGATCACTATAGATTTATCATGTCTTTAATTTGAGTACAAAGTCCCCCCACTTCATTCTTGTTTGATATTGTGTTAGAGTTCTGGTTGTTTCACTTTCTGTATGGTCTTTAGAATACCTTTGTCCATGTTCATAAAATAATTTGCTGGGATTTTTTATTTGGATTGCATTTTCCCATAATCTTTGTTTCAATCTATTTGGTTCTTTGAATATAAATCTGTCTCTTATAGATAGCATATGGTGTTATTTTGTGTTTATCTCCATTTTGACAGTCTCTACATTTTAATTTAGGTGTGTAGTCCATTCACATTTAATGTAATGCTTGATATGGTTGAATTTACTTCTGCTGTTCTGATTTTTAATTTTTATATGTGTCATAACATTTTCTTTGCTCTTCCTTTACTGCTTCCATTTGCGTTAGACAATACTTTTTTAGTGTACCATTTATTTCTTCTCTCATTCTATGTCCTTAAATAACTAGTTCCTAATTGCTTCCAAAGCCTTTTTTTCTGTATTTTTTCTCATATCCTAATCTTCAATTCCAACACACAAACCCATTGCCATCTAGTTGATTCTGACTCAGAGCAAAAGTATATGACAGAGTCAAACTGCTCCCTAGAGTTTCCAAGGAGTGACTGATGGATTTGAACTGCGGACATTTTGGTTAGTAGCTGAATCTTAATTATTGTACCACCTGGCCGCCTAATCCCAACAATCATGTTATTATTTAATTTTTTTAAATTACGTTTAACCTTCTTTCACAAATATACTAATTCTCTGCATGTTTACTATCTAGGAAAAGTTTTTTTTTTTTTTTTAACAACTCATTCATGGTGATTTGAGATTTCATTTTACCTTCTCTATTTTTTTTATATTTCTACATCATTTTTGTACAATTCTCTTGTAAAAATCATACACACTTTCTAATGTATTGTGAGTAAGTGCATGTATCAATTCCCCTCTTAAAATGAAACATTCTGGGAGGGAAAACTCCATCTTTCATAAAGTTCTCTATTCATAATTTAATGAGGGTTTTTAACTAATTTATGACTACAAATTCTCTATCAATGTTCATTATTTATTTCAAGAGTGTTGAAAGCCTAGGTCTTATTTATATAAAACCCATTGCCGTTGAGTTGATTCCAACTCATAGCGACCCTATAGGACAGAGTAGAAATGCCCTATAAGGTTTCCAAGGGGCATCTGATGCATTCAAACCACTGACATTTTGGTTAGCAGCTATAACTCTTAGCCACTATTCCACCAGAGTTTCCCTTATTTATATGGAGATGAAATATACTTCTCAATATTAATTATCAGCATGGACCTCTAGCACTATAATAATTCCACTCGGGCTTTCATTGGAAGTGGGAATTGATTTTCTCAACCTTAAAAATTATTAGGTTAATATTAAAGTCATCACTGTTTTACATACATGTGTATGAGGCAGGCATGGCTCCACACATTTCAAATATAATGTACCTAATGCTATGCAACAATATAAAGCACAGTCATTACACATTTTTCAGACAGTCACCTGAGATTCTTAACATTTTTCAGTAACGTGGCTACCCCAACAGAAAGAAGCTGTGCAACCAGGAACCATAAAACTACAATAAACAGCCTTAAATTCTTAAAATTAAACATTAGCCAGTGGCCCAAGAGCACGTTCAGTAAGATGAATACCTCTAGATGGTTACTGACTAGGGCCCAATTCATATACAATCAAGGAAATTGTGTTGAATATCCAGAAGTAAGAGTATATGTAGAGTCTGTGTAAATGGTTGCTAAAACCAACGCCTTGTTACTTCCCAGCATGAAATGATAGCTGGTTTCTGTTATGACTGAAAGAACTTAGTATGGGTAAATCATCCTAATACTTCTAAGAAGTAAGTAGACAATGGAGACTTACAGGTGCCCATTTCACAAAAATTTTCACAGTCCACACATTTTTAGTGAGATTATCAGTCAATCACATTTCTTATGATTACATTTCAATACAACACACAATATTCTCTCCTGCCTAGGCAGTAGGGTTCCTCGGTGATACAAACGGTTAAGCTCTAGGCTACTAGCCAAAAGTTTGGCTCTTTGAACCCACACAGAGACACTACAGAGATGTCTGACAATCTGCTTCCAAAACATCATAGCCTTGAAAACCTTACTGAGGAATTCTATGCTGCACACATGAGATCGCCATTAGTCAAAATTGACTTGACAGCATGTAACAACACCAACAGCCTAGGTATTAATATTGATTTAGATAATATCAAAAAACCAAACCTTTGTCATCAAGTCAATTCTGACTCAAGTGACCCTATAGGAGAGAGTAGAACCGCCCATAGAATTTTCAAGGAGCAGCTGGTGGATTTGAAATGCTGAACTTTTGGTTAGCAGCTGAGCTCTTACCTCCATAATCCCACCAGGCCTCCTAGATAAGATAAAATAGAATTTATTGCTATGTTTATTTCCTTTGATCCAAGTGTGAAAATCACTGGTGTAGCCTATAATTAAGCCAACTTTCTACAAAAAATTTCAAACATTAATAGGAGGAAGAAATTTCAGTTCAAGGGCAGAGTCATTTTTAACAAAGAAAAAACAAAATGTAACAAAAAAAAAACATTGCGAATATTATTTCATTGAACTCAGCCATTTGTTCTCTGCCTGGGGGAAGTATCCCTCAGGGTCAGTTTTATTTTAGTCTCCTTGTGGAGCTGAAAATGGAGAATATGGGGTTAAGCAATCATTTTTTTTTTGTTTATGGGATCAGCATGATACACCTGTCCTCTTCACTATGTTGGATGATATATTTGTGTACACAATAGATGAGCCATGGGCAAATAAGAACAGTGTAATCAAATTCCATGTATTATATGCTGACCCATTAAACAGAACTGTCAAAAAATTTATTGAAATTTTTAAAAAGATGACATAAATCAGGCAAGAATTTGAACACTGTTAATAATTTCTCACATTCTCTTCAATATCAGTTATTATAATTGCATTTTTTATTGTGGTAAAATATGTATAGATAAAACAAAACATTTGCCAAATCCAAATTTCCCTATGTACACTTCTGTGACTGGATGTGTTCATCATGCTGTACAACTATTGTCACTATCCTCTTCCAATTTTTCCACCACCTTTAACAGAAACTCAGTGCCCCTTATGCATATGCTTTGGTCTCTATATATTTGCCTATTGTATATAAGTGGGGCCACAAAATATTTGTATTTTAAGAATGAGTCATTTCACTCAGAATAATGATTTTAAGGTTAATCCATGTTATAGGTGATGGTGTTTTGATGTGTTTCATGGATATGCATCTTGAAGTTTTCTGGATGAGTGTGATTAGCAGAATTCTAAGATGACCCTTATGATCTCCATCCCCTGGTGTTACTCCCATGATTAGGTTACATTATACAGCAAAAGTTAAATGATTTTGCAGATTTATCTCACAGATCATTTGATTTACTGATTATTTAATTCACAATCAAAAAGGAAATTACCCTGAGGTTAGAGAAACTCTCCTTCTAGACTTGAAGAAGCAAGATGCGATGAGTTTTACAGCTGTAAGGAAAGAAATTCTTTCAACAACTATGTGAGTTTGGAAGATGACACCAAGCCATAGATAAAGCTGCAGCCCCAGCTAACAACTAAATTATAGTCTTTTGAGAAGCTAAGCAGAAGACCCTGCTAAGCTCTGCCTGGACTTCTGACACACCAAATCTGTGAGATAACAAATGATTGCTACTTTAGGCTGCTATGTTTGTGGTAATTTTTTAAAAGTAGTACCAGGCAACTGTAGGGATATTACAACAGAGTTTAACAGAAGAGTTAATATTCAAATTAGAATATAGAGGTATTCCTCAAAAAAATATAAGAATCTCCAGAGTTGTACTAAAATTCATATAAATAAAAATATCATCTCAAAAATGCTCATTGAGATGACACCTATGTAATTTATGAAAATATTCAGATTTCAGAAACCCTAGACATCTCCATACTGTTGAAATACATCATGCATTTAAAGATCAGGATATCTAATCATGGAAATTCAAGACTGAAAGGAGTCAAAATCACAGTTCAATATCCACTTATGTGACTGATGTCTGGGAAGTAAGAACATAAATGGGGACTTGCCAATCCTCCATCCTATAAAAAGATAGTGTTCGTATAAGACATGCTCATTGTACCTTCCTCTAATCTAATACCTCTCCTTTTCTCCATCTGGTTAAGTTACATTGATTTTTATTATGATCTTACAAGAACATTTATAATTTTGTAGATATCACAACAAAGGGATAAGTTCAAAGTATGGCATACGACTTAGTAGAATTATTTTTGTTGTTGTTGGGTGCTGTAGGTTGGTTTCAACTCATAGTGACCTCATGTGATGAGCAGAACTGCTTCGCAGAGTTTTCAAGGCTTTAATCTTTACGGGAGAAGATTGCCAGGTTTTACTCCAGCGGAGCATCTTCACGAGTTTGAACTGCTAACTCAACAAATGCACCAGCAAGACTCCTTCAGAAATTCTGTTTAGCCATGGTTAAATCTACTACACATTAAAAGACAAAACCAAATCAAACATTTTGCTGTGTAGTGTTTTCTGACTCATGGAGACTCCACAATAAAAGATAAAAAATTTTAATCAGTGCAATCAAATTCTGTGATATTATGATGGGCAAATGCGTCTCACTTGTTAACCGGTATTATGCAAACTGAAGTATACAGTTGTGCATTTTCTCTTGTAACAAAGATTTTCTTGTATTCATAACTTGAATTTGCCATAAAAACATGAAATATATGAATAAACTAGTATGCAAATGATTATTAGATTCTAAATTGCATGTCTGCCTATAAATCTTTTATTACAAAGACAGGTAAATATTGTGTACTAAATTGTATTAGTTGAATACATAAATTTAGGCATGAATAATTAAGCAAATTACTGTCCAGACTTGCCCTTCTGTAATACCTTCATGAATGCTCTGGTCACTTCTTTGTTGCGGAGGCTATAGATGAGGGGGTTCAACATAGGAGTGAGAATGGTATAGAAGGCTGATACCATCTTGTCCTGAGTTGGGGAATGATCAGAAGTGGGCCGCATGTATATGAACATGGCTGCTCCATAGTACATCCCCACCACCATGAGGTGGGAGGAACATGTAGTGAAAGCCTTGCGGCGACCCTCACCAGATTCCATGCTAATCACAGCCAGAAGGACACGAGTATAGGAAGCAATGATGACTGCTACGGGGAAGAGAAGCATGATTACACAGCAGATAAATATGATCCTTTCAAATGTTGAGGTGTCAGTGCATGAAAGAGTGAGAAGGGCAGGAACATCACAGAAGAAGTGGGGTATTTTCCGGGCACCACAATATGAGAAGGACAAGGCAACTGCAACTTCAATTATACCATCAAAAGAGCCAAGAATCCAGGAAGAGGTAGCCATGAGGCCACAGATCTTCTGGCTCATGAGAATTGGGTATCTTAATGGATGACAAATGGCAACATAGCGGTCATAGGCCATGACAGCCAACAGGAAACATTCAGCCCCAAGCAGGGACACATAGAAAAATATCTGGGTTCCACAACCTGCCACAGAGATGGATTTCCTGCCAGACAAGTAGTTGAGGGCCATCTTAGGTACCGTGGTGCAGATAACCATGAGGTCCATGAGAGAGAGTTGGCTGAGGAGGAAGTACATGGGGGTGTGGAGATGGGAGTCCAGGTAGGTCAGGAAAACTATGGTGGTATTTCCCAGGCAGGCCACTGTGAAGATGCCCAAGACCAGAGAGAAGAGGAAGGTGTGAGCGGGGCTGTGATTGAAGATTCCCAGAAGGATGAAGTCAGACTTGAAGGTCTGATTCTCCCATGCCATCATGAATAAATTCACTGTGGAGAATACAGCATGTGAACAATGGCCAGGATTGTATAATGGAAATATAAAGGACTTCATGCCTAGATCACAACACCTAAAAATTGTCTAAGTATGGAAAAAAAATTTTTCTCCCGGCATTGATTTTCTCATTAGTAGACTAGGGAAAATAGATCTTATTTTTAAGCTTGATATGATTTTTAAATGTAAAGTCATAGGTAACAGACTTATTAGTTCACAGTAAGAACATAGGAGTTTTCTCAAGATGGATGGAATCTGGTTTAAGTGACAATTCCACTCAAGCATGTTGAGTGGCTCATTTCTTAACAGTCGCTCTAAGAGACATATGAGGATTCATGAATCACGGGGAAGCCAAAATTATTTTTCATTACATTCTTCCGCTGAACTCAGTGTGTTGTTATTGTTATTAGATGCCTGCTGTCAAGTCAATCCTGACTCATGGCAACCCCATTTGTGCAGAGTGAAACTGCGCCATAGGGTTTTCAAGGCTGACTTTTTGGAAGCAAGTTGTCAGTCCTGTCTTCCAATGTGCCTGTGGGTAGGTTCCAACTGTCAACTTTTCAGCTAGTAGTTGAGCACTCAACCATTTGTGACACCCAGTAACTCAACGTACCATTCTGTAAGACTCATACACATTTTGTTTATCAAAGTGTATACTGAAGTGCTGATCTGTGGCAATGAGAAAATTTCATTGTTGTTTATTAACATAGAGTCAAATGCTAAGTAAGCAGAGGAAACAGAAATCAACAGAAGTCCATCTGATTGATACTTATTTCTAATAATGATGAATGGTAGTGGAAGATGGTTTTTCCCTCATTATATCTTTAAAAATGAGGTCTGTCCACGAAGCAGTCAGGACCATTTTACTGGAGAAGCAGACTAGAGCAGAACATAGTTAAATGCCTGCTCTAGAATATATTAGCTTTGTGGACTTGGGAAAGTTACTAACTTTTTTAAGTCTTATTTTCAATACCAGTAAATATGGCTACTTAAAATACCTATGGGACCCTGGTGGCATAGTGGTTAAGTGCTACAGCTGCTAACCAACAGGTCAGCAGTTCAAATCCACCAGGCGCTCCTTGGAAACTCTATGGGGCAGTTCTACTCTGTCCTATAGGGTCGCTATGAGTCGGAATTGACTCGATTGCAGTGGATTTGGTTTTGTTTGTGTTATGGAACCCTGGAGGCCCAGTGGTTAAGAGCTACGGCCAGGTCGGCAGTGTGAATCAACCAGGTGCTCCTTGGAGACCCTATGGGGCAGTTCTACTCTGTCCTATAGAGCCGCTATGAGTTGAAATTGACTTGACTGCAAAGAGTTTTTTTTTTTTTTTTAATCTAGACGATGTTATGAAGACTAAAAGAGGTAATATTTATAACATATTAAAACATTACCGAGGCGGGGCCAAGATGGCGGACTAGGTGGACGCTACCGCGGATCCCTCTTGCAACAAAGACTCGGAAAAACAAGGGAATCGATCACATACATAACAATCTACGAACTCTGAATAACAAGCACAGACTTAGAGACAGAAAACGAACAAATATGGGCAGACAGTGACCGTTTTCAGAACTAGGAGACAGCGTACCAGGCAGGTGACCTTCGGAGCCCAATCTGGGGCAGAGCCCAGGGGGGCAGACGGCACAGAAGGGGGGCCCAGCCCTTCCCCCCCCGAACCCATCCCGGGAGGAATTCTAGCTGGTTGGCGCGGGCGGAGTAGCGGCACAGCCGGAGGGAGAAGCACCCGGGAGGCAGTGACTGATCTGGGAGCGGGGAGAACAGCATCCCAGCTGGGGAGCCGTCCCACCAGGAGTTTGGCGGGAAGCGGGCGGGGCGCGAGCGGGGGGGGGGGTCAGCTATATTTCCCTAAAGCGCCCCCAGGGCAGGGCCCACACGTTCGTGCAGGGGGACGCACACCCAGTCCGCGCATGTGGCGCGGCCCACCGGAGGGAGAAGTCCCCGGGAAGAAGTGACTGGTCTCGGAGTGGGGGAAGCAGCGTCCCAGCCGGGGTGCCGTCCCGCTGAGATTTGGGTGCGCGCGTGGGCAGGGCGTGAGCGCGGGGTCCAATTTTATTACCCTGAATTGACCCGGGGGCGGGCCCACCCAGTTCGCACGAGAGGTGAGGCGCACCGGAAGGAGAAGTCCCCGGGATGAAGTGACTGGTCTCGGAAAGCTGAAAGCAGCGTCCCAGCCGGGAAGTCGCCCCGCTGGGATTGGGGCGAGCGCGCGGGCGGGGCGTGACCGCGGGGCCCAATTATATTCGCCTGAATAGACCGTGGGGGAGGGCCCACTCGTTCGTGCGGGAAACACCCACCCAGTTCGCGCGAGCCGTGCCACGCACCGGAGGGAGAAGTCCCCGGGAGGAAGTGATTGGTCTCCGAGCAAGGAAAGCAGTGTCCCAGCCAGGGACCCGTCCCGCCCGGGTTTTGGCGGACGGGGGCAGAGCGTGAACGCGGTGTTCAGCTCTATATTCTGTGGTGCTACACTCCTAGCTCTCTGATCCCGCCCCGACCCTCCCCAGGCAGCTCCATTAACATCCGAATACCCGGAGCCAGAGGGAGAATTCAGATAGGGATCTGACTGCATTTTTTTTTAGCTGATTACTTGGAAAATCTAGTTTCCCAGTGATGGCTCGGAGACAGCAGTCCATATCAAACCACATAAAGAAACAGACCATGACAGCTTCTCCAACCCCCCAAACAAAAGAATCAAAATCTTTCCCAAATGAAGATACAATCCTGGAATTATCAGGTACAGAATATAAAAAACTAATTTACAGAATGCTTAAAGATATCACAAATGAAATTAGGATAAATGCAGAAAAAGCCAAGGAACACACTGATAAAACTGTTGAAGAACTCAAAAAGATTATTCAAGAACATAGTGGAAAAATTAACAAGTTGCAAGAATCCATAGAGAGACAGCATGTAGAAATCCAAAAGATTAACAATAAAATTACACAATTTGACAACGCAATAGAAAGTCAGAGGAGCAGACTCGAGCAATGAGAATGTAGACTGGGACTTTTGGAGGACCAGGGAAACAACACCAACATAGCTGAAAAAAAATCAGATAAAAGAATTAAAAAAAATGAAGAAACCCTAAGAATCATGTGGGACTCTATCAAGAAGGATAACTTGCGAGTGATTGGAGTCCCAGAACAGGGAGGGGGGACAGAAAACACAGAGAAAATAGTTGAAGAACTCCTGACACAAAACTTCCCTGACATCATGAAAGATGAAAGGATATCTATCCAAGATGCTCATCGAACCCCATTTAAGATTGATCCAAAAAGAAAAACACCAAGACATATTATCATCAAACTTGCCAAAACCAAAGACAACAGAAAATTTTAAAAGCAGCCAGGGAAAAAAGAAAGGTTTCCTTCAAGGGAGAATCAGTAAGAATATGTTCTGACTACTCAGCAGAAACCATGCAGGCAAGAAGGGAATGGGACGACATATACAGAGCACTGAAGGAGAAAAACTGCCAACCAAGGGTCATATATCCAGCAAAACTCTCTCTGAAATATGAAGGAGAAATTAAGATATTTACAGATAAACACAAGTTTAGAGAATTTGCAAAAACTAAACCAAGACTGCAAGAAATGCTAAAGGAGATTGTTTGGCCAGATGACCAATAATATCAGGTACCAGCACAATACAAGGTCACAAAACAGAACGTCCTGATATCAACGCAACTCAAATAGGGAAAGCACAAAAACAAACAAATTAAGACTAATTCTAAAAAATAAATAAATAAACAAAATAATACACGTAACAGGAAATCATGGAAATCAATAGATAAAAGATCACAATAATCAAAAAGAGGGACTAAATATAGGAGGCATTGAACTGCCAGATGGACAGTGATACAAGGCGATATAGAACGATACAAGTTAGGTTTTTACTTAGAAAAATAGGGGTAAATAATAAGGTAACCACAAAAAGGAATATCAATTCCATAACTCAAGAAAAACATAACGACTCAACAAACACAAAGTTAAACATTATGAAAATGAGGATCTCACAAGCTACTAAGAAAAACGACTCAGGACAAAAAAGCATGTGGAAAAATGAAATGGCCAACAACACACATGAAAAGGCATCAAAATGACAGCACTAAAAACTTACTTATCTATAATTACGCTGAATGTAAATGGACTAAATGCACCAATAAAGAGACAGAGAGTCACGGACTGGATAAAGAAACACGATGCATGTATATGCTGCCTACAAGAGACACAACTTAGACTTAGAGACACAAACAAACTAAAACTCAAAGGATGGAAAAAAATATATCAAGCAAACAATAAGCAAAAAAGAAGAGGAGTAGCAATATTAATTTCTGACAAAATAGACTTTAGACTTAAATCCGCCACAAAGGATAAAGAAAGACACTATATAATGATAAAAGGGACAATTGATCAGGAAGACATAACCATATTAAATATTTACGCAAGAATGACAGGGCTGCAAGATACATAAATCAAATTTTAACAGAATTGAAAAGTGAGATAGACACCTCCACATTTATAGTAGGAGACTTCAACACACCACTTTCGGAGAAGGACAGGACATCCAATAAGAAGCTCAATAGAGACACGGAAGACCTACTTACAACAATCAACCAACTTGACCTCATTGACTTATACAGAACTCTCCACCCAACTGCTGCAAAATATACTTTTTTTTCTAGTGCACATGGAACATTCTCTAGAATAGACCATATATTAGGTCATAAAACAAATCTTTGCAGAGTCCAAAACATCGAAATATTACAAAGCATCTTCTCAGACCACAAGGCAATGAAGCCAGAAGTCAATAACAGAAAAACTAGGGAAAAGAAATCAAATACTTGGAAAATGAACAATACCCTCCTGAAAAAACTGGGTTATAGAAGACATCAAGGAGGGAATAAGGAAATTCTTAGAAAGAAACGAGAATGAAAATACTTCCTATCAAAACCTCTGGGACACAGCAAAAGAAGTGCTCAGAGGCCAATTGATATCGATAAATGCACACATACAAAAAGAAGAAAGAGCCAAAATCAGAGAACTGTCCCGACAACTTGAACAAATAGAAAGTGAGCAACAAAAGAACCCATCAGGCACCAGAAGAAAACAAATAATAAAAATTAGAGCTGAACTAAATGAATTAGAGAACAGAAAAACAATTGAAAGAATTAACAAAGCCAAAAGCTGGTTCTTTGAAAAAATTAACAAAATGGATAAACCATTGGCTAGACTGACTAAAGAAAAACAGGAAAGGAAACAAATAACCCGAATAAGAAACGAGAAGGACCACATCACAACAGAACCAAATGAAATTAAAAGAATCATTTCAGATTAGTATGTAAACTTGTACTCTAACAAATTTGAAAACCTAGAAGAAATGGATAAATTCTTGGAACAATACTACCTACCTAAACTAACACATTTGGAAGTAGAACAACTAAATAGACCCATAACAAAAAAAGAGATTGAAATGGTAATCAAAAAACTTCCAACAAAAAAAAAGTCCTGGCCCAGACGGCTTCACTGCAGAGTTCTACCAAACCTTCAGAGAAGACTTAACACCATTACTATTGAAGGTATTTCAAAGCATAGAAAAACACGGAATACTACCCAACTCATTCTATGAAGCTACCATCTCCCTGATACCAAAACCAGGTTACAGACATTACAAAAAAAGAAAATTTTAGACCTATATCCCTCATGAACATAGATGCAAAAATCCTCAACAAAATTCTAGCCAATAAAATCCAACAACACATCAAAAAAATAATTCACCCTGATCAAGTGGGATTTATACCAGGTATGCAAGGCTGCTTTAATATCAGAAAAACCATTCATGTAATCCATCCCATAAATAAAACAAAAGATAAAAACCACATGATCTTATCAATAGATGCAGAAAGGCATTTGACAAAGTTCAACACCCATTTATGATAAAAACTCTTACCGAAATAGGAATTGAAGGAAAATTCCTCAACATAATAAAGGGCATCTATGCAAAGCCAACAGCCAATATCACTCTAAATGGAGAGAACCTGAAAGCATTTCCCTTGAGAATGGGAACCAGACAAGGATGCCCTTTATCACCGCTCTTATTCAACATCGTACTTGAAGTCCTAGCCAGGGCAATTAGGCTAGACAAAGAAATAAAGGGTATCCAGACTGGTAAGGAGGAAGTAAAGCTATCACTATTTGCAGATGACATGATCGTATACATGGAAAACCCTAAGGAATCCTCCAGAAAACTACTGAAACTAATAGAAGAGTTTGGAAGAGTCTCAGGATATAAAATAAACATACAAACATCACTTGGATTCCTGTACATCAACAAAAAAGAACACCGAAGAGGAAATAACCAAATCAATACCATTCACAGTAGCCCCCAAGAAGATAAAATACTTAGGAATAAATCTTACCAAGGATGTAAAAGACCTATACAAAGAAAACTATAAAACTCTGCTACAAGAAATTCAAAAGGACCTTCTTAAGTGGAAAAACATACCCTGCTCATGGATAGGAAGACTTAACATAGTAAAAATGTCTATTCTACCAAAAGCCATCTATACATATAACGCACTTCCAATCCAAATACCAATGTCAAACTTTAAGGGGATAGAGAAACAAATCACTAATTTTATATGGAAGGGAGAAAACCCCCGGATAAGCAAAACATTACTGAAAAAGAAGAAGAAAGTGGGAGGTCTCACCCTACCTGATTTCAGAACCTATTATATAGCTACAGTAGTCAAAACAGCCTGGTACTGGTACAACAACAGTCACATAGACCAATGGAACAGAATTGAGAACCCAGATATAAATCCATCCACGTATGAGCAGCTGATATTTGACAAAGGACCAGTGTCAGTCAATTGGGGAAATGATAGTCTTTTTAACAAACGGTGCTGGCATACCTGGATATCCATTTGCAAAAGAATGAGACAGGACCCATACCTCACACCATGCACAAAAACTAACTCCAAGTGGATCAAAGACCTAAACATAAAGACTAAAATGATAAAGATCATGGAAGAAAAAATAGGATCAACCCTAAAAGCCCTAATACAGGGCATAAACAGAATACAAAATTACCAAAAATGATGAAGAGAAACCAGATAACTGGGAGCTCCTAAAAATCAAACACCTGTGCTCATCTAAAAAAGACTTCACCAAAAGAGTAAAAAGACCACCTACAGACTGGGAAAGAATATTCAGCTATGACATCTCAGACCAGCGCCTGATCTCTAAAATCTACATGATTCTGTCAAAACTCAACCACAAAAAGACAAACAACCCAATCAAGAAGTGGGCAAAGGATATGAACACACATTTCACTAAAGAAGATATTCAGGCAGCCAACAGATACATGAGAAAATGCTCCCGATCATTAGCCATTAGAGAAATGCAAATTAAAACTACGATGAGATTCCATCTCACACCAACTAGACTGGCATTAATCCAAAAAACACAAAATAATAAATGTTGGAGAGGCTGCGGAGAGATTGGAACTCTCATACACTGCTGGTGGGATTGTAAAATGGTACAACCAGTTTGGAAATCCATCTGGCGTTATCTTAAACAGTTAGAAGTAGAACTACCATACAACCCAGAAATCCCACTCCTCGGAATATACCCTAAAGATACAAGAGCCTTCACACAAACAGATATATGCACACCCATGTTTATTGCAGCTCTGTTTACAATAGCAAAAAGCTGGAAGCAACCAAGATGTCCGTCAACGGATGAATGGGTAAATAAATTGTGGTATATTCACACAATGGAATACTACGCATCGATAAAGAACAGTGACGAATCTCTGAAACATTTCATAACATGGAGGAATCGGGAAGGCATTATGCTGAGTGAAATGAGTCAGAGGCAAAAGGACAAATATTGTATAAGACCACTATTATAAGATCTTGAGAAATAGAATAAACGGAGAAGAACACATACTTATGTGGTTACAAAGGGGGGAGGGAGGGAGGGAGGGAGAGGGCTTTTTATTGATCAATCTGTAGATAAGAACTGCTTTGGGTGAAGGGAAAGACAACACTCAATACAAGGAAGGTCAGCCTAATTGGACTGAATTAAAAGCAAAGAGGTTTCCGGGATAAAATGAAAGCTTCAAAGGTCAGCGGAGCAGGGGCTGAGGTCTGGGGAACTTGGTTTGAGGGGACTTCTAAGTCAATGGGCAAAATAATTCTATTATGAAAACACTCTGCATCCCACTTTGAATTGTGGCGCCTGGGGTCCTAAATGTCAACAAGTGGCCATCTAAGATACATCAATTGGTCTCAACCCACCTGGAGCAAAGGCAAAGGAAGAACACCAAGGTCACACGACAACTAAGAACCCAAGAGACAGAAAGGGCCACATGAACCAGAGACCTACATTATCCTGAGACCAGAAGAACTAGTTGGTGCCCGGCCACAATCCATGTCTGCCCTGTCAGGGAGCACAACAGACAACTCCTGAGGGAGCAGGAGACCAATGGGATACAGACCCCAAATTCTCATGAAAAGACCATACCTAATGGTATGATTGCGACTAGAGGAATCCCAGAGACAATGCTCCCCAGAACTTCTGATGGCACAGGACAGGAACCATCCCCGAAGACAAATCATCAGACATGAAAGGGACTGGTCAGCGGGGGGAGAGAGATGCTGATGAAGAGTGAGCTAATTAAATCAGGTGGACACGGGAGAGTGTGTTGGCAACTCTTGACTGGAGGGTGGATGGGAAGATAGAGAAAGAGGGAAGATGGCAAAATTGGCACGAAACGAGAGACTGAAAGGGCTGACTCAATAGGGGGAGAGCAAGTGGGAGAAGGGAGTAAGATGTATGTAAACCTACATGTGACAGACTGATTGGAATGTTAAATGTTCACTTGAAGCTTAATAAAAATTAAAAAAAAAAAATTACCTAGAATACAGTTAGCATTGTGTAAGTATTTTTAAATAAATGAAAACTATTGGACAGAAGAGAGACTATTCCTAAGTAATCTCTAGACTATTCTAGTTCATTTAATCTATTCCGTTTCCTGTAAAAACACACCTTTAAGAGGATTTCTTTGTGTCAACAGTAACATCTTTTTAATGCTCCATGTTGTTTTCCATCTTTCTCCTTTTTCCTACTTCCCTCTTTGCAGGGGCTTTCCTTATATCCAGGCTGAATTCTGAGAGAAATGCAGCTGGGTTTTGGTTCTAGGCTTTGGAAAAGAATACTTCCACATGGCTCAGGCTAATTTACTGAATTTCTGTGTCTTTTTTGACAAAAACTCAGATTTAAAGCACAATTTTACTATGCCTTGTTTTGTCTGTTTTGTACTAATGCCTCTAGCAAATGCTATTAAGTTATCTTAATACTACTTAAAACATCTCACAATATTAGCTAAACGTGCTTTAAAAATTATCTTGCAAATAGGTATGAAAAAGTAAAAATAAGATCTGTGATTTTTAAACATTGAAGATTATTTCATCTACTGTGTAGTATATTCTCTAACATGGGCTGGATTTTATTTTTTATAAAGCTTATTAAGACCCATTCTGTGATTCTGAATGCATATTAAGTATTTAAGCTGACACAATACTTAAAACAAAAGTTTTGGTGGTTGGCATAAGTTTAAAAAAAAAGGTTTTACATGTGGAGAAATTATATAAATATGTTTAGAAATTAAAATATCTACAGGGTTAAAAACTATTGTTTCATATTTAATTACTTACTATCTTTAAAAAAATTGGTGAATACAATTATTTATTCAATTTGAAAGGCTTATGTCTAATTTGGCAAAATTATATAATTGTCACCTGATATTTCACCTTCTTTTTTTGTAATTTTTTTCTTTTTTTTTGCTTTTCATGGAAATAAAACATGTAGCAAAGTGTATTGAGGGCAATCATCTTAAGCACATTATGGAAGGTAGTTTGATAAACGTCTACACACATATAACTGTCACCCAGACAAAAATATGGAATTTTCCAGAGTTCTTTCATTCTCTTTCATACCCAGTCACCCCTTCCCCAGAGGTAATCATTAGTCTCACATGTTTCTGAGGCTTTCATTTTGCCTGTCTTTGAACTGCACATGAATCGTACAGTGTGCACAATTTTGTGTGCACTGAAATGCAAGTCATCACATCCCTGGCCTCATCCCACGTGCCTACTATCTCACCAGCTAAGCTCAGACCACAATGATATCCTTGAATGTGGAACACACTTGGAATACAGTCATCTAGGATATTTGAACTAGCTGTTCCCTCTGATCTTTCTCTAGTTATTCCTTACAGCAAGTCTCTCAACTCCACTGGGCTTCTTTATTCAAATTCTTCCTGCTTCACAAAGCTTTCATCACTTTCTAAAAATGTTCCCTACACACATCACCCTTTCTACAATCTTCTCCATTTTTCCTCTATAGCATTTATTCCCATCTTTTTTTTTTTTTTTTAACACTTACTTAACCACTCATCTGTCAGTTTGCTGTACTGTAGTGGATTGCACGTTGCTGTGAGACTGGTAGCTATGCTACTGGTGCTTCAGATACCACCATTCTCATATATAGTCAGGTAAACAAGGTAGGCATGGGCTTAATTGTGCTTACTTACTAATTTGTAGTGCACAATTTCACCTGTGTTTCACCACATAAATACTAATCTGTAGCGCACAATTTCTCCTGGGTTTCACCACCTCAAAAATCTTTGAGGTGGTGAAACCCAGGAGAAATGCTGCTGTATAGATTAGTAGGTAAGTACAATTGAGTCCATGCTTACTGTAGGAAAGAAATTTCCAGTAAACGTTTTGACCAGAGTAAAATGTCAAAAAGGAAATCATTTTTCTCTATTGCTTTTAGTAGGATCAGTTTAAAGTTGTTCTTTGTAGATACATGTCTTTGGACCCATTACTTAACCCAGCTGTGTCTATGGCACTAGTCCAAAATTTTCACAATTATGTGTCATTTAGCTCCCTGAGTTAGCTACCATGGGAATAAAGGAAAAATATATATTTACCTTTTCTCTGGGATCAAGTCAGGGAAAAATTAATATTGCATGCATAAGAGAAGCTCATGAAGTTTTGAAATTCAGTTTTTCCTAGATTAAACTCATCCTTTACATTCCTGCCTGGAACACTTTAATTGCCTAGCTGTTTTTCCATAGAGGTAGTTCAGACTTCTTGATAAATGCCTCCCATTTGTCCCGCTAACTGGTACTAACTGAGGAAACATTTCTCTCTCTCCCATAGAGTCAGCACATTAAAGAAAAATAATATAAGGAAAGGAATCTTTACATAGGTATTTTTTGTTTAAAGTGGGCCAAAAATGTTTTCTTTATGACAGGGATATAATAAAGTTTGATCTGAAAGGACCATGGAGTTAGTCTTATCTGAAGTTTCCCTAGCAACTTAAAATGATTTTGTTTTAACAAACTGTTTCTGGAAAACGATACCTTGGTACCAAGTGGTTCTCATAAATTTTTGAGACATCTGGTTAGGACTGTTTTACTTCAATCTGTAATTTTTTTAATTCCCCCTCCTGAAGAATATGCAATGTAAGCTTTGTGACTATGATTGAAGACCTCAGTAATTACTTCTTAAACCCAACACTGTAAGCTTTCCCCCATACCCCATTTTCCAATGGAAGCCCACTCCCCACTTTCTAATCAATGCTTCTTGTGATCTCAACCAAACGCTAGCCAACCAATTGATTTTATTATAATTCCTTTGTTCCTTGAACTATATTCCTGTTAGAAGCTCTTGCTGGTATCATTAGTTTTCAATTGTGTGAACTGTTGACTCTCCACATTCAAAACTATTTTTTAAATAATTTTGCTGAATAAATGTTCTTAACCTTATTTCAAGGACTGAGGGAATTTCTTTTCTACGGCAGTTCCTTGCTTACTTTAAGCCAGGTCATGCCAAGCTTACTGGTTAATCCACCCCTGTGCATGTTGGGCAGATTTCAGCAGAGTTCCTAGACTAGGATAGACAAGAAAGAAAGGCTTGGTGGTTTACTTCTGGAATTAACCAATGGAAACCCTGTGGATCACAAAAGAATATTGTTCCATACAGTGATAGAAGATGACCCCATAGTTTGGAAGTCACTACACAATAGATGCAGCAAAGGACTTAAACATACCAATGATCATGAAAATGGTGTAAGACTGGACAACATTATTTGACCCTGAGTGGCACAAAAAGTTAAGGTTCAAACCTACTCAGTGGCACATTAGGAGACAGGCCCATTCATTTGCTTCCGAAAGGTCACAGATTTGAAAAACACAAAGGAGCAGTTCTACTCCACATACCTGGGGTTGTCAGGAATCAAAATCAACACCGTGGAAACTAACAACAACTTATATAAGGTTGCCATGAGTTGGAGCTCACTCAATGGCAACTAACAGTAATAACAACACTACTAATTTATCTGTTTGTTTGTTTGTCTCTCCCAATTAGAATGTAAGTACCACAGAGGTAGAGAGGTAATGAGTAGTATTCAGTAGATTGTTGTTGAATCATAGCGTGTTTATTATAGGAAATTCCTGTATTTTGTATTCTGTGGATCAGATGCTGTACTTTTTTGTTCTAGTCTGCTCCTGAGAATCAGAAGGATGACTTCAGAGGTCTGTACATGGTTGAAACCCTAAGCTTTATGTTGCAGCATTGAGGAACCAATTGCTAACTGATATGACCAAGAGCCAAAAACGTAGGTGTTACTAGGCTGCCTAATGTCTCTAATAGCCTTCACGCTCCCCATGCAGCCTTGTCAATTTAATTACAAAGTGTCTTAGTATACTTCTGTTGCTTTTGGGTGGGAGTGTACATCCTGGCCTCATCCCAGGGATTTCTTTCATCAAGAGTCCTTTGCGAGACCATCAAAATAAAATACAAGAAAAACATAAAGACTCAGCAAAAACTAAATCAACTGCAATTTATAAAGAAAAACTACTCAGCACAAATAATTAAGTGGAAGAAAAGAAACTGTCAACAATACACACAAAAAGATATCAAAATGACAGCACTAACCTCATAACTATCCATAACAACACTGAATGTAAATGAACTAAAAGCACCAATAAAGAGACAGAGAGTTGCAGAGTGGATTAAAAAAAAAAAAAATCCATCTATATGCTGCCTACGAGAGACACACCTTAGACTTAAGCATATAAACAAACTAAAACTCAAGGGATAGAAAAAAATATATTAAGCAAAGAACAATCAAAAAAGAACAGGAGGGGCAACAATAATCTTTCACAAAATAGATTTTAAAGTAATATCCACCACAAAAGATAAGGAAGGACACTATATAATGATTAAATGGACAATATACTGGGAGAATATTACCATATTAAATACTTATGCACCCAATCACAGGGCTTCAATATACATAAAACAAACTAACAACATTGAAAAGTGAGAAAGATAGCTCCACAATAATAGTAGGAGACTTCAAAACACTACTTTCAGTGAAGAATAGGACATCCAGAAAGAAGCTCAATAAAGACATGGAAAATCTAAATGCTGCAATCAACCAACCTGACCTTGCAGACATATCAGAGCACTCCACCCAACAGCAGACAAGTACACTTTCTTTTCCAACCCACATGGAACATCCTCTAGAATAGACCACATATTAGGTCACAAACAAGCCTTAAAAGAATCTGAAACATCGAAATATTACAAAGCATCTGCTTTGACCATAAAGCCATAAAACTAGAAATCAATAACAGGAAAAAGAATTCAAACTCTTGGAAACCAAACAACACCTTGCTCAAAAACAATTGGTTTAAAAGGAAATTAAGGATGGAATAAAGAATTTAATAGAATCCAAAGAGAATGAAAACACTTCCTATCAGAGCCTTTGGGACACAGCTAAAACACTGCTCAGAGGTCAATTTATAGCAATAAATGCACACATCCAAAAAGAAGAAAGGGTCAAAATCAAAGAATTATCCCTACAACTTGAACAAATAGACAGCAACAAAAGAAACCCTCAGGTACAGGAAGAAAGCAAATTATAAAAATTAGAGCAGAATTAAATAAAATAGAGAACAGAAAAACAATTGAAAGAGTTAACAAGACCAAAAGCTGCATTCTTTGAAAAGATTAACAAACTCAATAAACCACTGGCCAGACAGATAAAAGAAAAACAGAACACAAAGCAAATAACCCGAAAAAGAAATAGATGGGCAACATCACAATAGACCCAACTGAAATTAAAAATCATAACAGAATGCTATGAAAAATTGTATTCTAACAAATTTGAAAACCTAAAGGAAATGGACAAATTTCTGGAAGCACACTACCTACCTAAATTAAATATCCCTCATGAACTTAGACTCAAAAATCCTCAACAAAATTCCACCTAGCAGAATTCAACAATATAACAAAAAATTAATTCACCATGACCAAGTGGGATTTATATCAGATATGCAGGGATGGTTCAACACTAGAAAAACAATCAATGTAATCTATCACATAAATAAAACAAAAGACAAGAACCACATTATCTCATTCATGGATGCAGAAAAGGCATTTGACAAAGACCAACACCCATTTATGATAAAAATTCTCAGCAAAATAGGAACAGAAGGAAAATTCCTCAACATGATAAAGGGCATTTACACAAAGCCAACAGCCAACATCATCCTAAATGGAGAGAGTCTGAAAGCATTCCCCTTGAGAACTGGAACCAGACAAGGATGCCCTTTATCACCACTCTTATTCAACATTGTGCTGGAGGCCCTGTGCAGAGCAATTAGGCTAGATAAAGAAATAAAGGGCACCCAAATTGGTGAAAGTATCTCTATTTGCAGATGACATGATCTTATACAGAGAAAACCCTAAGAATCCTCAAGAAAACTACTGAAACTAATAGAAGAGTTTAGCAGAGTATGAGGATACAAGATAAACACACAAAAATCAGTTGGATTCCTCTACACCAACAAAGAGAACATCAAAGAGGAAATCACCAAATCAATACCATTTACAATTGTCCCCAAGAAGATAAAACGCTTGGGAATAAATCTTATCAGAGATGTAAAAGACCCATTCAGAGAAACTACAAGACTGTACCGCAGAAACCAAAAGAGACCTACATAAATGGAAAAATATTCCTTTCTCATGGATATGAAGACTCAACATTGTAAACATGTCCATTGTGCCCAAATGTACCCAAAGCAATCTATAAATACAATGCAATCCTGATCCAAATACCAGTGAAATTTTTTAATGAGATGGGGAAACAAATCACCAACTTCATATGGATAGCAAAGAGGCTCCGGGTAAGTAAAGCATTACCGAAAAAGAAGAACAAAGTTGGAGGCCTCATACTACCAGGTTTTAGAACATATTATTCCTCCACAGTAGTCAAAACAGCATTGTACGGGTACAACCACAGATACATAGACCAATGGAACAGAATTGAGACTCCAGACATAAATCCATCCACATCTGATATTTGACAAAGGCCCAAAGGTTGTTAAATGAGGAAAAGAGAGTGTCTTTAACAAATGGTGCTGGCATAACTGGATATCCATCTGCAAAAAAAAAAAGAAACAAGACCCATACCCCACACCATTCACAAAAACTAAATCATAATGGATCAAAGACCTAAATATAAAATCTAAAACAATAAAGATCAATGAAGAAAAAATGGGGAGAACAATAGGAGCCCAAATATATGGCAAAACTGCATTAAAAAACATTTTTAACAATGCATAAACACCAGAAGAGAGACTAGAAGACTGGAAGCTCCTAAAAATCAAACGCCTATGCTCATCCAAAGACTTCAATAAAAGAGCACAAGATTACCCATAGACTGGGAAAAAGTTTTTACATATGACATTTCCGATCAGTGTCTGTCTCTAAAATCTACACGACACTGCAAAACCTCAAAAACAAAAAGACAAATAACCCAATTAAAAAAAAGGGCAAATAATATGAACAGCATTTCACCAAGGAAGACATTCACGTGGCTAACAAATACTTGAGGAAATGCCCAAGATCATTAGCCAGTTAGAAAAATGCAAATGAAAACTACAATGAGATATCATCTCACCCCAACAAGGTTGGCATTAATCCAAAAAACACAAAATAATAAATGTTGGAGAGGTTGTGGAGAGACTGGAACACTTATAAACTGTGGGTGAAATGTAAAATGGTACAACAACTTTGGAAATCAATTTGGCGCTTAGGACTACCATACAATCCAGCAATTCCACTCTTTGGAATATATCCTAGAGAAATAAGAGACTTTACACAAACAGATATATGCACACCCATGTGCATTGCAGCACTGTTTACAGTAGTAAAAAGATGGAAGCAACCAAGGTGCCCATCAATGGATAAATGGATAAATTATGGTATATTCACACAATGGAATACCATGCATAAGTAAAGAACAACTATGAATCTGCAAAACATTTCATAACATGGAGGAATCTGGAAGATATTATGCTGAGTGAAATTAGTCAGTTGCAAAAGGACAAATAGGTATGAGACCACTATTATAAAAACTCTAGAAAAAGTTTAAACACAAAAGAAAAAAATCCTCTGATGGTTATGAGGGTGGGGAGGGAGGGAGAGGGTATTCACTAATTAGCCAGTAGACTAGAACTATTTTAGTTAAAGGGAAAGACAACACACAGTGAAGGAGAAGTCAGCACATCTGGACTAAACCAAAAGCAAAAAAGTTTCCTGAATATAACCAAATGCTTCAGTGGCCAGAGTAGCAGGACAGAGGTTTGGGGACCATGGTTTCAGGGGAGATCTAGGTCAGTTGGCACAACAAAATGTATAAGAAAATGTACTGCACCCCCTTTGGTGAGAGGCATCTGGGGCCTTAAATGCTTGCAAGCAGCCATCTAAGATGTATCAATTGGTTTCAACCCACCTCGAGCAAAGGAGAATAAACACCAAAGACATACGGTAAAGATAAGCACAAGGGACAAAAGGGCCATATAAATAAGAGACTACATCAGCTTGAGAGGAGAAGAACTAGTTAGTACCTGGCTACCAATGATCACTGCCCAGACAGGGAACACAACAGAGAATCCCTGATGAAGCAGGACAGGAGTGGGATGCAGATCTCAAATTCTCATAAAAAGACCAGGCTTAACGGTCTGACTGAGACTAGAAGGACCCTGGAGGTCATGGTCCCTGGACCCTTTGTTAGCTCAAGACTGGAACCATTCCGGAAGCCAACTCTTCAGACAGGGATTGGGCTGGCCTATAATATAAAATAGATAATGATACTGGTGAGGAGTGAGCCCCTTGGCTCAAGTAGACACAGGAGACTACGTGGCCAACTCCTGTCTGGAGGTGAGATGAGAAGGAAGAAGGGAAGAGGAGCTGTTTGAATGGACACAAGGAATACAGGGAGGAGAGGAGGAATGTGCTGTCTCATTAGGGGGAGAGCAGCTAGGACTACATAGCAAGGTGTGTACAACTATTTGTATGCGAGACTGGCTTGATTTGTAAACTTTCACTTAAAGCACAATAAATCAATTAATTAAAAAAAAAGTCTGTCACTTAATCTCACTTTGATTAAGAGTCTTTTACTTAATCTCACTATCCTTACTATAGGTTTCATTCTCATCCATTGTGCCCAGAAGATTTCAAGACATTCTCCACTATCACTGAGAAGATTTGCTTCAAGCCCTATCACAGGACTTATGTTCACATATTTAGACTGGAGATTTGTTGTATATATCCACAGGCTTCCATCTATATCCTCTCACCTTAATATTTGCTGACATTCCTAATCTACTGATTACTTCTTCCTGTAAATATTATTAAAGATCCGTTTATCTTTGCATTCTCAAAGATCTTAAACCGAAAGCCCTCCCGTAAATTTTTAAACTGTTTTGGTAGATACCATATTTCATAGTAACAATTTTCTAATTTGTATGTCTCCCTCACTACCCTGTGAACAAATTGTGGACATACCCTATCTTGTCCACGATTTTATCCCCCTAATCTATTCACCTGTATAGTATTCACTAAGTCTATATATTTGCAATTCAACAATTCCAGCTCAGGAGTTCAGAATCTGTCCTTCACTCTATCTTAAATTCCTGATCAGTTCTAAACTCCCTTAGAAAGACGTCTTGCATTTTCAATGCTTACCTAGAAATGAGGCCTCTATTGTGTGTTTTGAGTTCTTTTCTTCAGGCTTTTGTTTTTTTTCTTTTCTCCTCTTCCTACACACAACTGCCAATGAAGGCTTTATAAAACCTTCCTCTATTCTTCATCCTTATGCAAATCTATCATTTATGTACCTCCTTTTTTTTTTTTTTTTTGGTTTGTTTTTTCCCCCCAAAAAAGTAAAACCTTGGAACAGTAATTAAGATTGAACTATTTTAACATTCTTGCTGGTTAAATTCCTGTTGTTAATGATAGGACTTAACTCTAGATATAGATCATATTTCTCATCCCAGTTTCCGCTGGTGGTTGCATTTTGCAACTCCTTTGTTACCAAAAAACTCCAGCATATTTTAAATCTATGCCTTTCCACAACTTGTCCTTATAAGTAAAGTTATAACTTTATCTCAGCCCATATCACACTCTCTTAAAGAATACCAGTCTACACCTTTTTCAAGACTTGTCTGTATCACTATCAGTTAATGGGATCTTGATCAATATGAGCTGACGTACAGTTTTGATTTGTCAGTTTCCAGTAGAGAAATGCAATATTCACTAGGTGAAGGACATACAGGCTATCCACCCCTCTAATTTTTTCAGTGTTTCTTATTACTTAAAGCTGAACATCTATAATGGAATGCATTTATATTACGTTGCATGATGTTATATTACCAAACTTTTTGGTCAGGCCAATCCTACAAACTTTCATTCCTTTTACCGACCTATCAAAGGAGACTAGAATAAGCACAGTTTTGTGGCTGTTAAAGCACTTATTTCAGAACAGGGTCAGCTCAGGCTCCTCCACATGAACCACATAGAAGCAATGTCTTAGGGAAAGTCCATTTTGTGAGATCAAGAAGAAGGATTTTAGTTACGGTAGAATGAGGGATTGGAACAGACTTTAGAGCAATGCACTTCAAGCCATAATGCACATTATTTTATTAATTTATAATTTGTGTAATCTTTTCATCACAATCTGATACATATCATAAATTCTTATCTAGTCCCTCAGGCTACTGATACAGGCACTTTACTGGACCCAAATACCTAAAATAAAATAAAATAAAAACCCTAACACACTACTTTCCCTAAACCAATCAGTGTTACTTAAACTTACAGGCTAAAGAGGAGTGATACAGAGGCATTCTAAGGAAAGGGTAATTGGAAAAACCGGGGTGAGAAGAGTAAAGGAAGAAATTCATATTGACTGAGGAAGCACAGTGCACAACAACGCAATAGAAAGGCAGTGAGCCTTGAAGAAAAAAAAAAGTGGAGTTGGTGAGAAACTGAGAGGAATAAGGAACAAAGGAGAGAAAAATGAGACAAGAGGGAGGTGGGTCAATTTTGACAGGGGCCATGAGTACAAGTGTCTGTCCTATATGTGGCGGACTGTTCAAATAGACAAATCATGCCCCCCCCCACTTCCAACAAAACGCAAAAACTATGTAGCTATTTTACAAATAAAGAGGGAGTGTAAAGTCTGTCCTTGCTAAACTTGGAAATCAGTCATCTAATCCATCCCCTGCCCTACAGATAGCACCCTCTGACCGCCTCTCCAGGAAGGATTGTTGATACTTTTTAGAAAGGCACATTCATGCTTCTGAAACATCCTTCTTATTTGCATCTGCACCCTTTCACGTTATAGAAAAAATTAGTCATCTATTCTTCATCCATCTAACATACTACTTTTGGATTTTTCCCAAATCATCATCAGATTTAATCACTCTCCTTCTCAAAATCATTGCATAGCTCTGATCTTCTGCAGAACAGCCCTTAATCTCATTTATCTTGTTTTGAAGTAGTTGCAGAAAGTCAATTAAGCCTCTATTTCAAGTCATCTGCACCCCATTTCCCAATACAAAAACCTGTGTGTGCTGCTTACAACCCCCAAAAGCACCATACACCTGTCTGAGTTCAGGTTTCTGCTCAGGAGAGCTCTCTTACTGGGAATGACTTTTCTACTCTACTTTCCCTTTGCAAATCATCTCCCTCCTTCAAGTTCCAACACATGTGCAGCTTTCTTCATGCTCCTCTCTGTATAGCCAGCTCTTCATATGTTGAACTCAGAGAAGAGCTGTGGCTTCTACCTCTGTTCCGTACAAAAGGCAGTGAGAAGAACAATGTCATAGACTTCAGATCAGACAAATCTGATTTACTCTACCACCAACAGGCAAGTTAATTAACCTCCCTGAGATTTTGTTTTTATTTCTCTGATCCTTCATGGGGTTGTTGTAAAGACTGAGTGAATTTATTCTTAAAAATTCCTCTTCAAATTTATAGCCTCACAGTATTCATCCATCAGATGTACATGGCCATTATCACACGCATCTTTGTCACACACTGTATTTTACAACCTTGCAGTAATCCCTGCTGCTATTTACCTGTAATTATTTCTGAAAATACTGTTTTTCTTAATAGACTAGTAATTTATGTGCTTAATTTGTATATGTTCTTAATGAAGCAAAAGTCAAGCTAAGTCTTCAGTTAGCATATATGACATATTATAAAAGGGAGCCCTGGTCACAGTGGTTAAGTGCTTGGCGAATCAAAAGATCATTGTTAGGAGCCTACCAGTGGCTCAGCAGGAGAAAGATGTGACAGGCAGTCTGCTTCCTTTAAAATCACAACCTCAAACTCAAACGCAATAGGGCAGTTCTACCCTGTCCCATATAGTTGCTAGGAATCAAAATCAATTCAATGGCAGTGAGTTTATACTGCTTTAAATATTTCCTTACATTCACTTAACATCCCAAAAGTACAATTTCATTTAATCTACAGAAAATCCTGTGACAAGGTTTGTTGGAGGCAAGAAAGACCAATTGCAAGCAGAGACTGCTCAGGCATACTGAGGGGACAACTCCATTAAAAATGGGCGATTTCTGGAGGGAAATTTTGGGGGTGATAAAAATGTTTTGCTTTCTGATTATGTTTATGGTTAAATGGGATAGACATTTGTCAAAATGCATCAAACTGTATGTTTGAAATGAATGCATTTTATTGTAAGTATGGTATGCCTCAATAAAGTTAATTTAACAATATAAAAAAATCATGTGACAAATATAAGAAATTCACTACTCTAATTTTACAGATCAATGTGAAAAATTACTTCCCATTTTGGAGGATTTTTACATAACAAAATTTCTAATACATAGCTTTTGAATAAAATATGCTTCCATCTGGTTAAACTCCAAAATGTGTAAATAATTTGGAATATATACCTTCTTTCTCAGTTTTTCCTTCTGGATGTTTCCAAGATGATCCTTTCTTTCACTGAATAACTAAAAATGTTTAAATTTCCAGAGAACAGTTTTGCAACTACATTTTGTTATGTCATCTGTGATTTAAATTTGCAACCCCTCCAGGGAAGTCAGTCCCTTGTTTTTAATTATAGCAGGGTGTGTTCTCATCCACTTTTTCTCCTAGGGCCTCACGTAGAATTAGTTCCCTGTCTTGGAAATGATTTATATTTGTATTTAATAGCAAACACAAAATTCTGTCATCTTAATTAATAATATAAAATCGTTATTTTTCTACTATTTTATATCCTGGCTTATGAATATAATAATGACTCTATTTTGACTGTTATACTTTCAAACATTATTAACTCCATCAACTTAGTTGATAAACAGGCAGAGTCTTCATTTTATTTGTTTATTTTTTAACAAAACTATTACTTAGTCATCATATGATTTTGATTTTAAATACAAGAAAACAATCGAGAAAAGAGGAACGAATAAGGGAAGGCGCCACCGTGCAATGCATTATGTCAGCTAAGCATCGGGGAAGCAGAGTGACAGAATGCGCTGCCTCTTTGGCGAGAGCTTGAGCAGAGTCATGGCAGCCATAATGGCCAAGGTATATAGAAGCTCCCGTAAAGGGTCTGATTTAACTAGAAATTTGAAAATTGAGTGAGGTGACAGAAGGGAATGCATAGCAGGGAAAATTGAAAATAAAAAAAATATATCTATATGTATGAATTAATATGACTTTCTGTAAATGGTTCTTTGCAATGACAACTCATTATATTTATTTATTTGTTGTGCTTTAAGTGAACTCTTCACAGCTCAAGTTAATTTGTCATACAAAAATTTATACACATATTGTTATGTGACCCTACTTACAATCCCTATAATGTGACAGCATACTCCCCCTTTTCACCCAGGGTTTCCTTTGTCCATTCAACCAGCTCCTATCCCTTCCTGCCTTCTCATCTTGCCTCCAGACAGGAGCTGCCCATTTAGTCTTATTTGTCTACTTGACCTAAGCAACACACTCTTCACGAGTATTATTTTAGGTTTTATAGTCCAGCCTAATCTTTGCCTGAAGAGCTGGCTTTGGGAATGGTTTTAGGTCTGGTTTAAAAAAGAGTCTGGGGGCCGTGTCTCCTGGGGTTCCCCTTGTCTTGGTCAGATCATTCAGTCTGGTCTTTTTACTAGAATTTGAGTTCTGCACCCACTTTTCTCCTGCTCCGTCAGGGACTCTCTGTTGTGTTTCTTCTCAGGGCAGTCATTGATAGTAGCCAGGCACCATCTAGTTCTCCTGGTCTCAGGCTGATGGAGTCTCTGGTTTATGTGGCCCTTTCTGTCTCTTGGGCTCATATTTTCTTGTGTCTTTGGTGTTCTTCATTCTTCTTTGCTTCAGGTGGATTGGGACCAACTGATGCATCTTAGATGGCTGCTTGCTAGCTTTTAAGACCCCGGACACTGCTCACCAAAGTGGGATGCATAACATTATCTTAATAGACTTTGTTATACCAATTGACCTAGATCTCCCACGAAACCATGGTCTCAGGCCCCAGCCTCTGCTGCTCTGATCCTCTAAGTGTTTGATTATATTCAGGAAACTTCTTAGCTTTTGGTTTAGTCCAGTTGTGCTAACTTACCCTGTGTAGTGTGCTGTCCTTCCCTTCACCCAAGATGATTCTTGTCTACTACCTAGTTAGTGAATTACCCTCTCCCTCCTCCCCACCCTCTTAACCATCAAAGAATGTTTTCTTCTGTGTTTAAAACTTTTCTTGAGTTCTTAGAATAGTGGTCTTACACAATATTTTTCCTTTTGTGACTGACTAATTGCACTCAGGATAATGCCTTCCAGATTCATTCAGGTTGTGAGATATTTCTCAGACTCTTCATTGTTCTTTATCATTGCGTAGTATTCAATTGTGTGTATATACTGTAATTTGTTTATCCATTCATCTGTTGATTGGCAGCTAGGTTGTTTCCATCTTTTGTTACTGTGAACAGTGCTGCAATGAACATGGGTGTGCATATATCTATTTATGTGATGGCTCTTATTTCTCTAGTAGATATTCCAAGGAATGGGATTGCTGGGTCATATGGTACTTCTCTTTCTAGCTTTTTAAGGAAGTGCCAAGTCGATTTCCAAAGTGGTTGTAGCATTTTACATTCCCACCAGCAGTGAATAAGTCTTCTAGTTTCTCCACAATCTCTCCAACATTTCTTATTTTGTGTTTTTTGGATTAACGCTAGCCTTGGTGGGGTGAGATGATATCTCATTGTAGCTTTGATTTACATTTCTCTAATGGCTAATGATCTTGAGCATTTCCTTATGTATCTGTTAACTGCCTGAATGTGTTCTTTGGTGAAGTACCTATTCATACCCTTTGCCCATTTTTTAATTGGGTGATTTGTGTTTTTGTCATTGAGGTTTTGCAGCATCTTGTAGAATTTAGAGATTGTACCCTTACTGGATATGTCGTAGCCAAAATTTTTTTCCCAGTCTACGGTTGTCTCTTTACTCCTTTGGTGAAGTCTTTGGATGAGTGTAAGTGTTTGATTTTTATGAACTCCCAGTTACTTAGTTTCTTCTCTGGTGTTTGTTCATTGTTAGTTATGTTTTCTATCCTATTAATGCCATGTATTAGTGCTCCTAGTGTTGTCCCTATTTTTTTCTTCTATGATCTTTATCCTTTTAGATTTTATATTTAGGTCTTTGACCCTTTTTTGAGTTAGTTTTTGTACATGGTGTGAGATATGGGTCCTGTTTCATTTTTTTGCATATGTATGCCCAGTTACACCAGCACCTTTTGTTAAAGAGACAGTCTTTTCCCCATTTAGAGGACTTTGAAACTTTGTCAAATATCAGGTGCTCGTAGGTGGATGAATTTGTGTCTGGATTCTCAATTCTGTTCTCTTTTTCTATGTATCTGTTATTGTACCAGTACCAGGTTGTGTTGACTACTGTGCCAGTATGATAGGTTCTAAAATCAGGTCTTGTGAGGCCTTCCACTTTGTTCTTCTTCTTCAGTAATGGTTACTTATCCAGGGCCTCCTCCCTTTCCATATGAAGATGGTAATTTGTTTCTCCCTCTCATTGAAAAAATGTCTTTGGAATTTGGATTGGGATTGCATTCTATCTGTAGATCACTTAGGGCAAAATTGGTATTTTCACAATGTTGAATCTTCCTATACATGAGCAAGATATTTTTTTCCACTTATATAGATCTCTTTTGTTTTTTTGCAGTAGCATCTTGTAGTTTTCTTTGTAGAGGTGTTTTATGTCTCTGGTGAGATTTATTCCTAAATATTTTATCTTCTTGTGGGTTATTGTAAATGGTATTGTTTTAGTGAATTCCTCTTCAAGGTTCTCTTTGTTGGCATAGGGGAATCCAAGTGATTTTTATAGGCTTATCTTGTATCCCGATACTTTGCTGAAATCTACTATTAGTTCCAGTAGTTTTCTTGTGGATTCTTTCTGGTTTTCTGTGTATAAGATCATATCATCTGCAAATAAGGATACTTTTATTCCTTCCTTACCAACTGGATATCCTTTATTTCTTTTTCTTGCCTTATTCCTCTGGCTAGGACCTCCCGCTCAATATTGAGTAAGAGTGATGATAACAGGCATCCTTGTCTTGTTCCCATTCTCAAGGAGAATGCTTCAGACTCTCTCCATTTAGTGTGATATTGACAGTTGGCTTAATATAAATGCCCTTTATTATGCTGAGGAATTTCTCTTTTATTCCTGTTTTACTGAGACTTTTTATCATGAATAAATGTTGGACTTTGTCAAATGCCTTTTCTGAATCAATTTATAAGATCACATGATTCTTATCTTTTGTTTTATTTATGTGATGAATTGCTTTGATTGTTTTTCTAATGTTGAACCATTCCTACATACCTAGTATGCATCCCACTTGTTCATGGTGAATTATTTTTTGATATGAAGTTGAATTCTACTTCTAGAATTTTGTTGAGGATTTTCACATCTATGTTAATGAGGGATATTGGTCTGTAATTTTCTTTTCTCGTGGTGCCTTTACCTGGTTTTGGTATCAGAGTTATGCTTGCTTCATAGAATGAGCTCAGGAGTATTCCATCCTTTTCTATGCTCTGAAATAACTATAGCAGTACTGGTGTTAACTCTTCCCTGAAGGTTTGGTAGAATTCTCCTGTGAAGTGGTCAGGGTCAGGGCTTCTTTTTGTTGGCAGTTCTTTTTAAATTATGTTTTCAATCCCTTCTTTTATTATAGGTTTGTTTAGTTCTTCTACCCTGATTTGGGTTAATTTAGGTAGGTATTGTGTTTCTAGAAATTTGTCCATTTCCTCTAGGTTTTCAAATTTTTTAGAGTACAATTTTTCATAGTATTTTCTTATGATTCTTTTAATTTCAGCTGGCCCTGTTGTGCTATCACCCATCTCATTTCTTATTCAACTTATTTGCTTCTTCTGCTTCCTTTGTTTGTTTGTTTGGCCAATGGCTTATCGATTTTGTTGATCTTTTCAAAGAACCAGCTTTTGGCCTTGTTAACTCTTTTAATTGTTTTTCTATTCTCCATTTCATTTATTTCTGCTCTTATTTTTATTATTCCCTTCTTTCTGGTGCCCATGGGCTTTTTTGCTGCACTCTTTCTATTTGAGTTGTACAGTTAATGTTTTGATTTTCACCCTTTCTTCTTTTTGGATGCATGTATTGTTCTATATTGACCTCTGAGCCCTGCTTTTACTGTGTTCCAAAGGTTTTGGTAGAACATGTTTTTATTCTCATTTGATTCCCTGAATTGCAGTATTCTGTCTTTGATTTCTTCTATAACTCAATAGTTTATGAGTAAGGTGTTGTGCAGTTTCCATGTATTTAATTAATTTTCCTTGCTTTTTCTGTCATTAATTTCTACTTTTATGTTTTTATAGTCAGAAAAGATGCTTTGTAATATTCCGATGTTTTGGATTGTGTAAATGCTTGCTTTGTGGCCTAATATGTAGTCTATTCTGCTAAGTGTTTCATGTACATTGGAAAAGAAAGTATACTTGGCTGCTGTTGGGTGGAATGTTCTGTATAGAACTGTGAGATCAAGTTGGTTGATTGTGTCATTTAGATCTTCTGTGTCTTTGTTGAGCTTCTTTCTGGGTGTTCTGTGCTTCACCAAAAGTAGCGTTTTGAAATCTCCTACTTATTGTGGAGATATTTCTTTTTTTATGTTTGTTTTATGTATTTTGGGGCCCTGTCATTAAGGGTGTAAATATTTATCATGGTTATGTCCTCCTGGTTTACTCACCTTTTAATCAGTATATTGTGTCCTTCCTTATCTTTTGTGGTGGATTTTGCTTTAAAGTCTATATTGTCAGAGATTAATACCGCCACTCCTGCTCTTTTTTGACTGTTGTATGTTTTTTTGTATGCTTGATATATATATATATACATATTTTTTCCATATTTGAGTTTAGTTTGTTTGTGTCTTTAAGTCTAAGGTGTGTCTCTTGTGGGCAGCATACAAATAGATCATGTTTTTTAATCCATTCTGCCACTCTCTTTCTCTTTATTGTTGCGTTTAGTCCACTTATGTTCAGTGTAATTATTGAAAGGTATGAGTTTGGTGTTGTCATTTTGATGTATTTTTTTGCGTGTTGTTGACAGTTTCTTGGTTCCACTTAATTTTCTGGGCTGAGTTGTTTTTCTTTGTGTATTTTCTTTTCATCTTTTTTCATTGATGTTCATTTTGTGTTTGCTAAGTTTTTATGCTTTTCTCCTTGATTTTGATATGTAGAATTGTTACTTTCCTTTGTGTTTACCTTAACTTTTACCTCTATCTTTCTGAGTTTATTTCAATCTTTTCTTTATATCACCTTGCCTTTCTCTGAATTTGAAAGTTGTATGACTACATTATTTAGTCCCTCTTTTTTTTTAATGTTGTCATTTTTTATGTATTGACATCACTCTGCCCCTATTTCCGGTGTTTTAGCTTTGATTTGTTTTTGTGACTTCCCTATCTGGGTTTATAACTGGTTGTTCTGTCCTGTGTTTTAATTTTGGGTTGTTATCTGATATTATTGTTTTTTCTAACCAGAGGACTCCCTTTAGTATTTCTTATAATTTGTGTTTGGTTTTTACAAATTCCCTTAACTTCTGTTTATCTGGAAATGCTCTAATTTCACCATCATATTTGAGAGACAGTTTTGTTGGATATATAATTCTTGGCTAGCAGTTTTTTTTTTTTTTCCTTCAAGGCTTTATATATGTCATCCCATTGCCTTCTTACCTGCAAGTTTCTGCTGCATAGTCAGAGCTTAGCCTTATCAACTCTCCTTTGTAGATGACTTTTCCTTTATCCCTAGTCACTCTTAAAATTTTCTCTTTCACTTTGATTATAATGTGTCTTGGTGGCTTTCTTTTGTGATCTACACTGTGTGGGGTTTCTTGAGCTTCTTGGATAGATAACTTCTTATCTATCAGATACCAGGGAAGTTTTCTGCCAACAAATCTGCAACAATTCTCTCTGTGTTTTCTGTTATCCCACCCTGGTCTGTAATTTTTATCGCTCATTGGTATTCCTCTTGAAACAGTCCCACATGTTTCTTCGGGTTTCATCATTTTTTAAATTCTTTTATTTGATTTTTCCTCAAATAAATTGGTGTCAAGTGCTTTATCTTAAATCTCACTAATTCCGACTTCCATTATCTCATTTCTGCTCCTATGACTTTCTATTGAGTTGTCTAATTCTGTAATTTTATTGTGAATCTTCTTAGTTTATGTTTGCTGTCTGTCTGTGGATTCTTGCAGCCTGTTAAATTTGTCCTTATGCTCTTGTATAATCTTCTTCAGTTCCTCTGTTACTTTGTGTGTTCCTTGGCTTGTTCTGTGTTTTGTCTGATCTCCTTCCCGATCTCTTGAAGAAATTTGTGTATTAATCTTTTGAATTCTACCCATGGTAATCCTAACATATTCTCGTCTTCTGTCAGGTTTCTTGGTTCTTTATTTTGATCACATGCTGAAGCCATCATAGTATGCCTCTTTATGTGATTCGATACTGACTGTTGTATCTGAGCCATCAATATGTTATTATATTTGTTTATTTTATGTTTGCTTACTGTGTCCTAGCTTCTCATTTTGTTCTGATATGCCAAATAGGCTGGTCATGTGAGCTACTTTGATTATTGGCATCCTTGAAGCTGTCACGTCCTGTCACCAGGTGGTTAGAGCTATTACTAGGTATGTGAGCCCAGGAGTCCATTTACTTTTCTTGTGTGCATTCAGGTCAGATGTGCAGGTTGTCAGTGACCAAGTATGTAGCATAGGCTCTCACCTACACTCCTAGAGGGGCAGGGCTACGTAGGAGTGATTGGAGTCGGCACAGGCACCTGCCTGCAGTAGAGGGTTATGTGCTGAGGATGATCGGGGGCTGACTGCGGCCCCTGAGTGTCTGGGTTGAAGGCATGGTTTGTTTCCTAAAGTGCATAGGTGGGTAGGTTTTGCAGCTGAACTATGGGTACTTAGTGTTGTTGCCTGTAAGAACAGGGAGGCACCACTTATTCTCAGACCCCTGTCATGAGTGGCTAGGTGAGTGGGTGGAGCCAACAGTCCCTGATGTGGGTAGGTGAGAACCGTGCTTAATGGGCAGGGCAATGTCAAATGTCACTAATCTGCCACTTCCCTCTGCTTTTGCAGTTGAAAATGGTCTTCAGGTATATACCCTTTTATACTGTGGTAATGAGGGCCTATGTTTTTGAAATGGGCCCATAGAGGTCTAGGCAGGGGTGAAAGGCATTCAAAATCTGTGGACTCTTTATGCCTTTGCTTAGGCTAAGGGCTGTGCCTGCCCTGAGAGCCTGGCTTAGGGGATTTGGCAGATTATTATTTTCCTGTTTGTTAATTCATTACATGTCTAAAGCCAGGAGAATGTCTCAGAGCTTGCAACGGTTCCCACTTCCAGCCCAAGGGGTGCAGCAATTGCTGAAGCTTGACCAGAACTGAAGCAAAGCAGGAAGGGGATAGGTATATGGAAGAGAGGTACTTCCCAGAGTTTGGAATGGTTTTTTTGATCCTGCATGGTAGGTTACATGCTTGCACTAACTTTCACAGAATCAGTACCACAGACTTATGTATACTCTCCATTGCTTAGATTCTCTGGTATAGAAAATACATCCTGAGCACTACAGCTTGCCTCAGCCTGCACTTCCAGTCGATCCAGGCTGCAGGAGGCTAGCCAGTTCAAGTCTGGAAAGTCCTCACTGCTTCTGAACTATTTCTCTGTCCCCCTGCCAGTCAGTCCAACTCCTCAACTTTGTCTTTGATGTTCAGGGTTCCTAGATGGTCATATATAATTGATTTACCTGTTTTGGGGGGTCTTTGTTGTAAGAGGGGCCACAGAAAACATCTGACTACTCTGCCATCTTGGCCCTGACTCCTAGATTCTTCTAATTAAAAATACACATTAGACTTTGGTCTTAATTACCTCAAAATACAACTCTTAAAGTTCAATCATTTTCACATAGTTGAATCAATTGTCTCATTCTGGGTGTCATTCCACTTGAGCTTCCTATATTTGAGATTTCAGCACTATAGTTACTCTTTTTTGAAAAATTGCCATTTATGATTATTCTTTTCTGGTTCTACTACTAGTTGTATTGTCATTCATCATCAAATTCTGTATACTGGGTTAGTTTTCTGTCCATGATATTGTTTGTCTAAGTATATTCTGATTTGACCTCTCTATTTGGCACATACTTATGATCACTGCATCTGTATATCTTCATGCAATATTTTTTTCTGAGTCTCAGAAGCTACCTAATACCTACCACTTATATACACATTGATAATCCTTCTTCACCTGCTATGCCCTGTACTCAATTTTGAAACCATTATCCCCCACTGAATCTACTCTTCCTTTAATATCTATTTTAGCTTGTAAGTAACTCTCCATCTTGTTAATGATTCTCCCCATCTAGGCTTTATATAAGGATATCATAGAAGGAAAATGACTAGGCTGCAAAATTATTTCATAATTGCACACAAGAATGCTTTTAGTACTTTACTTTTCACTAGGTAGTAAAAAAGAGAAGTTTGCTTTATCATATTTGAAATACCACTTATTATTTCTTTTTGGTTTTCAAATTTATAAAAAATGGTTTCAAGTTACATTAATATGCATTTTCTTTACTAATTTTGAGAGTTGTTTCATGTATTTATTGGCTCTTCAGGTGCCCCCTTCAAATAATTTCATTAACATGTGAACTATTATCAATTTATCATTTTTTAACTTTATTGTGCTTTAAGTGAAAGTTTACAAATTAAGTCAGTCTCTCATACAAAACCTTATATATACCTCACTATATACTCTTAGTAGCTCTCCTCCTAATGAGACAGCACATTCCTCTCCACCCTGTATTTCCGTGTCTATTCAGCCAGCTTCTGTCCCCCTTGGCCTTCACAGCTCCCCTCCAGACAGGAGCTGCGCACATAGTCTCATGTGTCTACTTGATCCAAGAATCTCACTCCTCATGAGTATCACTTTTCTGTCTTATAACCCAGTCCAGTCCCTGTCTGAAGTATTGTCTTTGGGAATGGTTTCTGTCTTGGTCTAACAGAAGGTCTGGGGACCATGACCTCCAGGGTCCTTCTAGTCTCTGTCAGACCACTAAGTCTGGTCTTTTTATGAGAATTTGAGGTCTGCATCCCACTGCTATCTGGATCCCTCAGCGATTCTGTATTGTGTTCCTTGTCATGGCAGTCATCAGTTATAGCCTGGCACCATCTATCTCTTCTGGTTTCAGGCTGATGTAGTCTCTGATTTATGTAGCCAATTCTTACTCCTGGGCCCATACGTACCTTGTGTCTTTGGTGATCTTCATTCTCCTTTGCTCAAGGTGGGTTGATGCATCTTAGATGGCTGCTTGCTTGCGTTTAAGACCCCAGATGTCACTCTCCAAAATGGGATGCAAAATATTTTCTTAATAGATTTTATTATGCCAATCAACCTAAATGTCCCCTGAAACCATGGTCCCTAAACCCCTGCCGCTTCTACACTGGTCTTCAAAGCATCCGGTTTATTCAGGAAACTTCCTTGCTTTTAATTTAGTCCAGTTGTGCTGACCACTTCTGTATTGTGTGTTTTCTTTCCCTTTGCTAAATTAGTTCTTATCTATTATCTAATTAGTGAATCCCCGTTTCCCTCCCACCCTTCCTACACCCTCTCTTAACGATCAAAGAACATTTTCTTCTCTGTTTAAAGTATTTCTTGAGCTCTGATAATAATGTTCTCATACAATATTTGTCCTTTTGCAACTGAATAATTTCACTCAGCATAATGGATTCCAGATTCCTCCATGTTACAACATGTTTTGCAGATTCATAGTTGTTCTTTACCAATGCATAGTATTCCATTGTGTGACTA
Source organism: Elephas maximus indicus (assembly GCF_024166365.1). Taxonomy (NCBI): domain Eukaryota; kingdom Metazoa; phylum Chordata; class Mammalia; order Proboscidea; family Elephantidae; genus Elephas; species Elephas maximus. The sequence goes on from NC_064820.1 coordinate 207,629,642, forward strand.
TGCCATTATTGATTTATCCATTGATGGGCACCTTGGTTGCTCCCATCTTTTTGCTATCATAAACAGTGCTGCAATGAACATGGGTGTGCATATATCTGTTTGTGTGACAGCTCTTACTTCTCTAGGGTATGTTTCAAGGAGTGGGATTGCTGGATCATATGGTAGTTCTATTTCTAGCTTTTTAAGGAAGAGCCAAATTGATTTCCAAAGTGGTTGTACCGTTTTACATTCCCACCAGCACTGTATAAGTGTTCCAGTCTCTCCACAACCTCTCCAATATGTATTATTTTGTGTTTTTGGATTAATGCCAGCCTTGTTGGAGTGAGATGGAATCTCATTGTAGTTTTGATTTGCATTTTTCTAATGGCTAATGATCGTGAGCATTTCCTCATGTATTTGTTAACCGCCTGAATGTCTTCTTTAGTGAAGTGCCAGTTCATATCCTCTGCCCATTTTTTAATTTGGTTATGTGCCTTTTTGTTGTTGAGTTTTGCAGTAACATGTAGATTTTAGAGATCAGCCGCTGATCGGAGATGTCGTAGCTAAAAATTTTTACCAATCATAGATGGTCTTTTTACTCTTTCGTTGAACTCTTTGGATGAGTATAGGTGTTTGATTTTTAGGTGCTCCTAATTATCTAATTTCTCTTCTGGTGTTTGTACATTTCTAGTAATGTTTTGTATACTGTTTATGCTATTATTAGGGCTCCTAGAAATTTGCCCGTTTCCTCTAAAAAATTCTGCGTTTTCAAATTTGTTAGAGTAGAACTTTTCATAGTAGTCTGTTATGTTCTTTTTTAGTATCAGTTGGGTCTATTGTGATATCACCCATCTCATTTCTTATTCAGGTTCTTTGCTTGGTCTCCTGTTTTTCTTTTGTCAGTCTGGCCAGTGGTTTATCGATTTTGTTTTTCTTTTCAAAGAACCAGCTTTTGGTCTTGTTAATTCTTTCAATTGTTTTTCTGTTTTGTTTAATTCTGCTTTACTTTTTATTATTTGCTTTCTTCTTGTACCTGAAGGTTTCTTTTGCTGCTCTCTTTCTATTTGTTCAAGTTGTAGGAATAATTCTTTGATTTGGGCCCTTTTCTTTTTGTAAGTGTGTATTTATTGATATAAATTGATATATTCTGATAGGAAGTATTTTCATTCTCTTTGGATTCTATGAATTTCTTTTTTCCATCCATAATTTGTTCTGTAATCCAATTATTTTGAGCAAAGCGTTGTTTGATTTCTTCTCTGATTTTTCTGTTATTGACTTCTAGTCTTATGGTTTTATGGTCAGAGAACATGTTTTGTAATATTTTGATGCTTTGAATTCTTTCAAGGCTTGCTTTGTGACCTAATATGTGGCCTATTCTAGAGAATGTTCCATGTGCATTGGAAAAGAAAGTATACTTGGATGCTGTTGGGTGGAGTGTTCTGTATATGTCTATGAGGCCAAGTTGGTTTATTGTGGCATTTAGCTCTTCCATGTTCTTATTGAGCTTCTTTCTGGAAGTTCTGTCCTTCACTGAAAGTGGTGTGTTGAAGTCTTCTACTATTTTTGTGGAGCTATGTAACTCACTTTTCAATGCTGTTAGAGTTTGTTTTATGTACCTTGAAGACTAGTCGTTGGATGCATAAATATTTAATACGGTTCTATCTTCTTGGCATATTGCCCCTTTAATCATTATATACTGTCCTTCCTTATTACTTGTGGTGGATTTAATTTTGAAGTCTGTTTTATCAGAAATTAGTATAGCCACTCCTGCTCTTTTTTGATTGTTTGCTTGATTTTTTTTTCCATCCTTTGAGTTTTAATTTGTTTGTGTCTTTAAGTCTAAGATGTGTCTCTTGTTGGCAGCATATAGACGGGTGTTGTTTTTTTATCCATTCTGCAACTCTGTCTCTTTGTTGGTGCATTTAGTCCATTTACATTCAGTGTGATTATAGATAGGTATGAGTTTAGTGCTATCATTTTGATGCCTTTTTTTGAATGTTGTTGACAGTTTCATTTTTCCACTTTATTGTGCTGAGTTTTTCTTTGTAAATTGTGTGTTCCTCTTTTTAATTGTAGTTGAATTTGTTTTTGCCTAGTCTTTATGTTTTTCTTTTTTTTTTTTTTTGAAATGTAGGATTGTTAGTCTTGTTATATTTACCTCTATTTTTTGGAGTTTAAATGTAGCTTTTATTTCCCTATATTGCCTTGATTTCCTCTCCATGTGGAAGATCTATGCCTAGTTTATTTAGTCGATCTTTATTGATTTAATGTTATCATCTTTTACGTAATGACATCACTGATTCCCCGTTTTGAGCTTTTTATCTTGATTTATTTTTGTGATTTCCCTGTTGGAGTTGATATCCGGTTGCTCTGCTCTGTGTTCTAGTTTTGGGTTGATATCTGATGTTATTGATTTTCTAACCAGAGGGTTCTCTTCAGTATTTCTTTTAGTTTTGGTTTGGTTTTTGCAAATTGCCTAAGTTTCCTTTTATCTATAAATGTCTTAACTTCACCTTCATATTTGAGAGACAGTCTTGCTGGATATACAATTCTTGGCTTGCAATTTTTCTCCTTCAGTGCTTCATATATGTCATCCCATTGCCTTCTTGCATGTGTGGTTTCTGCTGAGTAGTCTGAATTTGTCCATTTGCTTTTGTAGGTGACTTTTCACTGGCCAGTCTTAAATTTTTCTCTATCTTTGGTTTTGGCAATTTTGTTGATAATATGCCTTGGTGACTTTTTTGGGGATCTACAAAAAAAAAAAAAATTTTTTTTTTTTTTTTTTTTTTTTACCTTGTATGGGGTTCTATAAGCATCTTGGATAAATATCCTTTCAGCTTTCACAATATCAGGGAAGTTTTCTGCCAACAAATCTTTAACAATTTTCTCTGTATTTTCTGTTATCCCTCCCTGTTCTGATATTCCAATCACTCACAAGTTATTCTTGATAGAGTTGCACATGATTCTTAGGGTTTCTTCATTTAAAAAAAAAAATTTTATCTGATTTTTCTTCAAATATATTATCGCCAAGTGTTTTATCTTCAGTGTCACTAATTCTGCCTTCCACTTCCTCAGTTCTGCTCCTCTGACTTTCTACTGAGTTATCTAATTCTGTAATTTTATTGTTAATCTTCTGAATTTCTGATTGTTGTCTTTCTATGGATTCTTACAGCTTATTAAATTTTTCATTACGTTCTTGAATAATCTTTTTAATTTCTTCAGCTGCTTTATCTGTGTGTTCCTTGGCTTGTTCTGCATATTTCCTGATCTAATTCCTGATGTCTTGAAGAATTCTCTATATTAGTCTTTTGTGTTCTACTTTTTGCAATTCCAGGAATACATCTTCATCTGGGAGAGTCCTTGATTATTTGTTTTGGGAGTTTTTTTAAGCAATCATGTCTGCTTCTTCATATGATTTGATATCGACAGTTGTTTCCAAGTCATCTATAAGTTATTGTATTAATTTATTTTGTTCACTCACTGTGTCCTAGCTTCTTGCTTTGTTTTGTTTAGATATACCCAAATAGGCAACTAGAGTGAGTTAACTTGATTATTGGAGCCTTTGAGGCACTAATGTCCTGTTACCAGATGGCGAGAGCTATTACCAGGTATATGAGCCTAGGAGTCCATTCACTATTCTTGTATAGATTTAGCTCAGCTGTCCTGATAGTTGGTCATCTAGTGTGTGGTGTAGGTTCTCACCTACTTTCTTATTGGAGCTGTGGTGATGGGTGTATGCACAGGTTTCTTGTAGCAGCAGGGGGTCACACACTGAGGAAGACAGGAGTCTGACAGCCTTCCCCCAAGTGTCAGTGAGGAAGGAGCATCCTGGCTCTCTAGAGTGCTCTGGTGCGTGGGCTCTGCAGCTGTACCTTAGGTATGCAATGCTTATACCTGTAAGGACTGGTAGGCGCCACTATCCTTGAACCCCTTTTGCAGGTGGCTAGGTGGTGTGGATGGAGCCTCCAGTCCTCAGGCCCCTGCTGTGGGTAGGTGAAGGCCCTGTTTAATAGGCAGATTGGTTTCAAACTCCCAAAACCTGCCTCTCCACCACACAGCTGAAACAGTTACATTCAGGCCTCAAACAGATTCTCCCTTGCAATATAATAGCCAGATCTTATCTGGTGTTGTCGAGCCACCTGGAACCATGCAGGAGTGAAAGACAAAGTCTGTGGATTGCTTATGCTTGGACTGGACCTGTTTCTGCTCTCAGCTCCCAGATTAGGGGAGTCAGAGAGTATTTTTCCCCTACTTGTTAATTTATTCCTTCTCCAAGGCCAGGAGAATGGCTCAGGGAGTGCAGCAGGACCTCTCTCAGGCCCAGGGAAATCAACTGTTAATGAAGCTGGTTGGGGCAGTGGGAGGAGGGGTCAGATAGATAGGAGAGAGTTCTTTCAAAAGAAGAAGCTATTAGATCCATGTGGTAAATTAGACAAAATCACTTACCTTGTGCCAAAAGTGCTGTTTTATCTCAGATTCCAGAGGCATGTGTAGCCTGTGTGCACTGGCTGGGTCCCTGCCAAGATCACCCCAGGGGATTAGGGCTGCGTCCCGCACTTGCCTTCTTTCCTTGAAGCAGCTATGTCCTAAACTCCACTGCCGATCCCATGGCCGTCACACCAGGGGTTCAGGGTGCCAGCACTTCAGTTACCTTCTTTCACCAATGCAGCCACTTCCTAAATGTCATGGCCAACCCGTCTGTAGACAGGCCACAGGATCAGGGATGTGACACTCTGTTTTCTTTCTTTCGCTGAAGCTGCCATGTCCTGAAAAACTACCATCAGCCCCGCCACAGTCACGCCAAAGCATCGGAATGAGGCACTGCCGTGGGCTCAGGAACTCCTCACTGCTTCTACACCATCTCTTCCTCCCCTGTCACTCAGTCCAATTCTTTAACTTTGCCTTTGATGCTCAGGGTTCCTAGCTTGTCGTATATATAATAGATCCACTTGTTTCTTTGGGTCTTTGTTGTAAGAGGGATCATCAGAAGTGTCTGACTACTTCACCGTCTTGGCCCCGCCTCTCAATTTATCATTTTTAAAAACAAAGATATAAGAATATCGTTTCATATTTTTTCGGTTTTACTGGCACCATGTCTTGGGTTGGACCTTCCTTCTACAATGATTTATAATGTCTTCTAATACCATTTACTAGATTGCTATATATGATAGTATCTGGTTCAGGATTCCTTAAATTGATTCATTTATTTGTTCCATTAATACCTTTGTTTTCTCTTTATGTCTTAAAAATAAATATTATGTCACTGAAGATATTACCTCTTGTTTTTATAGTTTTATTTTTTTAATATTTAGGAAGCATTACTTTTTTTATTCCTTATATGTTGTCTTCCACAGAAATTCTAGAATCATCTTTTCAATTTCTATACAAAGTGTTGTGATTTCTATTGTAATTGCAGCATGTCTGGTTCTCTGAGAACTTTGAGCCCCATGTTATTTACAAGCTGCTTAAACCCAAGCTTTTTTTTTTACATGTAAACATAAATTATTTTGCGATTAAGTCACGTATGTTAGAGAACCTGTTACTCATAACTAAAAACAATTTCTAAATTATGTAGATTCTCTTTTCTAATTTTGAATCTTTGGGAATTTCTTTGGGAAAAATAGCCAGGAGCAGAATTTCTGAGCCCTAATTTATATGTAAATATAAATTAAAGAGACATGAGCAGATCAGCCCCTGAGATGTCCAAATCAGATGACATACCCAATGAGAAGTCTTTCCACATCCTTGCCATCCCTTATTATTATCTTGCTTCTGAAGTTTTACTCTATTTAGTGCAAGATTATATTTTACTGTTGTTTCGTTGTCATTTCTTTGATTGATAATGAAGCTGGGCATCTATTCAAATGATTGTTACGTTGTTTAATTTTACAGACTTTTAATGTGTTCCTTGGATATTTTAGATGTTATTGTTTTGATGGTTTTAGTCATGGCAATTAACCTCATTCAACCTGTATCAGTGTGTTAACTTTGGCCATAATGTCCTTTACTAAATAAATATTCTTAATTTTTTAAATTGTGCTGTATTTTATTGTTAAAGAAATGTGTTCTTTCATCTTTATAACAGATAATTTTACATAATGTTCAAATAATTCAATGCCATTACATAAGTCCAACGTATATGCACATTTAAAAGAAATCTGATTTTGTTTTTCCCTATTTAATGAAATAGTTTTTGTAATGCCAGTTCACAGCATTTTGTATACATTTGTGTGTTTGACATTTAATTCCTCTTTTATCAGATACTAAGTTTCTGTACAGACTAAGCTGAGTTTTGAGATCTCAATACTGTTTCAATGGTCTTTGAATTGGAACAGTGCAGAGAACGGTTAATCTTGCCCAAAGAGAGGTCTGGCCTGTGCTCTTGACTCTTGGAAGTTAACATCTAAGCAACTGGATGTCTTACCTGATAAGAGTGTCCTTGTTTACCTGGGGCCTTAGGGCACACCAGACCATCTATGCTAAAAATGTGATTTATTTTGGGGGAAGGACTTTGTACCATGAGGTATCAGCTTGAGCTCTGGATTGGTTGCAAACTAAGGTCAACCACATGATTCCCAATAATAACTGGGCACCGTGACTCCGACGAGCTTCCCTTGTTGGCAGGACTCCATGCATGCTGCCACACGTTGTTGCTGAAAAAAGCAGGACTCTATTAAGACAAAATAACTAGAAGCTCATGCTGGGAACTCTCCTGGGCCCTGCTCTTATGTATCTCTTCCCTTGGTTGATTGTCATCTGCATCATCTCAGTGTAATAAACAGTGATGATAAATATAATGACTTTTCTGAGTTCTGTGAATTCTTCTAGGAAATTATTGAATCTGAAGTTGTTTTGGGGGACCAAAGAACTTGCAGTTGGTGTCAGAAGTAAGGGTAGCCTTGAAGAACCTCAAATTGTGCAGAAACAGATTCATTATAAAATGAAAAGAGACTTTTTAGACTCCTCACCTGAAGCATGAAGCAGGCTGAAACAGTCATCTCAGTTGTAAATTTGCTCTCCTTACTTAGAAGGAAGAAAGGCTGTGAAATTAGAACCTAAGAACCAGAAAATAAAGCCTTGAGTCATAGAGAAACATTCTTAGAACACAAGACTGACCCTAATTGAGGAACATGTGTCACCTGGATTTCAGAATTGCTGTGACCAGTGATGTCTTTGTTCACTATTTCTGAGCATATGTGCCTATAGCCATGGTCCTATGCCTGTTCTATCATTGCGTATTGGCTAGGTGGGAAAGGTGAGAAACTTTCTCTTTGACTAATGGGTATTCAGATAAGAAAGAATGACACTCAAGAATCTGACCTGTGGAAGTAGACACGAGATGCCTCAGCTGGATCTATGTGATGAGATCCTAGACCTCTAGCCTGATAAGCCTGGCATTCTAATAGGTTAATTTTTTTTTTTTTTCTTAAAGAGAAGGAGATCTTGAGTGAGGTATAAGTGTTATTTACCCGGGGGCAGGATGTATTCAGAAAAGGAACTGTGATAGATTCTGTTCGTGTGTGTGTTTGTTTTGGTTTGTTTTTAAGAAGTGGCTGCAGCTGTATCTCTCATACACAGCTTTTCTAGAAACTTACCAATCCCACTAAAAGGAATGTATTCTAGGTACCCTACCCTTGAAACTGGGCAGGTTTTTGTTACTACCTAAACAGAGCGTGGCAGAAATGATGCACTCTGATGTCCAAGGCTAGGGTGTAAATATACTGTGGTCTTAGTCTCTTAGTGCTACTATAAAATTACTACTACAACTGGGTGATTTTAAAGAACAGAAATTTATTTTCTCACTGATCAGGAGGAGGCTAACAGTCTAAATTTAGGGCACTGGCTCTAGGGAAATGTTCGTTCTCTGTTATCTCTGAAAAAGACCTCTTTGAGTTTGTGTAGCCTCAGCATTCCTCGGTTCCTTGACCACATTCACATGGCAGCTATCTTTCCCTAATTAGTGTTTCTTATCTCTGTGTCTAATTTGCTCTTCTTACATCTCCAAGTCATTAGTTTTAGGACACACTGTATACTGATATGACCTCATTTACACAGAAAAGAAAACCATATTTGCAGATGAGATTACATTTTACAGGTGTAGGGGTTAGAATTCTAACATATTTTTGGGAGCCACAATTCAATCCATAACACTGTGCATTCCCTATTCATTTTCTTGGGAATACTTTTTCTTTAATATTTCAGTCCTCATATATGCTGTTACTGCCCTAAAGTTTCTATGCTGTGAGGAAGCAAAAAGTAGCCACCTGCAGGGATTACATGGAGAGAGAGAGATTCCCAGGCTGCTCCCAACTGCTCCCATTGCCGCTGTTCCAATGATAGCCATCACCTGACCACATGAGAGACTCTGAGCTAGAATCTCCCAGATGACCTTTTAATGAAATTCTGAATCATAAAGATTATGAGAGATAATAAAATTATTGTACTGTTTAGAGCCACAAATTTGGGGATGATCGTTATGCAGCAATATATAATTTTAAGAAGAATGTTTGCTCTTGGACCCCAGCAGCCATGGATGACTGCACAAGATTTTCTTTTATTATTTTGTAATTTCTTGTTATATTTTATTTACAAATATTTGATTGATGTTTTATTATTTTTATTCACAATTGACAGAGGCAAATATCTCCCAATTGTTATTGTGTAGTTTAGATAGCAAAGATTTTCTAGCCTAATAAAATTACTTGTAGACTATTGCCCCTTTAGATATTATTTGAAATATTGACACTTATCTGTAGTGCTGCTATGAGTCAGAATCAATAGTAATGGGGTGATGGGTGATAGACACATCTTGGTCTGCTTTTTTTTTTTTTTTCCTGAAGATTTTGGTGACTGAATTAATTTATTTTAAAGTTATATGTATACCAAATTCATACATTTTCATCAATTTTTTGAGTCAGTTTTAGGAATGAAACCATTTTATTTAAGATTTCAAAATGTGTTAAGATTTTTTTTAAATATGATTTTATTTTAGAAAAAACATTTTTACTGTATCTCTTATTATGCCAAATCCATTGCTCTTGAGTTGATTGCAACTCATAGTGACCCTGAAGGACAGAGGAGAACTGCCCCATAGTGTTTCCAAGGAGTGCCTGGTGAATTCTAACTGCCAACCTTTTGGTTAGCAGCTGTAGTACACCACCAAATGTTTTCATCTCTTATTATATCGCCTTTTTATCTCAGTATATTTTGGGCCACCTCAATTTATTTAATGGCATTTGCCATGTGTTTGTATTATCTGTACATCATTTTTTTCTCATTTAGCCAAACCTGTGGCATATATTATCGTTTGCACTCCACAGCAGTTCATCCCCAACTTAAAAAATAGAATAGTTTCCACACATATCACAAGAGGAAAAACAATACTGGCTTTGTTTGTTTCTTTTTCTTTTTTGTGAGGAATAAGGAGGGATTCCATAAAGCAACCTCAAAAAAAAAAAAAAAAAAAGAATTGTTCTGTTCACAATATATGGGAGGATAATGATGTTTAGATCTGGAGGATAGATTATAAAAAGTTTTGTGCACCAATGATATGCTTTTCCAACACATACCTTACCTCTCTGAGAGTTGTGTAGTATCCATTTCCCTATATTAAGAATTCTTGGCATAACCACTTCCACAGCCAAAGCTGATTTCTTTTAACCAGTTCAACTTTTTTTTAAATAAATTTCTCACATTAGTTTTTCTTAATTGTGCCAAAATATATATAATGCACAATTTTCCATTTTACCCATTTTTAAGTGTGTAATTCAGTAGCACTAATTATGGTCACAGTATTGTGTACCGATAACAACTATTTATTTCCAGAGTTTGTTGTTGATTATGTTTACTAAATGTAAGTCATTAATCCAGAAGTGAGAGTCAATCCATTGGAAGTAAGGCCACTTAAATGCTTCCTTGCTTCCCTCACACTTTACTTTAAATAACATGTAGTGAAGTGAGGTTTATAGTAGTTTAACCTTTATTTGACACTGAGGGGCCTCATACCAGAATCATCGGCATAATTAAAATATAAAAGCCATTAGGCTCAATGAAATTTTCCAACAAAACCTTCGTGGTGAAATAACTGATGGCTGGATTCCAAGATCAGGCTATTCCTTGAGTGTCCTTCATAAACTCATTGGACATTTCAAAACCCAGACACTCATCTATAAAATGAGGGTATATTATTATCAACCATATACTAGTGTTGAAGTGTTACAGAGGATAAATCATTTTAGCAAACAGTTCTTGCCACAATATGTTATGGTTATCACAGATTGAAATTTTTGCTTATGGTTGGTATGAGGATAAAGAATATGTGCATTGTATCATAATGCTAATAATGATTGTATGGGGAACAAGATACTCAGAGTCTATTTATCCTTTTAACCAAGGAGATGTGGATCATTCGTAGTGCTTATTGGCTTTACTGTTCTTCTCTCTTTTAGCATGTGTGGGGAGATTGTCCACCTCCCGTCCCTTCACAGCACGTATGCCCATGGGCTTATTGGGCCAATGAAATGTGAGCAGAATGACTGGTAGACATAAAAAGAATTATTGTTCAGTTCTTTATATTCTCTTCCTCTAAGTGGTAGGCCCATGACTAGGAAAATCTGCATTTTTAAACTCAAAAAAATGACTTTACGTTCTTTTCTAAGTTAAAATTGTTATGACTCCCTTCTTTTCAAATGAACATCAGAGCTTCTTTTCACATGGATGCTTTGCCTTTTTTATTATGACTCTCCCTGAAGTCACGATGTATTTTTGAATCTCTTTTCCAGTGTATTTTACATTGTTTATTCTTAAACCCTGTTTTCAAAATATGTACTTGAATTGCTTTTTAATTATTTATTATAAGTTTGATTATCTGTGAGTTCAAGGGTGTCTTTCTTCTGTGGATGCTAACTCCTCTGGGAAGACGTCCCGGGAGCCTTGTGGATTATACCCGTATTTGTTAAAGAACCCACGATGCCGATGTGGTCAAGTCCCAGGTTCGTCATTTCACTTCTGACTTATGAGTGAGCACATCATGTCTTCTGACTTGGAATTTTTTAAAAATAAATGCTTAATGTCATTCATATCACTATGACTAGGTACTTTGTGATAAAGGAAGGACATTCAGTGTGGAGCCCTCTTCCCCACTGACCCACATTTTGTAGATATTGTGAGCTCGAAATATATTTTTTAAGCCACTAAGATTTGGGGGTTATTATTTACTATGGTATAACCACAGGCTATTGGCTGATACTATTAAACATTGAAATTATTTGTTTCAGGTATCTGACACTCTCCAAAAGGAAAATAACATTATTTTTAACTCCTCAATTCCCTTAATGGGTCTATGGATCAAACCAAAATCAAACGCAATTGCTGTTGAGTCTATTCCTACTCCAGAGCATCAACATAGGACAGAGTAGACCTGGCCCGCAGGGTTTCCAAGGCCTTGCTGTATTTTTACAAATAACCTGTGCCTTGTAATTTGGTTTGCCAACCACTGTGTTTGCTTGTCCACCACTCCCTTACCCTCCCTGTGAGGCATTTTTATAAACACACTATGCTAATCTTTTCACAGCAACATGTAAAAAATATATATATATCTATTGGTTTGGCTGTGCTTATGAAAATGTTTCTTGGGTTGAGGGAGCAGTTGGCGAGCAAAAACAGAATATGCGACTTATTTGCTTAAAAATATGGTAGTTTTTAGGGAAGCAGAATGCCACATCTTACTCCCGAGGAGAGGGTAGTGGGTTTCAACTGCCAACCTTTCAGTTAGGAGCCGAGCCCTTATCTACTATGCCACCAGGGGTCTTTCAGATCTATGGATAGACATGTGATGATAACTTTTAGCATAAAATTGGTGCATTCCCTTAATTAATCCAGAAAGCAATGCTTAAAGCACATAAATAAGTATATGCATCCCCAAACCACTTGACCTTATTTTTTTTATTGTAGTAAGTATATATACACACACACACAACAAAATATTTATCATTTCAACATTTTTTGCACGTAAAATATGGTAAAGCAAATTGAACACATTTTTTAAAGAAAATTTTGGTCTAATAATAAATATATCTATTTTCCTTACCATATAAGGAAAGACCTATAAAGTGTTCCTCATCCCCTCATACAGAACCACTCCCCTGCCCAAACTGAACCCTCATTTCACAGAATACCTTTTAGTGATATATTTATGGTCTTCAAAAGGACAAATATTTTCGTAATTATTTCTAGATTGAATAAATGCCGGAATATTTACATTTCTTCTATAGTACTAAATTGTTGCATTTCAAAATAAATTAATAGTGTTCTTTCAAGTTTTATCAAGATTTTAAGTGTGAATAAACAGAGAAGATGAAGTTTAACATAAAATATTGCTAAGGATAACATTTTAAGCCTGAAATAGTGGGAGCTTTTGACTTGCTAAACACATATGACTAGGGCTTGCTTAATCATAACATCAGATCTCTCACTCAACTACCAATTCAAATCGTTAAAAACCCTCAGAGTTTGATAAGTGATATATATTAATGATTTTATATATTAAATTTACATAAATTACATCTAGATAATTCCAATCAATAATCTCAGTTTACTGCTGAAAACATAAATTTCGACTAAAAACTTAAGGTGAACCTGAGCAATTTCCTGACTGAAATATTTTCTCATGATTCTTCTGATGGCACGCTTTATTGGTTCATTTCTAAGACTACAGATTATTGGGTTGAAAAGGGGAGGGGGGAATTATGGAATAGAGCGCAGAAAGGATCATATCCCGGATGGTTGCAGAGATTCCAGATGGCCTTAGGTACACACAGAAGCCTGAACTGAGGAAGACCGACACCACGAGGATATGAGGGATGCGGGTGAAAAAGGCCTTTGCTCTATCGATTCTATTTGGGAACTTGAGCACAGTAGAAAATATGTGAATGTAAGACCTGATGATGGAAATGAAACATCCTCCATCAATCCCCAGACCAGAGCAAGGGTTATCATCTCATTACTAAAGGTGTCAGAGCAGGAAAGCTTCAGCAGAGAGGGGATGTCACAGAAAAACTGGTGAATAACATTGAAATGACAAAAAGGGTGCCTGAAAGTGATGCCTGTGTGGAATCCTGAGTAGACCAGACCACCGAGGATGCAAACCAGTGTCATGTGGACACAGACCTGAAATTTCATCATCACAGGATAGTGGAAAGGCTGGCAGATGGCCACCTAGCAGCCATGGGCCATGAAGCTGAGGAACAGTAACTCCACATATACAAAGAAAATCACTAGGAAGAACTGAGCTGCATATCCTGCCTTTGAAATGGCACTGCTGTTAAACAGTGAGTTGACATATGAATTAGGAACTGTTAGAGAAATGTAGCATTCATCCAAAATGGACAGATTCCTGAGGAAGCAGTACATGGGGGTGTGAAGGCTCTTGTCCAGCTTGGTGACAATAGCAATGAGAAAATTGCCAATGAGAGTCACCAAATACATCAGAGAGAAGGATACAGCATGCAAAATCTATAGTTCCCATATATGGGAAAACTCCATTAGGAGGAAATCCATCATCATGGTGGAATTGGGCACTTCTGATTGAGGGAGCTATATGTGGGAGGCAATGAGAGAAGCCGTGAGCACACAAAGAATTAAATTATGAGAAGATAGCTTTCAACTGATATTTTTTCTTGCCCCCTTCCTAATTCTAATCCCTACCGATGTTCCTAACATTTTGGAAGGTCAATTATGTATTACTTTGGTAGCCTCCATAATATTCCTATTCCTACTGTGAGACTGAAGTGAAAATAATGACCACTTTGTCATAAACAACACACATGTAAGTGTTTAATATATATTTCTATATATTTCTGTGTGGATATGTAATTTTCTCATGATAAAATAAATATTGATGGAGTCCCAGGGCGACAAAAGGTTAACATGCTTGTTGCTAACCAAATTTTGCATGTTTGAATCTACCCAGAGCCGTCTCAGGTTTGTGATCTTCTTTCAAAAAATCAGCCTTTGAAAATCCTATGGAGTACAGTTCTACTCTAACACACATGGAATCACCATGATTCAGAGTTTACTCAGTGGCAAGGTTTTTTGTTTGTTTGTTTAATATACATATAGGTTATATTGATATAGTTGGCTTTTGAAAGGAACTTTGGAGATAATGTAATTTTATTGGATAATTGGAACAAAATATTTTAAATGCTTTTCCAGTTTTGCATTCTTCTTCTGAAACTATAGACAGTAAAACCTAAAATCCAACCCATAGGACAAAGTAGAACTACCCCATAGGGTTTCCAAGGAGCAGCTACTGGATTTCAACTGCCAACCTTTTGGTTAGCAGCTGAGCTCTTAACCGCTGTGCCACCTGAACTCCCACAGTCCTTGATATGATGGAAATGGTGATAGCATATTGCTCGTTGTTTCACCGCTTTGTTTTGGCTCCTGACTGCCAGCTGACATTTTTGTTTACTTTGAATAACCAATTCAGTGTTATGAAATATTTGGTTTGACTACCATTTCTTTGAAAAGGTGTGATAGATTGTTATACTGGGACCTATACACAGTATTGTTTTTAATTTCAATTCATCGTGTCTTCCCAAACAAGATAAGAAGTTTGTGCAAAGCAGTGAGGTGAAGCATCAGTATGGAAGCAAGAATAGGGTCAAAATGATGGTAATCATGAAAAAATACTATTTTGTGCTCTGGATAGAGGAAAACTTTCTTAATTGCAGTTTATCCCAAACAGGCTATCAATTGTAGCTTATCCAAATGTGCAAAGTACTGGCTAAAACACCAGTGTTTATTTATAGACTGCAGAGATATGTCCCTCCCATTGGCAGAGTGTCCTGCTGCTAGTTCCTCTTAAAACCTCTTGAACCTTCCCCTAATATTGCTTCTGTATCATCTTCAGTTTTCCAACTCTTCCAAGTTTCTTTGTTCTGTTTGCTGAAATACGAAAACATCAACAAAATTTTGTATACCTTACAGTTTTTTTCTTTCGTTCACCTTATATTACTAATATTGTTTTTCTTCTTTTTTATCTTTAACTCAGCCAAACACCCAATGGAATAAGAAGCTGACAGTGGATGGAGAGTGAAGAGAGATATGTGCTGAGGGACCCTTCCAGCTAATGCACACAGACCTGCCATCTTGGGCTCCTGTCGGGGATCAGCGGATAGGGAGCATGGGAAAGTAGCTTCACTGAGCTCCCAGCAGGAGACAGGGCGTCTAGTAACCAGTGATACATGCTTTCCCACCCATTGTCCTCTCCCAGTTCCTCTTTTTCTAAGGTTCCTGGCTGGCTGCGGTGGTTCAGCTGGTTGGGAAGGGCAGTGTCAGTGCTGCTTGGTTTTGCCCCACCTACATAGGAGATCAGTGGACATGGAGTAAGGGAAAGCAGCTTCATGAAGTTCCCAGCAAGAGACAGAGCACCTGGTAAGGAGCAATATACGATTTTCTAACCTCCTTTCTTTTTTTTAAAATAATTTTTATTGAGCTTTTAGTGAACGTTTACAAATCAAGTCAGTCTGTCACATACAAGCTTATATACACCTTACTCCATACTACCTCTTACTCTCCCCCTAATGAGTCAGCCCTTCCAGTCTCTCCTTTCATGACAATTTTGTCAGTTTCTAACCCTCTCTACACTCCTATCTCCCCTCCAGACAGGAGATGCCAACACAGTCTCAAGTGTCCACCTGATACAAGTAGCTCACTCTTCATCAGCATCTCTCTCCAACCCATTGTCCAGTCCCTTCCATGTCCGATGAGTTGTCTTCGGGAACAGTTCCTGTCCTGGGCCAACAGAAGGTTTGGGGACCATGACCGCCGGGATTCCTCTAGTCTCAGTCAGACCATTAAGTCTGGTCTTTTTATGAGAAATTGGGGTCTGCATCCCACTGATCTCCTGTTCCCTCAGGGGTTCTCTGTTGTGCTCCCTGTCAGGGCAGTCATCAGTTGTGGCCAGGCACCATCTAGTTCTTATGGTCTCAGGATGATGTAAGTCTCTGGTTCATGTGGCCCTTTCTGTCTCTTGGGCTCATAGTTATCGTGTGACTTGGTGTTCTTCATTCTTCTTTGATCCAGGTGGGTTGAGTCCAATTGATGCATCTTCGATGGCCGCTTGTTAGCATTTAAGACCCCAGATGCCACACTTCAAAGTGGGATGCAGAATGTTTTCATAATAGAATTATTTTGCCAATTGACTTAGAAGTCCCCTTAAGCCATAGTCTCCAAACCCCCGCCCTTGCTCCGCTGACCTTTGAAGCATTCATTTTATCCCAGAAACTTTTTTGCTTTTGGTCCAGTCCAGTTGAGCTGACTTTCCCTGTATTGAGTATTGTCCTTCCCTTCACCTAAAGTAGTTCTTATCTACTAACTAATCAGTAAATAACCCTCTCCAACCCTCCCTCCCTACCCTCCTCGTAACCACAAAAGTATGTGTTCTCCTCCTTTTATACTATTTCTCGAGATTTTATAATAGTGGTCTTATACAATATTTGTCCTTTTGCCTCTGACTAATTTCACTCAGCATAATGCCTTCCAGGTTCCTCCATGTTATGAAATGTTTCACAGATTCATCACTGTTCTTTATCGATGCGTAGTATTCCATTGTGTGAATATACCACAATTTATTTAACCATTCATCCATTGATGGACACCTTGGTTCCTTCCAGCTTCTTGCTATTGTAAACAGAGCTGCAATAAACGTGGGTGTGCATATATCTGTCCGTGTGAAGGCTCCTATTTCTCTAGGGTATATTCCGAGGAGTGGGATTTCTGGGTTGTATGGTAGTTCTATTTCTAATTTTTAGAAAACGCCAGATAGATTTCCAAAGTGCTTGTACCATTTTACATTCCCACCAGCAGTGTATAAGAGTTCCAATCTCTCCGCAGCCTCTCCAACATTTATTATTTTGTGTTTTTTGGATTAATGCCAGCCTTTTTGTTGGAGTGAGATGGAATCTCATCGTAGTTCTAATTTGCATTTCTCTAATGGCTAATGATCAAGAGCATTTTCTCATGTATCTGTTAGCTGCCTGAATATCTTCTTTAGTGAAGTGCGTGTTCATATCCTTTGCCAACTTTTTGATTGGGTTGTTTGTCTTTTTGTGGTTGAGTTTTAACAGAATCATATGGATTTTAGAGATCAGGCGCTGGTCTGAGATATCATAGCTGAAAATTCTTTCCTAATCTGTAGGTGGTCTTTTTACTCTTTTGGTGAAGTCTTTAGATGAGCATAGGAGTTTGATTTTTAGGAGCTCCCAGTTATCTCGTTTCTCTTCGTCATTTTTGGTAATATTTTGTGTTCTGTTTATGCCTTGTATTAGGGCTCCTAAGGTTGTCCCTATTTTTTCTTCCACGATCTTTATTGTTTTAGTCTTTATGTTTAGATCTTTGATCCACTTGGAGTTAGTTTTTGTGCATGGTGTGAGGTATGGGTCCTGTTTCATTTTGTTGCAAATGGATATCCAGTTATGCCAGCACCATTTGTTAAAAACACTATCTTTTCCCCAATTAACTGACACTGGGCCTTTGTCAAATATCAGCTGCTCATGTGTGGATAGATTTATATCTGGGTTCTCAATTCTGTTCTATTGGCCTATGTGCCTGTTTTTGTACCAGTACCAGGCTGTTTTGACTACTGTGGCTGTATATTAGGTTCTAAAATCAGGTAGAGTGAGGCTTCCCACTTTCTTCTTCTTTTTCAGTAATGCTTTACTTATCCGAGGCTTTTTTCCCTTCCATATGAAGTTGGTGATTTTTTTCTCCATCACATTAAAAAATGTCATTGGAATTTGGATCGGAAGTGCATTGTATGTTTAGATGGCTTTTGGTAGAATAGACATTTTTACTATGTTAAGTCTTCCAATCCATGAGCAAGGTATGTTTTTCCAATTAAGTAGGTCCTTCTTAGTTTCTTGTAGTAGTACTTTGTAGTTTTCTTTATATAGGTCTTTTACATGTTTGGTAAGATTTATTCCTAAGTATTTTATCTTCTTGGGGCCTACTGTGAATGGTATGGATTTGGTAAATTCCTCTTCGATGTTCTTTTTGTTGATGTAGAGGAATCCAAGAGATTTTTGTATGTTTATCTTATAACCTGAGACTCTGCCAAACTCTTCTATTAGTTTCAGTAGTTTTCTGGAGGATTCCTTAGGGTTTTCTGTGTATAAAATCATGTCATCTACAAATAGAGAAAATTTTACTTCTTTGCCAGTCCAGATGCCCTTTATTTCTTTGTCTAACCTAATTACTCTGGTAGGACTTCTAGCACAATGTTGAATAAGAACAGTGATAAAGGGCATCCTTGTCTGGTTCCCGTTCTCAAGGGAAATGCTTTCAGGCTCTCTCCATTTAGAGTGATGTTGGCTATTGGCTTTGTATAGATGCCCTTTATTATGTTGAGGAATTTTCCTTCAATTCCAATTTTGGTGAGAGTTTTTATCATAAGTGGGTGCTGGACTTTGTCAAATGCCTTTTCTGCAGCAATTCATAAGATCATGTGGTTTTTGGTAGATTACATTAATGGCTTTTCTAATATTAAATCAGCCTTGCATAAAAAAAATACCTGGTATAAATCCCACTTGGTCGTGGTGGATTATTTTTTTGATATGTTGTTGAATTCTATTGGCTAGAATTTTGTTGAGGATTTTTGCATCTATGTTCATGAGGGATATAGGTCTATAATTTTCTTTTTTTGTGATGTCTTTACCTGGTTTTGGTATCAGGGAGATGGTGGCTTCATAGAATGAGTTAGACAGTGTTCCATCATTTTCTATGCTTTGAAATACCTTTAGTAGCAGTGGTGTTAACTCTTCTCTGAAAGTTTGGTAGAAATCTGCAGTAAAGCCATCCGAGCCTGGGCTTTTTTTTGTTGGGAGTTTTTTGATTACCTTTTCAGTCTCTTTTTTTGTTATGGGTCTATTTAGTTGTTCTACTTCTGATTGTGTTAGTTTAGGTAGGTAGTGTTTTTCTAGGAATTCATCCATTTCTTCTAAGTTTGGAAATTTGTTAGAGTACAATTTTTTGTAGTAATCTGATATGATTCTTTTAATTTCAGTTGGGTCTGCTGTGACACGGCCTATCTCCTTTCTTATTTGGGTTATTTGTTTCCTTTCCTGTATTTCTTTAGTCACTCTGGCCAATGGTCTATCAATTTTGTTAATTTTTTCAAAGAACCAGCTTTTGGCTTTGTTAATTCTTTCAATTGTTTTTCTGTTCTCTAATTCATTTCGTTCAGCTCTAATTTTTATTCTTTGTTTTCTTCTGGTGCCTGATGGATTCTTTTGTTGCTCACTTTCTATTTGTTCAAGTTGTAGGGACAGTTCTCTGATTTTGGTCTTTCTTCTTTTTGTATATGTGCATTTATCGATATTAATTGACCTCTGAGCCCTGCTTTTGCTATGTCCCAGAGGTTTTGATAGGAAGTATTTTCATTCTCGTTGCATTCTATGAATTTCTTTATTCCCTCCTTAATGTCTTCTATAACCAAGTCTTTTTTCAGCAGGGTATTGTTCAGTTTCCAAGTATTTTATTTCTTTTCCCTAGTTTTTCTGTTATTGATTTCCACTTTTATGGCCTTATGATCTGAGAAGATGATTTGTAATATTTCGATGTTTTGGATTTTACAAAGGTTTGTTTTATGACCTAATAAGTGGTCTATTCTAGAGAATGTTGCATGTGCACTAGAAAAAAAGTGTACTTTGCAGCTGTTGGGTGGAGTGTTCCGTATAAGTCAATGAGGTCAAGTTGGTTGATAGTAGCCATTAGGTCTTCCGTGTCTCTATTGAGCTTCTTACTGGATGTCCTGTCCTTATCCGAAAGTGGTGTGTTGATGTCTCCTACTATAATTGTGGAGGTGTCTATCTCACTTTTCAGTTCTGTCAAAGTTTGTTTTATGTATCTTGCAGCCCTGTAATTGGTGCATAAATATTTAATACGGTTATATCTTCCTGGTCAATTGTCCCTTTTATCATTACGTAGTGTCCTTTTTTATCCTTTGTGGTTTAGTGTCCTTCTTTATCCTTTGTGGTGGATTTAACTTTAAAGTGTATTTCATCAGAAATTAATATTGCTACTCCTGCTCTTTTTTGCTTATTTTTTGCTTGATATATTTCTTTCCATCCTTTGAGTTTTAGTTTGTTTGTGTCTCTAAGTCTAAAGTGTGTCTCTTGTAGGCAGCATATAAATGGATCATGTTTTTTTATCCAGTCTGAGACTCTCTGTCTCTTTATTGGTGTGTTTAGTCCATTTACATTCAGCATAATTATAGATAAGTATGTGTTTAGTGCTGTCATTTTGATGCCTTTTTATGTGTGTTATTGACAATTTCATTTTTCCACTTATTTTTTTGTGCTGAGACGTTTTTCTTTGTAAATTGTGTGTTTCTCATTTTCATAGTATTTGACTTTATGTTTGCTGAGTCGTTACATTTTTCTTGGTTTTTATTTTGAGTTATGGAGTTGTTATACCTCTTTGTGATTACCTTCATATTTACCCCTATTTTTCTAAGTAAAAACCTAACTTGTATTGTCCTATATCGCCTTGTATCCTTCTCCATATGGCAGTTCTATGCGACCTGTATTTAGTCCCTCTTTTTGATTATTGTGATCTTTTACATATTGACTTCAATGATCCCGTTTGGAGCGTTTTTTTTTTCTTTTTAAATTATTCGTAATTTGTTTTTGTGATTTCCCTATTTGAGTTGATATCAGGATGTCCTGTTCTGTGACCTTGTGTTGTCCTGGTATCTGATACTATTGGTTTTCTGACCAAACAATTTCCTTTAGTATTTCTTGTAGCTTTGGTTTGGTTTTTGCAAATTCTCTAAGCTTGTATCTGTAAATGTTTTAATTTCGCCTTCGTATTTCAGAGAGAGTTTTGCTGTATATATGATCTTTGGCTGGCAGTTTTTCTCCTTCAGTGCTCTATATATGTCATCCCATTGACTTCTTGCCTGCATGGTTTCTGCTGAGTAGTCTGAACTTATTCTTATTGATTCTCCTTTGTAAGAGACCTTTCTTTTATCCCTGGCTGCTTTTAAAGTTTTCTCTTTATCTTTGGTTTTGGCAAGTTTGATGTTCATATGTCTTGGTGATTTTCTTTTTGGATCAATCTTAAATGGGGTTCAATGAGCATCTTGGATAGATATCCTTTCATCTTTCATGATATTAGAGGTGTTTTCTGCCAACAGTTCTTCAACTATTCTGTCTGTGTTTTCTGTTATCCATCCCTGTTCTGGGACTCCAATGACGTGCAAGTTATTCTTCTTGATAGAGTCCCACATGATTCTTAGGGTTTCTTCATTTTTTTTTTAATTCTTTTATCTGATTTTTTTTCAGCTATATTGGTGTCAATTCCCCATCCTCCAGATCTCCTACTCTGCATTCTAATTGCTCGAGTCTGCTCCTCTGACTTCCTATTGCATTGTCTAATTCTGTAATTTTATTGTTAATCTTTGGGATTTCTGAATGCTGTCTCTCTATGGATTTTTGCAACTTATTAATTTTTCCACTATGTTCTTGAGTAATCTTTTTGAGTTCTTCAACTGCTTTATCAGTGTCTTCCTTGGCTTTTTCTGTAGATTGTCTTATTTCATTTCTGAGGTCATCCGTGATGTCTTGAAGCGTTCTGTAAATTAGTTTTTTATATTCTGTATCTGGCAATTCCAGGATTGTATCTTCATTTGGGAAAGATTTTGATTCTTTAGTTTGGGGATTTGTAGAAGCAATCATGGTCTGCTTCTTTATGTGGTCTGATATCACCTGCTGTCTCTGAGCCATCACTAAGATATTGTAGTGATTTATTCTGTTTCCTCACTGAGTCTTATCTTGTTTTGTTTTCTTTCAATATACGTGGATGGGCTACTAGATTGCACTGTCTTGATTGTTGTAGCCCTTGACTCACTTATGTCCTATTACCAGCTGGTTTGGGCTGTTACCAGATATATAAGCCTGAGTCCATTCACTCTTCTTGAGTAGAATCTGATTTGGGGTCATCAAGTGTGTGGTGCAGACTGTCACCTATCCACCTAGAGAAGTAGTGGTGATAGTTGTGTGCACCATATTCTAATAGCAGCAGAGTTCACACTCCAGGGGGGGCAGGATCCTGACAGGCTTCCCCCAAGTGCCAGTGAGGTAGGTGTGTCTCTATTCCTAAAGCACTTTGGTGGGTGGGCTCTGCAGCTGTACCTTAAGCCCCCAATGCAAGTACCTCTACAGATTGGTAGGTGTCACCCTCCTTAGACCCCTAAGGCAGGAGGCTAGGTGGTCTGGGGGGAGCTTCAGCCCTCAGTTCCCTGTTGTGAGTCAGTGAGGGCTCTGTTGAATACGCAGAGGTGTCAGACCTGGGAAACTTGTCTTTCCAGTAATCCACTAAAACAATTACAGTCAGATCCCTATCAGAATTGCCTTTGCATTATAATAGCCACCTTGTTCACTGTAGGGTTGAATGCCCAAGACTGTGGATCACATATGCTTGGCTGGAGCTAGTTCCATGATTTAGGCCAATTAGGGGAGGATTTTTGGTCCCTGGGTTTTTTTGTAGCAGCTTCTCTCAGGCCAGGAGAATGGGTTAGGAAAAGGCCAAAAATAGAAAAAGGAAAGAAAAACCACAGCGCAGTTCACTATCTGGTTCAGGAAATTCCAATGTTAATGAAGCCACCTTGGAAGGGGAGGGGAGGCTTCAGATAAATAGGAGAGAGTAGCACCCCGGAATATACACAAAGTTACTTATCTTGCTTGGGATGACTGTTTTATCTGAGATTCCTGAGGGGTGCATTGACTGTGTGCACTGGCTGGGTAGAGATTGCCCCCAAGGGTCAGGCCCACGTCCCGTGCTTGCACTGTCTCAGAATCCGTGGTTAGTTCCTCCGCTCCCAGTCCAAACCCCAGCGCCAAGGTTCTCCAGCTGGGACGCCACACTCTAGCCTCCAAAACCACTCGCTGCCTCCCGGTGACATCTCCTCCACTCAGCCGCATCACTGTGCTGCCTGCGTGCACTGGCTGGGCTTTCCCCGAGGTCAGTTCAGGGGGCTAGGGCTGTGCCCCGTGTTTGCGTCATCTCAGGATGCCGTGTTCAGTTCCCCTGCGCCCAGTCCAAAGCCCAGCACCAAGGTTTCCTGACCGGGACGCTGGCTCCAGGCTCCGAAAACAGTCGCTGCTTGCCTGTGGTTGTTCGTTCTCAGTCTCTATCACTCAGGTCAACTCTTTAGATCTGTGTTTGATGGTCAGGTTCGTAGATTGTCATGTATGTGATCGAATCACTTGTTTTTCTGAGCCTTTGTTGCAAGAGGGATCTGAGGTAGCTTCTACCTAGTCAGCCATCTTGGCCCCTCCTCCTAACCCCCATTCTTAATCCTCTTCCCCCTCGGCTCCTCTGCTTCCCACCAGCCACAGTCTGTTTGCGTGGAGTTGCCTGCTTTGGCCTCAGACCACTTGGATTCACCCTGCCCACACTGGCCTGCCCCCTGAACTGGTGTTTCTTCTTTCCGTTTCTTTTGGTTTCTTCCATGCATCTTACCACCTCCCCTTCTTTTCTCTTGAACAACTGGCTCCATGTGTCATCTTTACTTCTTCTTGAAAGGCTGTGAAGCCCTCTTTACTGGGGAATCACTCCTCTGGCCCCCGACACCACACCACATTGATGGGATCCCTGGGGCCGTTTTTTTTTTGGCTTGTTTTGTTTTGATTTTTTCTGGCTTTTTTTGTTTTGTTTTGTTTGTTTTCTTTTTCTTTTCATGGCTTGGGAGCACCTTCTAGCCAGGCTGCACTGCACGTCTTAGGAGACACTCCTCCAATCCAGGCAGCCACAGAGGTGGGATCCTTGGGGGCATTTCTTTCTTCTTTTTTTTTTTTCTTTTCTCTCTCTTTTTGCCTTCTCACTTTCTTCATTTCCAAGTTCTAGTCTCTCTATACTTACCTTCTTTTTCTGTCTTCTGAATACCTGGTGCTGTGTGACATCTATACCCCCTCTAGTGAGGCTATACCACGCAGCCTGGGAGCAACTTCCCCTGTCTTTGTGGTCCCACTGGTGGGACTCCTGGGGGCTTTTCTTTCTTTTCCAAATTTTTATCTGGTTATTTTTTACTATTTCCTTTTTTTCCTCCTTTTGCATTTCTTCATTTCTCATCTCTCCTCTCCCATGGCAAGCTCCCTTAGCACTTTTTTTTTTTTTACTTTGTTTTTGGCTCCTCTTTCTCTCTCTGTCTACTCTTTCCCACACCCCTATTAGCTCCACACATTACATCATTCCTCCTCTTTCTTGCCTACCTGCACTGTGCACTGAGCATCACACTCACAAGCAACACAGGGACGGTCTACGGAAACCTGCCCAGCACTGATTCCTAGCCCACCCTGTCAGCCCTAGTACGTGCGACAAACAACCCATCCCAGCCCCTCCCGTTCAACTGGACCTGTGCTGCTGCACCATACCTGAGTGACTGGCACTGCCCATTGGACAAGGAAGTGAAAAGTATTGTGACTACAGACAAGCAAACCACAAAGAACGCACAGCCAGCCTGCTCAGACATAACCAAATAACACAAAAAGTAGGCTGAAACAAACAAATCTACAATCAAGAAATTAAGAAAATAACTACTGAATGTCCCATAAACAGCAGATGATATCAAAACATACAAAAAAACAAGAAAGGATGGTTCCAGTAGGAGGCATCCAAAATAAAACAATAGTTGACTTTCCAGTACAAGAAAAGGCACTAGAACTACCTGACAGAGAATTCAAAACTCTAATATTCAGGGCAATCCCAGAGTTGAAGCAAAAAGCAGACAAAAATGAGTGAAAAAAATAGACAAATTTATGGCAGACAAATTCATGGAAAACACAGATGAAAAAAATGGATTAATTCAGGAAAATAATACAGGAAAAAATGCCAAAATAAATTCACAACTAGAAATCATACAAAAAAATTAGAAATCCAAAAGATAACCTCAAGATTTCAGAAATGGACAGAGTCATAGAATAGCTGAGGAGCAGGTGTGAAATGCTGGGTGACCAGATCAGTGAAATTGAGGACAAACACTTAGATACAACTCTGTTTGAGGAAAAATCAGAAAAAAGAATGAAGAAAAATGAAGAAACCCTGAGAATGATGTGGGATACAATCAAAAGCAATTTTTTTGAGTGATCTGAAACCAGAACAGGGAGAGAAAATGGAAAACACAGAGAGGATCATTGAAGAATTGCTGACAGAAAACTTCCCTAATATGAATGATGAAAAGCTGACCATCCAAGAAGCTCAACAAACTCTATATAGGGTACACCCCAAAAGAAAAACACCAAGGCATATCATAATCATACTCACTAAAACCAAAGACAAAGAAAAAAAATCCTGTGAGCAGCTTGAGAAAAACAAAAAGTGACAAATAGAGGAGAAATAATACGACTAAACTCTGATTATTCGGTGGAAACCATGCAGGCAAGAAGGCAATGGGATGATATATAGAAAACCTTGAAAGAAAAAAATTGCCAACCAAGAATAATATGTCCTGCAAAACTTTTCTTCACACATGATGGTGGAATTCGGACATTTCTAGATAAACAGAAATTAAAGGAATATGTAAAAACCAAACCAAAATTACAAGAATTATTAAAGGGAGTCCATCGGTCTGAAAACAAACATCAGATCACAGCCCGAATCTAGGATGCAAGATTGTACCAGCAAGATACCAACCTAGGAAATGAACTCTCAAGGACTATTCAAAACCAAAACAATTGCAACAGAGAACCAGAGAGGTTAATCTGTAAATGATGACAGCATCAGAGCAACAAAAGAGGGAAGAAACGGTATAGGTGTAGTACTTTCTAATGGAGAGGAAGGCAAGGCAAAATACCAAGTAATAATAAACTGGTTCAAACCTAGGAAGATAAGGGTAAATTTCAAGGTAACCATAAAGAAAGTAAACAAACCTACTTATCAAAATAAAGAAGAAAAATATAAAGTCTCAAAAAAAATTTACAAAAACAAAAGTGTTGAAAAAGAAATCCACAAACAAAAGGAACTCAGCACTGGAAAATGTTAGCACTGCAAAGAAAGCACTATGAAATGACAGTGATAAACTCACACCTATCAATAATTACACAAAATGTAAATGGCCTAAATGCACCCATGAAGAGACAGAGAGTGACACAATGGATGAAAAAACAGACTTTAAAATAAATTTCACCATAAAAGACAAAAAAGGGCACTACCTAATGCTTAAAGGGAATATCCATCACAAAGACTCCACCATAATAAACATCTACACACCTAATGACAAGGCTCCAAAATACGTAAAACAAACACTAACTACACTGAAAAGAGAAATTGACAGTTCCATGATAACAGTAGGAAACTTCAGCACACCACTATTGGTAAAGGACAGAACATCTAGAAAGAAACTCAGCAAAGTTACAGAAGAGCTAAAGATCACAATCAGCCAACTTGACCTCATAGACATATATAGAACACTCCACCCAATAACCACAAAGTACACATTCTTTTCCAATGCACATGGAAATGTCTCCAGAATAGACCACATCTTGGGTCACAGAGCAACCCTCAACAAAATCCAAAGCATTGAGATAATACAAAGTATCTTCTCTGACCACAGTACCATCAAAGTAGGTATTAACAACAGGAAGAGTAAGGAAAAGAAAAATCAATTACTTGGAAATTGAATAACACCCTTTATATAAAAGCCACTGGGTGGTAGAAGAAATCAGAGATGGAATCAACAAATCCCTACAATCAAACAAGAATGAAAACACATCATACCAAAACCTTTGTGACAATGCAAAGTCAGTCCTCAGAGGTCAATTTATAGCAATAGATGCACACATAAAAAAAGAACAAAAGGACAAAATCAAAGAATTAGCTACACAACTTGAACAAATAGAAAGAGAACAGCAAAAGAAGCCCACAACCAGCAGAAGAAAGGAAATTAAAAAAAGGTCAGAGCAGAAATAATGGAAATAGAGAATAGAAAAACAATAGAAAGACTAAAACCAGAAGTTGGTTCTTTGAAAAGATCAACAAAATCAACAATGCACTGGCCAAATTGACAGTAGAAAAACAGGAAAGAATGCAAATAACCCAAATAAGAAGTGACATGGGGGACATTACAAATGACCCACCTGAAATAATAGTATTATGAAAAACTTTACTCCAACAAATTTGAAAACCTAGAGGAAATGGACAAATTTCTAGAGACACACTACCTTCCCAAACTAACACAAAATGACATTGAAAATCTGTACAGACCCATAACGGGAGATTGAAAAGGTAATTAAAAAAAAAAAAAAAAAAAACTCCCAACAACAACAAAAAAGCCCTGGCCCAGATGGCCTCACTGGAGAATTCTACCAAACATTCAGAGAAGAGTTTACAGCGGTACTACTCAAACTATTCCAGAACATAGAAAAGGAAGTGATACTTCCAAACTCATTCTATGAAGCCAGCATAACCCTGATACCAAAACCAGGAAAGACACCACAAAAAAAAAAAAAAAAAAAGAAAGAAAATTACAGACCAATATGTCTCATGAGCATAGATGCAAAAATTCTCAACAGAATTCTAGCCAATAGAATTCAGCATCATATCCAAAAAATAATACACCACGACTAGGTAGGATTCATACCAGGTATTCAAGGATGGCTCAACATTAGAAAGTCAATCAACATAATCCAGCACATAAATAAAAGGAAGAAAAGAATTGCATGATCATCTCGATCAACACAGAAAATGCATTTGACAAAGTCCAGCAATACACAAGTTCCAGATGATAAAGTAGATAACTGTAATCTTCTAAAAATAAAACACTTATGTTCATCAAAAGACAGCACCAAACAATTAAAAAGAGAACCTACGGACTGGGAAAAATGTTTTTGGCTAATATAAATCAGACAAAGATCTAATCTCTAAAATCTACAAGATAATCCAACACCTCTACAATAAAAAGAAAAAAATTCAATTAAAAAATGGGCAAAGGATATGAACAAACATTTCACCAAAGAAGGCATTCAAGCGGCCAACGTACACAAGGGGAAATGTTTATGACCTCTAGCCATCGGAGATAGGAGATATGCAAATCAAAACCACAACAGGATACTATTTTACCCCAGCATTACTGGTATGAATCAATAAAACAGAAAAGAACAAATGTTGGAGAGGATACAGGGAGATTGGAACTCTTGAGCACTACTTATGGGAATGCAAAAGGATACAACTTTTTTGGAAAACAACATGGGGCTTCCTTAGAAAGTTAGAAATAGAAATACCATATGCTCTAGAAATTCCAATGCTAGGAATATATGCTAGAGTAATAAGAGTCATCACACCAATAAATATATGTATAGCCATGTTCATTGCAGCGTTGTTCACAATAGCAAAAAGATGGAAACAACCTAGATACCCATCAACAGATGAATGGATAAACCAACTGTGGTACATACACACAATGGAGTATTACCAACGCTAGAGAACAAGGGTGGATCTGTGAAGTATAACATGTATGAACATGGAGGGCATTATGCTGAGTGAGACAAGTCAATCACAAAGGGACAAATATTGTATGAGACCACTACTGTAAAAACTCATGAAAAGCCTTAGATACAAAAAGAAACTATCTTTGATATGTACGACAGATGGGAGATAAGTGTTAACTTTGGAGAAGGGTAAGATGGTAAAAAATACTGGGGAAGCCAGCACAATCTGTACAAGGTAAGGTCATGGTAGCTCCATAGACACATCCAAACTCCCTGAGGGTCCAAATTGCTGGGCTGAGGACTGCAGGGACCATGATGTTGGGGAATATCTAGCTCAACTGGCATAACATAGCTCATAAATAATAAGTTCTACATTCTGCTTTGGTGAGCAGAGTCTGGGGTCTTAAAAGCCTGTGAGCGACCATCTAGTATACTCCACTGGTCTCTTCCCTTTGGGAGCATGGAAGAATGAAGAAAACTAAAGACATAAAGGAAAGATTAGTCCTAAAGACTGATGGACCACCGCATCTACCAAGGCTTCCACCAGACAGAGTCCACTACAACTAGATGGTGCCTGGCTCCCACCACTGACTGCCCTGACAGGGATCACAATAGAGGGTCCTGGGCAGAGCTGGAGAAAAGTGTAGAACAAAATTCTAACTCAAAAAGAAAGGCCAAACTTGCTGGCCTGACAGAGACTGGAGAAACCCTGAGAGTATGGCCCCTGGATACCCTTTAGCTCAGTAATGAAGTCACTCCTGAGGTTCACCCTTCAGCCAAAGATTGAACAGGCCCATGGAACAAAACAAGACTAAAGGGGCACACCAGCTCTGGGGCAGGGACTGGAAGGCAGAAAGGAACAGGAAAGCTGGTAATAGGGAACCCAGGGTTGAGAACGGAGTGTTGACATGTCATGGGGCTGTTAACCAATTTCATACAGTAATGGGTGTACTAACTGTTCAATGAGAAACTAGTTTGTTCTGTAAACCTTCACCTAAAGTACAACAAAAAAGAGTACGATTAAAAAATATATATATACACATATGTATATTTAGAAAATATGTTTTTAAATACCCAAACATCAGGAGGAACAAAAAGCATAAAATAAGAATTATATTAACAATAAATGTATAAGGTATATATAAAAACCCAAAAAAGTATAAATATAAATAAACCATTAAAATGCATCTCACATAGTTGTGATAGGTTTTTACATAGACCTCAAATTTTAAAAAGTATCATATTTATTGAAACCAATGATTATTTATCTTTTTGATCTATCTAGTTGTCAGGACTATAGATTTGAGGGAAATGAGAAGCCTTCATTGAGCTGGTGTTTTTCTGAGAGGTTGTGTTCTACATGAAAATAGGCTACTATAACTGTGAAGTCAGTTGGATATGCACTTATCTATTTTGAGGGGACACAGTGATAAATCAGTTGTCATCAAGTTGACCCTGCCTCATGGTGACACCATGTGTATCAGAGTAGAACAGTGCCTCATATAGTTTTCAAAGGTTGATATTTTTAGAGGTAGATTGCCAGGCCTTTCTTTGAGGTGCCTCTGTGTGGACTTAGCCTCAAACCCATTGGTTCAGAGCTGAGGGTGTTAACCATTTGCGTCATCCAGGGACAGCAAGGTAACTACGTAGAGTGATTTCCTAGTGTTAAAGTATAGCAACGAATC
Source organism: Elephas maximus indicus (assembly GCF_024166365.1). Lineage (NCBI taxonomy): Eukaryota > Metazoa > Chordata > Mammalia > Proboscidea > Elephantidae > Elephas > Elephas maximus. The sequence continues at coordinate 207,659,790 of NC_064820.1, forward strand.
ATGTTATAATATTCTGAGTTTCCGTAAGTAGCTGGGTTTTGGACTTCATCAAAGATTGCTTTGTGAAATAAGTCCTTTGATTTCATTCTTCACTCTCTTATAATCTATGTATATCTCATGTTCACCATTTTCTCATAGATTTTTAAATTGTATTAACACCAGTTCATACTCTGGATTCTCTTCATCAGACCTGGATAAGAATTTGCATTCACCTGAGACCGACATTGCCCAGGCTTCTTTCTGGAAGTAGATACAATCCAGACAGTAGGGACTCAATCTCTGTGAATACCTAATAGAGAAAACTCTCTTTGATATAGGTTTTATTGTGCTTCATTTTATTGTCCTTCACAAATTGAAGGTTAGTGGCAACCCTGCGATGAGCTCGTCTGTGGGTGCCATTTTTCTAACATGTGCTCACTTCGTGTCTCTGTGTCATATTTTGCTAATTCTCACAATATTTCAACTTTCACATTATTAATATATACATTATAGTGACCTGTGATAAGTGATCTTTGATATTACTATTGTAATTTTTGTTGCAATGAACCTCACCAATATAAGACAGTGTACTTAATGGATAAATGTTGTATATGTTCTGACTGCTCCACCCACCAGCTATTCCCTCATCTCTCTTCCTCTCCTTGGGCTTCCCAATCCCCTGAGACACAACAATATTTAAATTCGGCCGATTAACAACCCTACAATGACCTGTAAGTGTTCAAGTGAAGGTAAGAGTCTCTCAATTGAAATCAAAAGCTAGAAATGATTAAACTTAGTAAGGAAAGCATGTTTTGTGTCAAGATAGTTTAAAAGCTAATCCTCTTGTGCCAAATGGTTAGCTCAGTTGTGAATGCAAAGGAAAAGTTCTTAAAGGAAATTAAAAGTGCTACTCCAGTGAATACACCAATGATAAGAAAGCAAAACAGCCTTATTGCCGATGTGGAAAAAGTTTTAGTGGGCTGGATAGAAGACCAAACAAGCCACAACATTCCATTAAGCCAAAGCCTAATCCAGAGCAAGACCCTAACTCTTCAGTTCTGTGAAGGCTGAGAAAGGTGAGGAAGCTGCAGAAGAAAAGTTTGGCGCTAGCAGAGGTTAGTTAATGAGGTTCAAAAAAAGAAACCATCTCCATAACAAAAAAGTTGAAGGTGAAGCAACAAACGCTAATGCAGAAGCTACAACAAGTTATCCAGAAGATCTAGCTAAAATAATCAAAGGTGGCTACGTTAACCAACAGGTTTTCAGTGTAGACAAAATAACCTTATACCGGAAGAAGACAGTGTCTGGGACTTTCATAGCTAGAGAGGCCAAGGCAATGCCTGGCTTCAAAGCTTCAAAGCTTCAAAGGACAGACAGACTTTCCTGTTAGGTGCTAAAGCAGCTGGTGTCTTTAAGTTAAAGCCAGTGCTCCTTTACCATTCTGAAAATCCTAGAGTCCTTAAGAATTATGCTAAGCTACTCTGCCTGAGCTCTATGAAAGGAACGACAAAACCTGAATGACAGCACATCTGTTTACAAAATGGTTTGTTGAATATTTTAAGCCCACGGTTGAGACCTACTGCTCAGGAAAAGAAATAAAAAAAAAGATTCCTTTCAAAATATTACTGCTCACGGACAAAGTACCTGGTCGCCCAAGAATTCTGATGGAGGCGTGTTGTTGTTGTTGTTGTTGTTGTTAGGTGCTGTTGAGTCATTCCAACCCAAAGCGACCCTATGCACAAGAGAACGAAAAACTGCCCGGTCCTTTGCCATCCTTACAATTGTTGTTATGCTTGAGCTCATTGTTACAGCCACTGTGCCAATCCACCTTGTTGAGGGTCTGCCTCTTTTCCGCTGACCCTGTACTCTGCCAAGCATGATGTCCTTCTCCAGGGGCTGATCCCTCCTGACAACGTGTCCAAAGTATGTAAGATGCAGCCTCGCCATCCTTGCCTCTAATGAGCATTCTGGCCACACTTCTTCCAAGACAGATTTGTTCGTTCTTTTGGCAGTCCATGGTGTATTCAATATTCTTCACCAACACTACAATCTTCAGTCTTCCTTATTCATTTTCCAGCTTTCCCATGCATATGATGTGCTTGAAAATACCATGGCTTGGGTCAGGTACACCTTAGTCTTCAGGGTGACATCTTTGCTCTTCAACACTTTGAAGAGGTCCTTTGCAGCAGATTTACCCAACGCAATATGTCCTTTGATTTCTTGACTGCTGCTTCCATGGCTGTTGATTGTGGATCCAAGTAAAATGAAATCCTTGACAACTTCAATCTTTTAAGACCCAAAACACTACCCTCCAAAGAGGGATGCAGAATGTTTTCTTAATAGATTTTATTATGCCACTTGAACTAGATGGCCCCTGAAACCATGGTCCCCAAACCCTTGTCCCTGCTACGCTGGCCTTCGAAGTGTTCAGTTTATTCAGAAAACTACTTCGCTTTTTGTTTAGTCCAGTTGTGCTGCCCTCTCCTGTACTGTGTGTTGTCCTTCCCTTCTCCTAAAATAGTTCTTATCTACTATCAAATTAGTGATTACCCCTCTCCCCTGCTCCCTCCCCACTCTTGTAACAGTCAAAAAATATTTTCTTCTCTGTTGAAACTATTTCTGGAGTTCTTATAATCGTGGTCTCATAAAATATTTCTCTTTTTGCAACTGAATAATTTCACTCAGCATAATGCCTTCCAGATTCCTCCATGTTATGAAATCTTTCACAGATTCGTCATTCTTTATTGATGTGTAGTATTCCATTGTGTGAGTATACCATAATTTATTTATGCATTCATCCATTGATGGGCACCTTGGTTGCTTCTATCTTTTTGCTATTGTAAAAAGTGCTGCAATAAACATGGGTGTGCATATATCTGTTCGTGTAAAGGCTCTTATTTCTCTAGGATATATTCCAAGGAGTGGGGCTACTGAATCTTATGGTAGTTCTATCCCTAGCTTTTCAAGGAAGCGCCAAAACAATTTCCAAAGTGGTTGTACCATTTTACAATCCTATCAGCACTGTATAAGTGTTCCATTCTCTCCAAAACCTCTCCAACATTTATTATATTGTGTATTTTGGGTTAATGCCAGCTTTGTTGGAGTGAGATGTAATCTCATTGTAGTTTTGATTTACATTTCTCTAATTGCTAATGATCATGAGCACTTCCTCATGTATCTGCTAGCTAACTGAATGACATCTTCAGTGAATTGCTGGTTCACATCTTTTGCCCATTTTTTAATTGGGTTATTTGTCTTTTTGTTGTTGAGTTGTTACAGTACAATGTATATTTTAGAGATCAGATGCTGATTGGAAATGTCATAGCTAAAAACTTTTTCCCAGCCTGTAGATAATCTTTTTATTCTTTTGGTGAAGTCTTTGGATGAGCCTATGTGTTTGATTTTTAGGAGCTCCCAGTTATCTAGTTTCTCTTCTGGTGTTTGTGCATTGTTACTAATGTTTTGTATACTGTTTATGCCATGCATTATGCCCCTAGCATTGCCCCAGTTTTTTCTTCCATGAATCTTATCAATTAGATTTTATATTTAGGTCTTTCTTTGATCCTTTTTCAGTTAGTTTTTGTGCATGGTGTGAGATATGGGTCTTGTTTCCTTTTTTTGCAGATGGATATCCAGTTATGCCAGCACCATTTGTTAAACAGACTGTCTTTTCCCCATTTAACTGGCTTTGGGCCTTTGTCAAATATCAGCTGCTCATATGTGGATGCATTTATGTCTGGATTCTCAATTCTGTTCCATTGGTGTATGTGTCTGTTGTTGTACCAGTACTAGGCTGTTTTGACTGCTGTGGTGGTATAATAGTTTCTAATATCAGGTAATTTGAGGCCTCCCACTTTGTTCTTCTTTTTCAGTAATGCTTTACTTATCCAGAGCCTCTTTCCCTTTGATATGAAGTAGGTGATTTGTTTCTCCATCTCATTAAAAAATGTCTTTGGAATTCAGATTGGAATTGCATTGTATCTACAGATCACTTTTGGTAGAATACACATTTTTATAATGTTAAGACTTCCTATCCATGAGCAAGGTATGTTTTTCCACTTATGTGGGTCTCTTTTGGTTTCTTGCACTAGTGTCTTGTAGTTTTCTTTGCATAGGTCTTTTACATCTCTGGTAAGATTTATTCCTATGTATTTTATCTTCTTGCTGGTACTGTAAATTGTATTGATTTGGTGATTTCCTCTTCAATGTTCTTTTTGTTGATGTTGAGGAATCCAACTGATTTTTGTATGCTTATCTCGTATCCTAATACTCTGCTGAACTCTTCTATTAGTTTCAGTAATTTTCTTGGGGATTCTTTAGGTTTTTTCTGTGTATAAGATCATGTCATCTGCAAATAGAGGTAATTTTACTTCTTCCTTACCATTCCAGATGACTTTATTTCTTTCTCTAGGCTAATTTCTCTGGTTAGGGCCTCCAGCATGATGTTGAATAAGAGTGATGATGATGAGAGGCGGGGGCCAAGATGGCGGACTAGGTGGACGCTCCCGCGGATCCCTCTTGCAACAAAGACTCGGAAAAACAAGGGAATCGATCACACACATAACAATCTACGAACTCTGAACAACAAGCACAGACTTAGAGACGGAGGACGAACAAATACGGGCAGACAGCGACTGTTTTCAGAACTAGGAGCCAGCGCACCAGGCAGGTGACCTTCGGAGCTCTATCTGGGGCAGAGCCCAGGGGGGCAGACGCCACAGAAAGGGGGCCCACCCCTTCCCCCCCGAACCCATCCCGGGAGGAAGCCTAGCAGGTTGGCGCGGGCGGCGTAGGGGCGCAGCCGGAGGGAGAAGCACCCGGGAGGCAGTGACTGATCTGGGAGGGGGGAGAACAGCGTCCCAGCTGGGGTGCCGTCCCGCCGGGAGTTAGGCGAGAAGCCGAGGGGGCGCGAGCGAGGGGGGGTCAGCTGTGTTTCCCTGGAGTGACCCCAGGGCGGGGCCCACGCGTTCGTGCGGGAGGACGCGCACCCAGTCCGCGCGTGTGGCACGGCACACCAGAGGGAGAAATCCCCGGAGGTGTCTGGTCTCAAAACAGGGAAAGCAGCATCCCAGACGGGGAGCCATTCTGCTGGGATCTGGGCACGCGTTCGCGCGTGGGCGGGGCATGAGCACGGGGTCCATCTTTATTACCCTGAATTGACCCAGGGGGCGGGACCACCTGGTCGTGCGAGTGACACCCTCCCAGTTTGAGCGAGAGGTGTGGCACACCGGAAGGAGAAGTCCCCGGGAGGAACTGATTGGTCCCGAAGCGCAGAAAGTAGCGTCCCAGACAGGGTGCCGTCTTACCGGTGCTTGGGCACGCGCACGAGTGGGGTGTGAGTGCGGAGTCCATTTTTATTGCCCTGAATTGACCCAGGGGGCAGGCCCACCTGGCCGTGCGGAGGAACTGATTGGTCCCGAAGCGCAGAAAGTAGCGTCCCAGACGGGGTGCCGTCCTGCTGGGGCTTGGGCGCGCGCACGAGCGGGGCGTGAGCGCGGAGTCCATTTTTATTGCCCGGAATTGACCCAGGGGGCGGGCCCACCTGGCCGTGCAGGTGACGCCAAACCAGTTCGCGCGAGAGGTGTGGCGCTCCGGAAGGAGAAGTCCCAGGGAGGAAGTGACTGGTTCCCGAACAGGGAAAGCAGCGTCTCAACCTGGAAGTCATCCCGCTGGGATTTGGGCGCACGCACAGGCGGGGCATGACCGCGGGACCTAATTATAATCACCTGAATAGACCCTGGGGGCGGGCCCACCCATTCGTGCGGGAAACGCCCACCCAGTGCCCACGAGCGGTGCCGCGCACCGGAGGAAGTCCCCAGGAGGAAGTGACTGGTTTCTGAGCAAGGAAAGCAGTGTCCTAGCCAGGGACCCGTCCAGCCCGGATTTTGGCGAACGGGGGTGGAGCGTGAACGTGGTGTTCAGCTCTATATTCTGTGGTGCTACACTCCTAGCTCTTAGATCCCTTCCCCACCCTCCCCAGGCGACCCCATCAACATCCGAATACCCGGAGCCAGAGAGAGAATTCAGATAGGGATCTGACTGCATTTTTTTTTAGCCGACTACTTGGAAAAACTAGTTTCCCAGTGATGGCTCGGAGAGAGCAGTCCATATCAAACCACATAAAGAAACAGACCATGACAGCTTCTCCAACCCCCCAAACAAAAGAATCAAAATCTTTCCCAAATGAAGATACAATCCTGGAATTATCAGATACAGAATATAAAAAACTAATTTACAGAATGCTTAGAGATATCACAAATGAAATTAGGATAAATGCAGAAAAAGCCAAGGAACACACTGATAAAACTGTTGAAGAACTCAAAAAGATTATTCAAGAGCATAGTGGAAAAATTAACAAGTTGCAAGAATCCATAGAGAGACAGCATGTAGAAATCCAAAAGATTAACAATAAAATTACACAATTTGACAACGCAATAGAAAGTCAGAGGAGCAGACTCGAGCAATTAGAATGTAGACTGGGACTTCTGGAGGACCAGGGAAACAACACCAACATAGCTGAAAAAAAATCAGATAAAAGAATTAAAAAAAATGAAGAAACCCTAAGAATCATGTGGGACTCTATCAAGAAGGATAACTTACGAGTAATTGGAGTCCCAGAACAGGGAGGGGGGACAGAAAACACAGAGAAAATAGTTGAAGAACTCCTGACACAAAACTTCCCTGACATCATGAAAGAAGAAAGGATATCTATCCAAGATGCTCATCGAACCCCATTTAAGATTGATCCAAAAAGAAAAACACCAAGACATATCATCATCAAACTTGCCAAAACCAAAGACAAACAGAAAATTTTAAAAGCAGCCAGGGAGAAAAGAAAGGTTTCCTTCAAGGGAGAATCAATAAGAATAAGTTCAGACTACTCAGCAGAAACCATGCAGGCAAGAAGGGAATGGGACGACGTATACAGAGCACTGAAGGAGAAAAACTGCCAACCAAGGATGATATATCCAGCAAAACTCTCTCTGAAATATGAAGGAGAAATTAAGATATTTACAGATAAACACAAGTTTAGAGAATTTGCAAAAACTAAACCAAGACTGCAAGAAATGCTAAAGGAGATTGTTTGGCCGGATGACCAATAATATCAGGTACCAGCACAATACAAGGTCACAAAACAGAACGTCCTGATATCAACGCAACTCAAACAGGGAAAGCACAAAAACAAACAAATTAAGACTAATTCTAAAAAATAAATAAATAAACAAAATAATACACACAACAGGAAATCATGGAAATCAATAGATAAACGATCAAAATAATCAAAAAGAGGGACTAAATATAGGAGGCATTGAACTGCCAGATGGAGAGTGATACAAGGCGAAATAGAAGGATACAAGTTAGGTTTTTACTTAGAAAAATAGGGGTAAATAAAAAGGTAACCACAAAAAGGAATATCAATTCCATAACTCAAGAAAAAAGCCAAGAAAAACGTAACGACTCAATAAACACAAAGTTAAACATTATGAAAATGAGGATCTCACAAGCTACTAAGAAAAACGTCTCAGCACAAAAAAGCATGTGGAAAAATGAAATGGCCAACAACACACATGAAAAGGCATCAAAATGACAGAACTAAAAACTTACTTATCTATAATTACGCTGAATGTAAATGGACTAAATGCACCAATAAAGAGACAGACAGTCACGGACTGGATAAAAAAACACGATCCATCTATATGCTGCCTACAAGAGACACACCTTAGACTTAGAGACACAAACAAACTAAAACTCAAAGGATGGAAAAAAATATATCAAGCAAACAATAAGCAAAAAAGAAGAGGAGTAGCAATATTAATTTCTGACAAAATAGACTTTAGACTTAAATCCACCACAAAGGATAAAGAAGGACACTATATAATGATAAAAGGGACAATTGATCAGGAAGACATAACCATATTAAATATTTACGCAGCTAATGACAGGGCTGCAAGATACATAAATCAAATTTTAACAGAATTGAAAAGTGAGATAGACACCTCCACATTTATAGTAGGAGACTTCAACACACCACTTTCGGAGAAGGACAGGGCATCCAGTAAGAAGCTCAATAGAGACACAGAAGACCTACTTACAACAATCAACCAACTTGACCTCATTGACTTATACAGAACTCTCCACCCAACTGCTGCAAAATATACTTTTTTTTCTAGCGCACATGGAACATTCTCTAGAATAGACCACATATTAGGGCATAAAACAAATCTTTGCAGAATCCAAAACAGCGAAATATTACAAAGCATCTTCTCAGACCAGAAGGCAATGAAGCTAGAAATCAATAACAGAAAAACTAGGGAAAAGAAATCAAATACTTGGAAAATGAACAATACCCTCCTGAAAAAAGACTGGGTTATAGAAGACATCAAGGAGGGAATAAGGAAATTCTTAGAAAGCAACGAGAATGAAAATACTTCCTATCAAAACCTCTGGGACACAGCAAAAGCAGTGCTCAGAGGCCAATTTATATCGATAAATGCACACATAAAAAAGAAGAAAGAGCCAAAATCAGAGAACTGTCCCGACAACTTGAGCAAATAGAAAGTGAGCAACAAAAGAATCCATCAGGCACCCGAAGTAAACAAATAATAAAAATTAGAGCTGAACTAAATGAATTAGAGAACAGAAAAACAATTGAAAGAATTAACAAAGCCAAAAGCTGGTTCTTTGAAAAAATTAACAAAATTGATAAACCATTGGCTAGACTGACTAAAGAAAAACAGGAAAGGAAACAAATAACCCGAATAAGAAACGAGAAGGACCACATCACAACAGAACCAAATGAAATCAAAAGAATCATATCAGATTACTACATAAAATTGTACTCTAACAAATTTGAAAACCTAGAAGAAATGGATAAATTCTTGGAACAATACTACTTACCTAAACTAACACATTCAGAAGTAGAACAACTAAATAGACCCATAACAAAAAAAGAGATTGAAATGGTAATCAAAAAACTCCCAACAAAAAAAAGTCCTGGCCCAGATGGCTTCACTGCAGAGTTCTACCAAACCTTCAGAGAAGACTTAACACCATTACTATTGAAGGTATTTCAAAGTATAGAAAAAGACGGAATACTACCCAACTCATTCTATGAAGCTACCATCTCCCTGATACCAAAACCAGGTAAAGACATTACAAAAAAAGAAAATTTTAGACCTATATCCCTCATGAACATAGATGCAAAAATCCTTAATAAAATTCTAGCCAATAGAATCCAACAACACATCAAAAAAATAATTCACCCTGATCAAGTGGGATTTATGCCAGGTATGCAAGGCTGGTTTAATATCAGAAAAACCATTAATGTAATCCATCACATAAATAAAACAAAAGACAAAAACCACATGATCTTATCAATTGATGCAGAAAAGGCATTTGACAAAGTCCAACACCCATTTATGATAAAAACTCTCACCAAAATAGGAATTGAAGGAAAATTCCTCAACATAATAAAGGGCATATATGCAAAGCCAACGGCCAATATCACTGTAAATGGAGAGAACCTGAAAGCATTTCCCTTGAGAACGGGAACCAGACAAGGATGCCCTTTATCACCGCTCTTATTCAACATCGTACTTGAACTCCTAGCCAGGGCAATTAGGCTAGACAAAGAAATAAAGGGTATCCAGATTGGTAAGGAGGAAGTAAAGCTATCACTATTTGCAGATGACATGATCGTATACATGGAAAACCGTAAGGAATCCTCCAGAAAACTACTGAAACTAATAGAAGAGTTTGGAAGAGTCTCAGGATATAAAATAAACATACAAAAATCACTTGGATTCCTCTACATCAACAAAAAGAACACCGAAGAGGAAATAACCAAATCAATACCATTCACAGTAGCCCCCAAGAAGGTAAAATACTTAGGAATAAATCTTACCAAGGATGTAAAAGACCTATACAAAGAAAACTATAAAACTCTGCTACAAGAAATTCAAAAGGACACACTTAAATGGAAAAACATACCCTGCTCATGGATAGGAAGACTTAACATAGTAAAAATGTCTATTCTACCAAAAGCCATTTATACATATAACGCACTTCCAATCCAAATACCAATGTCATACTTTAAGGGAATAGAGAAACAAATCACTAATTTCATGTGGAAAGGAAAGAACCCCCGGATAAGCAAAACATTACTGAAAAAGAAGAAGAAAGTGGGAGGCCTCACCCTACCTGATTTCAGAACCTATTATATAGCTACAGTAGTCAAAACAGCCTGGTACTGGTACAACAACAGGCACATAGACCAATGGAACAGAATTGAGAATCCAGATATAAATCCATCCACGTATGAGCAGCTGATATTTGACAAAGGACCAGTGTCAGTCAATTGGGGAAATAATAGTCTTTTTAACAAATGGTGCTGGCATACCTGGATATCCATTTGCAAAAGAATGAAACAGGACCCATACCTCACACCATGCACAAAAACTAACTCCAAGTGGATCAAAGACCTAAACATAAAGACTAAAACGATAAAAATCATGGAAGAAAAAATAGGATCTACTCTAGGAGCCCTAATACAGGGCATAAACAGAATACAAAACATTACCAAAAATGATGAAGAGAAACTCGATAACTGGGAGCTCCTAAAAATCAAACACCTATGCTCATCTAAAGACTTCACCAAAAGAGTAAAAAGACCACCTACAGACTGGGAAAGAATATTCAGCTATGACATCTCAGACCAGCGCCTGATCTCTAAAATCTACGTGATTCTGTCAAAACTCAACCACAAAAAGACAAACAACCCAATCAAGAAGTGGGCAAAGGATATGAACACACATTTCACTAAGGAAGATATTCAGGCAGCCAACAGATACATGAGAAAATGCTCTCGATCATTAGCCATTAGAGAAATGCAAATTAAAACTACGATGAGATTCCATCTGACACCAACTAGACTGGCATTAATTCAAAAATCACAAAATAATAAATGTTGGAGAGGCTGCGGAGAGACTGGAACTCTCATACACTGCTGGTGGGATTGTAAAATGGTACAACCACTTTGGAAATCCATCTGGCGTTATCTTAAACAGTTAGAAATAGAACTACCATACAACCCAGAAATCCCACTCCTCGGAATATACCCTAAAAATACAAGAGCCTTCACACAAACAGATATATGCACACCCATGTTTATTGCAGCTCTGTTTACAATAACAAAAAGCTGGAAGCAACCAAGATGTCCATCAACGGACGAATGGGTAAATAAATTGTGGTATATTCACACAATGGAATACTACGCATCGATAAAGAACAGTGACGAATCTCTGAAACATTTCATAACATGGAGGAATCTGGAAGGCATTATGCTGAGCGAAATGAGTCAGTTGCAAAAGGACAAATATTGTATAAGACCACTATTATAAGATCTTGAGAAATAGAAAAAAAGGAAAAGAACACATACTTTTGTGGTTACAAAGGGGGGAGGGAGGGAGGGAGGGAGGGAGGGGGCTTTTTATTGATCAACCTGTAGATGGGAACTGCTTTGGGTGAAGGGAAAGACAACACTCAAAAGAAGGAAGGTCAGCCTAATTGGACAGGATTAAAAGTAAAGAGGTTTCCGAGATAAAATGAAAGCTTCAAAGGATAGCGAAGCAGGGGCTGGGGTCTGGGGAACTTGGTTTGAGAGGACTTCTAAATCAATGGGAAAAACAATTCTATTATGAAAACACTCTGCATCCCACTTTGAATTGTGGCACCTGGGGTCCTAAATGCCAACAAGCAGCCATCTAAAATACATTAATTGGTCTCAACCCACCGGGAGCAAAGGCAAAGGAAGAACACCAAGGTCACACGACAACTAAGAACCCAAGAGACAGAAAGGGCCACTTGAACCAGAGACCTACAATATCCTGAGACCAGAAGAACTAGTTGGTGCCCGGCCACAATCGATGTCTGCCCTGTCAGGGAACACAACAGACAACTCCTGAGGGAGCGGGAGACCAATGGGATGCAGATCCCAAATTCTCATTAAAAGACCACACCTAATGGTATGATTGCGACTAGAGGAATCCCAGAGACAATGCTCCCCAGAACTTCTGATGGCACAGGACAGGAACCATCCCCGAAGACAAATCATCAGGCATGAAAAGGACTGGTCAGTGGCGGGGAGAGAGATACTGATGAAGAGTGAGCTAATTAAATCAGGTGGACACGGGAGAGTGTGTTGGCAACTCTTGACTGGAGGGGGGATGGGAAGATAGAGAGAGAGGGAAGAAGGTAAAATTGGCACGGAACGAGAGACTGTAAGGGCTGACTCAATAGGGGGAGAGCAAGTGGGAGAAGGGAGTAAGATGTATGTAAACCTACATGTGACAGACTGATTGGAATAGTAAATGTTCACTTGAAGCTTAATAAATATTTAAAAAAAAAAAAAAAGAGTGATGATGAAGGACATCCTTGTCTCTGGTTCCTGTTCTCAAGGGGAATGCTTTCAGACTCTCTCCATTTAAGATGATGTTGGCTGTTGGCTTTGTATAAATGCCCTTTATTATGTTGAGGAATTTTCCTTCTATTCCTATTTTGCTGAGAGTTTTTATCATGAATGGGTGTTGAACTTTGCCGAGTGCCTTTTCTACATCAATTGGTAAAATTCTGTGGTTCTTGTCTTTTGTTTCATTTATGTGATGGGTTACATTAATTGTTTTTCTAATGTTGACCCATCCCTGCATACCTGGCATGAACCCCACTTGGTCATGGTGAGTTTTTTTTTTTTTTTAATATGTTGTTGAATTCTAGTGGCTAGAATTTTTTTTTTTTTTCACAGTTGACAGGTTTATTAGGGAAGTAAAAGGTACAGTCTGGGTTCGGGATCAATTTGGAAGTAACAGGAGCAACAAATCAGGTTGCAGTTCCTCGATTAGGGCAGCTTCTTCTTGCCCTTTTCTGTGGGCCCCTGCTGGGCCTTGCTGCCACTGGACCCTGCTGGAGGCCTTCTCGGGCAAGTGTTACACCCCTTAGCTCCTTGGGTTGGCAAGCCCCATTGCAGCCATCTCACGCCGGTCTCTCCTGATTACTGCCATCTGGTGCCACCATCTCTCGATGTCTTCCATGTTGCAGCTCCCCTCTCTCTTTCTCTCTCCGTATCTCCCTTTAAGCCTAGTGGGATGGCAAAACTGTGGCCTGTGGTCTTTGATCTTGGGGTAGCTCCTGTATTTAATTGCTGTATGAGCGTCTCTATATATTGTGCTATTAAATAGACCATAAATGTTTAGGGACTGTTTTAACATTTCATGTGCTCAGAACAGCACTGTCTTCTGTTGGGAAATACTCCATCCTTCTAGTCATGTGGTCTCTAGGAGCTGCCTTTTCTATATAGACTTCTCCCCCACACTGTACAATTCCCCCACTCCAGTATTCAGTTTGGGGGTGGATCCCTGACCCAGCTGATTCAGTAAGACCATTCCCAGGGAGTTTAGAACAGGGGACCAGAGACCTCAGGTCCCAGTTCTTCTCTAGAAATGGAGACGAGGTAGTTGTGGTCCTGCTGTGTGGAAGAAGGTGGTGTGCAGTGAGGAGGATGAAGCCCACATGAAGAGATGAGCCATTTGGAACACTTGGCAGCACTCATGTTTCTTACTCCACTTGTCCATGAGGCTCAGCTGCATCCTCTGCCCTCCTCTGTTGTCTATTGGGCTCTCGAGTATCCATTTTAACTTATTCTGCAGCAAAGGTTTAGATTTGGGAGGGTTCAAAAGTATGGACCAGCTGTCTCTGAGGGCATCATTTTAATGGGTATTCATGACCGAATTAATTTTTTTTTTAATTTGGTACATAAGTAGGTAACAAAACATTTGCCATTTCAACAATCATCACATGTACACTTCCATGACATTTAATATGCTCATCAAGCTGTTCAACCCCCACCGTGGCCGAATTTATCCACCGAGTGGCTAGAATTTTGTTGACTATTTTTGTTTCTAAGTTCATGAGGGATGTAAGTCTCTAATTTTCTTTTTTTGTGTGTTGTCTTTACCTGATTTTGGTATCAGGTATATGCTGGCTTCATAGAATGAATTTAGGAGTATTCCATCCTTTTCTATGCTCTGAAATACCTTTAGTAGTAGTGGTGTTAACTCTTCTCTGAAAGTTTGGTAAACTCTCCAGTGAAGTTGTCCAGGCCAACGTTTTTTTGTTGGGAGTTTTTTTATTTCCTTTTCAATCTCTTCTTTTTTTACGGGTTTATTTAATTGTTCTATCTCTGTTTGTGTTAGTGTAGGTAGGTAGCGTGTTTTTAGAAATTCTGTCATTTATTCTAGGTTTTCAAATTTGTTAGAGTACAAATTTTTGTACTAATCTAATATGATTCTTTTAATTTCAGTTTGGTCTATTGTAATATCACCCATCGCATTTCTTAATCAGGTTATTTGCTTCCTCCTCTTGTTTTTCTCTTAAACAGTTTGGCACATGGTTTATCAATTTTGTTAATTATTTTTAAAAGAACCAGCTTTTGGTTTTGTTAACTCTTTCAATTATTTTTCTGTTCTTATTTCATTTAATTCTGCTCTAATTTTTATTATTTGCTTTTTTCTGGTGCCTGGGAGTTTCATTTGTTGTCCTCTTTCTATTTGTTCAAGACGTAGGGATAATTCTTTGATTTTAGTTCTTCTTTTTGTATGTGTGCACTTATTGCTATAAATTGGCCTCTGAGCACTGCTTTAGCTGTATCCAAAAGGTTCTGATAGGATGTGTTTTCATACACATTGGATTCTATGAATTTCTTTATTCCATCCTTAATGTGTTTTATAACCCAGTCATTTTTGAGCAGGGTATTGTTCAGTTTCCAAGTGTTTGATTTCTTATCCCTGTTTTTTCTGTTATTGATTTTGCACTTTTATGGCCTTATGGTCAAAGAAGGTGCTTGGTAATATTTTGATGTTTTGGATTCTGATAAGGCTTGCCTTATGTCCTAATATGTGGTCTATTCTAGAGAACGTTCCATGTGCACTAGAAAAGAAAGTACACTTGGCTGCTGTTGGGTGGAGTGTTCTGTATATGTTTATGAGGTCATGTTGGTTGACTGTGGCATTTAGATCTTCTGTGTCTTTACTGAGCTTCTTTCTGGATGTTCACCAAAAGTGGTGTGTTGAAGTCTACTATAATTGTGGAGCTGTCTATCTCACTTTTCAGTCCTGTTAGGGTTCGTTTTATGTACCTTGCAGCCCTGTCATTGGGTGCATAAATATTTAATATGGTTATATCTTCCTGGTGTTTTGTCCCTTTAATCATTATATAGTGTCCTACCTTATCCTTTGTGGAGGATTTAACTTTGAAGTCTATTTTGTCAGAAATTAATATTGCCACTCCTCTTCTTTTTTGATTGTTGTCTGCTTGATATATTTTTTCCATCCTTTTAACTTTGGTTTGTTTGTGTCTCTAAGTCTAAGGTGTGTCTTTTGTAGGCAACACATGGACAGATTGTGGTTTTTTATCCATTCTGCCACGCTCTGTCACTTTATTGGTGCATTGAGTCCATTTACATTTAGCGTATTTATGGATAGGTATGAGTTTAGTGCTGTCATTTTGATGTCTTTTTTTGTGCATTGTTGACAGTTTCTTGTTTCCACTTAATTTTTTGTGCTGAGTAGTTTCTTTTTATATATTGTCTTTTCCTCTCATTTGTTTTTGTTGATTTTGGTTTTGTATACTATTTTTTTCTTGTCTTTTATTTTGATTGGAAAGATTGTTTCCTTTGTGGTTACTTTAATGTTTACCCCTATTTTTCTAAGTTTAAACCTAATTTTTATTTCTTTGTATCACCTTGTCTTCCTCTCCATATGAAAAATCTATGATGACATTTCTTAGTCCCTCTTTATTGCCTTAATGTTGAAATCTTTTACATAAGGACGCTGCTGTTTTTCTGTTTTAAGCATTTTCTTTTTATCTTTGTTTATTTTTGTGATTTCCCTATCTGGGTTGACATCTGGTTGCTCTGTCTTGTGTTCTGGTCTTGGGTGGATATCTGATATTGTTGATTTTCTAACCAGAGAACTTGCTTTAGTCTTCTGTTTATCTGGTTATGCCCTAATTTCACCTTCAAATTTGAGAGACAGTTTTGCTGGATATATGATTCTTGGGTGGCAATTTTTTCCCTTTAATGCTTTATATAAGTCATCCCATTGCCTTTTTGCCTGCATGGTTTCTGCTCAGTAGTCCAGGCTCGTTCTTATTGACTCTCCTTTGTAGGTGACTTTTTTTTTTATCCCTAGCTGTTCTTAAAATTCTCTCTTTATCTTTGGTTTTGGCAAATTTGATTATAATATGTCTTGGTGACTCTCTTTTGAGATCTACCATATGTGGCGTTCAATGAACATCTTGGATAGATATCTTCTCATCTTTCACAATATCAAGAAAGTTTTCTGCCAACAAATCTTCAATAATTCTCGCTGCATTTTCTGTTATCCCTCCCTGTTCCAGTACGCCAATCACTTGTAGGTTATTTCCCTTGATAGAGTCCCACATGGTTCTTATAGTTTCTTCATTTTTTTTTAATTCTTTTATGTGATTTTTCTTGCAATATATTGGTGCCAAATATCTTATCTTCTGTCTCACTAATTCTACCTCCTTCTTCCTCAATTCTCCACCTCTGACTTTCTATTGTGTTGTCTAATTCCATGATTTTATTGTTAATCTTCTGAATTTCTGACTCCTGTCTCTCTGTGGATTCTTGCAGCCTATTAAATTTTTTATTATGTTCTTGAAGAACCTTTTTAATTTCTTCAATGGTTTTATCTGTGTGTTCCTTAGCTTTTTCTGCATTTTTCCTGATCTCCTTCCTGACCTAATTCTTGATGTCTTGAAGAGTTCTGTATATTAATCTTTTGTAATCATCTACATCTGGTAATTCCAGGAAGGCACCTTCATCCAGAAGATCCCTTGGTTATTTGTTTGAGAGCTTGTTGAAGCAATCATGATCTGCTTCTTTATGTGATTTGATATTGACTGTTGTCCCTGAGCCATCTATAAGTTGTATTAATTTATTTTATGTTTGCTTACTGTATCAGCTTTTTGCTTTGTTTTGATATGCTCAGATAGGCTGCTTGAGTGAGCCAGCCTGATTATTCTCACCTTTGAAGCTCTAATGTCCTGTTACCAGATGGCTAGAGCTGTTATCAGGTATATGAGCCTAGAAGTCCAGTCACTTTTCTTGGATAAATTTATCTCAGATGTCCAGGTAGTTGGTCATCAAGTTTGTGGTACAGGCTCTGTCCTACAGTTTTAGAGGGGCAGGGGTGATTGGTGTAGGTACAGGCATCTGGTTCCAGGAGGGGATCATGCTGAGAAGAAGGAAGGGGCCTGAAAACTGTCCAGAGGGTCTGTGAGGAAAACACGTCCCTGATCCCTAGAGCTCACAGGTGTGGGGGCTCCACAGACAGACCACGGGCACCCAATGGTATTGATTGCAAGGATTGGGACATACCACTTATCCTTGGACCACTGTTGCGGGTGGCTAGGTGACATGGGTGGAGCCACCAGCATTTAGGCCCCCAATATGGGTAGGTGAGGACCCTGTTTAATAGGCAAAGCAGTGTCAAACATCAAAAACCCATTGCTCCACCGCAGAGCTAAACCAGTTGCAGTCTGCCAACAAGGGCCTATTCTCCTGAAGTAGGCCCACACAGGTGCATGCAGGGTGGAAATGTATCCAAAGTCCATGGACCATTTATGCCTGGACAGGAGCCACTTCTTTCCTGAGATCTCCAGCTTAATGGAGCTGGCAGATTATGTTTTCCCCCAGTTGTGAATTTATTCCTTCTCCCAGGCTGGGAGAATGGTTCAGAGTGCACAGCAGGACCTATCTCAGGCCCATTGAAGTTGACAGCCACTGAAGCTGGCTTGGGGGCTGGTAGCACGGTAAAATATACGCAAGGACTTAGCTTTTTCTGAGAGTGCCATTTTTCTCTGTTTCCGGAGGTGTGAGTAGGCTGTGCGGCATGCTGCCTATCCCTGAGAAACCTGCATCTGGAATGCTACTGCCAGCCCCACCGCAGTCACTCCAGGGAATGGTGCCTAAGGGTTCCCAGCAATTCAGGTCTGGCAACTCCTCTCTGCATCCAAACTGTCTCTCCCTCCCCCTGCCACTCAGTCCATCTTAAAACTTTGCCTTTTATGTTCAAGGATTCTAGGTTGTCATAAATATAATCATTTCACTTGTGTTTTCAGGTCTTTGTTGTAAGAGGGATCACTGGAAACATCTGACTATACCATCTTGGCCCTGCCATGTAGCTATTCTTTAACAGACCCTTCTTTGCTTTTTATAAATAACAAAAGCACATGGAGAAAATCAAACATAAAATTATTTTAAAATTCAAAAATAAACTGTTCACAAAAAACTAAGGTGTTTTAGAGTACAACTTAGAAGAGGTCTTGACTTAGAGGTATCAATTATTTCTATAAATGTCTGGTAGTAAAGAAAGCACAGAATTGGTGCAGAAGAGAAAGAACAAATGAATAAAATAAAGAACTCAGAAACACCTTCAGGTATGCAGAAACCTATAAATTAATTGGTAACATTACAAAACTTTGATAAAGGAGAGCAGTAATAAAACTTGATGACATAATGTTATCCCTTTAAAGATTAAAATGTGAAAACCTTTCCATTAATTCAGATAAATTAAACACCTATGTATCAAAACCAAAGAAACCAAACCTGTTGCTATCGAGTCAATTCCAACTCATAGTGACCCTACAGGACAGGGTAGAACTGCCCCATAGGGTTTCCAAAGCTGTAAAACTCCCTTGAAGTATATTGTCACATCTTTCTCCCGAGGAACAGCTCATGGGTTCTAACCAATAAGCTTTTAGTTAACAGTTGAGGGATTAACCATTGTGCCACCAGGCCTCCTATCTAAATGTTAAGTAATTTTAAATCTGCTCAGCCATTCATCAGGCTGGCATAACAGCACAGACAAAGCATCTGCAAGGTTAATAGGAAACAATATTTTCCCCCAAAGACATTCTGCATCTCTAAAGTACCATAGCTACCCCCTTTTTAGAATGACTACTCTTCTTATGCACTGTGAAGCACAGTTGTCTAAAATAATAGACTCTTGGTCATTTGACTAATTGGGATTTTATCAGTAAGAATAAAGCATCTTCCTCTGGACCACCTTAGTCACTCTGACATAGAGAAACAAACTTAATTCAAGCCAAGGT
The DNA here is from genome assembly GCF_024166365.1 of Elephas maximus indicus. Lineage (NCBI taxonomy): Eukaryota > Metazoa > Chordata > Mammalia > Proboscidea > Elephantidae > Elephas > Elephas maximus. The sequence goes on from NC_064820.1 coordinate 207,678,957, forward strand.
GCAGATAAGAGGTTTCTGCAAACAGCATTGACATCTAAACTCTGTTCCAAGGCAACAAGACTGGGGTCCTAGTCACAGTTCAGATCTGAGGTCAAACCCTTTAATCAGAGTCCATCATATTCTGAATACATTAAATATTGGAAAAGGAAAAAGAAAGTATGGTACTTTTGGCCACTACTCTTAGGAATGTAAATCAGTGCATCAGCTGTTAAAACAATAATTTGAACGTCTTATAAAACTGAAAATGATGAATGTTTTTAAACAACCTTATTTTCTGTGCATAGGGAAGTATATTCATTACAATAATTTGTAGTCTTAAAAAGAAGAACCTGGTAACAATGTAATGCCCATTATTAAATGAGTGTAATACAGAGAGATCTCAAATGCATAATGCTGAGTAAAAAATCAAACTGCAGAAGTATACCTATACAACTGTAAATTTAAAGAAAATACAAATAAGAGGAATGTAATCACTTCCCCAATTATACTTTCTGCTGCCTTAAATCTCTTGCTTTGGGAATTCCTACTTTATATGTATTTTTATTAAGATTAAAAAATATAGAAAAAGCGTGAACTCTATGAGTGAATAAAAATATAGTTTCCACTTATGTAAAACAGTAGAAAACCTATTGCTATTAACTGAATTGAACTCTTGTTTGTCTGAATTGAATAAAATATCCATGTAGTTGCTTTTGTGGTTGCTATTATTGTGTGATGACAATCTTTCTCAAAATTTTCCAAAAGGCGGTTTTCATGTCCTTGTTCTTCATGCTATAGGTGATGGGATTCAGGGTAGGTGGCACCACAGTATAGAAGACAGATGCCAGAAGACCTCAAACTGAAGGGGACTGTGACACTGGCTTTAGGTAGGCAATGGATCCTGTAGTTAGAAAAACAGTAACAACTACAAGGTGAGGAATACAGGTGGAAAAGGCTCTTGACCGGCATTCCACTGATGGTATCCTTAGAACCGTGACTAAGATGTGGATATAGGAAACCATGATAGAAATAAAACACAGAAAACCCAAGGATGTTGTAATGATTATGGCTCCAGTCTCAGCAAGATAATTCTCTGAGCAGGATAGTTTGAGTAGTGAAGGGATCTCACAGAAGAATTGATAGACAAAATTCGACCTACAAAATGGTAAAGAGAAGGTCACAGATGTATTCAAGAACCCAGAGACAACCCCACTGAGCCATGAAGCAGCAACCATCTGTTTACAGGCCCTTTTTTTCATGACAACCTAGTAATATAGGGGCCGGCAAATGGCTGCAAATCGGTCATAGGACATTACTGTGAGCAAGGCCAGCTCTGCTCAAGCAAACAGAACAACTAAAAAGACCTGTGCCACACACCCCAGGAAAGATATGGAACTATTTTGAGTCAAAGAATGGATGATGGCCTTGGGAACTGTGACAGAAATGAAACAAAGATCTAAGAATGACAGGGTCCTCAGGAAAAAGTACATGGGACTTTTGAGGTGCTGGTCCAAAGTGGTGAGAAGAATGATGAGGAGGTTGCCAACCAGAGCTATCAGGTAGATGAGTAAGAACAGTGTGGCGTGGAAGACTTGGTGATCCCTGATATCTGAAAATCCCATGAGGATGAATTCAGCCACCAAAGTGGTCAGATTGGCCATGATACACCTCTTCCTGGGGCTTGACAAAAGGAAAGACATTGTGAGATTCTTTTTCATACAACTAAATATTGTGTGACTCTGTTGTTTGAAAGTTACATGTTCATTTCTGCTGAATGTCGTAAAGCAAAATTATTGTATAAACACAAATTAACCAATATCTCTGTTGGTTTTCCAGTCTTCGTTATGTTTTTAAACTGCAAAGGTCTGAAATAAAATGAGGGATTAATCTTGACCTTGACCATGTAAGAGCTATGGAAGTTGGGAGAGCTGGTGTGTTAAATTATCTGAACTCAAAAAGAGAAAAATGTTTGAGTATTTTCTCAGTTCTCTTAATGATGCTACATGACTAGTACCATTTTGGATACACAGGAGAGAGATTAATTCATAACACACAGTGGAAACCTTTTGATATTAGAGCTTCTCTCTCAGTACCTTGCAGGAAGTTTAATAACCCTTTTGTGTGTCATGGATCACTTTGACAAAGGAATGAATTGCAGATTACAAGAAATCAAGAGAAGCCATTTATATGAATTGCAGATTACAGGAAATCAAGAGAAGCCTCCAAAAAAAACCCAACCCAAACCTGTTGCCTTCGGGTCGATTCTGATCCATAGTGACCCTAGAGGACAGAGTAGAACTCCCTCATAGGGTTTCCAAGGAGAGTCTGGTGGATTTAAACTGCCAACCTTTTCGTTAGTGGCCACAGCATTTAACCACCGCACCACTAGGGCTCCTACTCAGGAACATCCAAATAGTCTGGGGGCTTCAGTTTAAGGACCCATTAGTTTATAATGGGATAGTTCTATTCATATGCATGCTGAGACAGCTTTTCCTCCTTTACGTTCTACAAACACCTTTTCTACAGTATATCGATGTGTATTTCTTGAAGAAAGAAGAAAATAAACTTGATAAGTATGGGACTTAATAAAATTAGCATATTATTCTACAACTATATTCCAAGTTTGAATATGGTATTTGTCTCTGTGTCTAAGTGAGAGAATAATATGTATTCTGATTATCTAAATGAGGAAAATAACAGTAGTTAGGAGCAACATCCTGGAGTTAGATTAGCTGGGTTTTCAGTATTACTTTAAGATGCTTGATCTATAAATGATATGTAACCATTCCATTCACCATTATTATTATCTGAAGAAGCGGTGTGCAAAGTCCTTTGCTCACTTACTGCACAGACAAGAATACAATTAACATCAGTTATAATAAGTAGTCCACTACTGCCTGTGAGTTTGTCATAGCATGTTGGCTTCTGTGATGATGCTGGACGATATGCCACCAGTATTTCAAATACCGGCATGATCACCATGGTGGATAGCTTTCAGTGAAGCTTCCAGATTAAGACAGAGTAAGGAGGAAGGCTTGGCCATTTACTTCCAATAATTAGCAAAAGAAAACCTTATGGATCACAACAGAATATTGTTCTATATAGTACTGGAAGATGAGACCCCTAGGTTAGGGGATCATGGAGATGGTATAGAACCAGGCAGCATTTTATTCTATTATACATAATAGAGCTTGCTAGAACAAATAACAAAACTAACAATAAAGTTATTAGTTATATTAATTGTAATAACTAGTATATGTAATATTTATCTAGTTATAACTATTGTACCATCTCTATTATAATAACTCATTCTAATATTATTTAGAATAAATTATAGTAACAGGTACTATTTCCCAAAAGTTTGGATATGGTGACCTTTTAAAGCTTTTATGGAGCATTATTAGAAAAACTAATTAAAAAATGCTGAGGTAGAAAAATGTCTTTGGATAAATGAGAGTTGGAAGATCAAGTCCCACTTCCTTCACAATGAATATGGGACTCATGCATGCAGATTCGCATAAGCCATGGTGGGTATGGGCATCTATTTGCTTGCTTCTCCAAAATGAACAGTAATTAAAGGGCAATGACTTATATTCTAGGAATGATTAAAATCCACCCTATTCCAAAGTTTCCCTCCCAACTATCTCTACCATTTTTGCATCTCATTCATATGCACAACAGTTTTAATTTTTGTCCAAACTCCTTCTCCAGAGGATTTTTTCTTATTTTTTTTATCCCCAAGACTCTACCTCAGCCAAATTGATCTTCCTTATTTTCCCTGGGACGTGACATGTGGATTATCACTTTTGTAGGGGAAAGAATAAAAACCTACAACATCAAGTTGTAATAGTCTACGTCATGTTCTAAGCACTTTACTGCATCAATTCGATTAATTTTCAAACTCTCCTAAGAAGCAAGTAAAGTATTATGTTCATTTTATGAAGGAAGACAATGTGGCAAAACAGAGGTTAATTAACTTGTCCATTATTAAAGGGTGAATGAACAATGGTACCTGGGTGTGAATTCTTCCAAGGTGCTCTAAAGCCTAGGTAGGCATCCACACATTCCACTATCCACTCTCTCAGGTGGTTGGATAGGGCTAGAAGTGGTCTGTCCAAGAACTAAGAGCTTAAAAAATACAAGAAGTTTTTATGCAAACAATTATAAATATTCAAACAAATTACAGGTTTCATGATCAGTATGAGAGAAAACAAAACAACATAAATAATGATCAAATAAATAAGCTATCAAACATGTACTTATTTAGACAACAGAATATGATGGATGCCAAGAGTTAGAGATCAAAAAGAAATGGAAAAAAGTGTAAAAGTATTCCAGAAATGAAATGGCACTGGGAGACCAACATAATGAACTGAACATAAACAACATTCTTCACGCAGGTGTTAGATCAAGTTTAGGAAATTCCACAGGAAGAACTGGGAGAATATAATAAACAGGTTAATTATGTGAAAATTAATTAACCAAGGTGCTGATATGAAATCCTCAGACAAGAAAGATATTAGGGGAATCAGCAAACATTCAATCTCGGAAAAAAATAAAAAAGTGATATTAGTACAGGAATAGAGATGCCTTCTGTTTAGTTGGGTAAATATTGGTGTTGCATACTGAATGATTTTTAATGTAGAAGAAAGACTAAATAATTCTGTAAATTATACTAAATTAGAAATACAATTTTATCTATTCAATAATGTTTAAATAATATAGTTAAAAATTTTAGGTGAAAGTAAAGGAGATGAGAAGTATAGCTGATCTTTTAAAAACCTCTCACAGTAGATTGAATAGATTAGAAATAGGTAGATAAAAATTAAAAAATACAATTATGCTAACTTAATCATTTGTTACTTAATAAAGTTGCTTAACATTAAACAGACATAGATTAGTAATTCATTTAATGGATTTGTTATTTTGTTTCTACTTTGATTTTCTCCATATTCTTGCAACATATTTTTTAAAATTAATTCTAACATTTAGCATTTTAAAATTTCTTCTATGTGTGTGTCTTCCATTGTTTCTTTTCTTCATTTTCCTCCTTTTCTCTTTTGATGTCTTAATCTACAGAATTATGTGGACGTGTATGCGAAGGGAAAAAGATACCTCTTAAATGATTTGGATTAAAGTTTTTTCTTTGCCCTCTTCTATACTAAAAAAAAGCTGCATTCATTTAGATGTAGTAGAAAGTCATTTTTGTTATAAAACAAAAAGCTTAATATCTGAATTATTTCATTGTAGGTGTTTTAACGTAGGTTTATATATGTGTATATATATAGCAATGATCTGCTATGTGAGCATGTATATATATGTGTGTATGTATATGTATACATTACTTTCCACACAAAAGTTAAGAATATTCCTCTTACACCTAAATGCCGATTATTACAATATGATCTCGACAACATAAAACAAATCTTTTTGATAGTATCTTGACAAACAAATCAAATTGTATTTCATGGCAAGTTAACGGAGTGGATTTATAGTTGATTTTCAATTTTTAAATTGCTGTGTATTTCTGTAGTTTTTACAATCTTGATAACAAAACCACTCTATTGTTTTGAATATAAAAAGTAATTTATATATTGTACAGTAAAACCTGTGAAAGCTGGAACCTGTCTATGGCGGGAAGCTGTCAGAGAAGGAAAACTAAATTATTTTCCATTAAAATGAGTGATAGAAAAGTGGTAAGAGTGCAACCTGTCAAAAGCAGAAAACTTGCAAGGCCCAGAAAAACATGACAGCCCCATCAAGATTCAGCTCTCACAAGTTTCACTGCACTTGTTTTAAAAACAGTAATATATAAAACATATACACAAAAATGCACGTGAAGATATAATATATACTTATTGTGTATATTTTGGAGTGTAGGACTATATGTGACCATTTTACTACTACTTTCTTCATTCTTCCTACATTTGCAATTGTGAAAGACTATTCTCAAAACATACTCGTTATGAGAAGGCAGGTATGTGAAGGCAGCAAGACAGAATGAAAATAAGAAAGCTAAAATGCTGGCCAAGGATGTAGCATCTCTGCTTCTATCCCTGTACAAGTGGGATTATGTCTTCAATTACACTCTCTCTGAAATTAATTTTCCTTCTCAATATCTCAATACAAGGCATATTTGTTGTGGGCGTGCCTACTTTGTAGGCTTGTTATGCAGCTCAATTGGTGTTTAATAATTGAAAAAATATTTTTAAATTGCTGTCTTATATACAAATCCAAACAAATACCAATATGTCTTCTGGACCAGTCATATTGCTCTAAGATGGATACGTTTAACCCAGATACATTTAACAGATTTTAAAAATTTAACACTTTCCTTAACAGTGCTTTATACTATAGGTGGCATTAGACAATGCAAAAGTGATTAAGAGTCCATGAGATATTTTAGTCTAGCGAAAACTCCTAGTGTACACACAGTTTTGCATGTCTGTGCATGCACGTATGTGTACTGGCATACATATGTGTTATGCATGTGTATGTGTGTGGGTGAGGTGGGTAAACGTTTAAGAAGCATTTCATTTATGACCTTCCAGGAAATTTTATGATGATTTAGTCTAACTTATTCATACCCTGGATAAAGAAACTGAAGCCCAGCGATAATAGAGATTGTTGTCCATGAGCACAGAAAGGAGCTGTAAAAAACTAACAGTGCTATACACTTTTAAAACTTTTACCCCTTTTTATTATTATGTGATTTTACATTTATGAAATGAAGAGTCTGGGGAAAAAATCAAAAGAATAATTGTTAGTAACAGCCAGGAATAAGCTGGAAACGGTCTGTACTAAAGAAAGTAAATTTCAGATTTTAGATGATGAATAAAATGCCCGCAGAAATGCCAGTGAAGAAGAGTAAGTCAGACTAGGAACATCATGAATCTAGAAAATAGCAAGTACCTAGTGTGCACCTTGAAATCTAAGTAGATAAGCAAGAGTAAATTCAATTTCAGTGGAGAAGAATAGTGGTAGAAACAAGAATTCTGTGACAGGTGGGACTGGGACAGCTCTGCTCTGGTGACCTACTCTGGGACACATTATGGTTTTGGAGAGTAACAAGACAAGGTGTAGTTTAAGTACTCATGAACCCTCAAAATCATCAAGAACTAGCCATTTCTATCAACAAAACCAAAATGGTGAGTTTTCCTCCCAGCATTTTAAACCTCCCCAACTTACATCTGTCTCTGTTTCCCACTCTACCTCTATATTGAATGCCAAAAGAAGCACTCACTATAGAGATCAGAACACAGTAGTCTAGGAGTCATGCTATAGCCGGAAGAGAGAATTCTACGCAACACCCCAATTCTTACAGTGGCTCAAGATTTTTGGGTGGGATAAACGAATTACTGTATAAAATAGCTATGGGGAATCACATTTTGAAACAGTAAGAACAATTGAGATATCATACATTGGTTTAGACCATATTTCTAGCCAGATAAGGGCTTGGGGGAGCATTTGCATCATAATTTCTAATATCAATAATGAAAATGGAGGCAATAATGTCTATTCTAGGAAATCATAAGAAGTAGTTGTGAAAACTAATAATGTGCACAAAAACATTTTAAAATGGTAACACCCAAAACACAAAAAGTGAACAACAAATGAAAGATATATAAGTAGGTTTCCAATTCAGAAAATCTCATGAGTAAAGAAGCATTTACTTACTTCTTGCGTATAGTTTTCTTGTTTTAGCTCAGAACTTTTATATTATAATTTGACCTGAAACTTCAGCCGTTTCTGAATATGACTAGGAATGTTTACTTTTGGTTTGAGTTTCCATATGCAGTCTTTCATGTTATCCTCTTATTGAGAGATTCTGAAAAGCTCCAGGAGGGTATGCAGAGTGGGCTGAGATCTGTCCATAGACTCTAAACTTCTTCCTGATAGGGGGCTGTAGTCCCTGACTGAATATGACCAGAACATATCAGTCTTAATATAGAATTTCCAGAATGAATGAAAGACATGGATGCAAAACATGTAACATTTTATTAAGGAATGGCATTCCAAACCAGTACTTTAGAAATCAAAAATATCCTTAAAAGACATGAAACACAATGAGTTAGTCTTTGCTCCTAGTTTTTCCCCTAGACATCAGCTCTCCTTGAACCAAATTTGTGGAGGTAAAATCAAGATTTCTCAATTACCTCTGTCCCCTGCTGAAAGGCAGCTCTTCAGGGATGTCCCTTTATTCTTGCATTATTACACAAACATAAAGGTTAGGGAGATAATGGAGGGGTAAGATATAGGATATTTTCTTGCTTACTGATATTAAACTTTATTTCAGTTAGAATCTGATTTTCCATAACTGTGGACCTTGGAAACCATCTACATGTATCATTCGATGCAATTCTCATACTTTGAAGAAATAATGAATCACATTCATGGCAATGATCTGATACTCTAGTCTAATGTGGTAGTCACCAGTACAATAATCATCTGTATATTAAGAAAATGTAATGCCTAATTCCACTTATAGAATTATAAATATAATAATCAAAACTAAAATAAATTAAAAATGCAATATTTATTATATATAGTGGCAATTGCATATACTACTCATGGTTTTGAACACAGACATGCTGTTTGTGAAGTACGCATTATAGAAATTGTTGAAAAATAAAATAAACAAATTAGAGTGTGAGAATATAAGCCATCTACGCCCACACTCAACCTGAATACTAAGAGCCCAAAATGTCCCTTCTGTCTACACTGGCATGGTTTTGTACTATTTCTTCATCTTTGTATTAGTTTCCTGTGGCTGTTGTAACAAAACATGACAAACTTAGTGGTTTATAAGAATAAAAATATTATAGCCTCAGTTCTTGAGGCTAGAAGTTCAAAATCAGGGTGTCGAATGTGTAGATCAGTTCTGAGGGCTTCAGTGAAGAATCTGTTCATGCCTATCTCTTAGCTTATTGTGATGGCCAGTCATCCTTGGCATTTCTTTGCTTGTAGATGCATTTTTACATGGGAATTCTTCATCTGTCTGTCTGTGGCTCTACTCCTCTTTTATAAGGATATCATGCAAATAGGAATATGACCCACCATACTCCGGTATGATTTCATGATAACTGACAACATCTTCAAAGCCTCTCCCCAGTAACCCAGTGCTATTTCCATGTAAATTTACGCTCACAGGTACCAGGGGTTAGAACTTCAACATATCATTTTAGACAAGGCTGGCATTAACCAAAAAACACAAAACAATGTGTTGGAGAGGCTGTGGAGAGATTGGAATACTTATACACTGTTGGTGGGAATGTTAAATGGTACACTTTGGAAATCAATTTGGCGCTTCCCTAAAAAGCTAGAAATAGAGCTACCATACTATCCAGAGACCCCACTCCTTGGAATATATCCTAGAGAAACAAGAACCTTTACACGAACAGCTATATGCACAACCATGTTCATTGCAACACTGTTTACAATAGCAAAAAGATGGAATCAACCAAGGTGCCCATCAACGGATGAATGGATAAATAAATTATGGTATATTCACACAATGGAATTCAATGCATTGATAAAGAACAATGATGAATCTGTGAAAGATTTCATAACATGGAGGAATCTGGAAGGCATTATGCTGAGTGAAATTCGTCAGTTGCAAAAGGACAAATATTATATGAGACCACTAGTATAAGAACTTGAGAAATAGTTTAAACAGAGAACAAAATATTCTTTGATGGTTATGAGAATGTGGAGAGAGGGAAAGAGAAGGGTTTTCACTAATTAGATAGTGGATAAGAACTATTTTAGGTGAAGGGTAAGACAACACACAACACAGGAGAGGTCAGCACTACTGGACTAAACCAAAAGCTAAGAAGATTCTTTTCATTTACTCATGATTTCTGCAATATCCCATCCCCAAACATGGTCAAGAGTGCAGTAAGCCACTCTTTTGAAAATCGCCCCACAAATATTTCCCCCCTTCCTTTTTTGGGGTCCTATTAGGCACTGCCCTGGAAAATAGAGCAGTCTCATCACCATTTAAAATGTCTTTAGGACTATATCCCCTAATGATCTCTTTTCATTTTGTGAACCAATTTTGAACAATGTCTCGTCAGCTTCATTTAACTCCCCACGAGCTACATTGCAAGTGATTCTGTGTTTTGTTTTGAAGCTCTACAGCCACTTGTTATGTGCTGAAAATCATCAACGTCTTAAACATGTTGCCATTTCCTTTGCCACTGCCTGCAGGATAGGTCGTGAAATGGGAACATTTTTGGCAGAGACTTGGAACTACTCAAAAACAGATTTGTTGATTTCTGTATATTTTCCATTCCTTCCTCTCTTGATGTTTACATTGGTGTTGCTCATGCATTTTCAATTATTTTATCCTTTCTTTCATAATTCAGTAAATTCAGATTTTGCCATGATTGCACTTATGTATAGCTTCTTTGATGGTCTTTTTCTCTTCAGTTAATATTTTGACAATATCAAACTTTTCTTTAAGAGATAAATATCTCACTCTCTTGTCCATACATTTGAAGAACAAAGTTTAAAAAAAAAGGAAGAAAAAATTCTTACAAAAACTAAGGAATTTAAGATCTTATCTTCTCAAAAAGGGAATATCCCCAACAAAAAGAAAAAAAATGAAAACTATCAGCACAATTATATGATCAAGTTAGCACACTTCATTAAAATATTTAAGAAAAACACTTGAGAAAAAAGCTTTTGCTTTTGTTCATACATAGAATGTGTTAAGCGAGGCAGTGCTTCTCTATTTTTTAGACAAAACAAGAAATTTTGAAGGAAAGAATTTCAAGGAAATGCGGAAGTGGGTTTTGAAAATTATAATAATGTGTATCAAAATTACAAATAGCTAAAGTGAAAACTGGAAACCCTGGTGGTGTAGTGGTTAAGTGCTATGGCTGCTAACCAGAGGGTCGGCAAAAAACCCTAAGGGATCCTCCAGAAAACTAGTGAAACTAATAGAAGAGTTCAGCAGAGTATCGGGATACAAGCAAGATAAACATACAAGAATAAGTTGGATTCCTCTACACCAACAAAAAGAACATCAAGAGGAGATCATCAAATCAATGCCATTTACAGTACACCCAAGAGGATAAAATACTTAGGAATAAATCTTACCAGAGATGTAAAAGACTTATTCAAAGAAAACTACATTATACTTCTGCAAGAAACCAAAAGAGACTTACGTAAGTGGAAGAACATACCTTGCTCTTGGATAGGAAGACTTAACATTATAAAAAAAAGTCTATTCTATCAAAACCAATCTATACATTTAATGCAATTCTGATCCAAATCCCAAGGACATTCTTTAATGAGATGGAGAAACAAATCGCCAAGTTCTTATGGAAAGGAAAGGGGCCCCGGATAAATGCGGCATTACTGAAAAAGAAGAACAAAGTGGGAGGCCTTACTTTACCTGATTTTAGAACCTATTACACCGCCACAGTAGTCAAAACAGCCTGGTACTGGTACAACAGATACATGGACCGATGGAACAGAATTGAGAATCCAGACATAAATCCATCCACATATGAGCAGTTGGTATTTGCCAAAGGCCCCAAAACAGTTAAATGGGGAAAAGACAGTCTTTTTAACAAATGGTGATGGCATAACTTGATATCCATCTGCAAAAAAATGAAACAATATCCATATCTCACTCCACACACAAAAACTAACTCAAAATGGATCAAAGACATAAATACGAAATCTAAAATGATAAAGATCATGGAAGAAATAATAGGGATAATGTTAGGAGCCCTTATACATGGCATAAACAGTATACAAAACATCATAAAGAATGTAGAAGAAAAACAAGATAACCGGGAGCTCCTAAAAATCAAACACTTATGCTCATCCAAAGACTTCGCCAAAAGAGTAAAAAGACTACCTACAGACTGGGAAAAAGTTTTTAGCTATGACATTTCTGATCAGCGCCTGACCTCTAAAATCTACATGAGACTGCAAAAACTCAACTGCAAAAAGACAAACAAACCAGTTAAAAAATGGGCAAAAGGTATGAATAGACACTTCTCTAAAGAAGACATTCAGGTAGCTAACAGATATATGAGGAAATGTTCACGATCATTAGCCATTAGAGAAATGCAAATCAAAACTACAATGAGATTTCATCTCACTCCAACAAGGCTGGCATTAATTCAAAAAACACAAAATAATAAATGTTGGAGAGGCTGTGTAGAGATTGGAATACTTCTACACTGCTGGTGGGAATGTAAAAAGGTACAACCATTTAAGAAATAGATTTGGTGCTTCCTTTAAAAGCTTTAAAAGCTAGAAATAGAACTACCATACGCTCCAGCAATCCCACTCCTTGGAATATATCCTAGAGAAACAAGAACCTTTACACGAACAGATACATGCACACCCATGTTTATTGCACCACTGTTTACAATAGCAAAAAGATGGAAGCAACCAAGGTGCCCATCAATGGAAGAATGGATAAATAAATTATGGTATAGTCACACAATGGAATACTACGCATTGATAAAGAACAGGAGGAATCTGTGAAACATTTCATAACATGGAAGAATCTGGAAGGCGTTATGCTGAGTGAAATTAGTCAGTTGCAAAAGGACAAATATTGTATAAGACCACTATTATAAGAACTTGAGAAATAGTTTAAACTGAGAAGAAAACTTTCTTTTGTGGTTATGCGAGTGGGAGGGGAGGGAGGGCTGGAGAGGGACATTCACTAATTAGATAGTAGATAAGAACTACTTTAGGTGAAGGGAAAGACAGCACACAATACAGGGGAGGTCAGCACAAGTGGACTAAACCAAAAGCAAAGAAGTTTCCAGAATAAACTGAATGCTTCAAAGGCCAGCGTAGCAGGGGCAGGGGTCTGGGGACCATGGTTTCAGGGGACATCTAAGTCAATTGGCATAATAAAATCTATTAAGAAAACATTCTGCATCCCACTTTGAAGAGTGGCGTCTGGGGTCTTAAACACTAGCAAGCAGCCATCTAATATGCATCAATTGTTCTCAATCCACCTGGATCAAAGGAGAATGAACACCAAGGACACAAGGCAATTATGAGCCCAAGAGACAGAAAGGCCCACATGAACCAGAGACTTACATCATCCTGAGACCAGAAGAACTAGATGGTGCCCGGACACAACCGATGACTGCCCTGACAGGGAGCACAACAGAGAACCCCTGAGGGAGCAGGAGAACAGTGGGATGCAGACCCCAAATTCTCATAAGACCATACTTAATGGTCTGACTGAGACTAGAAGGACTCCGGTGGTCATGGCCACCCAGATCTTCTGTTGGCCCAAGACAGGAACCATTCCCGAAGCCAACTCTTCAGACATGGATTGGACTGGACAATGGGATGGAGAGGAATGCTGGTGAGGAGTGAGCTTCTTGGATTAGGTGGACTCTTGAGACGATGTTGGCATCTCCTGCCTGGAGGGGAGACGAGAGGGTGCAGGGAGTTAGAAGCTGGAAAAATTGACACGAAAAGAGAGAGTGGAGGGAGAGAGCGGGCTGACTCATTAGGGAGGAGAGTAGCAAGTTGTATATGGGTTTTTGTGTGAGAAACTGACTTGATTTGTAAACTTTCACTTAAAACACAATAAAAAGTATATATAAAAAAGAAGTTATACTTAAAATCAAATGATGTTATGGAAATAATGGTTACTTTGCTATGTTATCTTTTAAACTTATTAATTAATTTTGACTTTGAGCAGGGCAGAAAATAAGTTCTTTCTTCATAGAACTTATGAGTAGCGAGATACAAGATGCAGAACTAACCATTATTGCTGGGTACAGTTCCTTGGCAGAGTATAGAATTCTATCTTTACTAAAAAATTTTAAATGGGTAAAGCTAAAGTCATTAGCCAGTATACACATTTCAAAAAATATACCTGTAAAATAATTCCTTGAGTAATTGTGTTTTGGATGTATTAAAAAAAAAAAAAAAAAAAAAAAACCCGAGCTCAAACTAGTTAGTCTTTCAATGCATCTAAGAAATTACCACTGTTTAGATTTGACTATTGCTAGTCTGCCACTGTCCCGCCTTGAGCAAAATTTTAATAGCCTCAATGTCTTAATCACGAAAACATATTTATAAACATCTCATTTTCAAACCAATAGGGGATAATCTAATAAACATACAAACACTGGGTCTTTTCACAAATCTAGTTTTATAAAAGCATTCATGATGAGATGAGTGAGAAAATAAAAAATGATGTCTCCTAAATTATGTTCTAAATGTTCATGAATATCTCTTTACAAAAGAATGTAAATGTTTCTTGGAAGAAATATCCTTCGGGTTCCCAAACCTATAGCGATTGGAACTGCACAAATGAAGTCATAGCTCAAGTCCTGAGTATCAGTTGAACCACAAGGGTTTCTATCATTGCTTTCTTGTTTAGAACATCTTGGATGGCCCTTATGAAATGTAACAGGAAAATACAACCTTGAAATAGGTCTTGGTGGAAGCATTTACACCACAGAAATTGGCCAACATTATAAATCAGATTCTCTCTCCTCCTACCATTATAAAACATATACACACAGTATTGGGAAATTTTTTTTTTTTTATTGGGAGCCCTGGGGTAGTGATGTTGGAATGAAACCTCAGACGGGTCTGAATCGGACAGAGGTTCCAAGATGGAATCCTGCTCGTGAAATCACACATTATCTTGCTGAATAGTTTCTTCATACGGAAGGAGAGGGAGGAAAAAGATCTATTTCTTCCCTCAAATTGACTTTGTATTTCGCACTTATATATCCTGGAATCTGAAAGTGTTATCAGCCTGTAAACCTCTCTTAGTAGTAAAGTTGGATGGTTAAACTGCATTCTTGTTAATTAAAATAAAAGATAGTTTTAAGTGAAAAAAAAAATATTACAAATACAAAAAAGTATGAACTTTTTTTTAATTTTCTCAAACCGAACATTGGATATGAAATCAGCATCCACATAAAGAAACAGAAAACTACCAGCACTCTAGAAACCATTCATGCACCTTCCAAAGGAGCTAACTATCCTGAACTACTAACTAAAAAAACAAAAAAAAAAAACTAACTAGAGAGGTTAATTTTGAGAAATTTGTGTTTTATATTATCAATACCCTCTTTTGTTGCTTCTTTAGTTTAAGATTATATTTCTAAGATTAACACATATTGTTGATAGTAGTTTTAGAACATCAATTCTAATTGTATGTGTATGTCATAATTCATTTATTCATTTCACCATCAGCGGGTTTTGGGGTAACTTTAATTTGTTTTTTTATATTACAGAATGACTTTTGGTGAACACTACATGTACATTTCCGTTCAGAATTACTAAAGGGTGGACCTATTGGGGCACAGGGTATAGATACATTCAGCTTTAGTCATTACTGGCACACACAAAAAATATCCATTTTTTGTTTGCTTGCTTTTTTTTTTTCCTCGTCTTTCCCTCCACTGGAATGAAAAATTCATTAGAGCAGGTGCTTTGTCTCTTCTTCACAGCTATGATGAATGAATGAATGAGTGAGGAAGCTGTATCTGAAGGATGTATAGTACTATCAATCACATTGCTTGAAATCCTGGGATCTAGAGCACTAAATTAAAGATGTACCCTACAAAAGTCCCTTAACTCCCTGAGTCCCAGTGTTCTCATCTGTAAGTTGGGACTCAGAAGTGCTTCATTTGTTATGAGGTTCTTAGAGGATGATGAACCCGACAAGGCACATATATTGTTCAATTTTAGACAAGGATGGACAAATACAAGATTATGATGACTATGTTTCCACAACACTAATTCAAAATGGTGAATTAGTAGTTTAATAAAGCCACCCTTTCAATTCCTGAGTGAACTCCTTATGTAATTGTATAATACCCTGAACACGTGTCACATGCTTTCTGTCCTCAATTTCTGGTTCAGTGGGAAGCGTAGGTATAAATCATGAGCTAACTGGTATTACCTGGCTGACATACGCTTAACCTTGATGACCCTGTGGCATAATTGAAAAGTGATTTTAGTATCTGTCTTAGTTATCTAGAGCTGCTATAACAGAAATACCACCAGTGAATGGCTTTAACAAACTGAAATTTATTCTCTCACAGTTTAGGAGGCTAGAAGTAAGAATTCAGGGTAGAAATCCCAGTGGAAAACTTTCTGTCTCTGTCAGCTATGGGGGAAGGTTGTTGTCATCAATCTTCCCCTGGTCTAGGAGCTTCTCAGCACAGGGACCCCTGGTCCAAAGGATGTGCTCTGCTCCTGGCACTTCTTTCTTGGTGGTATGAGGTCCCTCTTCTCTCTGCTTGCTTCTGTCTTGTATACTTCAAAAGAGATTGACTCAAAATACATCCTAACCATGCAGATTGAGTCTGGCCTCATTAACATAACTGCCTGTAATCCTGGCTCATTAACACCCAGGGGTTAGGATTTACGACACATAGGATTATCACGTCAGATCATGAAATAGAATGACAGCCATACAATACTGGGAATCATGGCCTAGCCAAGTTGACACATAGTTTGGAGGGACACACTTCAATCTATAACAGTATCCTTCCAATTAACATTCAAGTAAGTTTCTCTAACCTCCTGGAAACCCCTTCAAGCGAACAAAACTCTCATGTTGCCTTCTCTGGTAAATGTCCTTTGCCCTAAACCATCAATTTTAACTCATCTGAAAAATAACTTACTAGTGTGTTGCAAGCAAACAAGTTAAATACCATATTTTTACCAAAAGCAAAAAACACCTAATGATTGTAGTGAGTACAATGACAGTTGAAAAAATTATTTACGACTCTTTTTACCCCCTGACAAATGGGAGCACATACACCAATTCTCCTTCTAAAAGGATGGATCATAGTATTGCTCAAAAAAAATAGAAAAGATAATATTTCTCTTACACTTAGATGGTGAGCTAGATTTATACAGTAGTGTCACAAATTCCAAAAGTGCCACCTTCCCTCCGTCAATATAGTTTACACAACTGAAAATAGAATGTGATTTATTTTACCTTTAAAAGGTAAAACTCCAGAAGATTTTTTTTTTAATTATGTTTCTGGAAACCATGGGGCATTTACTTTTAATACAAGTGAATAGAGCAGGAGAAAGAGACATTTTTAAAAAATGAAAGAAGAAAGGATAAAGGAAGGGGTACAAACAGGGCACATTTTTATATACTTTTTTTTTTTTTTTGGCAGCGTTCTCTCCAATTTAATCCTTCAATGACAGCATGAACATACTGGCCACAGACTCTCCCATTCACCACTCAAATGGGAAAAAGCCATCAAAAGGCATCCCCTGACACCCTTTGTGAAGATGTGAACTTCCCCAAGGCCCGCCTCAGAGCACCAGTCACGTCTTTGTTCCTCAGACTGTAGATGACGGGGTTTAGCACGGGTGTGAGGATGGTATAGAATACGGAGAAAATTTTGTCCTGAGCTGGCGTGTGGTAAGAGTGCGGCAGCATGTATGTGTACATGGCAGCCCCATAGAACAAGGTAACCACAGTTATGTGAGATGAGCAGGTGGCAAATGCTTTCTTCCTCCCCTCCACTGAGCTCATGTGGTGGACTGTGGTCAGGATTCGGGCATAGGAGGCAATCACCACGGAGAAAGGAATCAGCAGCATCAAAACACAGCACACATACATCACTGTCTCATAGAGGGCTGTGTCTGCACATGCCAAGTTCAGGACGGCAGGCGCCTCACAGAAGAAATGATTAATCTCCCGGGAGTTGCAGAAGGGAAAGCTCATGGTGATGGGGGTTAGGAGGAAGCCATCCAAAGACCCCCCAAACCAGGATCCTGCTATGATCATCCAACAGATCTTGTGACTCATGAGGACAGGGTATCTCAGAGGGTTGCAGATGGCCACATAGCGGTCATAGGCCATGAGGCCCAACAGGAAGAATTCTGCTCCCACCAAGGTGACATAAAGGAAGTGCTGAGCTGTGCAGCCCGCAAAGGAGATGGTCCTTTGGCCCAGCATATAATCTACCAGCATCTTGGGCACAATGGTAGAGGTATACATCATGTCAATGATGGAGAGGTGGCTGAGCAAGAAGTACATGGGAGTTTGGAGATGTGAGTCAGTGTGGATCAGGAAGATCATGATCCCATTAGCCATCAGCGCAGTGAAGAGGATAACAGTGATGATGGCAAAAAGAAGTCCTGCAGTATCCTTTCTGGTGAACAGCCCCGTGAAGGTAAAGTCTGTAGAGGATGTGTTATACTCTTCCATGGATTCCACCATGGTACTGATATGATCTAGAATCTCACAAATAAAATGATAACATCCTGAGGGAACAAAAATAAAAAAATATGGATTAATTGTTAGGCAATGAACTTCCAACAGTTGGAAGAAACAATTTGAGAATATTTTCTTGGTACTGATATCCAGCAACTAATCTATTCCAGAAGGTTTTCAATAAAATTTATCATTTAAAATCAATTATTCTTTAAATTTGTTGGATAAGATGTTGGCGGGTACTATAGTACTACAGTGCTACACATAACGCTTAAGGATGCACACCATGCCTTACCCATCACATTAGAATGTTTGAGCTAAACAACATCTAAACATATTCTGGTCATGTGCATGTGTGTTTGTGAATGTGTGTGTGCATGTGAGAGAGAGAAAGCTATTAAGAGAGTCACAAAAAGACAGAGGCGATGTGAATGAACTACCATAGATGTAAATTTAAATCACTGTTTTTATTAAATGCATTTTTCTTATGATCAGCATCACCACCATCTTCTAAAAATTTTCAAAAGGGCAGAAACAAGATGGAAGAGAAGTTAGATATTTCCTGTGGTCCCTCTTACAACAAAGACCCAAAAAAACAAGTGAATCAATTATATATGACACTCTAGGAGCCCTGGACATCAAAGGCAAAGTTGAGAAATCAGACTGAGTGGCGGGGAGGAAGAGAGGGTTCACAAGCACTGAGGAGTTTCCATACAAGCCTCCAGAATCAGTGAAAAGCAACGCTCAATCGGGAAAAGAAAAGTACATGTGTATTTCCTACTGTGCAAATCAAAAAATATTCCTTTGGGAAAAACCTCTCTCCCATTTACCTGACCCCTCCCAGCTCTGCACCCAGGCTGGACTCAGAGACTGCTGCATACCTTGGGATGGAAGTACAACTCGTCATGTGCCCTGAGCCATTCTTCCTGCCTCAGAGATGGAGCAAACTAACAACCAGGAAAAAAAAATAATCAGCCAGGTCCCCTACGCTGAGAACTCAGGGCAGGCACAGCTCCCTTGGCTAGGCACAGGCACAGGCACAAGGGTTCCATGGACTTTGAATGCCTTTCACCCCTGCATAGACCTGTGTAGGCCCTTTCAACAGCATCAGCCCTCATTAGTATGGTACAACAGGGTATATAAGTAAATATTAACTTCGACTGTATCAGGTATATGGTGAAGTGGTAGGCTTATGACATTTGACACCACTCTACTATTAAGCAGGGTCCTCACCTACCCATATCAGGGCTCTGAGGACTGGTGGCTCCACACACACCACATAGCCACCCGTGACTGGGTTCAAGAATAAGTGGTGCCTCCCAGTCCTACAGCCAACATCATTGGGAGTCCAGAATCCAGCTGCAAAACCGACCCACCTATGCACTCTAGGGAACAGGAACATATGTTCCTCCCAGACACTCAAGGGCAAGCCCCTTGCCTAGCTCAGTGCATGACCCCCTTCTGCACCCAAATACCTGTGCCTACACCAATCACCCCTGCCTGTATAGGACTGTAGATGAGAGCCTGCACCAAACATGTAGTGACTGACTACCTGGACATCTGAACAGAAATGATACAATAAAAGTAAATGGACTTCTAGCCTCATTTTCCTAGGAACAGATGTCACCACCTGGAGAGAGAACATTAGAGCCTCAAAGGCCTCAATAATCAAACTAGCTCACATGAGCAGCCTATTTAGCCATATCAAAACAAAACAAAACAAGAAACTAGGACATAGTAAACAAACATAAAATAAATAAATATAACTTATTGATGACTTGGAGACAACAGTCAATATTATATCATATAAACAGGCAGACCACAATGGCTTCAGCAAGCTCCCAAAACAAAGAAATGAGAAACCTTCCAGAGGAAGATAATTTCCTGGAATTACCAGAAGTAGAAGACAACATATTAATATAAAGAACCCTTCAAGGGATCAGGAAGGAGGTCAGACAAAATGCAGAATAAGCCAAGCAACACACAGATAAAGGAAAGAGAAACTTAAGAAAATTAGAGAGGCACATAATAACAAATTTAACAGGCTGCAAGAATCCATAGAGAGACAAACAGAAATCCAGAAGATTAACAATAAAATTTCAGAATTAGACAATTCAGTAGAATGTAATAGGAGGAAAATTGAGGAAATGAAAATCAGAATTAGTGAGGTTGAAAATAAAACACTTAACACCAACTTATTTGAGGAAAAATAAGACAAAAGAATTAAAAAAAAATGAACACTAAGAATTACGTGGGACTTTATGAAGAGGAATAACCTAAAAGCGATTGAAGTACAAGACGCAGGGTATAACAGAAAATATAGATAGAATTGTTGAAGATTTGTTGGCAGAAAACTTCCCTGATATTGCAAAAGATGCAAAGATATCTATTCAAGATGCTCATTGAACCTCAAACAAGGTAGATCCCAAAAGAAAGTCACCAAGACATATTATAATCAATCTTGCCAAAACCAAGATAACGAGAGAATTTTAAGAGTGGCTAGGGATAAACAAAAAGGCACCTACAAAGAACAATCAATAAGACTAAGCTCAGACTACTCAGCAGAAACCATGCAGGCAAGAAGGCATTGGGATGACATATATAAAACCTTGAAGGAAAAAAATAATGCCAGCCAAGAATTATATATCCAGCAGAGCTGTCTCTGAAATATGGCAAAACTAAGGCATTTTCAGATAAATACAAATTTTGGGAATTGGCAGAAAAAATTACATGAAATACTAAAGGGAATCCTCCAGTTAGAAAATCAATAACATTCGATAACAACCCAAGACTAGAACAGAGCACAGAGCAACCAGATATCAACCCAGATAGGGAAGTCACAAAAACAAAGCAGAGATAAATACTGAAAATAGGGAAACAGAAATGTAAATATGTAAAAGATGACAACATTAAAATGAAAAAGAGTGACTGAAAAAGGTAGTCACAGACCTTTCATATGGACAGGAAGTCAAGGGGAAATAAATAACAGATTGGTTTAAACTTAGAAAAATAGGGAGGGGTAAATGTTAAGCTAACCACAAAGGAAACTAACAATCCTACATATCAAAATAAAAAGCAAGAAAAATATAAAGACTCAGCAAATACAAAAGCAACAAGAAAAAAAGATGAAAATAAAATACACAAAGAAAAATGACTCAGCACAGAAAATTAAACGAACAAAGAAACTATCAACAACACACACAAAAAATAATACACCAAAATGACAGCCTAAACTCATTTTGCAATGTGGCAATATTAACTTCTGATGAAACAGACATTAAAGTAAAATCCATAACAAAGGTTAAGGAAGGACACTATATAATGATTAAAGGGTCGATACACCAGGAAGACATAACCATAATAGATGTTTATGCACCCAATGACAGGGCTCCAAAATACATAAAACAAACACTGATAGCATTGAAAAGAGAGGTAGACATCTCCACAATAATAGTAGGATACTTCAACACACCACTTCCAGTGAAGG
Source organism: Elephas maximus indicus (assembly GCF_024166365.1). NCBI lineage: Eukaryota > Metazoa > Chordata > Mammalia > Proboscidea > Elephantidae > Elephas > Elephas maximus. Next base: position 207,700,628 of record NC_064820.1, read on the forward strand.
ACAGAACATCCAGGAAGAAGCTCAATAAAGACACAGAAGATCTAAATGCCACAATCAACCAAATTGACCTCATAGACATATACAGAACACTCCACACAAAAGCAGCCAAGTATACTTTCTTTTCCAACGCACATGGAACATTCTCCAGAATAGACCACATATTAGGCCATAAACCAAGCCTTAACAGAATGCAAAGCATCAAAATATTACAAAGCATCTCTTCTGACCATAAAGCCATGAACGTAGAAATCAAAAACAGAAAAAGCAAGGAAAAAAAATCAAACACATGGAAACTGAACAACACCTTGCTCAAAAAAATACTAGGTTATATAAGAAAGCAAGGATGGAATAAACAAATTCACAGAATCAAATGCAAATGAAAACACATCCTACCAGAACCTTTAGGACACAGGTAAAGCAGCCATCAGAGGTCAATTTATAGCAATAAATGTAAACATCCAAAAAGAAGAAACGGCCAAATCAAAGAATTATCCTTACGACTTGAACAAATAGAAAGAGAGAAGCAAAAGATGTCTTTGGGCACCAAAAGAAAGTAAATAATAAAAATTAAAGCAGAATTAAATGAAAGATAACACAAAAACAATTGAAAGAGTTAACAAGACTAAAAACTGGTTCTTTGAAAAGATCAACAAAATCGGTAAACCATTGGCCAAATTGGCAAAAGAAAAACAGGAGAGTAAACAAAAAACCCAAATAAGAAAGGAGATGGGCAATTTCAAAATAAAACAAACTGATATTAAAAGAATCACAACAGAATACTATGAAATATTGTACTCTACCAAATTTGAAAATCTAGAGGAAATGGACAAATTTCTAGGAATTCACCACCTACCTAAACTAACACAAACAGAGTTAGAACGACTAAATAACCCAATAACAAAAGAGATTTAAAAGGTAATTTAAAAACTCCCCAAAACAACAACAACAAAAAAGCCCTGGTCCTGATGCCTTCACTGGAGATATCTATCAAACTTTCAGAGAAGAGTTAACACCACTACTACTAAAGATATTTCAGAGGGTAGAAAAAGAGGGAATACTCCCAAACTCATTCTATGAAGCCAACATAACCCTGATAACAAAACCAGTAAGCACACCACCACAAAAAAAGAAAATTATGCACATATATCCTCATGAACATAGAAACATCCCTAACACAATTCTCGCCAACAGAATTCAACAACATATCAAAAAAATAATTCACCATGACCAAGTAGAATTCACACCAGGTATGCAGGGATGGTTTAACATTAGAAAAACAATCACTGTAATCCATCACATAAATAAAACAAAAGACAAGAACCACATGATCTTATTAACTGATGCAGAAAAGGTATTTGAGAAAGTCTAACACCCATTCATGATAAAAACTTTCAGCAAAATAGGAATTATCAACATGATAAAAGGCATTTATACAAAGCCAACAGCCAACATCATCCTAAATGGAGAGAGTCTGAAAGCTCTCCTTTTGAAAATGGGAACTAGACAAGGATGCCCTTTATCACCATTCTTATTCAACATTGTGCTGGAGGTCCCAGCCAGAGCAATTAGTATACAAAAAGAAAAAAGCATATCCAAACTGGTAAGGAAGAAGTAAAAGTAGATCTATTTGCAAATGAAATGACCTTATACAAAGAATAACCCCAAAGAATCCACAGGAATACTACTGGAACTAATAGAAGATTTCAGCAAAGTATCAGGATACAAGATAAACTTACAAAAATCAGTTGGATTCCTCTACCTCAGCAAAGAGAACTTTGAAGAGGAAATCACCGAATCAATACCATTTACAATAATCCCCAAGAAGATGAAATACTTAGGGATAAATCTAACCAGAAATGTAAAAGACCTATAAAAAGAAAACTACAAGACACTACTGCAAGAAACCAAAAGAGACCTAAGTAGTGGAAAAACATACCTTGCTCATGGATAGGAAGACTCAACATTGTGAAAATGTCTGATCTACTCAAAGTGATCTACAGATACAATGTAATCCCGATCCGAATTCCAATGACATTTTTCAATGAGATGGAGAAACAAATCACCAACTTCATATGGAAAGGGAAGAAGCCCCGGATAAGAAAAGCATTACTAAAAAAGAAAAACAAAGTGGGAGGCCTTGAACTACCTGATTTTAGAACCTATTATACTGCTACAGTATTCAAAAGAGGCTGGTACTGGTGCAACAACAGATACATAGACCAGTGGAACAAAATTGAGAATCCAGACATAAATCCATCCACCTATGAGCAGCTGATATTTGACAAAGGCCTAAAGTTTGTTAATTTGGGAAACGACAGTGTCTTTAACACATGGTGCTAGCATAACTGGATATCCATCTGCAAAAAAAATGAAAACTTCCCTAACATCATGAAAAATGAAAAGCTGACCATCCAAGAATTTCCATGAGCTCCATATAATAGAGATCCCAAAAGAAAATCATGAAAGCATATCATAATCACATTTGCTAAAACCAAAGACGAAAAAATCCGTAGAGCAGTTTGAGAAAAACAAAAAGTCACATACAGAGGAGAAACAATTAGACTAAGCTCTGATTGCTTGGCAGAAACCATGCAGACAGAAAGGCAATAGTATGACATACATAAAACATTGAAAGAAAAAAATTGCCAACAAAGAATAATATATCCTGCAAAGCTCTCATTCAAATATGGTATGAAATTAGGCCATTTCCAGACAAACAGACATTAAGGGAATGTGTAAAAACCAAATCAAACTTACAAGGATTATTAAAGGAAGTCCTTTGGTCTGAGAAGAAACGACATCAGACCTCAGCCTGAATCTAGGATGTAAAATGGTACTAGCAAGATACCAACCAAAAGACTTACGGCAGGGAACCAGAAAGGTTAATCTGGAAATGACAACAATGTCAGAGCAATAAGAGAGCAAATAAACAGTGTAGGTATAGAACTTTCTAATGCAAAGGAAGGCAAGGTGAAACCAAGTAATAAAAGACTGGTTCAAACCTAGGACAATAGGGGCAAATTTCAAGGTAACCAAAAAGAAAGTTAATGAACCTAGTAATCAAAATAAAGAAGAGAAACATAAAGTCTCAATAAAAACAAAATCTATGAAAACAAAAGAAATGAAAAAGAAATCCACAAACAAAAGGAACTCAGCACAGGAGAGTAAGAGGAACAAAGAAAATGTCAGCACTGCAAAAAAAAGCACTACAAAATGACAGCAAACTCACAACTATCAATAATTACACTGAACATAAATGGCATAAATGCACCATAAAGAGACACAGAGTGACAGAATGGATTAAAAACAAAAGGAGGTGGCAGAGCCAAGATGGCTGACTAGGTAGAAGCTACCTAGGATCCCTCTTGCAACAAAGACTCAGAAAAACAAGTGAATCAATCACATACATGACAATCTACGAACCCTGACCATCAAACACAGATCTAAAGAGTTCACCTGAGTAACAGAGACTGAGAACGCGCAACCATGGGGAAGCAACGAGTGTTTTCAGAGCCTGGAGACAGCGTCCCGGTCAGAAAACCTTGGCACCGGGCTTTGGATTGGGAGCAGGGGAGCTGAGAACGGCATCCTGATATGGCGCAAACATAGGACGCAGCCCTAGCCCCCAGAAGTGACCTCGGGGGAAGCCCAGACAGTGCATGCAGGCAGCGCAGCAAAGTGGCTGACAGGAGGAAAAGTCACCGGGAGGCAGCGACTGGTTTTGGAGCCTGGAGTGTGGTGTCCTAGCCGGAGAACCTTGGCACTGGGCTTTGGACTGGGAGCAGAGGAACTGACCACGGCTTCTGAGACAGCACAAGCAAAGGACGCAGGGCTGACCCTCGGGGGCAATCTTGACTCAGCAAACGCAGACAGGCTACACACCCCTCGGGAATGTCAAATAAAACAGTCATCACCAAGCAAGATAAGTAACTTTCTCTATATTCCTGGGTGCTACTCTCTCCTATCTATCTGATCCCTCTCCTCCCCTTCCCAGGCAGCTTCATTAATGTTGGAATTTCCTGAGCCAGAGAGTGAAGTTCTCTGTGGTATCTTTGTGTGTGTGTGTGTGTTTTTGGTCTTTTCCTAACCCATTCTCCCGGCCTGAGAGAAGCAGCTACGAAAAACCCAGGGACCAAAAATCCTTCCCTGACTTCCCGAAATTGGACTAAAATACAGAACCAGCTCCAGCCAAGTGTATGAGATCCACAGTCTTGGGCTTTCATCTCTACAGGGAACAAGGTGGCTATTATAATGCAAAGGCAATTCTGATAGGGATCTGACAGTAATTGTTTTAGCTGATTACTGGAAAGAAAAGTTTCCCAGGTCTGATATCTCTGCTTATTAAACAGAGGCCTCACTGACCCACAACTAGGAACTGAGGGCTGAAGCTCCCCTCAGACCACCTAGCCTCCTGCCTTAGGTGTCTGAGGATGGTGACACCTACCAATTCGTAGAGGTACATGCATTGGGTGCCTAAGGTACAGCTGCAGAGACCACCCACCAAAGTGCTTTAAAAATAGAGACATGGCTACCTCACTGGCACTTGGGGGAAGCCTGTCAGCATTCTGCCCCCCCAGAGTGTGACCCCCTGCTGCTACTAGAATCTGGTGCACACAGCCAGCACCACTACTCCTCTAGGTGGATAGGTGACAGTCTACACCACACACTTGGTGACCCAAAATCAGATTCTACTAAAGAATAGTGAATGGACTCTTAGGCTTATATATCTGGTAACAGCCCAAAACAGCTAGTAATAGGACATAAGTGATTCAAAGGCTACAACAATCAAGACAGTGCAATCTAGTAGCCCATCTACGTATATTGAAAGAAAACAAAACAAGATAAGACTCAGTGAGCAAACATAAAATAAATCAGTACAATATCTTACAGATGGCTTGGAGACAGCAATCTATACTAAACCACATAAAGAAGCAGACCATGATTGCTTCTACAACTCACCAAATTAAAGAATCAAAATCTTTCCCAAATGAAGATACAATCCTGGAATTGCCAGATGCAGAATATAACAAACTAATATACCGAATGCTTCAAGACATCAGGGAAGACCTCAGAAATGAAATAAGACAATCTACAGAAAAAGCCAAGGAACACACTGATAAAGCAGTTGAAGAAATCAAAAAGATTATTCAAGAACATAGTGGAAAAATTAATAAGTTGCAAGAATCCATAGAGAGAGAGCATTCAGAAATCCAAAAGATTAACAGTAAACTTACAGAATTAGACAACTCAATAGGAAGTCAGAGGAGAAGAATTGAGCAATTGGAATGCAGAGTGGGGGAGTTACAGGATAAGGCAATTGACACCAATATAAAAAAAATAGTTGAAGAAAAATGAGAAAAAAAGAATTAAAAAAAAATGAAGAAACCCTAAGAATCATGTGGGACTCTATCAAGAAGAATAACTTGCTTGTGACTGCAGTTCTAGAACAGGAAGGGATAACAGAAAATACAGAGAGAATAGTTGAAGATCTGTTGGCAGAAAACTTCCCTGACATCATGAAAGACAAAGGGATATCTATCCAAGATGTTCATCAAACCCCATTTAAGATTGATCCAAAAAGAAAATCACCAAGACATATTATCATCAAACTTGCCAAAACCAAAGATAAAGAGAAAATTTTAGAAGCAGCCAGGGATGAAAGAAAGGTCTCCTACAAAGGAGAATCAATAAGAATAGGTTCAGACTACTCAGCAGAAACCAGGCAGTCAAGAAAGCAATGGGATGACATATATAGAGCACTGAAGGAGAAAAACTGCCAGCCAAGGACCATATATACACCAAAACTCTCTCTCAAATATGAAGGTGAAATTAAAACATTTACAGATATATACAAGCTTAGAGAATTTGCAAAAACCAAACCAAAGCTACAAGTAATACTAAAGGAAATTGTTTGCTCAGAAAATCAATAATATCGATACCAGCACAACACAAGGTCACAGAACAGAACATCCTGATATCAACTCAAATAGGGAAATCACAAAAACAAATTAAGATTAATTTTTTAAAAGAAAAAAATGCTCAAAACAGGGAATCACTGAAGTCAATATGTAAAAGATCACAATAATCAAAAAGAGGGACTAAATACAGTAGGTATAAAACTGTCATATGGAGGGGAAAACAAGGTGATATAAGACAATAAATTAGGTTTTTACTTAGAAAAATAGGGGTAAATATTAAAGTAACCACAAAGAGGTCTAAAAATTCCACAACACAAAATAAAAAACAAGAAAAACATAACGACTCAGCAAACATAAATTCAACTACTATAAAAACGAGGAACACATAATTTACAAAGAAAAACGTCTCAGCACAAAAAAGTAAGTGGAAAAATGAAATTGTCAACAACACACACAAAAAGGCATCAAAAAGACAGCACTAAACACACACTTATCTATAATTACGCTGAACGTAAATGGAATAAACTCACTAATAAAGAGACAGAGCATCTCAGACTGGAAAAAAAAACACGATCCACCTATATGCTGCCTACAAGAGACACACCTTAGACTTAGAGACACAAACAAACTAAAACTCAAAGGATGAAAAAAACATATCAAGCAAACAATAAGCAAAAAAGAGCAGGAGTAGCAATACTAATTTCTGAGAAAATAGACTTTAGAGTTAAATCCACCACAAAGGATAATGAAGGACACTACATAATGATAAAAGGGACAATTGACCAGGAATATATAACCATATTAAATATTTATGCACCCAATGACAGGGCTGCAAGATACATACAACAAACTTTAACAGAACTGAAAAGTGAGATAGACACCTCCACAATTATAGTAGGAGACTTCAACACAGTGCGTTTGGAGAAGGACCGGACTTCCAGTAAGAAGCTCAATAGAGACACGGAAGACCTAATTGCTACAATCAACCAACTTGACCTCATAGACTTATACAGAACACTCCAACCAACAGCTGCAAAGTACACTTTTTTTTCTAGTGCACATGGAACGTTCTCTAGAATAGACCACATATTAGGTCATAAAACAAACCTTTGCAGAATCCAAAACATTAAAATATCACAAAGCATCTTCTCAGACCACAAGGCCATAAAAGTGGAAATCAATAACAGAAAAATCAGGGAAAAAGAAAACAAATACTTGGAAACTTAACAATATCCTGCTCAAAAAAGACTCGGTTATAGAAGACATTAAGGAGGGAATAAAGAAATTCATAGAATGCAATGCGAATGAAAACACTTCCTATCAAAACCTCTGGGACACAGCAAAAGCAGGGCTCAGAGGTATATTTATATTGATAAATGCACACATACATGAAGAAGAAAGAGCCAAAATCAGAGATCTGTCCCTACAACTTGAACAAATAGAAAGCGAGCAACAAAAGAATCCATTGGGCACCAGAAGAAAACAAATAATAGAAATTAGAGCTGAACTAAATGCATTAGAGAACAGAAAAACAATTAAAAGAATTAACAAAGCCAAAAGCTGGTTCTTTGAAAAAATTAACAAAATTGATAAATCATTGGCCAGACTAACAAAAGAAATACAGGAAAGGAAACAAATAATCCGAATAAGAAACGAGATGGGCCATATCACAACAGACCTAAGTGAAATTAAAAGAATCATATCAGATTATTACAAAAAATTGTACTCTAACAAATTTGCAAACCTAGAAGAAATGGACGAATTCCTAGAAAAACACTACCTACCTAAACTAACACAATCAGAAGTAGAACAATTAAATAGACCCATAACAAAAAAAGAGATTGAAAATGTAATCAGAAAACTCCCAACAAAAAAAAGTCCTGGCCTGGACAACTTCACTGCAGAGCTCTACCAAACTTTCAGAGAAGAGTTAACACCACTACTACTAAAGGTATTTCAAAGCATAGAAAATGATGGAATACTACCTAACTCATTCTATGAAGCCACCATATCCCTGGTACCAAAACCAGGTAAAGACACCACAAAAAAAGAAAATTACAGACCTATACCCCTCATGAACATAGATGCAAAAATCCTCAACAAAATTCTAGCCAATAGAATTCAACAACATATCAAAAAAATACTCCACCATGAACAAGTGGGGTGTTGTGATGCAAGGCTGGTTTAATATTAGAAAAACCGTTAATGTAATTCACCATATAAATAAAACAAAAGACAAAAACCACATGATCTTATCAATTGATGCAGAAAAGGCCTTTGACAAAGTCCAACACCATTCATGATAAAAACTCTCAGCAAAAGAAGAATTGAAGGAAAATTCCTCAGCATAATAAAGGGCATCTATGCAAAGCCAACAGCCAACATCACTCTAAATAGAGAGAACCTGAAAACATTAACCTTGAGAACGGGAACCAGACAAGGGTGCTCTTTATCCCCACTCTTATTGAACATTGTGCTAGATGTCCTAGCCAGAGCAATTAGGCTAGATAAAGAAATAAAGGGCATCCGGATTGGCAAGGAAGAAGTAAAATTATCTCTATTTGCAGATGACATGATCTTATACACAAAAAACCCTAAGGAATCCTCCAGAAAACTACTGAAACTAATAGAAGAGTTCAGCGTAGTCTCAGGCTATGAGATAAACATACAAAAATCACTTGGATTCCTCTACATCAACAAAAAGAACATCGAAGAGGAAATCACCAAATAAATACCATTCACAGTAGCCCCTAAGAAGATAAAATACTTAGGAATAAATCTTACCAAACATGTAAAAGACCTATACAAAGAAAACTACAAAGTACTAGTGCAAGAAACTAAAAATGACCTACATAAGTGGAAAAACATAGCTTGTTCACGGATAGGAAGACTTAACATAGTAAAAATGTCTATTCTACCAAAAGCCATCTATACATACAATGCAATTCCGATCCAAATACCAGTGACATTTTCAAAGTGATGGAGAAACAAATCACGAACTTCATATGGAAGGGAAAGAAGCCTCGGATAAGTAAAGCATTACTGAAAAAGAAGAAGAAAGTGGGAGGCCTCACTCTACCTGATTTCAGAACCTATTATACAGCCACAGTAGTCAAAACAGCCTGGTACTGGTACAGCAACAGGCACATAGACCAGTGGAACAGAATTCAGAACCCAGATATAAATCCATCCACACATGAGCAGCTGATATTTGACAAAGGACCAGTGTCACTTAATTGGGGAAAAGATAGTCTTTTTAACAAATGGTGCTGGCATACCTGGATATCCATTTGCAAAAAAATGAAACACGACCCATACCTCACACCATGCACAAAAACTAACTCCAAGTGGATCAAAGACCTAAACATAAAGACTAAAACGATAAAGATCATGAAAGAAAAAATAGGGACAACGTTAGGAGCCATAATACAAGGCATAAACAGAATACAAAACATCACTAAAAATGATGAAGAGAAACCAGATAACTGGGAGCTCCTAAAAATCAAACACCTATGCTCATCTAAAGACTTCACCAAAAGAGTAAAAAGACCACCTACACACTGGGAAAAAATTTTCAGCTATGACATCTCCAACCAGCGCCTGATCTCTAAAATCTATACGATTCTGTTAAAACTCAACCACAAAAAGACAAAGAACCCAATCAAAAAGTGGGCAAAGGATATGAACACACACTTCACTAAGGAAGATATTCAGGCAGCCAACAGATACATGAGAAAATGCTCTCGATCATTAGCCATTAGAGAAATGCAAATTAAAACTACAATGAGATTCCATCTCACTCCAACAAGGCTGGCATTAATCTAAAAAACACAAAATCATAAATGTTGGAGAGGCTGCAGAGAGATTGGAACTCTTATACACTGCTGGTGGGAATGTCAAATGGTACAACCACTTTGGAAATCTATCTGGCGTTATCTTAAACAGTTAGAAATAGAACTACCATACAACCCAGAAATCCCACTCCTCGGAATACACCCTAGAGATACAAGAGCCTTCACACAAACAGATATATGCACACCCGTGCTTATTGCAGCTCTGTTTACAATAGCAAAAAGCTGAAAGCAACCGAGGTGTCCATCAATGGATGAATGGTTTAATAAATTGTGGTATATTCACACAATGGAATACTATGCATCAATAAAGAAGAGTGTGAATCTGTAAAAAATTTCATGACATGGAGGAACCTGGAAGGCGCTATGTTGAGTGAATTTAGTAAGATGCAAAGGACAAATATTGTATAAGACCACTATTATAAGATCTTGAGAAATAGTATAAACTGAGAAGAACACATACTTTTGTGGTTACGAGGGGGGCAGGGAGGGAGTGTGGGAGAGGGTTCTTTACTTATTAGTTAGTAGATAAGAACTCCTTTAGGTGAAGGGAAGGACAATATTCAATACACGGAAGGTCAGCTCAACTGGACTGGACCAAAAGCAAAGAAGTTTCCGGGATAAGCTGAATGCTTCAAAGGTCAGTGGAGCACAGACGGGGGTTTGGGGACTATGGCTTAAGGGGACTTCTAAGTCAATTGGCAAAATAATTCTATTATGAAAACATTCTGCACCTCACTTTGAAGTGTGGCATCTGGGGTCTTAAATGGTAACAAGTGGGCATCTAAAATGCATCAATTGGTCTCTATCCATGTAGATCAAAGGAGAATGAAGATCACCAAGGTCACACGATAACTATGAGCCCAAGAGACAGAAAGGGCCACATGAACCAGAGACTTACATCATCCTGAGACCAGAAGAACTGGATGGTGCCTGGCCACTACCGATGACTGTCCTGACAGGGAGCACAACAGAGAACCCCTGAGGGAGCAGGAGATCAGTGGGATGCAGACCCCAAATTCTCATAAAAAGATCAGACTTAATGATCCGACTGAGACTAGAAGAATCCCAGCAGTCATGGTCCCAAACCTTCTGTTGGCCCAGGACAGCAACCATTCCGAAAGACAACTCATCAGACCTGGAAAGGACTGGACAATGGGTTGGAGAGAGATGCCGATGAAGAGTGAGCTACTTGTATCAGGTGGACACTTGAGACTGTGTTGGCATCTCCTGTCTGGAGGGGAGATGGGAGGGTAGAGAGGGTTAGAAACTGGCAAAACAGTCACAAAAGGAGAGACTGGAAGGAGGGAGCAGGCTGACTCATTAGGGGGAAACTATTGGGAGTATGTAGTAAGGTGTATATAAGCTTATATGTGACAGACTGACTTGATTTGTAAACTTTCACTTAAAGCACAATAAAAATTATTTTTTAAAAAAAGGATCCATCAATTTGCTGTCTACAAGAGACACACTCACACCTTGGAAAAAAAGACAGACATTTATTAAAAATCAAAGGATGGAAAAAATATACCAAGTAAATAACTACCAAAGAAGAGTAGGAGTGGTGATGTTTATCTGAGACAAAACAGACATTAAAACAAAAACCATTGTAAAAGACAAAGAAGGGCACTATATAATGATTAAAGGGATGATCAATCATGAAGACTTAACCATAATAAACATCTATGCACCCAATGACCGGTCTCCAAAATACATAAAACAAACTCTAAGGGCACTGAAAACAGAATTTGACAGTCCCACAATAATAGTAGGAGACTTCAACGCACGACTCTCTGTAAAGGACAGAACACCTTGGACAAAACTCAACAAAGACACAGAAGACCTGAAGGGCATAATCAGCCAACCTGACCTCATAGACGTATATAGAACACTCCACCCAACAGCTGCAAAGTATGTATTTTTTTCCAATGTACATGGAATGTTCTCCAGAATAGACCACATCTTAGGCCACAGAGCAACCCTCAACAAAATCCAGAACACTGAGATAATACAAAATATCTTCTCTGACCACAAAGACATCGAAGTAGAAATTAACAACAGGAAGAGCAAGGGAAAAAAAAAAATCAATTACATGGAATCTGAATAACACCCTGCTTAAAAATCACTGGGTAATAGAAGAAATCAGAGATGGAATAAAAAAAAAAAATACCTAGAATCGAACGAGAATGAGAACACGTCATATCAAAACCTTTGGGACACAGCAAAGGCAGGGCTCAGAGGTCAATTTATAGTAATAGATGCACACATCAAAAAAGAAGAAAAGGACAAAATCAAAACATTAGCTGCACAACTTGAACAAATAGAAAGAGAACAGAAAAAGAAGCCCACAGCCACCAGAAGAAAGAAAATAACAAAGATCAGAGCAGAAATAAATGACAGAGAGAATAGGAAAACAATAGAAAGAATTGATAAAACCAGAAGTTGGATATTTGAAAGGATCAACAAACCACTGGTCAAACTGACAAAAGAAAAAAAAAGGAGATGATGCAAAAAACCCAAATAAGAAATGAAATTGGGGACATTGCAACAGACGCAACTGAAATAAAAAGAACCATAACAGAGTATTATGAAAAACTACATTCCAACAAATTTGAAAACAGAGGAAATAGACAAATTACTAGAAACACACTACCTACCCAAACTTGCAGGAAATGCTGTTGAAAATCTGAACAGACCCATAACAAGAGAAGAGATTGAAAAGACAATGAAAAAAAAAAGTCCAAACAACAATAACAAAAAAAAAACACCGGTCCAGATCACTTCACTGGAGAATTCTACCAAACATTCAGAGAAGAGCTTACACCAGTACTACTCTGGCTCTTTCAGAACACAGAAAAAAAAGGGATACTTATGAATTCATTCTATGAAGCCAGTATAATCCTGATACCAAAACCAGGCAAAGATACCACACAAAAAAAAAGAAAATTACAAATATCTCTCAGGAATATAGAGGCAAAAATTCTCAAAAAAAATTCTAGCCAATACAATTCAGCATAATATAAAAAAAATAATAATAATTCACCATGACCAAGTATGATTCATAACAGGTATGCAAGGATGGTTCAACATTAGAAAATCAATCAGCATAATCCACCAGATAAACAAAATGAAAGAAAAAAATCACATGATCATATCAATTGACACAGAAAATGCATTTGACAATGTCCAACACCCATTTCTGGTAAAAGCTCTCAATAAAATAAGTATAACCCAGTGCCCAGTGCCGTCGAGTCGATTCCGACTCATAGCGACCCTATAGAATAGAAGGGATATTTCTCAACATAATAAAGGGCATCTATGCACAATCAATGGCCAGCATCATTCTTAATGGAGAGAGGTTGAAAACATTCCCCTTGAGGACAGGAAGAAGGCAAGGATGCCCTTTAGCACCACTCCTATTTATCACTGTGTTGCAAGTTCTAGCTGGAACAATAAGGCAAGAAAAAGAAATAAAGGACATCCACATTGGTAATGAAGAAGTTAAACTGTCCCCAGTTGCGGATATGATACTATGCATAGAAAACCTAACAGAATCCAAGAAAAAAACTACTGGAACTAATAGAAAGGTTCAGCAGAGTAGCAGGGTACAAGATAAACATATAAAAATCAGTTGGATTCCTCTACACTAATAAAGACAACGTTGAAAAGGAAATTAAGAAAAAGATATCGTTTATAATAGCACCTAAAAGAAAACAAACAAACAAACAAAAACTTAAGAATAAATCTAACTATGGGTGTAAAGGACCTATAGAAAGAAAACTACAAAACACTACTGCAAGAAACCAAAGAGATCTACATAAATGGAAAAACATACCATGCTCATGCATAGGTAGACTCAACATTGTGAAAATGACAATTCTACCCAAAACAATTTACAAATAAAGTGTAATGCCAATCCACATACCAACAACCTTCTTTGAGGAGATGCAAAAACTTATCATTAATTTATATGGAAAGGGAAGAGGCCCCGGATAAATAAAGCAGTATTGAAGAAGAAATTAGAAGGACTGGCACTACCTGACCTCAGAACCTGCTGTTCAGCTACGGTAGTCAAAACAACCTGGTACTAGTACACTGACAGATACTTCGACCAATGGAACAGAATTGAGAACCCAGTTGTAAATCTATCCACCTATGGTCGCCTGATCTTTGACAAGGACCCAAAGTCCATGAAATGGGGAAAAGACGGTCTTTTTAACAAACGGTGCTGGCAAAATTGGATGTCCATCTGCAAAAAAAATGAAACAGGACCCATACCTCACACCATATACAAAAACTAACTCAAAATGGACCAAAGGGCTAAATATAAAGCCAAAAACTATGAAGTTCATAAAAGAAAAAATAGGACCAATGCTAGAGGCTCTAATACATGGCATTAACAGGATACAAACCACAGCCAACAACACACAAGCTCCAGAAGAAAACCTAGACAACTGGAATCTTCTAAAAATTAAACACTTAATACGCATCAAAAAAATTCATCAAAAGAGTAAAAAGAGAAACTACAGACTGGAAAGAAATTTTTGGCTATTACAAATCAGACAAAGGTCTAATCTCTAAAATCTACAAGAAAATCCAGTACCTCTACAAAAAAAAAAAAAAAAAAAATCCAGTTAAAAAAATGGGCAAAGGAAATGAACAGACGATTCACCAAAGAAGACATTCAAGTGGCCAGCTGACACATGAGAAAATGCTCATGATAACCAGCCATTAGAGAAATGCAAATCAAAACCACAGTGAAATACCATCTCACTCCAGAATTACTGGCACGAATAAAAAAAAAAACATAAAATAACAAATGTTGGAGAGGCTGCAGGGAGAATGGAACTCCTAATGCACTGCTGGTGGGGATACAAAATGATACAACCGTTATGGAAAACGATATGGTGCTTCCTTAGAAAGCTAGAAATAGAAATACCATATGATCCAGGAATTCCACTCCTTGGAATACATCCTAGAAAAATAGAAGTTGTCACACGAATAGACATATGCACACCCATGTTCATTGCATCATTGTTCACAATAGCAAAAAGATGCAAACAACCTAGATGCCCATCAACAGATGGACGGATAAACAAAATACGGCACATACACACATGGAGTGTTATGCAACAATAAAGAACAAGATCAATCTGTGAAGCACCTCATAAAAAAGGATGAATCTGGAGGGCATTATGCTGAGTGAAATAAGTCAATCACAAAGGGACAAATACTGTACAAGATCACTACTGTAAAAACTCATTGAAAGGTTTACACACAAAAAGAAATAATCTTTGATGGTTATGGGGGAAGGGAAGGGTGGGGATGGAAAAACACTAAATAGACAATAGATAAGTGGTAACTTTGGTGAAGGGTAAGACAGCACACAATACGGGGGAAGCTGACACAATTTGTGCAAGACAAGGTCATGACAGCTCGACAGACACATCCAAACTTCCTGAGGGACAGAATTTCTTGGCTGAGGGCTGCGGGCATCATGGTCTCCAGGGAAATCTAGCTCAATTGGCATAACATAGTTTATAAAGAAAATGCTCTATATCCTACTTCAGTGATTAGAGCCTGGGTTCTTAAAGGCTGTGAGCAGCCGTCTAGGATATTCCACTGGTCTTACCCTTTGGGAGCAAGGAAAAACAAAGAGAACTAAAGATACAAGGGGAAGATTAGTTCAAAGGACTAATGGACCACATCCACCAACATCGCCACCAGACAGAGTCCAGTACAACTAGTCCAGTGCCCAGCTACCACCACTGACTGCTCTGACAGGGATCACAATAGAGAGTACTGGACAGAGCTGGAGAAAAATATAGAACAAAATTTTAACTCAAAGAGGAAAACCTGACACCGTCTGGAGAAACCCCAAGAGTATGGCCCCCTGACACTGTTTCAGCTTCAGTAATGAGGTCACTCCTAGGTTCAACTTTAGCCAAAGATTGGACAGGCCCATAAAACAAAACAAGCCTAAAGGGGCACACCAGCCCTGGGGCAAGGACTTGAAGGCAGGAGGGAACAGGAAAGCTGGCAATAGAGAACCCAAGGTTGAGAAGGGAGAGTGTTGACATGCCCTGGAGTTGTTAACCAACGTCATAAAACAATATGTATACTAACTGTTTAATGAGAAACTAGTTTGTTCTGTGAACCTTCATCTAAAGTACAATTAAAAAATAAAAAAAGATGGAAACACCTAAGTGCCCATCAATGGACAAATGGATAAACAAATTATGATATATTCACACAATGGAATACTACACAATGATAAAGAACAAGGATGAATCCGTAAAACATCTCATAACACGGAGGAATCTGGAAGGCATTATGCTGAGTAAAATCAGTCAGTCGCAGAAGAACAAATACAGTACTGTTATATGAACTCAGGAATAGGCTTTAAACACAGAAGAAAACATTCTTTGATGGTTACCAGGGTGAGGAGGGAGGGAGGGGAGTATTCACTAACTAGATAGTAGACAAGAATTATCTTAGGTGAAGGGAAGGACAACATACAATACAGGGGAATCAGCACAACTGGAGTAAACCAAAAGCTAAGAAGTTTCCTGAATACAACAAGACACTCTGAGGGATAGAGTCGTGCCTGGGCACCAGGGTTTCAGGGGACATCTAGACCAACTGGCATAACAAAGTGCATTAAGAAAATGCTCTGCATCCCACTTTGATAAGTAGCATGTGGGGTCTTAAAGCTAGCAGGCAGCCATCTGAGATGCATCAATTGTTCCCAAACCACCTGGAGCAAAGGAGAATGAAGAACACCAAAGACACAAGGAAAAAATGAGCCCAAGACACAGAAAGGGCCACATCAACCAGAGACTCCATCAGCCTGAGAACAGAAGAACTAGATGGTGCTTGTCTACCACCAATGACCGCTCTGACAGGGAACACAACAGAGAGTCCCTGACGGAGCAGGAGAAAAGTGGGGTCGGACCTCAAATTCTAGTAAACAGATCAGACTTAATGGTCTGGCTGAGACTGGAGGGACCCCAGAAGACATGGCCCCTGGACTCTCTGTTGGCCCAAAACTAAAACCATTCCTGAAGCCAACTCTTCTGATATTTGTGGGGAGTGTGTTTCTTGGCTCAAGTAGATACATGAGACTAAATGGGCAGCTCTTGTCCAGAAGCAGGACAGGAAGGCAGAAAGGGACAGAAGCTGGTTGAATGGACATGGGAAATACAGGGTGGAAGGGAGGACTATGCTGTCACATTATAGGGAGAGCGACTAAGGTCACATAACAATGTGTGTATAAATTATGAGAAACTAACTTGAACTATAAACTTTCACTTAAAGCACAATAAACAAAATTTTAAAAGTTAAAAAAAATCTCAATACTGGCTGTGGATAGTTGTGTCTGCCTTTTAGCTCTAAGTTTGGGTAAACCGAAGGCGCTGGTGGCTCAGCGGTAGAATCCTCACCTTCCACGCCGGAGATCCCGGTCGAATTCTTGGCCGATGCAGCCCATGTGCAGCCACCTTGATGTTGCTGGGATGCCGTACAGGTTTCAAGGGAGCTGCCGGGCTAAGACGGGCTAGGAATAAAGTCCTGTAACCTGCTTCTGAAATCAGCCAACATAAGCCCTATGGGTCACAGCAGTCTGATCTGCAACCGATTGAGAGCAGAGGACATAAATTGTTACAACTAGGGCTGCTGTTTTTTAAGAGCAAATCAGTTGCTCTGGAGTTCATCCCAATTTACGGTAACTCTATGTGTGTCAGAGTAGACCTGCGCCCCATAGGGCTTTCGAAAGTAGGTTGCCAGGCCTTTCTTTTGAGCCACCTCCAACCTTTCAGTTAGTAGCTAATCACTTTAATGGTTTACAACACCCAGGAGCTACTTTTTAAGGGTAAAACTAAGTTTTTTTGTATTTTGTTTTTATCATCTCTTTTTGCTACTTTCAGAATGGTACTAGAATTCATGAAGTTTCCCAATATCATATAGCATTTCATTTTACAAATTTGTCTTATTTTTCTTTTGCCTTTTCTAATTCCCATTTACTGAGCCAATGAAATATGCTTCTAAAGGAGAAATGCTGCCCTGTTTGTGGAGTAGCTTAAATATTGGTAGTATTTCTACTGCTCCCACATCCCCCCCTATTTAGGTTTAACTGTTATCATGCTCTAAGACCCCAGTAAGAGAGGGAAAATTAAGTCAAATAGTTTCCTTGCTCTACATGCATGCTAACTCCTAAGTCATTTTTAATCTTCTGCTTCCCTCATTTTTTTTTTTTTTTCTATCTAGTCATCTTGTCCTAGAAATAATAACGGGAAACACTGGAGGCTTCACCATTAAGCAGCTGTTTGGCCTTACCGTCATGTTTGCATACAAAAAATCTAATTTGCCAGAGAGCAAGATTCCCTTAATGTGAACTGTGATTGTAAATCCATCCTTTGGTTATATCTCTTTGTTGAATTCGCATTATGGGGCAACATGATGACAAGGACCTTTACTTTGTAAATTTCTGCTAGCCATAGGTTATGTTGATTTTCTACTGTTTAGTGACAATTAAAACTAATGAGAAAACTTCTGGAATAATTCTGTGGTTTTATACAGGGGTCTGCTCTTCTGAAGGGATGTAGTAGACATGCTCTAAAACCAAACATGGAGTCTGATGAATTGAGCTCCTTCCCTGGCCACGAGAAACATTAATTCAGCGATCCTGGACTTTCTCTCCCAACTCTCTGAGCCGCAGTTTATTTTTATATTTTATTTAGATTAGATAACTAACTTTAAGGAATGCTCTAAAGATCAAATGAGAAATTTGGAGCAAAATATTTTATACAAATGAAAATATTTTACACAGCACAAAGTAAATGCCAATGTCATCCACATATAAGTAAATTATTTTAAAACTATGGGTAAACGCGATATTCTGCAATAGCTCATTTAAGCAATCTACATACTCAATTAAAATTGATGATTTTGAATTGTAAATACCTTTTGGTCTTTAGGTATTATAGACTCAGGCACTCCTGGTGTAGTTATTTCAGCAGATAGATCCTATTTTCTTTTTTCCAAATATCCTTTGATTTGACATAATGGTCTTTAGTATAAGTTCCCAGAAAAAATGTGTTCATTTCATTCACACCTGCAGAGAATCTCAATGTCTTTGTTTGAAGAGCATAGATATGTGTTGCCTGAAAAGTGTGAGAAGGTAAGGTGGAAAAAAAGGTTATTGGATAAAATTGGCACAATTTCATTGGATAAAATTGCCTTTAAAGCTTTTCGTTTCACAATATGACACATTGCCAAGTGAATGTAATACATTTATTACATCCTAGCGTTTGTAACTATTCTGTTTGTAAGGAGTACATCTTTGGTTGAGTAAGGATGGTCGCAAATTTTTTCCTCCAACATCACTGTCATTTAAGATCAGGATACTGTCACTGCCCAGGTCTGTGATGATCAGTAGCTAATCCTTTAAATCAAGTGGCAACAGAATCTCTAAGTTGTAACTTGCTGTCTTCTTCTGCTACTAAGTGACTGCTGGTGAACTTCTGCCAAATGGAAGGACACAACCCATACTCCTTTAATGCAACAACCTCTATGTTAGGAAGTCCTGTGGTGGGCTGGATTAAAATTGGCCTCTGTGCGACTTCCTTTCCTGCCCTCTGGGTCAGCTTAGAAACACTTCTCTCCTTTTTTAACACTCAACCCTTCATAATGTGAATATGACTTCAAAGCCTGTCTTTATCTTTCTTTTTGCCTGGTTGTGCACCCAATTTTTTTTTGTTTTATCTATGAATTCCTTGCCAAAGTGCCCAATTCCAGACATTTACTCAGGAAGGTCTTTGGCAATGCCCATTTGAAAATACAATATCTCAAATTTAACAAATTACTCTGGGTATCGTTTTTCCATTGGAAATGTTACTTTTATGTGTTTATAGCAGACATATTACACGGTTGACTCATTACATGTACATTAAAACTTCCAGTTGTAGTTTCACACACAAGTTTCTCATGCCAAGTCGATTCATAGTTGTGCAGTTTTAAAACTGTATAAAAACTTAACATATATTTCTAAATCTCATCTGTATTCCTAAATTCTACTCAGTATTTCAATCAGCTAATATCATTAAGAAAAAAATCAAATGGAACCGATATAATTAAATAATTAGATAATAAAATGATAATGTATTCAGAAAACATTATACAGTCTCATACTATTTGGAACATCAGTCTGGGGGAGTGAATCAGAGTCACATTTCTTTTTAAACCACCTATACTTCCTGCCATAAATAATATCAGAATCTACTAAGAGAGCACAAAACCAAAACCAAACTCATTGTCGTAAAGTCAGTTTCGAATCACAGCGATCCTGTAGGACAGAATAGAACTGCTCCACAGGGTTTCCAACGAGCAGCTGGTAGTTTCTAACTGCTTACCTTTTGGTTAGCAGGTGAGCCCTTAACCATGGCACCATCAGGGCTCCAAGACAGCACAAACCAAGTTAAAAACCACAGCTATATAGACCCCCCCGATGCTGATACCTCTATGTGGTAGCCCGTAAAAGAGTGTGATCTGTGTGGTAGGTACTAAAAACACCTGTGAACCACTGTCAGTGTGGAGCTGAGGAATGCAGTTGTAAATTGGGGAGAGGTGATTCCTGAAATGCTTGTACAGCAGACAGTAAGGTAAAGAGGTCTGGTTTTGAAGTTGGAGGGCCCGAATGCATCTGCCTAAGTCAGCTTTGTGTCCTTACAGCAAGCACTTGTAATTCTCCAGTCCTCAGTGCCTTTATCTGTAAAATGAAGGCAAAAATACAACAGCAATTGTGCCTATAGAAACACCTACACAGGGAATCAGGAATCCTGGCTCACAGCTCTAGCTCTGTGCCCTATAACCCAAGACTAATACGAGTTTTTCACTTTATCCTCTTGTGCCCTTCAAAGAGAATCAGTCTTATTATAAATCAACAAGGCTACAGTATGCTTAAATTATTAAAACAAAAACAAAACAAAGATGTAAAAATGTTTGTTAAAATTATGGACATAAATAAGTATTGCATAGAAAGCAAGATTCTTCTTCATACTATTCCACTCAACCTTACAACCTGATATTTGCAAAATGTGCTCCAGGTAATACCCATAGATAACAGACAATTTGCTTTTCAGTGCATTTGCAGCTGAGGGAGGGGATCACCAAGCAGTGATGCCCCCACTGAATATGCATTTGAGGTGTGGAGCCCATCAGCTGCAGACAACCCTGCTTCATTTCCTTTCATCTACCCACCACCCAGAAGTTGTCACCTACTTGATTTTGACTCACTGCAACCCTACAGAACAGAGAAGAACTGCCCCATAGGGTTTCAAAAGAGTGGCTAGTGGGTTTGAACTGCTAACCTTTTGGGTAGCAGCCTGACCTCTTAATCACTGAGCAACCAGGGTTCCATCTAGCCTATGTAAATCTTGTTTCCTTCATATAAAAAGAGCCAATTCAGTCAGACCACTAGGAAATGCCGTGACAACTCCGTGTTTTCCTCACTCACTATGCCATGTATTTAAATCTCACAAAATGTGCCAGGCTATATATTTGTCAGCATTTTGTCTGTTACCATGTGAGACAATTTTCAGAAGACCTGAATTTTTATTAAGGTAATACGGGAGAGAGGATTAAGCAAACAGTTGGTCTAAGTATAGCAGAAGTTCCTAGATGATTCACTGATTTAATTTTAATTAGAAGTTTTTCATTGTTTGGGTAGAACCTCAAACCATCAAACTGAGTTTTGTTTTTTTTTTCCCTCTGTCTATCCTTGCTTAACTTCATTACTCACATTCCTCATACCGTTCCCTCTCCATACAGTCTGAAAGAAGCAAGCTATGTAAGTATCCTGGCAGACATCAAAGAATAGAACGGGCATTATTTATACCAAAGACCACCCAAATGCCCCACTTCATTCTCAACTTTATTCCAGCTGAGAAAGTTCACCCCTATTTTCATCTCTGTTACTTACTGAAACCAGAACCTTCTCCAGATAACCACTCAGAGTAGAGAGCATCGTGCAAATGTAGAGCTGGTTATAAATAATGCAGTAAGACCAAACAAACAAAAAGGACCATAAAGAACAAACTGTGAGAACATTATGCAACTAAAAATGGGATGGGGAATAAGCAGAGACTTCAGAAGCTGGAAGGGGCCTTGTTACTAGAAGGGAAAACAGTTAACTTTAGCGGACTTAGTTTCTCCTCCAGTTTATACTGAGCGGAAAAAGCACACAGCAACTCACAATCTTGTGCATCCACAGCACAAACTGGGGGCAGCATTTTCGAGATCTGGCCCCACTCTGCGCCCGTGTGTCATCTGCATATTATTCCTGAGGAACCAGCCCGCAGAGGCTTTCACTTTGGGTTTATGAACTTGACGTGACTGATCTATAGACCAGAGGGGACTCTCAGCAAATGATGACGGAATGAGCACAGAGAGACACGCAGCAACTTACTAAGGGCTGTTTTGGTAATTCTGTAAAAGGAACCCTGGAGGAGCGGTGGTTAACACTGGGCTGCTAACCAAAAGGTTGCCACTCCCCAGGAGAAAGACGTGGGAGTCTGCTTCCGTAAAGACTGACAGCCTTGGGAACCCTGTGGGCAGTTCTGCTCTGTCCTACAGGGTCCTATGAGCCGAAACTGACTTAATGGCAGTAGGTATTTTTGTCATATAACTCTGCAGAAGGCAAATATCTTTAAAAAAAAAAAAAAAAAAAAACCCACCCTGAAACATTTTGCATTGCTGGGCCAAATCACACAAATCCTCCAGTCTTCTGGAAATTTATGATAATGTCTTCTACGTTTACAAGGAAATATTTGGAAAACACAGGAACAATAATGCTAGAAAAGTTTAAAAGCAGGAGAAAAGCTGCAGACTATTAAAAAATGTTGAATTCATTTGAAAGCACTGGCCTTGGGGTCCCTGGAGCAGCAGAAAGTGCCAGAGTGAGAGGAGGCAGGGGTTTAAATAGTTTTCTGAGAAGGCCAGGTACAGTGAAGTGCTGGTGGAAATAGCAAATCTCTGTGGATCCCAAGAGACTTCATTTTGACAGAGAAGCCTCAGTAGTAATGAGAAGCTTAGTCACGTGGTGGTGAGCTTGAAAGACACAAGGACCATGAATTTCCTGAGCATTTCATCAGGAATTTCCTCCAGCAGCTTATCCCCAGAGAAAAAGTGGGAACAACTGTGAAAAGTCATAGAAAAGATTAAAAGCGATGTAATTTCTGTTGTGTTTTAGTATTTTATTGGCAGTCTAATAATTATTACTTGCCTGAGTATGAAGACACCATATGCTACAGTGGAGAAAATATGAAAAAGTATAAATTATTATAACCACCCATAATACTTAGCAATAGTCCTAACAAACATATCATATAGATGTTTATCCTTACAAAACTGCATTTATGCTGTGTGTATGCGTATTGCATTTACACAACACACATGTTGTTGTGTTTTTTACATATCATTTTACATTTATGCTGTGTGTGTATTGCATTTACACAACACACGTGTTGTGTGTGTTTTTACATATCATTTTACATTTTGAATTGTTCACAAAATGTATCATAAAAAGTATCTCCGCAGTGAAATAGTCTTCCAAATGTGTCATTCAATATCCTAAGTATTCTACTTTACGGATATACTTGCTTATTTAATTAAATTGATGTTTATTTTTTAACTCAAAAATTGTTTTAAGTTTTGGCATGTGATAATGGATATCTGCATACTTAATTTTAGGTATAGATCTTTTCCTGGAGTGTTTTCTTCATAAACGTTTCCTCAAGTCATAATTGGTTAACCCATATGTGTGTTTTTATTGGTTTTGATTTCATTTTTAAATTGTACTTCTAAAATAGTATTTGTTTATGCTCCCATTGTCTGATAGTTCTCAATTCACTGACTCATCCTAAAACTCTCTCTCTAAATAAATCTAAATCTAAATCTTAATAATACAAGTACATTTAAAAAAAAATTTTTTTTTTTTTAAATGTACATTTAAATCACTAGAAATTCTGGCCTGAGATGACTTGGTTTAATTTTTTATTTTGTAGAGAGATTGAGGTTAAACTGTCTTGAATATGTTGGTATTTATGCTTTTCTAAATGTTCTACCTATTGTATCTGCCCTTATTACTTGAAATGCTATAGGGTTTTCTTATTTATGTGATTTGCTGTTTGCGTATTATGTTATGAAAATATGTATGTCATGTATGTTTCTCACATAGTGTTCACATTTTCTTGTTTTTTCCCCTATTTTATTTTGCTTATGCTTTTTGGTTCTACAGGATTTTTTAAGTTATCAAGTAAAATATATCAATATGCTTCTGTGGTTTCTTCCACAGATTTTATGTTTATAAAAGCCTTTAATATCTTAAAATATAAACAAAATTTTACTTTTATTATCTTTCATTTGTGTGTATGTGTGTTTTCACTTAACTCTTAATCTGGAGTTTTTTTATGTTATTATGAAGCAGTGATCTACTATATAATTGGAATAATTAAGAAATTATCCTAACACCATTTATTGACAAATTATTTCATCACCAATGACCTTCTATACCTTTTTATATATATATATATATTTTTTAAATTATAACATTTATTTATTGTATGTTTGTTTACTGTGTCCTAGGTTCTTTATTTATTTATTTATTTATTTATTTATTTATTTTAATTTTTATTAAGCTTCAAGTGAACATTTACCATTCCAATCAGTCTGTCACATGTAGGTTTACATACATCTTACTCCCTTCTCCCACTTGCTCTCCCCCTATTGAGTCAGCCCTTACAGTCTCTCGTTTCGTGCCAATTTTGCCATCTTCCCTCTCTCTCTATCTTCCCATCCCCCCTCCAGTCAAGAGTTACCTACACACTCTCCCGTGTCCACCTGATTTAATTAGCTCACTATGCATCAGCATCTCTCTCCCCCCCACTGACCAGTCCTTTTCATGCCTGATGATTTGTCTTCGGGGATGGTTCCTGTCCTGTGCCATCAGAAGTTCTGGGGAGCATTGTCTCTGGGATTCCTCTAGTCACAATCATACCATTAGGTGTGGTCTTTTAGTGAGAATTTGGGGTCTGTATCCCATTGGTCTCCTGCTCCCTCAGGAGTTGTCTGTTGTGCTCCCTGACAGGACAGACATCGATTGTGGCCGGGCACCAACTAGTTCTTCTGGTCTCAGGATAATGTAGGTCTCTGGTTCATGTGGCCCTTTCTGTCTCTTGGGTTCTTAGTTGTCGTGTGACCTTGGTGTTCTTCCTTTGCCTTTGCTCCAGGTGGCTTGAGACCAATTAATGTATTTTAGATGGCCGCTTGTTGGCATTTAGGACCCCAGGTGCCACAATTCAAAGTGGGATGCAGAGTGTTTTCATAATAGAATTGTTTTGCCCATTGACTTAGAAGTCCCCTCAAACCAAGTTCCCCAGACCCCAGCCCCTGCTTCGCTGACCTTTGAAGCTTTCATTTTATCTCGGAAACCTCTTTACTTTTAATCCAGTCCAATTAGGCTGACCTTCCTTGTTTTGAGTGTTGTCTTTCCCTTCACCCAAAGCAGTTCCCATCTACAGATTGATCAATAAAAAGCCCTCTCCCTCCCTCCCTCCCTCCCCCCTTTGTAACCACATAAGTATGTGTTCTTCTCCGTTTTTTCTATTTCTCAAGATCTTATAATAGTGGTCTTATACAATATTTGTCCTTATGCAACTGACTCATTTCACTCAGCATAATGCCTTCCAGATTCCTCCATGTTATGAAATGTTTCAGAGATTCGTCACTGTTCTTTACCGATGCGTAGTATTCCATTGTGTGAATATACCACAATTCATTTACCCATTCGTCCGTTGATGGACATCTTGGTTGCTTCCAGCTTTTTCCTATTGTAAACAGACCTGCAATAAACATGGGTGTGCATATATCTGTTTGTGTGAAGGCTCTTGTATCTTTAGGGTATATTCCGAAGAGTGGGATTTCTGGGTTGTATGGTAGTTCTATTTCCAACTGTTTAAGATAACGCCAGATGGATTTCCAAAGTGGTTGTACCATTTTACAATCCCACCAGCAGTGTATGAGAGTTCCAATCTCTCCGCAGCCTCTCCAACATTTATTATTTTGTGATTTTTGAATTAATGCCAGTCTAGTTGGTGTCAGATGGAATCTCATCGTAGTTTTAATTTGCATTTCTCTAATGGCTAATGATCGAGAGCATTTTCTCATGTATCTGTTGGCTTCCTGAATATCTTCCTTAGTGAAATGTGTGTTCATATCCTTTGCCCACTTCTTGATTGGGTTGTTCGTCTTTTTGTGGTTGAGTTTTGACAGAGTCATGTAGATTTTAGAGATCAGGCGCTGGTCTGAGATGTCATAGCTGAATATTCTTTCCCAGTCTGTAGGTGGTCTTTTTACTCTTTTGGTGAAGTCTTTAGATGAGCATAGGTGTTTGATTTTTAGGAGCTCCCAGTTATCTGGTTTCTCTTCATCATTTTTGGTAATGTTTTATATTCTGTTTATGCCCTGTATTAGGACTCCTAGGGTAGATCCTATTTTTTCTTCCATGATTTTTATCGTTTTAGTCTTTATGTTTAGGTCTTTGATCCACTTGGAGTTAGTTTTTGTGCATGGTGTGAGGTATGGGTCCTGTTTCATTCTTTTGCAAATGGATATCCAGGTATGCCAGCACCATTTGTTAAAAAGACTATTATTTCCCCAATTGACTGACACTGGTCCTTTGTCAAATATCAGCTGCTCATAAATGGATGGATTTATATCTGGATTCTCAATTCTGTTCCATTGGTCTATGTGCCTGTTGTTGTACCAGTACCAGGCTGTTTTGACTACTGTAGCTATATAATAGGTTCTGAAATCAGATAGGGTGAGGCCTCCCACTTTCTTCTTCTTTTTCAGTAATGTTTTGCTTATCCGGGGGTTCTTTCCTTTCCATATGAAATTAGTGATTTGTTTCTCTATTCCCTTAAGGTATGACATTGGTATTTGGATTGGAAGTGCGTTATATGTATAAATGGCTTTTGGTAGAATAGACATTTTTACTATGTTAAGTCTTCCTATCCATGAGCAGGGTATGTTTTTCCACTTAAGTATGTCCTTTTGAATTTCTTGTAGCAGAGTTTTATAGTTTTCTTTGTATAGGTCTTTTACATCCTTGGTAAGATTTATTCCTAAGTATTTTATCTTCTTGGGGGCTACTGTGAATGGTATTGATTTGGTTATTTCCTCTTCGGTGTTCTTTTTGTTGATGTAGAGGAATCCAAGTGATTTTTGTATGTTTATTTTATATCCTGAGACTCTTCCAAACTCTTCTATTAGTTTCAGTAGTTTTCTGGAGGATTTCTTAGGGTTTTCCATGTATACGATCATGTCATCTGCAAATAGTGATAGCTTTACTTCCTCCTTACCAATCTGGATACCCTTTATTTCTTTGTCTAGCCTAATTGCCCTGGCTAGGACTTCAAGTACGATGTTGAATAAGAGCGGTGATAAAGGGCATCCTTGTCTGGTTCCCGTTCTCAAGGGAAATGCTTTCAGGTTCTCTCCATTTAGAGTGATATTGGCCGTTGGCTTTGCATAGATGCCCTTTATTATGTTAAGGAATTTTCCTTCAATTCCTATTTTGGTTAGAGTTTTTATCGTAAATGGGTGTTGAACTTTGTCAAATGCCTTTTCTGCATCTATTGATAAGATCATGTGATTTTTATCTTTTGTTTTGTTTATGTGATGGATTACATTAATGGTTTTTCTGATATTAAACCAGCCTTGCATACCTGATATAAATCCCACTTGATCAGGGTGTATTATTTTTTTGATGTGTTGTTGGAGTCTATTGGCTAGAATTTTATTAAGGATTTTTGCATCTATGTTCATGAGGGATATAGGTCTAAAATTTTCTTTTTTTGTAATGTCTTTACCTGGTTTTGGTATCAGGGAGATGGTAGCTTCATAGAATGAGTTGGGTAGTATTCCGTCTTTTTCTATACTTTGAAATACCTTCAATAGTAATGGTGTTAAGTCTTCTCTGAAGGTTTGGTAGAACTCTGCAGTGAAGCCATCTGCGCCAGGACTTTTTTTTGTTGGGAATTTTTTGATTACCGTTTCAATCTCTTTTTTTGTTATGGGTCTATTTAGTTGTTCTACTTCTGGATGTGTTAGTTTAGGTAAGTAGTATTGTTCCAAGAATTTATCCATTTCTTCTAGGTTTTCAAATTTGTTAGAGTACAATTTTATGTAGTAATCTGATATGATTCTTTTGATTTCATTTGGTTCTGTTGTGATGTGGTCCTTCTCGTTTCTTATTCGGGTTATTTGTTTCCTTTCCTGTTTTTCTTTAGTCAGTCTAGCCAATGGTTTATCAATTTTGTTAATTTTTTCAAAGAACCAGCTTTTGGCTTTGTTAATTCTTTCAATTGTTTTTCTGTTCTCTAATTCATTTAGTTCAGCTCTAATTTTTATTATTTGTTTTCTTCTGGTGCCTGATGGATTCTTTTGTTGCTCACTTTCTATTTGTTCAAGTTGTAGGGACAGTTCTCTGATTTTGGTTCTTTCTTCTTTTTGTATGTGTGCATTTATCGATATAAATTGGCCTCTGAGCACTGCCTTTGCTGTGTCCCAGAGGTTTTGATAGGAAGTATTTTCATTCTCGTTGCTTTCTAAGAATTTCCTTATTCCCTCCTTGATGTCTTCTATAACCCAGTCTTTTTTCAGGAGGGTATTGTTCATTTCCCAAGTATTTGATTTCTTTTCCCTAGTTTTTCTGTTATTGATTTCTAGCTTCATTGCCTTGTGGTCTGAGAAGATGCTTTGTAATATTTTGATGTTTTGGATTCTGCAAAGATTTGTTTTATGCCCTAATATGTGGTCTATTCTAGAGAATGTTCCCTGTGCGCTAGAAAAAAAAGTATATTTTGCAGCAGTTGGGTGGAGAGTTCTGTATAAGTCAATGAGGTCAAGTTGGTTGATTGTTGTAAGTAGGTCTTCCGTGTCTCTGTTGAGCTTCTTACTGGATGTCCTGTCCTTCTCCGAAAGTGGTGTGTTGAAGTCTCCTACTATATATGTGGAGGTGTCTATCTCACTTTTCAATTCTGTTAAAATTTGATTTATGTATCTTGCAGCCCTGTCATTAGGTGCGTAAATATTTAATATGGTTATGTCTTCCTGATCAATTGTCCCTTTTATCATTATATAGTGTCCTTCTTTATCCTTTGTGGTGGATTTAAGTTTAAAGTCTATATTGTCAGAAATTAATATTGCTACTCCTCTTCTTTTTTGCTTATTGTTTGCTTGATATATTTTTGTCCGTCCTTTGAGTTTTAGTTTGTTTGTGTCTCTAAGTCTAAGGTGTGTCTCTTGTAGGCAGCATATAGATGGATCGTGTTTTTTTATCCAGTCCGTGACTCTCTGTCTCTTTATTGGTGCATTTAGTCCATTTACATTCAGCGTAATTATAGATAAGTAAGTTTTTAGTGCTGTCATTTTGATGCCTTTTCATGTGTGTTGTTGGCCATTTCATTTTTCCACATGCTTTTTTGTGCTGAGACGTTTTTCTTAGTAGCTTGTGAGATCCTCATTTTCATAATGTTTAACTTTGTGTTTATTGAGTCGTTACGTTTTTCTTGGCTTTTTTCTTGAGTTATGGGATTGATATTCCTTTTTGTGGTTACCTTTTTATTTACCCCTATTTTTCTAAGTAAAACCCTAACTTGTATCCTTCTATTTCGCCTTGTATCACTCTCCATCTGGCAGTTCAATACGTCCTATATTTAGTCCCTCTTTTTGATTATTTTGATCATTTATCTATTGATTTCCATGATTTCCTGTTGTGTGTATTATTTTGTTTATTTATTTATTTATTAGAATTAGTCTTAATTTGTTTGTTTTTGTGCTTTCCCTGTTTGGGTTGCGTTGATATCAGGATGTTCTGTTTTGTGACCTTGTATTGTGCTTGTCCCTGATATTATTGGTCATCCGGCCAAACAATCTCCTTTAGCATTTCTTGCAGTCTTGGTTTAGTTTTTGCAAATTCTCTAACCTTGTGTTTATCTGTAAATATCTTAATTTCTCCTTCATATTTCAGAGAGAGTTTTGCTGGATATAGGATCCTTGGTTGGCAGTTTTTCTCGTTTAGTGCTCTGTATATGTCGTCCCATTCCCTTCTTGCCTGCATGGTTTCTGCTGAGTAGTCTGAACTTATTCTTATTGATTCTCCCTTGAAGGAAACCTTTCTTTTCTCCCTGGCTGCTTTTAAAATTTTCTGTTTGTCTTTGGTTTTGGCAAGTTTGATGATGATATGTCTTGGTGTTTTTCTTTTTGGATCAATCTTAAATGGGGTTCGATGAGCATCTTGGATAGATATCCTTTCGTCTTTCATGATGTCAGGGAAGTTTTGTGTCAGGATTTCTTCAACTATTTTCTCTGTGTTTTCTGTCCCCCCTCCCTGTTCTGGGACTCCAATCACTCGCAAATTGTCCTTCTTGATAGAGTCCCACATGATTCTTAGGGTTTCTTCATGTTTTTTAATTCTTTTATCTGATTTTTTTTCAGCTATGTTGGTGTTGTTTCCCTGGTCCTCCAGAAGTCCCAGTCTACATTCTAATTGCTCGAGTCTGCTCCTCTGACTTTCTATTGCGTTGTCTAATTCTGTAATTTTATTGTTAATCTTTTGGATTTCTACATGCTGTCTCTCTATGGATTCTTGCAACTTGTTAATTTTTCCACTATGTTCTTGAATAATCTTTTTGAGTTCTTCAACAGTTTTATCAGTGTGTTCCTTGGCTTTTTCTGCATTTATCCTAATTTCATTTGTGATATCTTTAAGCATTCTGTAAATTAGTTTTTTATATTCTGTATCTGATAATTCCAGGATTGTATCTTCATTTGGGAAAGATTTTGATTCTTTTGTTTGGGGGGTTAGAGAAGCTGTCATGGTCTGTTTCTTTATGTGGTTTGATATGGACTGCTGTCTCTGAGCCATCACTGGGAAACTAGTTTTTCCAAGTAGTCGGCTAAAAAAAAATGCAGTCAGATCCCTATCTGAATTCTCTCTCTGGCTCCGGGTATTCGGATGTTAATGGGGTCGCCTGGGGAGGGTGGGGGTGATCTGAGAGCTAGGAGTGTAGCACCACAGAATATAGAGCTGAACACCACGTTCACGCTCCCCCCCCGTTCACCAAAATCCGGGCTGGACGGGTCCCTGGCTAGGACAAGGCTTTCCTTGCTCGGAAACCTGTCACTTCCTCCTGGGGAATTCCTCCGGTGCACGCCACGGCTCGTGGGCACTGGGTGGGCGTTTCCCGCACGAGCGGGTGGGCCCGCCCCCAGGGTCTATTCAGGCAATTATAATTGGGTCCCACGGTCACGCCCCACCCGTGCGCACACCCAAAGCCCAGCGGGATGACTTCCGGGTTGAGACGCTGCTTTCCCCGTTCTGGAACCAGTCACTTCCTCCCCGGGACTTCTCCTTCCGGAGCGCCACACCTCTCGCGCGAACTGGGTTGGCGTCACCTGCACGGCCAGGTGGGCCCGCCCCCTGGGTCAATTCAGGGTAATAAAAATGGACCCCGCGCTCATGCCCTGCCCGGGCACACGCACACGCCCAGATCCCAGCGGAATGGCTCCCCGTCTGGGATGCTGCTTTCCCTGCTTTGAGACCAGACACTTCCGGGGATTTCTCCCTCTGGTGTGCCGCCCCACACGCGCGGACTGGGTGTGCGTCCTCCTGCACGAACGTGTGGGCCCCGCCCTGGGGTCACTTTAGGGAAATATAGTTGACCCCCCCCCCCGCTCATGCCCCGTCGGCTTCTCGCCTAACTCCCAGCTGGACGGCACCCCAGCTGGGACGCTGTTCTCCCCCCTCCCAGATCAGTCACTGCCTCCTGGGTGCTTCTCCCTCCGGCTGCACCTCTACGCCGCCCGCACCAACCTGCTAAACTTCCTCCCGGGATGGGTTCGGGGGGGGAAGGGGTGGGCCCCCTTTCTGTGCCATCTGCCCCCCTGGGCTCTGCCCCAGATCGGGCTCCGAAGGTCACCTGCCTGGTGCGCTGGCTCCTGGTTCTGAAAACAGTTGCTGTCTGCCCGTATTTGTTCGTTTTCCGTCTCTAAGTCTGTGCTTGTTGTTCAGAGTTCGTAGATTGTTATGTGTGTGATCGATTCCCTTGTTTTTCCGAGTCTTTGTTGCAAGAGGGATCCGCAGTAGCGTCCACCTAGTCCACCATCTCTTTATATATATTTTAAGTTTTTACATTTGTCAGGTACTGTATCTACACGACAACAGTGGATTTAGTTTTTGGTTTGGTACCAATTGTGATGAGTCCCTAGGTGCAAATAGTTAATGTGCTCATTGCTAATTGAAGAGTTGAGGGCTGGGTCTACCCATAGCACATTGGAAAAAGGCTTCACAAATATGTACATCCAAAAAAACATCCATTGAAAATCCTCTGGACCACAGTTCCACTCTGACACACGTGGGCCGCCATAAGGTGGAATCAACTCAACAGCAGCTGGCTTGGTCTTGGTTTGTTAACTACTGTATTGTACTGATCTTTCTAATTTTTGAAACTGTACTTTACTGCTTAGATTATTTCTTTTAATAATTTTTATTGTGCTTTAAGTGAAAGTTTACAAGTCAGGTCAGTCTCTCACATATAAACTTATATACACCTTACTACATACTCCCACTTACTCTCCCCCTAGTGAGTCAGCCTGCTCCCTTCTTCCAGTCTCTCCTTTCATGACTGTTTTGCCAGTTTCTAACCCCTCTACCCTCCCATCTCCCCTCCAGACAGGAGATGCCAACACAGTCTCAAGTGTCCACCTGATGCAAATAGCTCACTCCTCATCAGCGTCTCCAACCCATTGTCCAGTCCAATCAATGTCTGCTGAGTTGGCTTTGGAAATGGCTCCTGTCCTGGCCAACAGAAGGTTTGGGGACCATGACCGCCGGGATTCTTCTAGTCTTAGTCATACCATTAAGTCTGGTCTTTTTATGAGAATTTGGGGTCTGCATCCCACTGATCTCCTGCTCCCTCAGGGGTTCTCTGTTGTGCTCCCTGTCAGGGCAGTCATCAGTTGCAGCCCAGCACCATCTAGCTCTTCTGGTCTTAGGATGATGTAGTCTTTAGTTCATGTGGCCCTTTCTGTCTCTTGGGCTCATAGTTATCATGTGACCTTGGTGTTCTGCATTCTCCTTTGATCCAGGTGGGTTGAGACCAATTGATGCATCTTAGATGGCCGCTTGTTACCTTTTAAGACCCCAGACACCACACTTCAAAGTGGGATGCACAAAGTTTTCTTAATAGAATTTATTTTGCCATCTGAGTTAGATGTCCCCTGAAGTCATAGTCCCCAAACCCCCGCCCTTGCTCCACTGAACTTCAAAGTATTCAGTTTATTCAGGAAATTACTTTGCTTTTGTTCCAGTACAGTTGTGCTGACCTCCCCTGTATTGAGTGTTGTCCTTCACTTCACCTAAAGTAGTTCTTATCTACTATCTAATCAGTAAATAACACTCTCCCGCTGTCCCTCCCTCCCCCTTCTCCTAACTATAAAAGAATGTGTTCTTCTCAGTTTAAACTATTTCTCAAGATCTTATAGTAGTGGTCTTATACAATATTTGTCCTTTTGCATCCGACAAATTTCACTCAGCATAATGCCTTCCAGGTTCCTCCATGTTATAAAATGCTTCACAGATTCATCAGTGTTCTTTATTGATGCAACGTATTCCATTGTGTGAATATACCATAATTTATTTATCCATTCATCCATTGATGGACACCTTGGTTGCTTCCAGCTTTTTGCTATTGTAAACAATGCTGCAATAAACATGGGTGTGCATATATCTGTTTGTGTAAAGGCTCTTATTTCTCTAGGAGATATTCTGAGGAGTGGGATTTCTGTTTTTTTTTTTTTTTTTTCTGATAGTTCTATTTCGAGCTTCTTAAGGAAATGCCAGATTGATTTCTAAAGTGGTTGTACCATTTGAAATACCCACCAGAAGTGTATAAGTGTTCCAATCTCTCCACAGCCTCTCCAATATTTATCATTTTATGATTTTTGGATTAATGCCAGCCTGCTTGGAGTGAGATGGAATCTCATCATAGTTTTCATTTGCATTTCTCTAAAGGCTAATGATCGAGAGCATTTCCTCATGTATTTGCTAGCCGCCTGAATATCTTCTTTAGTGAAGTGTGTGTTCATATCCTTTGCCCAATTCTTAATTGGGTTGTTTGTCTTTTTGTGGTTGAGTTTTAACAGAATGATATAGATTTCAGAGATCAGGCCCTGGTGGTAGATGTCATAGCTGAAAATTTTTTCCCAGTCTGTAGGTGGTCTTTTTACTCCTTTGGCGAAGTCTTTAGATGAGCATAAGAGTTTGATTTTGAGGAGCTCCCAGTTATCAGGTTTCTCTTCATCATTTTTGGTAATGTTTTGTATTCTGTTTATGCCTTGTATTAGGGCTCCTAATGTTGTCCCTATTTTTTCTTCCATGATCTTTATCATATTAGTCTTTATGTTTAGGTCTTTCATCCATTTGGAGTTAGTTTTTGTGCATGGCATAAGGTATGGGTCCTGTTTCATTTTTTTGCAGATAGATATCCAGTTATGCCAGCACCATTTGTTAAAAAGACTATCTTTACCCCGATTAACTGACACTGGGCCTTTGTCAAATATCAGCTGCTCATATGTGGGTGGATTTATATCTGGGTTCTCAACTCTGTTCCATTGGTCTATGTGCCTGTTTTTGTACCAGTACCAGGCTGTTTTGACTACCGTGGCTGTATAATAGGTTCTGAAATCAGGTAGAGTGAGGCCTCCCACTTTCTTCTTCTTTTTCAGTAATGCTTTCCTTATCCGGGGCTACTTTCCCTTCCATACGAAGTTGGTGATTTGTTTCTCCACTACATTAAAAAATGTCGTTGGAATTTGGATAGGAAGTGCATTGTATATATAGATGCCTTTTGGTAGAATAGGCATTTTTGCTATGTTAAGTCTTCCTATCTTTGAGCAAGCTATGTTTTTCCACTTCTGTAGGTCCCTTTTAGTTTCTTGCAGTAGTGATTTCTAGTTTTCTTTGTATAGGTCTTTTACATCTTTGGTAAGATTTGTTCATAAATATTTTTTCTTCTTGGGGGCTACCATGAATAGTATTGATTTGGTGATTTCCTCTTCGATGTTTTTTTTGTTGGTGTAGAGGAATCCAACAGATTTTTGTATGTTTATCTTGTATCCCTATACTCTGCTGAACTCTTCTATCAGTTTCACTAGTTTTCTGGAAGACTCCTTAGGGTTTTCTGTGTATAAGATCATGTCATCTGCAAATAGAGATAATTTTACTTCTTCCTTGCCAATCTGGATGCCATTTTTTTCTTTATCTAGCCTAATTGCTCTGGCTAGGACCTCCAGCACAATGTTGAGTAAGAGTGGTGATAAAGGGCATCCTTGTCTGTTTCCCGATCTCATTGGGAATGCTTTCAGGCTCTCTCCATTTAGAGTAATGTTGGCTGTTGGCTTTGTATAAATGCCCTTTATTATGTTGAGGAATTTTCCTTCTATTCCTATTTTGCTTAGGGTTTTCATCATGAATGGGTGTTGGACTTTGTCAAATGCCTCTTCTGCATCAATTGAAAAAATCATCTGGTTTTTGTCTTTTGTTTTATTTATGTGGTGGATTACGTTAATTGTTTTTCTAATATTGAACCAACGTTGCATACCTGGTATAAATCCCACTTGGCTGTGGTGGATTATTTTTTTGATATGTTGTTGAATTCTATTGTCTAGAATTTTGTTGAGGATTTTTGCATCTATGTTTATGAGGGATATAGGTCTGTAATTTTCTTTTTTTGTGGTGTCTTTGCCTGGTTTTGGTATCAGGGACATGCTGGCTTCATAGAATGAGTTAGGTGGTATTCCATCATTCTGTATGCTTTGAAATACCTTTAGTAGTAGTGGTGTTAACTCTTCTCTGAAAGTCTGGTAGAGCTCTGCAGTTAAGTTGTCCAGGCCAGGGCTTTTTTTTGTTGGGGGTTTTTTGATTACCTTTTCCATCTCTTTTTTTGTTTTGGGTCTATTTAGTTGTTCTACTTCTGATTGTGTTAGTTTAGGTAGGTAGTGTGTTTCTAGGGATTTCATCCATTTCTTCTAGGTTTGCAAATTTGTTAGAGTAAAATTTTTTATAATAATCTGATATGATTCTTTTAATTTCAGTTGGGTCTGTTGTGATGTGGCCCATCTCATTTCTTATTCGGGTTATTTCTTTCCTTTCCTGTGTTTCTTTAGTCAGTGTGGCCAATGGTTTATCAATTTTGTTAATTTTTTCAAAGAACCAGCTTTTGGCTGTCTTAATTCTTTCAATTGTTTTTCTGTTCTCTAATTCATTTAATTCTGCTCTAATTTTATTATTTGTTTTATTCTGGTGCCTGACAGATTCTTTTGTTGTTCGCTTTCTATTTGTTCAAGTTGTAGGGACAGTTCTCTGATTTTGGTTCTTTCTTCTTTTTGAATGTGTGCATTTATCGATATAAATTTACCTCTGAGCTCTGCTTTTGCTCTGTCCCAGAGGTTTTGATAGGAAGTGTTTTCATTCTCGTTGCATTCTATGAATTTCTTTATTCCCTCCTTAATGTCTTCTATAACCCAGTCTATTTTGAGCAGGGTATTGTTCAGTTTCCAAATATTTGATTTCTTTTCCCTGGTTTTTCTGTTATTGATTCCTGCTTTTATGGCCATATGGTCTGAGAAGATGCTTTGTAATATTTCTGTTTTTTGGATTCTGCAAAGTTTTGTTTTATGACCTAATATGTGATCTATTCTAGAGAATGTTCCATGTGCACTAGAAAAAAAAGTATACTTTGCAGCTGTTGGGTGGAGTGTTCTGTATAAATCTACGAGATCAAGTTGGTTGATTGTAGCAATTAGATCTTCAGTGTCTCTATCGAGCTTCTTACTGGAAGTCCTATCCTTCTCCGAAAGTGGTGTGTTGAAGTCTCCTACTATAACTGTGGAGGTGTCTCTCTCATTTTTCAATTCTATTAATGTTTGTTTTGTGTATCTTGCAGCCCTGTCATTGGGTGCATAAATATTTAATATGGTTACATCTTCCTGGTCAATTGTCCCTTTAATCATTATGTAGTGTCCTTCTTTATCCTTTGTGGTGGATTTAACTTTAAAGTCTCTTTTGTCAGGAATTAATATTGCCATTCCTGATCTTTTTTGATTGTTGTTTGCTTGATATATTTTCTTTCAATCCTTTGAGTTTTAGTTTGTGTCTCTAAGTCTGAAGTATGTCTCTTCTAGGCAGCATATAGACGGACCATGTTTTTTTATCCAGTCTGAGACTGTCTATCTTTTATTGGTGCATTTAGTTGATTTACATTCAGTGTAAATATAGATAAGTATGAGTTTAGTGCTGTTATTTTCATGTCTTTTTGTGTGTGTTGTTGACAATTTCCTTTTTCCACTTACGTTTTTGTACTGAGAAGCTTTTCTTTGTAAATTGTGTGTTCCTCATTTTCGTAGTAGTTGAATTAATTTTTGCTGAGTCATGTTTTTCTTGGTTTTTACTTTGAATTATGGAATTGTTAGATCTCTTTGTGGTTACCTTATTATTTACCCCTATTTTTCTAAGTAAAAACCTAATTTGTATCATCCTGTATCACATTGTTTTCCTCTCCATATGGAAGATCCATGGCTCCTGTATTTAGTTCCTCTTTTTTGATTATTGTAATCTTTTACGTAATGACTTCAATGATTCCCTGTTTTGAGCATTTTTTTCTTTTTAAAATTGATCTACTTTGTTTTTGTGATTTCCCTATTTGAGTTGGTATCAGGATGTTCTGTTCTGTGACCTTGTGTTGTGCTGGTATCTGATATTATTGATTTTCTGAACAATTTTCTTTAGTAATTCTTGTAGCTTTGGTTTGGTTTTGCAAATTCTCTCAGCTTGTGTTTATCTGTAAATGTTTTAATTTCACCTTCATATTTGAGAGACAGTTTTGCTGGATAAGATGATTTTGGCTGGCAGGTTTTCTCCTTCAGTATTCTATATATGTGATCCCATTGCCTTCTTGCCTGCATGGCTTCTGCTGAGTAGTCTGAACTTATTCTTATTGATTCTCCTTTGTAGGTGACTTTTCCTTTATTCCTGGCTGCTTTTAAAATTTTCTCTTTATCTTTGGTTTTGGTAAGTTTGATGATAATATGCCTTGGTGATTTTCTTTTTGGATCAATCTTGTATGGGGTTCGATGAGCATCTTGGATAGATATCCTTTTGTCTTTTATGATGCCAGGGAAGTTTTCTGCCAAAAGGTCTTCAACTATTCTGTTTGTATTTTCTGTTATCCCTCCCTATTTTGGAACTCCAATCACATGCAAGTTATTCTTCTTGATAGAGTCCCACATGATTCTTAGAGTTTCTTCATTTTTTAAAATTCTTTTATCTGATTTTTCTTCAACTACATTAGTGTCAAATGCCTTATCCTCCAACTCCCCCACTTTGCATTCCAATTCCTCGGTTCTGCTCCTCTGACTTCCTTTTGAGTTGTCTAATTTTACTGTTGATCTTTTGGATTTCTGAATGCTGTCTCTCTATGGATTCTTGCAGCTTATTAATTTTTCCACTACGTTCTGATTAATCTTTTTGATTTCTTCAACTGCTTTATCAGTGTGTTCTTTTGCTTTTTCTGTTGATTGCCTTATTTCATTTCTGAGGTCATCTCTGATGTCTTGAAGCATTCTGTACATTAGTTTTTTTATATTCTGCATCTGGCAATTCCAGGAGTGGATCTTCATTTGGGAAAGACTTTGATTCTTTAATTTGGGGTTTTGTAGAAGCGATCATGGTGTGCTTCTTTATGTGATTTGATACTGACTGCTGTCTCCGAGTCATCTATAAGATATTCTAAAGATTTATATTTGCTCACTGAGTCTTATCTTCTTGTTTTGTTTTGTTTCAATATGGTGGATGGGCTCCTAGATTGTGCTGCCTTGATTGCTGTAGCTTTTGAATCACTTATGTCCTATTACCAGGTGGTTTGAGCTGTTACCAGATATAAAAGCCTAAGAGTCTATTTACTATTCTTGAATAGAATCAGCTTAGGTATTGAGATTTTGGGTCACCAAGTGTGTGGTGTAGACTGTCATCTATTCACTTAGAGGAGTAGTGGTGATAGTTGTGTGCACCAGATTCTAGTAGCGGCAGGGGGCCACAGTCCAAGGAGGGCAGGATGCTGACAGCTTTCCCTCACGTGCCAGTGAGGTAGGTGTGTCTCTGTTCCTAAAGCAGTTTGGTGGGTGGGCTCTGCAGCTGTATTTTAGGCACCCAATGCTTGTACCTCTAAAGATTGGTAGGCGTTGATATCCTCAGACCACTTTAGTGGGTGGTTAGGTGGTTTGGGTGGAACTTCAGCCCTCAGTTCTCTGCTGTGAATCAGTGAGGTCTCTGTTTAATAGTTAGAGAGGTATCAGAGCTTGAAAACTTATCTTTCCACTGCTCCACTAAAACAATTACAGTCAGATCTCTATCAGAATTGCCTTTGCATTATAATAGCCACCGTGTTCCCTGTAGAGATGAAGACCAAAGACTGTGGATCTCATATACTTTGCGGGAGCTGGTTTTGCATTTTTGTTCCAGTTTAGGGAAGTCAGGGCAGGAATTTTTTCCCACTGGGTTGTTAGTAGCTGCTTCTCTGAGGCCAGGAGAATGGGTTAGGGAAAAAAAAAATCCACAGAGCACTTCATTCCCTAGCCCAGGAAATTCCAATGTTAATGAAGCTGTCTGGGGCAGGGAGGGGAGGGATCAGATAGAAAGGGGAGAGTAGCACCCAGAAATATAGACAAAGTTGCTTATCTTGCTTGATGATGACTGTTTTATCTGAGATTCGACAGGGGTGTGTAGTCTGTGTATGCTGGCTGGGTTGAGATTGCCCCAGAGGGCCAGGCCTGCATCCAGTGTTTGCACCATCTCAGGAAGCTGTGATCAGCTCCTCCACTCCTAGTCCAAAGCCCAGCACCAAGGTTTTCTGGCTGGAGCGCCGCACTCCAGGCCCTAAAAGCCATCGCTGCTTTCTGGTGATTTCTTCTCCTGTCAGCCATGTCATTGTGCAGCCTGCATGCACTGGCTGGGTTTCCCCCCCAGGTTATTTCAGGGTGCTAGGGCTGCATCCTGTGCTTGCGCCATCTCAGAAAGCCCTCTCAGCTCCTCTGCACTTTGTCCAAAACCCGGCACCAAGGTTTTCTGACTGGAATGCTGGCTCCTGGCTCCAAAAACAGTCGCTTCCTCCCGGTGGTTGCTCATTCTCTTGTCAGCCACGTCAGTGTGCAGGCTGCTTGCACTGGCTGAATCTCTACTGAGGTTATTCCAGGGTGTTAGGGGTTAAGGCTGTGTGCCATGCTTGCCCCATCTCAGTAATCCGCAATCAGCCCCACTTCTCTGGCCCAGAGAAACGTGAGGGCTCAAGGCTGCGCCATGGGTCACTGGTTCCAGAAGTGGTTGCTGCTTTAGGGTGTGGCTTTTGGCCCCCTTGTCACTCAGGTTAACTCTTTAGTTCTGTGTTTGATGATCAGGGTTTGTAGAGTGTCATGTATGTGATTGATTCACTTGTTTTTTCGAGTCTTTGTTGCAAGAGGGATCCACAGTAGCTTCTATCTAGTCAGCTATCTTGGCCCCACCTCTCTTAGATTATTTTAATATGTTATTTCCTATTTATATGTGTTAAAAATGGACTTTCACCTTTCTTATTTCTAAAAGTTATTTTATAAATATTTGCCTATTAATTTATCCTTGTTAAAATCCTCTGAATCACTTTGTTATATTTCAAAAATGATAGTATTAACAAAAATGTGTTGTATTTCTTATTAGAATAGCATTTATTTTATCTTTGATTTGAAAATAATTGACATCTTTATAAAACAATTCTCATCTAGGAATACACAAGGCCCTTTGATTTAGTTAGGTTTTCAGTTAACGTTCTCTATTAAGTTATGTTTTGTGCATGCATGTGCTTAAATCTATGTGTCTGTCAGTTTGTCAAACTGTGGGGGCTTGCATGTTGCTGTGATGCTGGAAGCTATGAAACTGGTTTTCAGATACCAGCAGTGTCACCCATGGAGGACAGGTTTCAGCTGAGCTTCCAGAGTAAAACAGACTAGGAAGAAGAACCAGGAAGTCTACTTCTGAAAAGCATTAGCCAGTGAAAACCTTAGGAATAGCAGCAGAACATTGTCTGATAGAGTGCTGGAAGATGAGCCCCCAAGGTTCGAAGGCACTCAAAAGATGAATGGTGATGAGCTACCTCCTTAAAGTAGAATCGACCTTAATGACGTGGATGGAGTAAAGCTTTGGGACCTTCATTTGCTGATGTGGCATGGCTCAAAAAAGAAACAGCTGCAAACATCCATTAATAATTGGAACATAGAATGTTTGAAGTATGAATCTAGGAAAATTGGAAATAGTAAAAAATGAAATGGAACACATAAACATCGGTATCCTAGGCATTAGTGAGCTGAAATGGACTGGTATTGGCCATTTTCAATCGGACAATCACGTAGTCTACTATGCTCGGAATGACAACTTGAACAGGAATGGTGTTGCATTCATCGTCCAAAAGAACATTTCCAGATCTATCCTGAAGTACAATGCTGTCAGTGATAGGATAATATCCATACTCCTACAAGGAAGACCAGTTAATACAACTACTATTCACATTTATGCACCAGCCACTAGGGCCAAAGATGAAGAAATAGAAGATTTTTATCAGCTGCTACAGTCTGAAATTGATCCAACATGCAATCTAGATTCATTGATAATTACTGGTGATTGGAATGGGAAACTTGGAAACAAAGAAGAAAGATCAGTGGCTGGAAACAATGGCCTTGGTGATAGAAGCAATGCTGGAGATCGAATGATAGAATTTTGCAAGACCAACGACTTCTTCATTGCAAATACCTTCTTTCACCAACATAAATGGTGACTGTGCATATGGACCTCTCCAGATGGAACACACAGAAATCAAATTGACTACATCTGTGGAAAGAGATGATGGAAAATCTCATCATCAGTCAGAAAAGGCCAGGGCCCTACT
The DNA here is from genome assembly GCF_024166365.1 of Elephas maximus indicus. Taxonomy (NCBI): domain Eukaryota; kingdom Metazoa; phylum Chordata; class Mammalia; order Proboscidea; family Elephantidae; genus Elephas; species Elephas maximus. Next base: position 207,742,484 of record NC_064820.1, read on the forward strand.
GCAGAAAAGACCATCGACTGCTCATATGCAAGTTTAAGCTGAAACTGAAGACAATCAGAGCAAGTCCACGAGAGCCAAAATACGACCTTGAGTACCTCCCACCTGAATTTAGAGACAATCTGAAGAATAGATTTGATGCATTGAACACTAGTGACCAAAGACCAAACGAGTTGTGGAATGACATCAAGGACACTATCCATGAAGAAAGCAAGAGGTCTTTGAAAAGACAGAAAAGAAAGAAAAGGCCAAGATGGATATCAGAGGAGACTCTGAAACTTTATCTCAAAGGTTGAGCAGCTAAAGCAAAAGGAAGAATTGATGAAGTAAAAGAATTAAACAGGAAATTTCAAAGCGCTTCTCGAGAAGACAAAGTAAAGTATTATAATGACATGTGCAAAGAGCTGGAGATGGAAAACCAAAAGGGAAGACCATGCTAAGCATTTCTCAAGCTGAAAGAACTGAAGAAAATATTCCAGTCTCAAGTATCAATAGTGAAGGATAATTGTTTTCACTGTTGCTACATGAGACTTGAATATACTACAGGGAAAATATTAAACTCTGCAGGAAGCATCAAAAGAAGACAGAAGAAATACACAGAGTCATTATACCAAAAATAATTAGTCGATGTTTAACCATTTCAAGAGGTGGCATATGATCGGGAACCGATGGCACTGAATGAAGGAGTCCTATCTTCTCTGAAGACATTGGTGAAAAACAGCACTCCAGGAATTGATGGAATATTAATTGAGATGTCTGAACAAACAGATGCAGCTCTGGAGGTGCTCACTCGTCTATTGCAAGAAATAAGGAAGACAGCTTCCTGGCCAACTGACAGGAAGAGATCCATATTTATGCCTATTCCCCAGAAAGGTGATCCAACCAAATGGAAATTATAGAACAATGTCATTAATATCACATGCAAGCAAAATTTTGCTAAAGATCATTCAAAAGTGGCTGCAGCAGTATACCAACAGGCAACTGCCAGAAATTCAGGCTGGTTTCAGAAGAAGATGTGGAACCAGGGATATCATTGCTGATGTCAGATGGATCCTGGCTGAAAGCAGAGAATACCAGAAGGGTGCTTACCTGTGTTTTATTGACTATGCAAAGGCATTTGACTGTGTGGATCATAACAAATTATGGATAACTTTGCAAAGAATGAGAATTCCAGAACACTTAATTGTGCTCATGAGGAACCTTTACATAGATCAAGGGACAGTTGTTTGGACAGAACAAGGGGATACTCATTGGTTTAAAGTCAAGAAAGGCCAGCGTCAGGGCTATATTCTTTCACCATACCTATTCAATCTGTATGCTGAGCAAATAATCTGAGAAGCTGGATTATATGAAGAAGAACAGGGCATCAGGATTGGAGGAAGACTCATTAACAACCTGCATTATGCAGATGACAAAACCTTGCTTGCTGAAAGTGAAGAGGACTTGAATCACTTACTAATGAAGATCAAAGACCACAGTCTTCAGTATGGATTGCACCTCAACATAAAGAAAACAAAAATCCTCACAACTGGAACAATGAGCAACACCATGATGAATGGAGAAAAGGTTGAAGTTGTCAAGGATTTCATTTTACTTGGATCCACAATCAACCGCCATGGCAGCAGCAGTCAAGAAATCAAAAGATGCATTGCACTGGGTAAATCTGCTGTAAAGGACCTCTTGAAAGTGTTGAAGAGCAAAGATGTCACCTTGAACACTAAGGTGCCCCTGACCCAAGCCATGGTATTTTCAGTCGCGTCATACGCATACAAAAGCTGGACAATGTATAAGGAAGAGTGAAGAAGAATTGATGCCTTTGAATTGTGGTGTTGGCGAAGAGTATTGAATATACCATGGATTGCCAAAAGAACAAACAATTCTGTCTTGGAAGAAGTACAAACAGAATGCTCCTTAGAAACAAGGATGGTGAGACTGCGTCTTACATACTTTGGACATGTTGTCAGGAGGGATTGTCCCTGGAGAAGGACATCATGCTTGGCAGGGTACAGGGTCAGCAGAAAAGTGGAAGACCCTCAAGAAGGTGGATTGACACAGTGGCTGCAACAATGAGCTCGAGTATAACAATGATTGTAAGGATGGCTCAGGACCAGGCAGTGTTTCTTTCTGTTGTGCATAGGGTCGTTATGAGTCGGAGCCAACTCGACGACACGTAACAACAACATATGTGTGTGTTCTGTATATTTCTCAAAATTATTCCTTTTTTTAATACTTTGCTTCTTCATTTCTGTTTGTCAGTGTTTATTTCTGACAAACTGGAAAGCTGTTGATTTTTAACTATTATTTTATTTTTGAATCTCACCAACCTACAACCTGTAATTTGTAAATACCTTTGCGGAAGATCACCTTGTGTTTACACAGTCATCAAATGCACAATATAAACAGTTTATCTCCTTTATTTTACAAACTTAAGACTTTTATTTTAATTTGCTTTATATGTCTGGAAATTCTAAAACTACATCAACCAACATATGTGGAAATGAGCCTTCTCATCCTGTGCTCGATTTCAAATCTAATGCACACGTACATCCTTATGCCTGAATCTTTCCTTAATATGAGACAGATACAGCTCATTACTCTAAGGAATTACCCTATATGATTGGTCATCCCATGAGAGTTTGTATCAGCAGTGATGGCTGAATTAAACCTCTTGTTGTCATGGAATGAATTCTGTCCCCCAAAATATGTGTCACCTTTCTAGGCCATGATTCCTAGTTTTTTTTTTTTTTTTTTATGTAATTATCGTCCTTTTTGTGATCTGATGTAATTATTCTCCATTTTATAATATTCTGCAGCTATCCTCCATTTTATACGTTGTAAATCCTAAAACCTCTATGAGGCAGGTTTAGGGAGTGGTGCGTCTTGAGTCACACACTTAATTAAGTCACCACTGTTACTCAAGTCACACTTGAGTCACACCTTTTACAAGTGATAAAAGGGGAAAGAAGTTAGCAGAGGAGAAGGGAGAAGGGACCTCACTACCACCAGGAAACAAGAGCAGGGAGAAGAGCATGTCCTTTGGACATGGGGTCCCTGCACTAAACCCAGGGGAAGATGGATGACAAGACACATGGAGATTTCCAAGGAATGTTGGGCCCACAGATGTAGAGTGGAGACAAGGACCTTCCCCTGGAGCTGACAGAGAAAGCTTTCCTCTAGAGATAGCACCCTGAATTAGAATTTCTAGCCTCCTAAACCATAAACCATAAACCATGAGAGAATAAATTTCTGTTTGTTAAAGCCATCCACTTGTGGTATTCCTGTTATAGCAGCACTAGATAACTAAGACACTTGGTAATCATTTTTTGCAGCTTCTGTGTGTATACCTTCACAGTCTGCAATCTACTCCTCCACTCAAAGGTGGTCCTGTGCTTATCATGTGGAAACATGGACTTGTTAAAAATTATTTTACCTGTTATACATTTCTGAAGAATTCTCTATTCCTTTTCTAATTTTTCACATACAATTTACTTTCAAACCTGTAGTAGGATATTAATATTATGTCCTTCCTCTATTAAAAAAAAAAAAATTTTTTTTTTTATATCATAGTGTAATTAACAACAACAAAATAAATTATCTGTGTGAGGGGTAATGAGAAGAGAGATAAGGGGAATGTAAAGAAAAAAAAGCTTGAATATTATAAATATCAAAGGCAACCTCCTTTGTTAAGCACAGCTAAAAACAATTGGAAATAATAAGTACTATTGCATATATCAGAAACCCTGGTGGCATAATGGTTAAGTGCTACAGCTGCTAACCAAGAGGTCGACAGTTCAAATCCACCAGGCACTCCGTGGAACTTCTAAGGGGAAGTTCTACTCTGTCCTATAGGGTTGCTATGAGCCAGAATCGACTCGACGGCAGTGGGCTTTTTGGGTTTTGGGTATTGCATACATCATTTTACTTGATATTCAAAACCTTTCAAGGAATAAGATACATTAACTCAAATTTTACAGAAGAGGGAATTGGGCAGCAGAAACGTTACATGATTGACAGAAATTCACATGGTCTTTAAATGTGGAGCTGACCTTGATGCCCAGTTCTCAAGGCTCAGTCCCTTCTAATTTTTGGGTTCATTGAGTTTCTTCTACTTCACTGTCTTCCACGTTGGAAATGCTCCCTCTCATCAACTGGGACATAGTGTACTCTAAGCCAGTCTGATGAAGCTGAAGGAGATGAGAGCTTCCAGAGAGAGAGCCTGGGGAAATCTACCCCATCAATTTGCAAGAGATGGCCCTGCTCCATTAGATGGGAATATCTGCTTTCCTGAAAAACAACTGAGTGAAAGTCAAAGCATCCAATGGTGGACTGTTACATCTCATTAAAGATTTTAGTCTAACATCCTGGGTTTTAACAACTGGGTATAATACTTCCAGTCCTGTAGAGAAGAAAACCACCACCTGTCATTTTGTCGTGCTGGAATGGCTTACATGTTGCTGTGTTGATGGAGGTTATGCCACTGGTACTTGAAATACCAGGAGGGTCACCTAAGGTGGACAGGTTTCAGTGGAGCTTCCAGATTAAAACCAGGAAAAAAGACCTGGAAACCTGTTTCTGAAAATTAGAGAATGAAAACCTTATGGGTCACAAGAGAGCATTGTCCAACTTGATTGTTTCGGATGCATCATAAGAAGGGGTCAATTACTAGAGGAGGACATAGTGTTTGGTGAAGTAGAGAGCAAGGGAAACCCTTGATGAGATGGTTTGCCAAAATAGCTGCAATGGTGGACTCAAACACGCCAGTGATTGTGAGGATGATGCAGGACTGGGTAACGTTTTATTCTGTTGTGCATAAAGTTGCCATGACTCAGAGTCAACTTGACAGCAACAATCTGTATATCTGTCTGTTGGTCTGTCTATCTGCCTGTCTGCCTGTCTACTTATTTTCCAAAGGGAAAATAGTGTTGTTCACTATTTATTTGGAAGGAAAATGTTAATATAAATATTCCCACTACAATTGAGAAGTCTAATAATCATAAACCTAACCTCAAGACTTGGAGAAGCAGCTTTAAAGTGATTACTAAAACTTGCCAGTTAGTGGGGCACTTCCTTCTCATCTACCCTTCAATGTGTCTTCCAAAGTAACAGTTATTTGCAACACAACAAAAATAACATCATAGAATCCTTGCCCCTTTAGGTGAAGCCATTTAATTTCTGCAAAATACATGTGACTTATTTTGTTTCAACCTCCAAATTTAGATAAAAGAGGAATGTTTTCATTTTCTACCCAAAGAAGGGCTATCTGAATATTCTAAGTCTTGGCGTAACTGTATGGAGGCATTCCCTTTGAGGTTTACGCCAGTTCAGTCTCTATGTACTTCAAATTTCTATATCCCTGAAACTTGCATAAACTTTATCGATGGAGAGTTTAAACAATGTGATCAAAATCACTTGGATATTCAGTTTCTGTGAGGCTAAACACCCACTAAAGTTGACAAAAGTATATAAAAGTAACCAGATATTTGGGGAACAATATATACAAGAAGTACAGAGAAGTGGTATAAGAGAAGAACTGGAATGAAGGGAAGCAAAGAAGAAATAAACATCAGTGGTGTTTACGGAACACTGGCATTATTCACGTGTAAATGTTCTGATGACTAGATTTTTGACAAATTTTGATGAAAGTACTGCTGATATACCTCTTAACACAACTGGCATTGGTGGTTGCTTCCTGCATTGTCCACAATATCCACACCTAAAATAATAGAACCCACACTCCCTTGACAAGGTGTAAAGAATTCAGACGGTCATAGCTATTCCTTTGTTTCACCACAGGCCCCATTACATCTTGCCAAAACCCTTCTCAAGGCCCCCATCACATCCCTGTTCCTCAGGCTGTAGATTATGGGGTTTAACAAGGGGTGAGGATGGTGTAAAAGGCAGAGAAGATCTTATCTTTGATTGGGGTGTGATAGGACTGAGGAGGCATGTAAGTGTATAAAGCAGCCCCATAGAACAGCGTCACCACCATTATATGCGAAGAACAGGTGGTGAAGGCCTTCTTCTTCCCTTCTGCTGACTTCATTTGATGCACAGTGATGAGAATCTGGGCATAGGAAGCAATCACCATGGAGAACGGGATAAGCAGCATCATGACACAACAGGTATACATCACCATTTCATAGGCAGCTTTGTTGCCACACGCCAGTCTCAGCATGGTGGGAGCCTCACAGAAAAAGTGATTGATCTTGTGGGATGTGCAGAACGGGAGGCTCATGGTGAGGGGGGTGAGGAGGAAACTGTCCAAAGCACCCCCAAACCAAGAGCTGGCCAAAATTATCCAACAGACCCGTCTGCTCATAAGGACAGGATAGTGGAGTGGGTCGCAGATGGCTACATAGCGGTCATGGGCCATGAGCCCCAGCAGGAAGAATTCTGCCCCCACAAAGCCCATGTAGAGGAAGTACTGGGATGTGCAAGCAATGAAGGAGATGATCCCCTTTCCCAAAACATAATCAACCAGCATCTTGGGCACAATCGTGGAGATATACATCATATCAATGAAAGAGAGGTGGCTAAGTAGGAAGTACATGGGAGTGTGGAGGTGAGGATCTATGTGGATCAGGAAGATCATGACCCCATTAGTTACGATGGCCATGAAGAAGATGGCACAAATGGAACTAAAAAGGAAGCTTGAGGCTTTATTGTGTGGGAAGAGCCCAATGAGGGTAAAGCCACTAAACAAGGTCCTGTTATCTTCATCCATTACGGTTGATTTTGACCTGGAGGCATAAGAAGAGAAGTATAGCATTAATGAAAACTGCTGTAGATAAAATTAATTTTTAAGATCTCTGCATAAGAATTATTAGATTAAAATTATTTTTATAACCAATATTAAGAATTTTGGGGAGAGTGTTGATTTGTAGCTCCTTTCTTGTCTATTTCTTCTAGTTGAAGTGCAGTCAGGGATGAATTATCTAATAAGGAAGGTACACAGGAGCTTACTTGTGGTTATTTACTAATCTGTAGTACACAATTTCATCTATTTTTCACCATATCTTTGATGTGGTTAAACCCTTGTGCACTACAGATTAGTAAATAAACACAAGCCCCTGTTTTTCCTTGTTTACTGGTTAATCCGCCTCTGATTGCAATTTCAAAGTTAAGTCCACATAGCACAAAAATGAATGAAAATTTGTCAGTCGCTGCTTGCTTTAAGGGAGTTAAATTATTTTTGCACAAATCTGGGTCCCAGAAATGATTCTTCACTTGGATTTGGATATTTAAATTGTGGACAAAACAGCAAAAACAATTGATTCAATCAATTCAAATAATCAAACATCTCAGTATGAGGCTTGATTGAATTTGAGAATTTTCAGGACAACTTCGAAATTGATCACCCTCATCTAGAAGTAACTATTACATTGTAGGCACCACTGAAAAGGACGGTGAATTGTATCTAGCATAATCCGACTGATCATTAAAAAAAATAAATAAATCATTAACCACCCTTATTTGATCTTTCACTCATTGTTGATTTTTGTCACTCATTCCCACACCCAATCAGTATTTATGGGGATTCCTTTACTCATTGTTCTAAGCTCTGAAGATGCTGTCCTACTTGACTTACATTCTAGTTGTGGGAGAAAGACAGTAAACAAATTACGAAGAAGTAAAGAATGCTTCTAGATAACACATTTTTAAAAATACAATGAAGGATGACAAAACGAGCAGGCACATGAAGATTTTGACAGAAGGGCATTCCTGCAGGATGAAGAGTAGATGTAAGACCCCTAAACGAGTAGCAGCTTGTTATGTTCAGGAAACAAAAGACCCTGTAGGCACAGCACTGTGAATAAGAGGGCAGTGATGTGTCAGTAGTCACCTCTGTAAGACTTGTAGGACAGTGTAAGGAGGTCTCCATTATTTATGTATTATCAGTAATCTGGAGTTGCTGTTGACAATCCGTAGCAATTTGTTTACCACTTAAATGTGTTCAGTCTGATTTTTGTTTGTTTGCCTTTTCTTGTGTTCATTTTGTATATTTGTGTCAATTTTTTTATGATTTTACATTTTCATGGCCTTGAAGTATGTACATGAGGGAAACATACATCTGAGTCGGCCTGGGGCCATTTGTATTGTCCCAGCATCCATTGTATTTAACATTTGTCCTGCCTCCTTTCATTCTCAAAGGTGTCATGGTTTCGGAAAAGTCTCTGACAGCAGAGGGACTCCTATGCTTTGAGCAGGGTATTTGCATCCTGAATATAAACGAGAACAGGAAAACACATTTCAAAATACCATTAGTTTCATTTTTCTTCAAAGGTAAATGTGATTTTTTAATTGTTGGGACATAATGTTAATGATTGTATGTTACCCTAAGAAGAGGCAGGTGATACAGTCAGAAGTAAACACAAGTGGCAGCCAGTTTTCTAGTCCAGGAACAATATTTTTTAGCAGGGGATCTCTGTGCTGACTCTCGACTCTGAAATACTTCAGCTAAGAATACCTAGTTCCAGTACTAACAAGCAGTGTGTCCTAATGCAAGTTAATTACAATCTTAGAGCCAGTTCCCTGGTCTATAATTAAGCCTTTGGTGACCCAATCATTTTCTGTATTGAATTTTTTGTTGATACCATGTGTTTTCATTAATGGAAGCATTCTCAATCATTGAGTGTGTCTGAATTTTTGTTAGTGGTAAGCCTACCTTATGTGTTAAGTGGGGCATATGAAGTACCACTAATTATATCCAGAGTCCCCACTAGAGTTTATTGGTATATAGGTGTAACAAATAAAATTTTTCAGAATTTCTACTTTTTGTACCAAAAATTCAGATATCTCATACGGTACCCTGTAAGAACCGTAATTTGTGGCACACACCCATGTCTTCAGTTTCAAACAGTCATAAAGACCCCTGTCTTACGGCAGCATGCACCCAATGGTACCACAGCTTCCAAATAAACACCACAGGCTAAGAAAGTTCATGGTCGCTATATGTACCACTGGGCATGAAAGGGTTAAGAATCCCACACTTACCTTATGGGTTATTGTGATGATTAAATGTCATTAGAAAGATGGATAGATAGCTAGATAGACAGATGATAGATAGATAGATAGATGATAGATAGATAGATAGATGATAGATAGATAGATGATAGATAGATAGATAGATAGATAGATAGATAGATAGATAGATAGATAGATAGATAGATAGATAGATAGATAGATAGATAGATAGATAGATAGATAGATAGATAGAGAGAGAGAGAGAGAGAGAGAGAGACAGACAGACAGAGATATACACAACTATCGAATCATGTTATATGTACAGAATGCTATTCTATGGCTGTAAAATAATTCTGGTGTTGCAGACAACCATAACTTGTAGCTATGTACACTTTTCCATTTTTCAACCACTTGTGTGTATTCACCAACGTGAAGCATGATGAGAAGCACACATTACCTGTCGAACTTCTATGAGGGCCCTAGGACGGGAGACCTACTGCTCTCATACACTATCTTCTGAGTTATTTCAAATCTTAGAATCTTGGAAAAGTCTTCCTGAGCATTCTATTAATTGTTATTAGTGAGAAGCCTCAGCAAGAGACAGGAACTTAAGAAAGATTAGGTTTGGGGAAAATGCATTCCAGGAAGACAATCATTTCTAAGTTTCACTGACAGTATAGACACTGAGGAGCAGGAGTGAGGCATTGGATAACAGGGTTGCATGAATTACAAGGATCTAAAAATTAATTTACAGATGCCTACAAACTCCCTAGTACAAGCACACACCCTCTTGATTTCTCATTACATGTCTGTAGACCCACTGAACAAATTCAACCACTCAATGACATTGAACATAAAGAAGCTTGGGCAATAGGAAGAGATAGACACTAATTATTCCCCAGTTGGAAAAGCTTCCCATGCATTGGTCACTACATTGTACTAAGCCTGTGATCTATGAACCACTTAGAAAAAGGATTGACAGCCCTCTCTCTGTCGGCATCTGCTCTGGGGCAGGGTCTTCTTTCCCATTCTCACCCTCCCCCTTCCCTACCCCAGAATCAATTTTCATATACAGCTGTGCATAAGAGGGGTAGAGGTTTGTGCAGAGACCAGACAAGGGAAGTGCTCAGAGGAGCATCCTCAGCACAATGAGTAGTAGACCTAATTTGGAAATGTGGGAAATATGTAGACACAAGGGAAAATGTAGGCTAAATTTTCCTAATTTTTCCAAAGAAATTAAAACATCACTCTGCAGTCTTCACTGCCAGCCTAGGAAAGGATGAGCAAATTAGGTAGTGAGGAGGAAGGGTGGAATGGTAGTTTATCCTGTCCCCATTTACAGTGGGAGTCTGGCAGAAAGGGGTACCACTCAGCCTGTGATTTCCCTGTGATGATCCCTGGAATCAGAAGGGGCCTTAATAAAACCAAGAGGAGCAAGAAAAGCTGGCAATGCTAGAGAACTCTTCAGGAGAGGACAAACACACAGTTAGGTTATTGCACTGTTTTCTGGAAGAGAAGGGGAGGGATAGTCAGGCTGTTAAAGATACATTAGCAGGTTAAGGAATTACAGGAGAGGCAACAAAGAATGGTAATGATAAAATGAAAATAGTATCACATGTGTGGAGAGTAAAATTTGAATAGCACTCCCAGAGAATGAAAAAGGCAAGAGATTGAATGATAACAAAGAAATAAAGAGAATACAAAAGCAAAATGTAAATAATTGGCATTTTAAAAGAGTGATTTCACAAATACAACGGATTATTACTGAAAAAAATAGAAGAGAAGAAGATTTTTGTGAAAGGAAGAAAATTATTTTTATGTGGATGTTGTTGAGTGCTGTAGAGTTGATTCCTACTTGTAGTGACCCCATGTGACACAGGAGAACTGCCCCATAAAGTTTTTGTGACTGTAGTCTTTATGGAAGCTCATCACCAGGTCTTTTTCCTGCGGAGCTGCTGGGTGAGTCAGAACCATCAACCTTTTGGCTAGCAGTCAACTGCTTAATCGTTGTGCCACCGGGGCCCATTTATATGTGGGTATGTCTCATTTAAAAAAAAAAAAGATGCATAATAAACTCACACACATATATATATATATTTCTTGGAAAATAATTTGAAGTAAACAGAAGATGAAAGAAATGGAGGGCTGGGCAAATGAAAGAAAGGAGGGGTGGAGGAAGAGAGAGAGAAAGGGAGAAAAGAGGAGGTTGGAGGGTGGAAGAAAACATTCGAAAGTACAAAACAGAATGAAAGGAAAAAAACTCATCTAGTACAGAATAAAATGCTGACTGGCCGCAAACATCTTGAGAGTGAAAGAACATCTAAACAGAAGAAACATGCTATTGGAGTTAAAAGTGTGGGCTCTGGAGCCAGAATTTTCCTGTATTTGATCCTACTTTCACCACTCAAATGTGTGACCACAGGCCATTTCATTTACTTGGCCTCTTTTGGACTCAATTTGCCTATCTGTTCTGTAATAACAGAAACAATACAGTTTGCAAGGAAGTACATGTCAATATTTTAGACCAGCACCTAGAATTTAATGAGTGTTTAATAAAAATCATTATCAATATTATCAGATACATTCAAATTGTCAGTAATGTGAATTGAAAAGAAATACATTAAGGGCAATAAACACTAAGATACATCCGGATATTTGTGTAGAGGAAACAAATTGAGAATTAAGAATCGGGAAGAAACTATATAATATTATTAGTAATAAACACAGAATTCTGTAGACACATAGGCATGTCTGCAAAAATAATGCAAATATGATTGCAGAAAAAAAACTGTGTAGAATTCAAAATGATTCTTAGCAACAATGATATATAGCAAGGTCTGAGAATGTAATGTAAATTATCCACATTAAAAAAAATAAAACCGATTCCATTTACATAGAATGGAAAATGAGGAAGTTGTACTCCTTCATTCATTCAACCAACCACTTATCATGAGCTTGCTCTTCACCAGGAAGTGTCCTAGGAGCTGAAGATAGTCAACAAAGCCACTCACCGCATACATTCTAGTGAGGCTGGTCAAATGTAAACATTCAATAGAGCGATAATCAAACACTTTCCTCTCAATAAATGAGCCAGAATGATAGGTTTTCATGCATGATTCAAACACAAAGAGAGCTACAGTGTATGAAAAATTTTTCAAAGCAATAAAAAAATCATTAGTAGTATTGAAATGGGACATAAGAATGTGTGTGCATGTTTATTCTAAAACACTGGAGAGTATAATAGCTAATGCATAGTATAACAGCAAGAGGTTAAAAATACAAGCATATAGTGAGATTATAGAAAAAACAACTATGTCAACTTTAGCAATGATGTTATAAGTGGGATGAAAAATACCTTTTAAAGCATAGGTTCACTTTTAAGGAAAGCAAAAAAGGTACAAAATGGAAAAGATAGAATTAAAAAAATACAATTAAAAAATAATGAGAGTGAAATATGTACCTACCGGTGATCTATTTCTGAACAACCAGACACTGAAAACCCCATGAAACATAGTTCTACTCTGACACACATGAGTCAGAATTAACTTGATGGCAGCATATATATATATGTGTGTGTGTGAGAGTGTGTGTGTGTGTGCATGTAAGGAAATATAATAAATGGAGCTAAGAGAGTGATTCTGTGACACAAATTTTAAATGGAGAAGCTTTTTATATGCTTAATATAACCAGTTAGTCTTCAAAATGACATTCTTTTTTTTACTAAATTACAACAGAAATGAAAGAAAATAACAAAGTTGCATCTAAATCAGAGAATTAGAAACACTTCAATATAGCCCTAAAGCACTAGTCAGACCAATAGGAAGCCTAAACTTGAACTTAACCATAATCCACTACATAAGAAAGTCTGTGGGATACAGCCAAAGAGGCATCCAGAGGACATTTAATAGCACTCAGTAATATAAATGTTATAAAAAGTATGTGATGTAAAACATTTAAACCAATAAGTTAGCAAAATACCCACAAAACAGATTTACTTAAGAGGAAGAGAATGTAAAAGATTTAAACAGATACTCAAGGATTCCAGAGTAAGTAGACTGCACATAAAAAGATGACTCTTTTAAATTGAGAAATAAAATGGTCTACCTTTTGGCCATGTTAATGATACTGGGGGGGAAAGAAACACAAGACAAAATAAAACATTAAGGATAAGAAAAATTTTTAACCACAAATGTGAGACAAGCAAAATATTTATAGTGTAAGAGTATTATACTCAACATTGTACTAATAAACCTGGAGACTTAAAGAAGACACATGCATATAATGTATATGTATGCTTGTATATATGCATGTATATTTATATCATATATAATTATATAGAGAGATGCACTATAAAACCAAACCAAACCCACTGCCATTGAGTTGATTCTGAGTCATAGCGACCCTATAGGACAGAGTAGAACTGCCCCATAGAGTTTCCAAAGAGCATCTGGCGGATTCAAACTGCCTACCTCTTAGTTAGTAGCCATAGTACTTAAGCACCATGCCACCAGTGTTTCTAGAGATGCACTATACATATATATAATTAAATTGACTTAAGAAAAATGCTAAACTAAGTCCCCCTAAATTTGGAAATATTAAAAAAAACTTAATAGAGTGATATCCCACAAAGTTTCTTAGATCAAAAAACATGTTTTACAAATCTTCTAAGAACAAGTAATTTCAGAATGGTTTCAGTGTATAGAAAGATATGGAATTAATTTTCTATTTATTCTATAAACTTGTATGGTGTCCAGATTACAACTCCCCCATAATTATAAACCATTCTCATTTATAAATACAGAAGAAAAAACTCCTAAACAAATATTAGTTATGGAAACCAACAATAGACTAAGAATAATACATCTGTAAACCTGCTCATATAAATCCACTCCCTTCCCTGCTTAATACCGTTCAAGGTGCCACATTTGTCTTGACCTAAAGACAAAAGTCCTGAATATGGCCTGTAGCTGCCTGATCTCCAGGCCTGTGTCAGATTTTGGCATGTACTTCCCAGGAAATAGCCTAACATGAAGAGCTCCCTCCGCCTAGAGCACAATTTTCTCCTCTTCACCTGGTAACTGCCACCCTAGGTCTCAGATCACATATGCTTCCTGCATGGACCTTCCCTGGTGTCAGAGACAGGGTTAAACTCCTCCTCACATCATTACATTTGTAACCTTGATTGTGTGGTTGGTGATCAATTCTTTGTCTAGACCATAAACTCTCTGGTTTTCCTCACCATTGCCTCTCTAGTACCAAGGCTTCAATAAATGTTTGTTGAGGGATCAAAGAAGGATCTGCCTGCACTAACACTAATTGAACATGAGGAAAGACAATTAGCGAGATGGTTTATTACTTAACTTAGTAAGAGTTTATTAATTAACAGCTCTTTATATTAAAAATAGGTAAAAAATATCGTGAGCAAATAAGACTGTTCACAACATCAACAAAAAACAATGAGATATCTGCTAATGTAATAAAGATGAGGAAAACTGTAAACCGCTAAGGCATAATCACTGAGGCACACCTTGTTCCTGGATAGAACCCCAGTGTGTTAAACCTGTCAAATCTCTGTCTCTCTCTCATTTAATTTTTAAATAACATGCAATTCTAACTAAAACCTCAATAGTATTTTCTTCCAGAGGAATTCGACAAAATTATCTTAAATCTGATCTGAAAGAATGAGTGCATGTTATGTGTTCAAAGGGAAAAATATGTTAAAAATTGAGAGCACTTAAACCTCTGGAGGATCAATAGAAAAATGCACAAATTGATCAACAGAGCAGTAATCGGTCTAGAAATAGCCCCCTCCACAAAAAAAAAAAAAAAAAAAAAATTCAAACCAAGAGAGGAAAAAAAAAAAAAAAAACAGCATATATGTGAAGGTTTCACAAAATAAAATGAGAATGTAACGAAGTGGGAAGGACAGATTTTACAATAAATACATGAAGACAACAAAATTGCAAGTTAAAGGTAAAAGAGGTAAAAGCACTTTCCAACTGCAGGCCAGGTGGCTCAAAGACTCAAATACAGGAATTTAATGCATTTCTGGAAGAAAACATTAGAGTAGTGTTTGAATCCATTTGACAAATATGTATATTATTTTTGTAAAAAGAAAACTATTTTTAAAGGATGGTAGTAACATTTAGGATTTCCACTGTGAGGAAGTGGCCATTCTTATGCATTGCTGGCATCAGTGTAAATTAAACCAGTTTTTCTGTCAGGTGGACACTTGAGACTATGTTGGCATTTCCTGCCTGGAGGGGAGATGAGAGGGGAGAGGGGATTAGAAGCTGGTGAAATGGACACGAAAAGAGAGAGTGGAGGGAGAGAGTGGGCTGTCTCACTAGGGGAGAGTAATTGGAAGTATGTAGCAAGGTGTATGTAAGTTTTTATGTGAGAGACTGACTTGATTTGTAAACTTTCACTTAAAAAAAAGCACAATAAAAATTATAAAAAAAAACAGTTTATCTGGAAAAGGTTGGTAATTTTTATCAAAATCTTTTAAAAGTATACACACTTGAGTGAGAAATCACACATCTATGAACTTATTGTAAACAAATAATTAGATAATAATGTGAAAATGTGAGTTTGTGCAAGGGCATTAATTGAAACATTGCTATTGATAGTGAAAAACAAAACAAACAAAACTAGAAACAATATAAATGATCAACAGTGCCAGATTGACTAAATTAAATATTAACCAGTTTATATCATATCCATTAATAATAATGATGTAGGTATCAGCATGTAGGAATGTGTATAATTTATCTTTGAGTTAAAAGGCATGTTATAGAATGCAAATGCCTACCTTTTACAAAGACAGATATTTATGGAAAAATCATAAAAGCCCACTGTTGGCCCAACAAGTTTTGGGTTGAGATAGGAGAGAATTAACCCAAGGACATAAATCAAGCTCAAGATTAACAGCTCTGAGGTTCTGTTGAATTGCATGGAGATCAAAGACACACGAAGACACTTCACCGGCACCTCCTAGAATCTTCTACTATGAACTTTACATTTCATGCCTTTCCAATAAGATAGGCTAGAATCTGATGGCTATCAGAGTTCAATAGACATCTCAGTTTCTCTGTGATGCTTTCGTTAACTTCTGACCAGGGAGAATTCATGCTCCCCTTGACCCGACATGACTTCAACTCGTTTTCCGCAACTTGCAGCATTCTGGCTGGTGTTTTTATACACTGTGTGTTTCTGCCTCCCCACCTATAATGTGAAATATTTGTGGGTACAGTCATGTTCTAAATGATCTTTCTATTCAGAGCCATTAGCACAGACTTGCTTGTATTAGGTAGCGTACCATTGATTGATTACCCTGTTCAAATCTGCCAGCTGCTCCTTGGCAACCTTATGGGGCAGTTCTACCAGTTCTACTCTGTCCTACAGGGTCACTATGAGTCAGAATCAACTCGATGGCAATAGATTTGGTTTTGGTTTTTGGTTAATACTTAACTGTTAAATAGAGGGTCAGCAGAAGAGAGGGGGAACCTCGATGAGACGGATTGACACACTGGCCTCAACAATGGGCTCAAACATAGTAAGGTGAGCGAGTATGGCTCAGGACTTGGCAATGTTTTGTTTTGTTATACATAAGGTCTCTACGAGTTGGAGCCGATTGTTGGTACCTAACAACAGCATAGTTAATCCTTTCCCATTTGAGTCATATGTTATTACATGGCACAAAAGATTTAAATATTTGTTTTGTCATTTTCTATGATATCAAACAGTACCAAGAGGCTAACTTTGAGGACCACTTGAGTCAGACCAAAACTTGTCTTTGAAAAAGAAACAATGATGAGATCAGAAAAGTGACAGAACTATGTGGCCCACTTACGTTCCTTCTAACCTCACAAGGTGCATTATACCTGCATATTAAGCACAGCCTGACCAATCAACATCTAAAAACATCAGTGACGATTATGCCCATCTTCCAGATGACACTTTTGAACATGTCCAAAATGGGTTATAAAAGGAGATAAATAAGATCAGCTAATGAAATAGTGACTGGCTCCATCATACACTGGTGAAATAATGTAGCAATTGGTTATCTCTAGACTAAATACTTTTTCAAGAAAAGGATGTTTGTTTTAAACAAGTGAGTAGATACTTTGTAGATGAAGCAACAGAAAAATCGTAGCCTTTTTTTTCTCTCAAGGGTTTCCATGGTTATGTCAAGCCACTGACAGCATTTAATTGTAAAAATTTAATTTTTACTTGAAAAATATACCCATAAGGATACTAATTCATTATTTGCAAGTACTCAGAAATATTCCAGTACTAACATATGTTTTTGTTTTCCAACTAGATTTGTCTACAGCTTTTATTTTACATCCAGTTCAGTCTTTTCCTTGTTTGTTTCATTTTTGCCTCTGGAATCCTGGGCTATGCTGCGTTCATTTCCAACCCAAACTTCTTGAGTTAAAACATCTCAATTCCTCATGCCTCCTCCAAAATTGTAATTTTCCATTCTATTAAATTCAATTATTTGCTCAGCTTATGTAAGCCCTGTGCTTCAAGCTTATAAGATATCAAGCTCATTGGTGTGAACTGAACACCAATTATCAAAAATTAATAACCTTTCTTATCCACTCTCCCCTGCCTCTCTAACAAATACACATTATCAAAGAGAGCCAAATGGCTTCTTACCCTGAGAATTAAGATGGATGAATCCAAGGACAGTGGATCACTTATAGGTATATTTAGAGAGAAGGATATTAGTTGAAGGCAAAATTGTTGGCATACAACTTCAGAAGTAGTAAAACCTTAGAAACTGAAGTGGTAAAAGGAAGCCTCCTTGTTCTTCCTGTTTTCTGTCTCCATATTGGCCTCCTTCCTTCCTTGCAAAGAGGATAAGAGACACAAGTAGAAAGGACACAAAGTATCAAATAAAAGAGTCTTGTTAGAAGTATTTAAAGACTACCAATTAAGCAGAGCCATTGATTTCCCACATCAGCACCACAAACACTTTGTGGCATGTGGCACCAGAGATCCAAATAACCTAGAGAGTGACATCATAACTAGATTTCCCACAGAGAGAGACCAGTGGGATATCAATTTAACTGATTCTGGTTGGTACTGAAGCCTTCATTCAAAATATCTCAATGGCAAACAAAGAACATGCTCTAAAGCTGAAGTGATTGACTGATTTCTTCGTCGTTGTCTTTTTTTTTAATTAACAGTTTGAGAACAACTGTTTTCTGAGTGTTTCACCACCAGAATCCTTATGTTGCACATTCCCCCAGAGGGTAAATGAGTAATATTGGGAATATTGCCAAAGGGGGAAAAGAGAAGTTTTTCATGTGATCATTTCATTTCTCACTTTAACAACAATCATAAACTCTCCTCCCTTCATTTCTTTTCTTCCATGGAGCAGCTTCCAAATGAAGATTGTTCATTAACTGACAAGTTTAGGTTCTAAAATGGCATCAAAACAACTTGTGTAATCAATTAATTCAATAAAATCACTGACCAATCTGTTAAGCATATATATCAGGCAGGTTTTCACTTAACCTGTTGACAGTTTAATTAATGTAAAAATCCTGTTTAGGGAAATAATTGTTATTAAACACATTTAAACTCATGAACAGAAATCATGTTGATGAAAGTGCTTTATCCTAGATGTGGGGCTCTCATTCCATGAAGAATAGGTCATTTTTATGGAAAATAAGCATTAGTTTTTATTTTTTAAAGTAACATTTCATTTCTTTTTTTAATTTAAAAAGTATGGGAAAATGGGTGATAATTTATCTCTTTCCTTTAATACACAAAGCAAAAAATGTACCAGTCAATTGGAAAGCTTTTGTATGTTTAATTTCCCCCTGGAAACATAAGGTCTGGGTTGAACTCTTCCTCTGACTACCTAAAAAGGAAGAAGGTAAAAGTAAGGAAAAATATTAACACTGCATGAAATTCCACGAAAGAATCAGTGTTACACTTTGGTGTATATGCTAATGGTAGATGGCCCATAGACAAATAGGTCATGCAATTAAATATGTTTTCTTCAATCTTTAGCTTCATAATATAACCAGTTTCACAATTCTGCAACCTGATTTTAACTGCCCCACTAAAATTATTAGAAAGATAAGTGATAATTTTAAGAGTTTCATCTCGTTTATCATGTAGATTGGTGTTATATTTTAGCCTTCATGAATGGCTGTACAATGAATATGTTTATAAAACAACATTCTTGCGCAGCTATACTTCTTTTTTTTGTGTGTGCTTTAAGTAGTTTACAAATCAAGTCAGTCTCTTATACAAAAACTTATACACATCTTGCTGTGTAACCCTAGCTGCTCTCCCCCTAATGTGACGGCACACTACTTTTCTCAACTCTGTATTCCCCGTATCCATTCAACCAACTCCTGTCCTCCTCTGCCTTCTCATCTCACCTCCAGACAGGAGCTGCCCATGTAGTCTTACGCGTCTAATTGAGCCAAGAACCTCACTCCTCATCAGTATCATTTTCTGTCTTATAGTCCAGTCCAATCCCTGTTTGAAGAGTTGGCTTCAGGAATGGTTCCAGTCTCAGGCTAACAGAGGGTCCAGGGGCCATGACCTCTGGGGTAGCCTCCAGTCTCAGTAAGACCATTAAGTCTGGTCTTTATATGAGAATTTGAGGTCTGCATCCCACTGTTCTCCCACTCCATCAGGGATTCTCTGTTGTGTTTCCTGTCAGGTCAGTCATTGATGGTAGCTGGGTACCATGTAGTTCTTCCTGTCTCAGGCTAATATAGTCTCTGGGTTATGTGGACTTTTCTGTCTCTTGGGGTAGGTATACTTCTTTATTACAGCTTTCACGAAGTGCAGTTGCTAAGTCATAGGAAAGAAATCCATGTTGACAAAGGAACCTCAAGGTGAATTTTATCACCGTCTTAGTAGCAACAGTGTCGTTGTGTGCTGTCAAGTGGATTTTGACTCATAGAGATCTCATGTGACAGAGTAGAGCTGACCCGTGTGGTTTTCTTGGATGTAATCTTAACTGAAGTAGATATACACATCTTTTTTCCTGAGGAGCTATTAGGTGCTTTTGAACTACCAACACTTTGGCTAGCACCCAAGCACTCAACTCTTTGCATCACCAGGGCTAGTAGCAATAAGAGTGTCTATTTCACCACCCTTATGAAGGTTTTCTCTTCTGGTTCATAGATATATATGTATGTATGTTTGTATATATATGTATGTATGTTAAATGGAATGCATAAAGATTAATATCCTAGGCATTAGTGAGCTGAAATGGACTAGTACTGGACATTTTGAATCAGAAATCATATGGTCTTCTATGCCAGGAATGACAAACTGAAGAGGAATGGTGTTGCATTCATCATCAAAAAAGACATTTCAAGATCTATCCTGAAGTACAATACTGTCAGTGACAGAATAATATACATATACCTACAAGGAAGACCAGTTAATATGGCTATTACTCAACTTTACGCACCAACAACTAATGCCAAAGATGAAGAAACCCTTGATTGAATGTTTGATCAAAATACTACCTTGTGTACATCTCATCTGAATTTAGAGACTATCTCAAGAATAGATTTGATGCACTGAATACTAACGACCAAATACTAGGTGAATTTTGGGATGACATCGACACTATACACGAAGAGAGCAAAAGGTCATTAAAAAGAAAGGAAAGGAAGAAAAGACAAATACGGATGTAAGAAGAGACTGCGAAACTTGCTCTTGAACATAGGGTAGCAAAAGTGAACAGAAGATATGATCACATAAAAGAGCTAAACAGAAGATTTCAAAGGGTGGCTTGAGAAGACAAAGTAAAGTATTATAGTGAAATCTGCAGAGAACTGGATGGACTTAGAAAGCCAAAAGGGAAAAATATGCTCAGCATTTCTCAAGCTAAAAGAAGTAAAGAAAAAATTGAAGCCTTAACTTGCAATATTGAAGGATTTTATGGGCAAAATATTGAAAAATACAGGAAGCATTAAAAGAAAATGGAAGGAATACATAGAGTCATTGTGCCAGAAAGAACTGGTTGATGTTCAACCATTTCAGGAGGTAGCATATGATCAAGAACTGCTGGCATTGCAGGAAGAAATCCAAGCTGCACTGAAGGCATTGGAGAAAAACAAAGCTCCAGGAATAGATGGAATACCAATTGAGATGTTTCAACAAAAGGGTGCAGCACTGGAGGTGCTCATTCCTCTATGCTAAGAAATTTGGAAGACAGTTATCTGGTCAACCAACTGGAAGAGATGCGTATTTGTATCTATTCCAAAGGAAGGTAATCCGACAGAATGAAGAAATTATCAAGGAAGATCATTAATATCACACACAAGTAAAATGCTGAAGATAATTCTAAAGTGGTTGCAGCAGTACATCTACAGGGAACTGTCAGAAATTCCAGCCAGAATCAGAAGAGGATGAGGAATGAGAGATGCCATTGCTGATGTGTAATGGATCCTGGCTGAAAGCAGAGAATACCAGAAAGATGTTTACCTGTGTCTAACCAATTATGCAAAGGCATTCAACTGTGAATCATAACAAATTATGGATAACACTGCCAAGAATGGGAACTCCAGAACACTTAGTTGTGCTCAAGAGGAACCTGTACACAGAACTAGAGGCAGTCATTTGAACAGAAGAAGGGGATACTGCATGGTTAATGTCAGGAAATGTATGTATCAACATTCTATCCTTTCACCATACTATTTAATCTGTAGGCTGAGCAAATTATTCAAGAAGCTGGACTATATGTAAAAGAATGTGGCATCAAGATTGGAGGAAGGCTAATTAATAGCCTATGATATACAGATGTCACAACCTTAGTTCCTGAAAGTGAAGAGAACTTGAGGCATTCATTGATGAGGATCAAAGACCACAGCCTTCAGTATGGATTACACCTCAACATAAAGAAAACAAAAATCCTCACAATTGGACCAATAAGCCACATCATGATAAATGGAGAAAAGGCTGAGGTTGTCAAGGATTTCATTTTACCTGGATCCACAATCAATGCCCATGGAAGCAGCGGTCAAGAAATCAAACAACATGTATTGCATTGGGCAAATCTGCTCCTGAAGACCTCTTTAAAGTGTTAAAAAGCAAAGATGTCGCTTTAAGGACTAACATGTGTCTGACCCAGGCCATGGTATTTTCAGTCACCTCATATGCACACGAAAGCTGAACAAAGAATAAGAAAAACTGAAGAAGAATTGATGGCTTTAATTATGCAGTTGGCAAAAATATTGAATATACCTTGGACTGCCAGAAGACGAACAAATGTGTCTTGGAAGAAATACAGCCAGAAGGCTTCTTAGAAGTGAGGATGGCAAGACGTACATTTTATCAAGAGGGAACAACTCCTAGAGAAGGCATTGAGCTTGGTAAAGTAGAGGGACAGTGAAAGAGAGGAAGATCCTCAAAGAG
The DNA here is from genome assembly GCF_024166365.1 of Elephas maximus indicus. Classification (NCBI taxonomy): domain Eukaryota; kingdom Metazoa; phylum Chordata; class Mammalia; order Proboscidea; family Elephantidae; genus Elephas; species Elephas maximus. The sequence goes on from NC_064820.1 coordinate 207,764,852, forward strand.
GCGAATTGGCACAGTGGCTGCAACTGTAGGCTCAATCATAGCAATGATTGTGAGAATGGGCAGGACCATGTTACGTTCTGTTATACATAGGGTTGCTATGAGTCCGAACAGACTTGAGAACACCTAAGAATGACAAGAATGTATATTAAAGAACTGAAATATCATTATCAATCCCACCACCATCATTTTCTTTATCAGAATCTGAACATTGGCTCAGGTTTCGTTTTGAGTTTTGGACAATTAGAATCAGGAGCTACAATCAGGATGAATGTAGCAATTTTACAGAGGTTACTATATCTTTCATTGATTATGCCACACTCCAAAGAGATTGCCAGTCAATTGGATTTTGTTGGTATGCTCAGTTGCTCTCTGGGGACATCAAACTCTGAGTCCTGGGAGAAAATTTTCCTATGACTTTGAAGTATGTGTCAAGAGAATATGAGATATTATGAAGGACCATCACAATATATGAAAAAAATTAGGTTACTGCTCTGAACAGGCAAAACTCCTTCATTCAAAAAACATTTAGGTGCCTATTTTGTGCCAGGTATTATACTGAGAGCTAGTGACATGCCAGTGAACAAAATAAAAACTGCCTTGGCAAATTGGAGACAAGAGTTATGTTTTTGGTGAGAATTAAATGAGTTAATACACACAAAATGATTAACTGTCATTACCATTCTATTTTTATTATCAGCAGCAACATTAATACAGTTCTTTTTTTCTTCCCTTAAAAATGATGTGTCTAGCTGTCTCTAGTTCCCAGTAATGAATCTTGAAACCCCAGAGCACAGCATCAAGTCAGTGCTAGTCAAGGTGGAGCAGGCTAAGAGAGAGAGCAGGCTTAATGTGGATATGAGCTCAATTCTGAACACCATGACATTTATGTCCATTTCTAGGTGTTAAATAAGATCTACTGCTGCTCAGCGTTCATGACTCTCAACCACCTACTTCTCTCTTGAGTCCAGAAAGAATTCCCACACACTTCTCTGCTAATACTTTTCTCTTACTCTCATACCCTACTTCGAAATCCATGAGTCAGGCTTATTGGTTCTACCTTTAAATATATGCTACATCCAACCACTCATCCCTACCATTTTATTAGCAACTTAGTTCAGGCCATCAGCTTTTATTCTGCCTCAACCCCTTTCTTCAGTTGTAGTGTATCGATCATATGTATTTTAGATCTTCTCATAGTAATATCTATTAAATTATACTTTAATCTCTGTGCATCAACTTTAAATGATGTATTGATGAAATACATGAAAGATGAGTAAATTCACATACACTGCTTGGTAACACTTTATTTGGTTAGCCTCCTAACTTTTGCTGGTTATTTATATTTAGAATTTATATTATGATAGATGGTAATGTTCACTTTCTGTTATTGACCGTAGGTAAATTAACTGCATTTTAAATGAATTTTATTTAAAACTTAAAGACAAGTAAATGGTATTAAAAATAATGATTTCTAAATGTTAGTTCCAACAAAACTAAACAATATGGCTTGGGAAATTTTTTCAAGCATTAAAGATCAATGTAGTTGTCTGATACACTTAGGCTTTTACAAAAAAAAAAAGAAAGAAAGAAGAGAAAATATTGCCCAAGAAATGAAGATTCCTGTTATTGATTCTCTCTCCTATATCATTTTGAGTATGGAAGGGAAAAAGTACCAACCCAAATAATACAAGGATTGTTTTCATAGGCTATCACATAGTCTTGCATCAGGGAAAATGGAAAACATTCTCAGGCATGAAGAACTGAGAAATTCTACCACCATATAATGTCTCAGAAATAATTACTAAAAGAATTCAGTTGGTGAATAAACTTATCAAAATAACTCAGGGATTGGAAAGATTCCATATTCACAAATGTTTATTGAACACCTATTATACACCAGAGTCTTGGTCATTTGGTGCTGCCACAACAGAGATACTGCAAATGGATGGCTTTAACAAAGAGATTTATTTTCTCACAGTCTAGTAGGTTTCAAGTCCAAATTCAGGGCATCGCTCCAGGGGAAGGCTTTCTCTCTGTGTCGGCTCTGAAGGAAGGTCCTTGTCCTCAATCTTCCCCTGGTCGACATTCCTGCCTTTGGCCCTCCAAAATTACATCCTTGCAACATGCAAAACATATTCACCCCATCATATCATGGCAAAAGTCTTAACTCCATGTCCAAAATCCAAAATTTCTCTTCGTCTGTGAAATCTAGAATACAAGTTATCTGCTTCCAATGGTACAATGGCAGAACAGACACAAGCCAGACATTTCCACTACAAATGGGAGGAACTGCAGGGAAAGAAGGAATAATAGGAACCAAGCAAGTCAGCACAATGCGTTACATTAGCCCTCACAGCTTTGAAAATAATCCTCTGTTCTCTGAAACAATTTACACAACAACCCTGCCCTCCAGCCTCTAGGTATTAGCCACACTCTCCAGATTGAGTGGAGGACCCTGGGCCCTGGGCTTCAGCTCCGCCTCCCAGGCCCACAGGGACAGTAACTCTGCTCTCTTGGCTTTAGACATACCATTCCTCTAGTCCCTCTGAGTGGCATCTGCACTCTTAGGAACACCAGAGGCCATGGCTCCACCCGTTGAAACCTCTGACTACATAGCCATACCTTTTGACACCGAGTCATCTCAGGTTCTTGCGTTCCTTGTCCCTTCAGCTTCTATTTCCTGGTTTCTTGGCCTCTCAATTCCTCAGACCTCACGCCTGCTTCTGCCCTGCTGGGACAAGTGTTCCAGAGCTTAGTAACTCCACCAATAAGTGCCCCGGGGCACTCCACTCCACCAGGAAGCTTCCTGCACACAGGCATTCAGCTTTCTCCGTGTGTCGGCTCCAGTGCTGTCTTGTGCTGGTCTCCTGGTTCTGCTGCTGGTGGTTCTCTGCTGCTGCTGCTTCTCTGCCACTGCAGGTCCTCTTTTGCTGCTGGCCCTCTGCTGCTGTTGCTCCTCTATCCATTCACAGTTTCAAAACCCCTTCCACATTTCAGGTATCTGTTAGAGCAGGACCCCACTCTCTTGGTACTAAATTCTGTCTTGGTCATTTGGTGTTGCCATAACAAAGATAGCACAAGTGGTTGGCTTTAACAAAGAGAAATTTATTTTCTCACAGTCTAGTAGGTTATAAGTCCAAATTCAGGGCATCAGCTCCAGTGGAAGGCTTTCTCTCTCTGTTAGCCCTGGAGCAAGGTCCTTGTCCTCAATTTTCCCCTGGTTGAGGAACTTCTCAGGCACAGAGACCCGGTGTCCAAATGACGTGCTCTGCTCCTGGTGCTGCTTTCCTGGTGGTATGAGGTCCTCCCCACCTCCTGCTTGATTCCCTTTCCTTTTATCTCTTGAGAGATAAAAGGTGGTGCAGGCCACATTATAGGAAAGCTCCCTTTACTCTGGATCAGGGAGATGACCTGAGTAAGGGTGGTGTTACAATTCTACCCTAATCCTCTTAACATAAAATCAAAATCACAAAATGGAGGACAACCACACATGGCCTAACCAAGTTGATACACACATTTTTGGGGGAATATAATTCAATCCATGACAACCAGACAATAATCTGGATTAAGAATAAAGGCAACAATTGACACTCTCATGGGATTTATATGATAGTGAATAATTAAAAAAAAAGTGAATAAGGCAGATAATAAAAAAGATACATAAGCAAAATAAGTTGTATGTTTATGTAGTATTAAAGCTAAGTACAACAATCAAGGTAAGGTAATGTGAAGTGTTGGGAGGGCCTCAAAGACCTCACTGAGAAGGAGTCATCAATAAAACCCTACAGTATGTGTGGAAGTGAAACACACAGATATATGGCATAAGCCCATTCCTGGCAAAGAGAACAACACCATGCCTTGTATGTTCTAAGAACAGAGTGTGTCAACAGTGGATGCATATAAGTGGACAAGTGAAAGGTAGCAAGATACGAGGCCAGAGACACAAAGAGGAATGTTGTGAAATCATTGACTTGTTATGAATGAAATGGGAAATCTTTGGAGGGTTTTAAGTAGATAAATGGCATAACCTGTTTTATGCTTTAATCAAGTCATCAGCTATAATTTGTGTGAATAGACTGTAAAAGGGCAAGGGAAGAGGCAGGAAAGCCAGCAGAGAGGCTGTGGCAGAAATCTGAGTGAGGTGGTGGTAGCACGAGCTGCTTAATATTGTTGCTTTTAAGTCTTTGTTGAATGATTCCATTATCCATTGGGGAGAGTTTCTGCCCCCTTACTTTGGTCTTTTTCACGGACCATTCTTTCCATCCTCTTCATGTGCTTCGTTGTGGTCTGTTGTAATCAAGGCATTAAGCTATTTTACTACAGTAACTCTGGAGATTAGATTATTCCCCTTCTCTAGGATTTTCACTCCATCCTGGTTATTATTGTTGTTAATGTTGTTTTAAATTATTGAAGGTTTGGCTCTCTAAGGAGCCCTGGTGGTGCAGTGGTTAAGAGCTTGGCTGCTAACCAAGAGGTCTATGGTTTGAATCCATCAACTGCTCTGCTGGAGAAAGATGTGGCAGTCTGCTTTCATAAAGATTTACAGGGGCAGTTCTACTCTGTCCTATAGGGTTGCCTTGAGTCCAAATCAACTCAATGGCAAAGTTTTTTTTTTTTTTTTTTAACTCTCTACTTCCACTCCAGACTTCCTATCTAGGATTCATGTGCTGCTATCCCTTCCTTACTGGTTTCCTTTGCAAGGGCACTGGCCTTCACCGTTTCACATTTAGGTTCCCTGAGTGGGGCTGCTAGCTGTGTCACTTTCACACCAATGTCTATGGGTTCTAGCACCCATTGTGGTTCACTCCTCACTAGATATTGGGTACGTATCATTCTAGCACCTGACTCCCTCTCCCAAGGACGTCAACTTTATCCCTCCAGCACCTATCTCCCCTTTTGGGATAACTGGCTGTGTCTGCTTGCTCTCCACAAATCTCTCCCACCATGAGTGCTAGCCATGGAAGTCTTGCATTAGCCCCCTACCCATGGGCTGCAGCTGTCACAAACGGACCACAGACTCCTCTCCCAGGAGCATCATGTTATACCAGCCTGAGATTCCCACCCTGCAAGTGGCAGTTGTTGCCATTTCACCATGAGTCCTCACTGTTCATGAACTCTGGTCTGCTTGTGCTTACCTTGTTTCTTAACACAACTCATGTCAACTCCAACTCACGCTATGTTCACCGAGCCACTTTTTCTCAGATCTGTCTTTCCAGGAGTTTCTAATTGCACTGTCCCCATCCCTCACCCCCCCACACACACTTCTCTCCATCCCACACACTATCACTCATGCCCCATGGCCTGCTTTATGCCCACCACTTTTCTCTTTCCCAGGACTCATTGGAATTCACACCTGGGTTATGTTCATGAAGCCTCTCCTTCCTAGGACCTGGGATGTCCTTAGTGGGCCTCTCTGTTCCAGAATGTCCACTTCGGTGCCTTGACTGTGTGTTACCCTCTGTGCCTTTTTCCTAGGCCTCCCTGTGCATGCACTGTGGAGTGCACCAAGCCTTCTGTGTTGATCTTACAGGAAACTGATGTCTGGGTTGTGCTCAGAGGCCTCTCTGTTTCTGGTCTGATGCCCTTTTTGCTCTCTGTGCTCTTTCAGTCCTGGGCTCCCTGCCCAAGGCCACTGGCTGAGGTTGCCACAAGATAGCTATGTTGAGCACGGAGGAGGGTGGCGTGTGGATGCATAGTGAACCTTCACCCTCCTGTTTGTATGATATTTTTTCTTAATTTGGTTTCCACTTTGGTCCTTCAACCCTGTTAATTGCCATGCAGGTTTTTTGAAATCACCTATTTAATCAGTTTTTACTTGTTTTTTCTTCTGAATTTGCTGTACAGGAATAAGAGCATGTGACTCCTTGTGCCACTATCTTGCTCTGCTCCTGAAAAGGTGTTTTTGAGGTCCACTAAAACACTATGTAAAATCAAGAAAAGCAGGTGCTGATCTAGGGGACTCTGACTCGTGGTGATCCCATGTGTGTCAGAATAGAACTGTGCTCCATAGAATTTTGAATGGCTGAGTTTTTGGAAGTAGATAACCAGACCTTTTTTCCGAGATACCTCTGGGTGACCTCAAACCTCTTTTGGGCAACAGCCAAGAGCATTAGCCATTGTATTACCTAGGGAGTCCAAAATATCATGTGGGGCAGCCTAATTGGAAGGTAGGAAAATAGGTTTACAGCTTATAATGTATAGTTCTGTATAGAGTTTTGAGGGCTATGAACAAATAGGTTGTGGCTGAATTCATGTTTGTGGATTAGATGCCCAGGAAAAATGGATAAAGTGAAAAGAAATAAACAGTGGGGGGTAAAAAGGAAAATTCAGAAAATTGCCAACATTTAAAAAGATAAAAGAAACTCAAAAAAGAGATTGATTAATAATAAAAGCATGTGTTAGTAAAACCAAATGAGCCAAACTTACTATTCTGGACTTTCCATTCATATGAAAGTCTAGAAAATGAAAATTACTATAGAGACAGAAAACAGATTAGTGGTTGCTTAGAGGTAGAGGGGATAATATTTAAAGGATACAAGGCTTCTCTCTGAGGTGATGGTTGACTGAAGGAACTTGAAAACAATGAAGCCAGCAAAACAAATGAGCACACCTAGTACCCAGATGCCACCTGTGTGGGTAATAAGGGGGGCCAGGGCTAGAGGAGATAGATGTAGGGCAAACCCCAGGTGTAGGAGGTCACCTGTGTGGGTGCAGGAGCAAGCCCTAGCGTTGATTGCCTGCTTGGATTCCGGGCCTAGTTGTCCATAGGTTATGTGGTCTTGGGCAAGGTACTTCATCTTTGTCTCCTTAAATAAGTAAGTAAAAAGAATTATAATACTGGTGCCTACCTCACAGTGTTTCTATGAAGGTCAAATGAGTTCATGTATGCAACACTTAATAGAGAGCCCAGGATATTTAAGTCCTTTTAAGGGGGTGTTGATAGTGTATGGGAGTTTTTAAAGGGTCTTAAAGTCTTTTCATTTACATTATTAAGCTAAGTTCTCACAACAAACCCACATGTTAGGTATATTGCCCCTTTTACGGCAGAGGAAACTGAGGTTCAGAAAAGGCACTTTTATCCAATTCATTTGAGGTAAACAGAAGAAGTCAAAGAATTTGCTCAAAATTCTCCCTCTAATAAATGATAAAGATAGATCAGGATGTCAGGACATTCTTGGTTTAGTCGTGAGTTTAGAAGATCTATTTTCTTGAGACATCTGGAATAGTTGAAAATCAGTTAGACAGGAATTTAGAGAAAGTACTAGAACTTGCAAGAAACCCTGTGGTGCAGTGATTAAAGCACTCGACTGCTCACCGAAAGGTCTGAGGTTGGAACCCACGGGAGAAACATGTGGCAGTCCTTTTTCTATAAAGATTTACAGCCCTGGAAGCCCTGTGGGATAGTTCTTCTTTGTCCTATAGGGTTGCTATGAGCTGGAATGAATCAATGGCAATAGGTTTGGTTGGTTTTGGTACCAGTGCCTACCAGAGGAGATTCCTGCATTGTGAAAAGTTCAAAATAACTGGGCTGAGTCTGAAGCAGTAATGGCAGTTTCTCCTTGTGACCGTGCTTTATCAATCCATGCAATGCAGAAGGTGGGCTCCTCCTGTCAGCCTACCTGGGTCTGGGACCCATACTCTCGCCTCAACCCTGTACCAGTGGTCACCCGGAAGAGAACATCATCTGAGATATGCTCAGCCTCAAAGCTGAGGTGACTTCTCCTATTAGCCATCTAGTGGTGAGAGAAAGTGAAGACACAGAGGAGAAGCATGTTCTTTCTGGAAACCAAAAAAAAACCCAGTGCCGTCGAGTTGATTCCGACTCATAGCAACCCTACAGGACAGAGTAGAACTGGCCCACAGAGTTTCCAAGGAGCGCCTGGCGAATTCAAACCGCCGACCCTTTGGTTAGCAGCCGTAGCACTTAACCACTACACCACCAGGGTTCTCTCTGGGGTGCTTGTTAATTTCGTTTGTGTGGATTTGTGGCTTAGGAGGCCTCATGTGTTACAGAGTAGAATTGCTCCACAGGGTTTTCTTTACTGTAATATTTATGGAAGCAGATCACTAGATCTGTTTCTTGCAGTCCTGATGTGTGGTTTCAAACTACCAACCTTTTTGTTACAAGCTGAGTGACCTTTCTCACTGGGGCTCCTATAACTGAGAACCCACTACCCAGGCTGAGGACTGCTGTTGTGACCACCAGGGGGCATGGTGTGCATAGTTCACATACGAAACAAAACCAAACACGTCGCTGCTGAGTCAGTTCAGATACCCACTTACCCACTGCCATCGAGTCCATTCCGACTCATAGCGACCCTGTAGGACAGAGTAGAACTGCCCCATAGAGTTCCAAGGAGCACCTGGTGGATTTGAACTGCCGACCTCTTGGTTAGCAGCTGTAGCACTTAACCACTATGCCACCAGGGTTTCCACTCCTAGGTATATACTTCCAAATTTATCACTGTTCAATTAATGCTGTATCAGGCAATGTAAAAGAGATGCATTAAAGACACCATAGTTTAACAACAGTTAACAATTGTATTCGTAAGTTGAAAACCTGTGAGCACAAACTATTTTTGGAGAAAATTTTGAAAAATAATATTTTGAAGTGCCCAGATAGGGAAGGAAAAAAAAAAGTTATATGACACTGATTTAAAAAACCCAGACTATCAACTAATTCCTCATACTATGTGTTTGAACCTGAAAGGCTGTGGGAAGTTTTCACCTATTGGGAGGAAAAGGCTGTAAAATAAGAAACCAATGTGTAACAGGAAGAGAGGGACTGGGAAGACAGCTCTGGAGGCAGTGTGCCTGCCAGCAGCATTGTATAGCTTGTCTGGCTCCTGCATCAGCAGTGGCAATGTTCACCTCAGTGTCTTCTGAGTACACCCCAGCTGCCTCCTAGCAGTGCAGCACCTAGTCCTATGCCTAAAACGACTAATGTGTGATTTCAGTGGAATAAATTACATTCAAAGTCAAAGATGTTATAGTCAGGTATCAAAAGAAGGATTAGTTTTAATAGCTAGTTAACTAGTTGTGTCATCCTAGACATTTAAAAATAAACTTTAGGAGGGAAGGAGCCAAGATGGAAGCTTATCTAGATGCACCATACCATCTTCCTATAGCAAAGACCTGAAAAACCAAGTGAAACAGAAACAGCTAACAATTCTGGAACCCTGAACATCAAAAAGGAAGGATAAGGAATTGAATCAAACACTGACTGGAAGAAAAAATTGCATGAATGCAGCATATGAGGAGTAACATGAAGCAGTGTGGTTCTGCAACCATCTTGGCTCAGTGTGGTCCCCTTGAGACAAAGCGAGTAGCAACCTGGGTGAGGAACACAGAAAAGCCACTTCATGGCATTCCTACAAGAGACAGAGAAACAGTATAGACACACCCAGAGGAAAGCAAGGAGAGGGATCATGATCCAGATCTAAGGAAGGAAAATACAGAAAGGAAGGCAAAAATTCCAGGGATACTCCCATCCACAGAATAGAGAGGGAGCCAGGATCCAGAGTCAGATATATTCACACCCAGTGGTCCTGTACCTCGGGGGTAAGTGGTGTGCACAAGGCAGTGAGTACATGAAGTATCAGCAGGAGTTTCCCCATCCAATCAGACTCTGGGCACCCCCTTTTCACAATTGATTGGAAGCAGGCCCCAGCTGTGGGCTGCAGTGGGCAGGGGGTGCCAGAACACTCATGTCTGCTAGCCAAAGGAACACACTGTTCTTTTTCCACCCTCCTGATTGGAAGCAGCAGACAGTTCCATATCTTGGCAACCCTATCCAACTGTAAAAAAAAAACACTCCTCCCGTATCACCCAGCCCCATCTGCCACCACCCTTGGCCCACCTGGCAAGCAGCAATAAGCAAGCTTCCATGTGCTCAGCTGCCCACCTCTCACCTGCACACACTCACCTGCCATTAACACCTCTCCTGTCCCAGCCAGTGAGCAGTGACAACCATGTGACTGCATGTGTACCCTCCAGCCACAAGCCCCCAACTCATCAAGCAGTGGTGATTGTGCACCCATGCACGTGCATGCCCAACACCCAACATCCACCCCTGACCTGAGGAGTGGTGGCAACAGCACAACCACAGACTTTTCTGCCCGCCAATTACAATCCCTTCAACCCAGCAAGTGGTGACAACTATGCTCACACACACACACTCACTTGACATCCAACCCCAGCTTGGCAAGGGGAAACAGTTTTGCAACCACGTGCATGCACCTACCTGCTACCCATCTCCCTGAATGAAGTCCATGCACCTGCACACAAGCCTGCTTGCCTTCATCCCTCTCACTATCTACCCCCGAACCCTACAACTGGTGATGACCTCACCCCTTGATCACCATCATGCACACCACACCTGCCACTCCACTCACTAGGTGAGTGACAGCACCCTCCCCTGCACCACTGGGTTAATGATAGAAGACAACTAACACCCACTCAGTCCTCCTTCCGCTGCCTCACATGACCAGCGAACAGAGACCCACATTCACACTCCCAGGCAGAACCCCACCTACAGTGAAACAGGTGGTGAGTTCCTCAGTACAGCTAAACTAGCTGCCAGAGTACCATGTCCCCCCACCCATTCAATATATCAAAACAAAAAATCAGGATGAAGAAACAAACATGCAATCAATCAATCAATAAACATAACAATTTAATGCCTAGGAGACAACAGACAATATCAAATCACATAAGGAAGCAGGACAAGATGGCTCAAGCAAGTGATCAAAATAAAGACCAGGAAACCTTCCTGAGGAACAAATGTTAATTGGGCTACCTGATAAGGAATTCAAAAGACTAAATATTTAGGACTGTCTAAGAGATTAAGGAAAACACAGACAAAACTAAGAAATACACAGACAAAACTCTAGAAGAATTCAGGAAAGCAATACACAAACAAAATGACAAAATAAATGGACATTTAGAAACCACACAAAAAGAGCAGCTAAAATCCAGAAGGTTAACAATAAAATTTCAGAAATAGATAACTCAGTGGAAGGACATAGAAGTGAATCAATGGAAGAAAGAATCATCAAAATAAAGGACAAATCCCTTGATACTAATTTGTTTGAGAAACATTCAGAAAAAAAAAAGAATGAAGAAAAAAAAAACCTAAGATATTATGAGGGACACTATCAAGAGGAATAACTTATGTTTGATAGGAATTCCAGAACAGGAGGAGACAAAAAAGAAAAAAAAAAATCATAGCGAAAATTTTTGAAGATTTGCTGGTTGAAAACTTCCCTAATATCATGAAAAATGAAAAGACACCCATTCAAGAAGCTCAACAGGAAGATGTGAGGCCATGATGGTAGAGTATGCAGATGCTTCCAGAGGTTCCTCTTACAACAAATACCTGAAAAAGCAGGTGAATTGATTATATATATGACAAGTTAGGAGCCCTGAACAGCAAAGGCAAACTTAAGAAATTGGACCAAGCAACAGCGGGAGAGAGAGACTATGCAGAAGCAGTGAGGAGTTGCTAGTGCAGACTTTTTGGGAACCAGTGCCCTGTAGCCCTGATCCACTGGCATGACTGCAATGGGGCTGGTGATAGCATTTGGGGACCACTTTTTGCAGCAAGAGAGAGTGGCACAGAGTCTACTCACTCCTCCAGAATCAGTGAGGAACAGCGCCCTCAGCAAAAGAAAAGCACTTGCGTCTAATTTACCACAAGGATCAAAAAGCACCCTTTTTGGAAGAACTCTTTCCCATTTAACTGATCCCTCTTCCCTCTTCCCCAGTCCCTAAGCCAGCTTCAGTGGTAGTCGAATTGCATGGGCATGGGCTAGATCCTACTGCAAGTTCTGAGCCATTCTCCAAACCTTGGGGAAAACAATAATTTGCCAGCTCCCTAAGCAGGGAACTCAGGTCAAAACCAGCACCTGTACAGGCACAAGCAGTCCATGGACTTTGAAAGGCTTTCATCCTTGCATGGACTTGTGTGGGCCCATTTCAGCAGCTTAGGCCCTTGTTGGCACAGTGCAATGATGTATGTACCTGAGGTCTGACTTCAACAGTTTTAGCTGTGTGGTGGAGAGGTGGGTTTTGGTTGTTTGACACCACTCTACCTATTAAGCAAGGCCCTCACCTACCCACATCAGGGGCCTGAGGACTGGTGGCTCCACCCACACCACCTAGTCACCCATGGCAGGGATCTAAGGATAAGTGGTGCCTCCCAGTCCTCACAGCTAAAAGCATTGGTTGCCCATGGTACACCTACAGAGCCCACCCACCTGTGCACTCTAGGGAACAGGGATGCACTTTCCTCACAGACATGTTAGCTCCATGCCTTGTTCAGAGAATGACCCCCTACTGCAACCAGATACCCCTGCCTATCCCAATCACCCCTGCCCCACTAAGACTGTAGATGAGAGCTTGTGCCACACACTTTGTGACTGACTACTTGGACACCTAAGCTGAATCAGTACAAAACAAGTGAATGAAATCCTAGGTTCATATACCAGGTAACAGGACTAGCCACCTGGTGACAGGGTGTCAGAGCTTCAAAGGTGCCAATAATCAAGCTAGGCCATGCGAGCAGCATATTTGGCATGTCAAAACAAAACAACACAAGAAGCTACAACACAGTAATCAAACATTAAATAAATTAACACAATAAGTTAGAGATGGCTCAGAGACAACAGTCAATATCAAATCACATAAAGAAGCAGACCATGATCACTTCAACAAGCTCCCAAAACAAAGAATCAAGGAATGTTCCAGACTAAGAAGTCCTCGTAGAATTACCAGAGGTAGAATACAAAGGATTAATATACAGAACTCTTCAAGAGAACAGGAAGGAGATTAGGCAAAATGCAGAACAAGCCAAGGAACACATAGATAAAACAGTGGAGGAAATTAAGAAGGTTATTCAAGAGCATAATGACTAATTTAATAGGGTGCAATAATCCATAGAAAAATAGTAATAAGAAATTCAGAGGATTAACAATAAAATTTCAGAATTAGACAACTCAGTAGAAAGTCAGAGGAGCAGAATTGAGGAAACTAAATCAGAATTAGTGAAATTGAAGATAAAACACTTGTCACCAATATTTTTATAGAAAAATCAGATAAAAGAAATTAACAAAATGAAAAAACCCTAAGAATCTTGTGGGACTCTATCAAGAGAAATAACCTATGAGTGATTGGAGTGCCAGAACAGGGTGGGTTAACAGAAAATACAGAGAGAATTGTTTAAGATTTGTTGGCAGAAAACTTCCTTAATATTGGAAAAGATGAGAAGATATCTATCCATGATGTTCACAAGGTAGATGTTAAAAGAAATCACCAAGACATAATCAAACTTGCCAAAACCAAAGATGAAGAGAGAGTTTTAAGAGCTGCTAGGGATGAAAGAAAAGTCACCTACAAAGAAAAGTCAATAAGAATAAGCTCGGACTACTCAGCAGAAATCATGCAGGCAAGAAGGCAATGGGATGACATATACAAAGCCTTGAAGGAAAAAAAATTGCCAGCCAACAATCATATATCCAGCAAAACTGTCTCTTCAATATGAAGGCAAAATTGGACATTTCCAGATAAACAGAAGTTTAAGGAATTTGCAAAAACCAAACCAAAACTACAAGAAATGCTAAAGGAAGTCCTCTGTTTAGAAAATCAATAACATCAGATAACAACCCATGACTAGAACACAGGAAAAAGCAACCAGATATCAACCCAGATCGGGAAATCACAAAAATAAATCAAGATAAAAAATGCCCCAAACAGGGAAACAGTGATGTCATTATGTAAAAGATGATAATATTGAGTCAACAAAAGAGGGACTAAACAATGTACTCATAGGTCTTTCATATGGAGAGGAAGTCAAGGCAATATAAAGAGATAAAAATTTGGTTTCAACTTAGAAATATAGGGGTAATATTTTTTTTTTTTTATTAAGGTAACCGCAAAGGAGACTAATAAGCCTATACATAAAAGTGAAATACAAGAAAAACATGAAGACTCAACAAAAGACAAAATCAACACTGATGAAAAAGAGGAAAAGATAATACGTAAAAAAGAAAATACTCAGTACAAAAAATTAAGTGGAAAAAAGAAACTGTCAACAACACACAAAAAAAGACATCAGTATGACCGCACTAAACTCATACCTATCTGTAATTATGCTGAATGTAAATGGACTAAATGCACCTATAAGGGGACAGAGAGCATACAACAGATAAAAAAAAAAAAAAAAACACAATCTGACTATATGCTGCCTACAAGAGACACACCTTAGGCTTAGAGACACAAAGAAACTAAAACTCAAAAGATAGAAAAAAATATATATATATGTATATATATATATCAAGCAAACAACAATCAAAAAAGAGCAGGAGGGGCAATATTAATTTTTGACAAAATAGACTTTAAAGTTAAATCCACCACAAAGGATAAGAAAGAGCACTATGTAATGATTAAAGGAAAATATACCATGAGGATAACCATATTAAATAATTATGCACCCAATGACAGGGCTTCAAGATACACAAAACTCTAACAGCATTGAAAAGTGAGATAGACAGCTCCACGGTAATAGTAGGAGACTTCAATACACCACTTTTGGTGAAGAACAGAACATCCAGAAAAAAGCTCAATTATGATGCAAAAGATCTAAATGCCACAACCAACTAGACCTCATAGACATATACAGAGCGCTCCACCCAACAGCAGATAAGTATACTTTCTTTTCCAATGCATATGGAACATTCTCTAGAATAGGCCACATATTAGGTCATAAAGCAAGCCTTAACAGGAACCAAAACCCTGAAATATTACCAAGCATCTTTTCTGACCATAAAGCCATAAAACTAGAAATCAATAACAGAAAAAGCAGGTAAAGAAACCAAACACATGGAAACTGAACAACACCTTGCTCGAAAACTACTGGGTTATAGAAAAAATTAAGGACAGAATAAAGAAATTCATAGAAACAAAAGACAATGAAAACACTTCCTATCAGAACCTTTGGGACACAGCAAAGCAGGCCTGAGAGGTCAAGTTATAGCAATAAATGCACACACCCAAAAAGAAGAAAGGGCCAAAATCAAAGATTTATCCCTACAACTTGAACAAATAGAGAACAACAAAAGAAATGCTCAGGCACCAGAAGAAAGCAAATAGTAAAAATTAGAGCAGAATTAAATGAAATAGAGAACAGAAAAACAATTTAAAGATGTAATAAGACCAAAAGCTGGTTCTTTGAAAGGAATAACAAAACTGATAAACCATTGCCCAGACTCACAAAAGAAAAACAGGAGATGAAGCAAATGACCCAAACAAGAAATAAGATGGGTGATATTAAACAGAAAAAACTGAAATTAAAAGGATCACATCAGATTATAATGAAAAATTGTATTCCAACAAATTTGAAAACCTAGAAGAAATGGACAAATTTCTAGAAACACTATATACCTAAACTCATACAAACAGAGGTAGAACAACCAAATACACCCATAACAAAAGAAAAAATTGAAAAGATAATTAAAAAGCTCTAAACAAACAAAAAGCCCTGGCCCTGACAACTTCATTGGAGAATTCAATCAAACTTTCAGAGAAAAGTTAACACCACTACTATGAAAGATCTATTTCAGGGCATAGAAAAGGAAGGAATACTTCCAAACTCATTCTATGAAACCGGCATATCCCTGATACTAAAACCTGGTAAAGACACCACAAAAAAAGAAAATTACACACCTATTGCTCTCATGAACTTGGACGCAATAATCCTCAACAAAATTCTAGCCAACTGAATTCAACAATATATCAAAAAAAAAATAATAATAATAATAATTCACCGTGATCAAGTGGGATTCGTACTAGGTATGCAGGAATGGTTCAACATTAGAAAACAATCAATGTAATCCATCATATAAATAAAACAAAAAACAAAAACCACATGATCTTATCCAATGATGCAGAAAAAGTATCTGACAAAGTCCAACACCCACCCATTCATGATAAAAACTCTCAGCAAAATAGAAATAGAAGGAAAATTCCTCAACATAATAAACGTTGGCATTTATACAAAGCCAAGAGCCAACATCATTGTAAATGGAGAGACTCTGAAAGCACTCCCCTTGAGAACGGGAACCAGAAAAGAATGCTGTTTATCACCGCTCTTATTCAACATGGTGCTGGAGGTCCTAGACAGAGCAATTAGGCTAGAAATAAAGGACATCCAAATTGGTAAAGAAGAAGTAAAAGTATCTCTATTTGTGGACGACATGATCCTATACACAGACAACTCTAAAGAATCTGCAAGAAAACTACAGGAAGTAATAGAACAGTTCAGCAGAGTATCAGGATACAGGATAAATATAGAAAAATCAGTTGGATTCCTCTACACCAACAAAGAGAACATCGAAGAGGAAATCACCAAATCAATGTCATTTAAAATAGCACTCAAGAAGATAAAATACTTAGGAATAAATCTAACCAGAGACGTGAAAGACCTATACAAGGAAAAGTACAAGACGCTATTGCAAGAAACCAAAAAAAGACCCACGTAAGTGGAAAAACATACCTTGCTCATGGATAGGAAGACTCAACATTGTAAAAATGCCTGTTCTACTCAAAAAAAACCCAAAGCAATCTATAAGTACAAACCAATCCAGATCCAAATTCCAATGAAATTTTTTAGTGAGATGGAGAAACAAATCACCAACTCCATATGGAAGGAAAAGAGGCCCTGTATAAGTAAAGCATCACTGAAAAAGAACAAAGTGGGAGGCCTCACACTACCTGATTTTAGAACCAATTATACTGCCACAGTAGTCAAAACAGCCTGGTACTGGTACAAAAACAGATAGAGCAGTGGAACAGAATTGAGAATCCAGATGTAAATCCATTCACATATGAGCAGCTGATATTTAACAAAGGCCTAAAGTCTGTTAAATGAGGAAAAGACATTCTCTTCAACAAATCTTGCTGGTATAACTGGATATCCATCTGCAAAAACATTAAACAAGACCCATACCTCACACCATGCACAAAAACTAACTCAAAATGGATCAACAACCTAAACATAAAATCTAAAATTAGAAAGATCATGGAAATAAAAACAGGGACAATGCTAGGAGCCCTAATACATGTCATAAACAGTATACAAAACATTACCAACAATGCACAAACTTCAGAAGAGAAACTATGTAACTGGGAGCTCCTAAAAATCAAACACCTATGCTCATCCAAAGAAATCACCAAAAGACTAAAAAGATACCTACAGACTGAAAAGGATTTTAGCTATGACAACTCTGATCAGCATCTGATCTCAATCTACACGATACTGCAAAAACTCAACAATAAAAAGACAAATAACCCAATTAAAAAAAATGGGCAAAAGATATGAACAGGCACTTCACCAAAAAGACATTCAGGAGGCCAACAGATACATGAGCGAATGCTCAAGATCATTAGCCATTAGGGAAATGCAAATCAAAACTACAATGAAATACCATCTCACTCCAAATAGTCTGGCATTAATCAAAAAACTCAAAATAATAAATGTTGGAAGGGTTGTGGGGAGACTGAAACACTTATACACTGCTGGTGGAAATGTAAAATGGTACAACCACTTTGGAAACCAATTTGGCAGTTCCTTGAAAAGCTAGAAATAGAGCTACCATACGATTCAGCAATCCCACTCCTTGGAATATATCCTAGAGAAATAAGAGCCTTTACACAAACAGATATATGCACACCCATGTTCATTGCAGCACTCTTTACAACAACAAAAAGATGGAAGACGCCAAGGTGCCAGTCATGGACTGAATTATGTCCCCCCAAAAATGTGTGTATCAACTTGGTTAGGCATGATTCCCAGTATTCTGTGGTTGTCCTTCATTTTGTGACTGTAATTTTATGTTAAAGAGGGTTCGGGTGGGATTGTAACACCACCCTCACCCAGGTCACATCCCTGATCTGATATAAAGGGAGTTTCCCTGGGGCGTGGCCTGCATCACCTTTTACCTCTCAAGAGAGAAAAAGGAAAGGGATCTAACAGAATTAGGGACCTCACACCACCAAGAAAGCAGCACTGGGAGCAGAGCACGCCCTTTGTTTCTGGGTCCCTGCACCTGAGAAGCTCCTCGACCAGGGGAAGATCGATGACAAGGAATCTTCCTCCAGAGCCGACAGAGACAGAAAACCATCCCCTGGACCTGACACCTTGAATTTGGACTTGTAACCTGCTAGACTGTGAGAGAATAAATTTCTCTTTGTTAACACTATCCACTTGTGGTATATCTGTTATAGCAGGACTAGATGACTCAGACAGTGTCCATCAATGGATGAATGGGAAAATAAATTCTCGTATGTTCACATAACAGAATACTACACAACCATTAAGAACAATGATAAATTGATGAAATATCTTATAACATGGAGGAATCTGGAAGGCATTGTGCTGAGTGAAATTAGTCAGTTGCAAAAGAGCAAATATTATATGAGACCACTATAATAAGAACTCAAGAAAAACTTTAAACACAGAAGAAAATATTCTTTGACGGTTACGAGGTGGGGAGGGAGGGAGAGGGGTATTTACTAATTAAATAGTAGACACGAATAATTTTAGGTGAAGGGAAAGACAACATACAATACAGGAGAGTTCTGCACAACTGGACTAAACTAAAAGCCAAGAAGTTTCCTGAATGCAGCCAACATCTTCGAAGGCCAGAGTAGCAGGAACAGAGCTCTGGGGACCATGGTTTCAGGGAATATCTAGGTCAACTGGCATAACAAGATGTGTTAAAAAAATGTTCTGCATCCCATGTTCGTGAGTGGCATCTGGGGTTTTTAATGCTAGCAAGCAGCCATCTAAGATGTCTCGTTTGGTCTTAAGCCCCTGGAGCAAATGAGAATGAAGAACACCAAAGACGTAAGGTAAAGATGAGCCCAAGAGACAGAAACAGCCACATAAAGTAGAGACCACATCAGCCTGAGACCAGAACTAGATGGTGCCCGGCTACCACTGATTACTGCCCTGACAGGGAAAACAACAGGGAATCCCTGATGGAGCAGGAAAACAGTGGGATGAAGACCTCAAATTCTCATTAAAAAAACAAGACAATGGTCTGACTAAGACTACAGGGACACTGGAGTTCACAGTCCCCGGACCCTCTGTTAGGCCAAGACTGGAACCATTCCCAAAGCCAACTCTTCAAACAGGGATTGGACTGGACTATAAGACAGAAAATGATACTGGTGAGGAGTGAGTTCTTGGCTCATGTAGACACATGAGGCTACGTAGGCAGTTCCTGTCTGAAGGTGAGATGAGAAGGCAGAGGGGTCAGGAGCTGGTTGAACGGACATGGGGAATACAAGGTGGAGAGGAGGACTGTACTGGCTCATTAGGAGGAGAGCTGCTAGGAGTACATAGCAAGGTGTGTGTTTTTGTATGAAAGACTGACTCGATTTGTAAACTTTCACTTAAAGCACAATATATATAATAATAAAAAAGATTAAGAATTGGTTTGATTTCAAAAGCATGGTAAATACTTATGGATAGATATTTGCATTTACATGCTTGGTCCTCAGTTTCTACACCTAAGAAGAAGATGAGAAGGATTAACTTTGTTTCCCAGTCACTGTGAGTCGGAGTCGACTCGAAGGCAATGGGTTTGGCTTTTTTTGGCTTAGTCCCTCCCGTGGGCTAGGCTCTCCCTTAGGCGCCTTGAATGTATCAATCTCAGGCCATTTTCAAATTCTGTAGATGACGTTTATGTTGCTAGTTTTATATTAATGATTGAAAAACCAGGAAGGCAGTGAGATAAAGCAATTCCTTCACTGCAGCTGCTGAAAAGCAAATAAAGGATTGAATCCAATATCTCTGACTTGGCAACCACTTTCATGACTTGAAGGCAAATATCTTGTGAAGAGATACAAATAGCTCAGAGTGGTAAAAAGGAAGGAAAGAAAGTAATACCTTCCTAGTTGTAGCAGCTGTTACGGACTGTTGTGCATATTACCCCCCACTTAATCCTCAAGGCTTTTTGATTAGGAAGTTTTGTTTCCCCAATCTTAAATGTGTTATAAGGGAATCTTGAAGTGCTTAGACAAACTTACAAGGGCCCTTTAGATTTTAAGTGAAAATCCAGGAATGAAATCCAAGACTGGCTGATTTTAACTAGAAAACTGGTTCACTTATTCTGTCTTATTACAATTCCCAAATCTAGTGGTAGTTTCAAACTTAAGATTTTAGTTTTCCTTAGCATAGCGTCCTTGAGAGACAGACGGATAAGAAAAGTCCTTTATTTAAAGAAATAGCCTATGAAGACATAGTATATAAGATTAATTAATGGTATTCCTAATGTAGTTATAAGAAAAAGTAACATGATTTTATTAGTCTTTCATCAATGTTGTCCCTTTGAGAAGTTTTATTCCTTTAATTTCTATACTTTTATCACACTGATTTATAAAATTTTTATCTACCTCTAGAGAAGCTTCTCTTGCTTTTCAGATGTTACTTTTTGCTCAGCCTTGAGGGATTGTATGAAATCCAGACAAATTCCTTTCACCCACTGCAGAAATCAGTTTAGAAACCAAAGTATTCATCTCAGGTAACAGGAAAGAAAAGTACCTGTCAGTCAATTAAAAATGTAGCAGTCTTGGAAACAACTGGGGCCTATTTCTTGAAAGTATTTAAGGTAAGATGAGGGTTCTCTGTCAAATGGTGGTAACTTAACAACTTTGGGACCTAAATCACCTTCCTGCATATTTATCTGAACAAATACATTTCTTTCCAAATTCACTGCATGCCAGAAACACTAAATCATTAATAATTTGGTTCATGAATATAATAATAATTTGATTCTACTAGTAGATTTGCACCATGGTATATATTAGAGGAAGTAAATTCTGATGACCTATCCAGAAACATTTTGTTGGTTTTCCTTGTTCCAGAAGTAAAAGACTGAGATTAAGATTTCCTAAACATCTACTTCCCCCCAGGGCCTTTGTATTTTAGTTAAAAACTAAAAATATTATAAACATGCAGACACTTCTATTTATGTCCTTAAGGCCTGTACATATAAAAATGGATTTTTAAGCTCCATTTAATTTTAATGTGGATTGGTATTTGTCCAGATAGTTTTGATGGCCAAATACTATAAAAAACCTTAGTATTTAACTATGAAACTAACTTTCCACACTTGGAAAATGTGTGTGTAGATGCAATTACTGAAGACGCAACTGCGGCATTCCATCCAGTGGCTGGCACAATTGGACTATGACTTAAGGGGATTTGCAAAGCTAGGAAACAGCCAATTTCCCTCAAGTACTCATTACTGTTACCCACTTTTAGGGTTAAGACATTTACTCCCCAAATCTCATACTAAAATGGCAAATAAAGTTGGGGTAGGTGATAAGATACAAGGCACTTGCTATGGTTTTCTTTATATCAGCTATTGCATCACAAATAATTGACTCTATGGAACTTAAGCATATATATAAATTACAAAGAATGAGTAAGCGGTGTATAAAAGAAGTGCCTCATGAGTGAGAGGGAGGGAGTATCTTATAGGACTTTATGTTGGGGCTCAGGAAGCAGGGGAAAGAATGAGAGGACAGATTGGGAGGAGAGAAAATGATGGGGAAATGGGAGATGGTGGTTCCTAGGTGTTCACATTAAAACTTCCTCGGTCTCATCCCTGATAGCATCAAGTTCCTCAGGGCCCCTGTGACATCTTTGTTCCGGAGGCTGTAAATGAAGGGGTTCAACACAGGGGTGATGATGGTGTAAAAAGCAGACACCGTCATGTCCTGCTCACCTGTGTGGTAGGATCTGGGGAGCATATTGGTGTATATGCTAGCACCAAAAAAGAGCAGCACTACCACCATGTGGGAGGAGCAGGTGGCAAAGGCCTTTCTGCGGCCCTCTGCTGAATTTATGCTGTGGATGAGGCGCAGGATGAGAACATATGAGCCAGATACACTAACGATGGGGACGAGGAGCATGAGGATACAGCACAGGTACATGACCATCTCGTAAAGGAGGGTGTTGGAGCAGGAGAGCTTCAGCAGGGCAGGGGCCTCACAGAAAAAGTTCACGATTTTTCTAAACTGACAAAAAGGTAAGCTCATGGTCATTGCAGTGAGCAACAAACCATCCAACATTCCCAGGAACCAGCATCCAGACATGATGAGATGGCAGACTCTCTGGTTCATGAGCAGTGGGTAATGGAGAGGTCTGCAAATGGCAGCATATCGGTCATAGGCCATGGCACTTAGGAGAAAAATCTCAGCTCCAGCAAGGGTGAGATAGGAGAACATCTGGACCCCACAACCCAAGTGGGAAATTGTATTATCTCCAGTAACCTGGTCCAAGAGCATCTTGGGGACTGTCGCACATATGTACATGAGGTCTATGAGGGAGAGCTGGCTGATGAAGAAGTACATGGGAGTGTGAAGGCGGGGCTCCCTGTGGATCAGGAGGATGAGAAGGGCATTCCCAGTTAGGGCCATCAAGAAAAGGACAAAGGTCAAGGTATAGAGGAAAACTGCACATTTAGTTTGATCAAAGAGCCCCATGAGGATGAAATAGGTGCTTGATGTTTGATTCTCTGAAGTTTGATTCCCCGAGTACATGGTTCAGCTTACAGTTTTCACCTGGGAGAGAAGAATAAGTTACATTGTTTTTTAAATCTTTCACATATATATATATTCCCCCCGCCCCGGGAGATGGTTAATTGGAGTGAAAAATCACACTCCTAATCTCTACAGCAAATAGTTTCCAGCTATACCCTGAATATTCTATCTAGAATATGCTTTATCAAACTACACGTTGAAGCCATCAACTACTTTCACCATTCTAAGGCAAAGATGACATGGTTTTAATTCATCTGACATGTTAGCAAAGCTTAGATCATTCGTTTCTTCATGTTAGGGAATTGAGGTTAGTTCCCCTTCTTACATTCTTTTGAATACAACTATGGAAAACTATAGAGGAAGCATAAACAGCATTGATTAACTAAGGAGAATTTTTCGATTTTTCTTGTTGTTCATATTCCCCATACTCTTCCCTGGAGCTCTCACTTTTTTAAAAATCCTCTCCTAATCCACTATTTTTGTAGCTGTTGTTTTTCCATTTTTTTCTTCTCAGTCACATAGTAACTTTCCACTCAAGGTACATACATATGGGAATCAAATATGATTGTCAATTAGGTGGTGCAGTTATCAAAACACAAACCCCATCTTTGTCATGAGGAAATTTTACATTTTTAAGCAGTTTCATTTTTTCCAGTTTGTAAAGCATATTTTCATATTTGATACTTAGGAAGAAAACTCTCATTCTTTGTAAAAATACACCTAAATGTCAGAAAGCCAGAATCATGCAGAACATAACTACTATAATCAGAACTTGAACTAACAGTCAATTTAGAACCCTCCTCCCCTCAAACATATTTTATATTTGGACCCTATTTGTCTGTGCCACCCTATGTCATCCAATGATAGCTTTAGGTGCTTTACAGTGTTATCAACAATATTAACTATTTAAGGGAGGGTTATATCTGCAGTTCAAGTCCCTTCTTCATGCCAACTGGAAGATTGAAAAGCCCACTTTACATTCACATGGAAAACATGGTTACTGTAAGACTGCTTCCTAGTTGTGTATCTACTTTCGTCATAATTTGATCCCAAACTCAGAAAGTCTGCTTATATATTATACTTCAATTAACAGTTTATTAAGTTCATCTGTAACAATAAACACAAACAAATTTTGGAAAATAAATGACAAAATAGGCAACAAAGTGCTTCATTATCCATGGTCCCAAAGAGATTTGGGTGAGCAGAGCTCCAGTACCCCCTGCCAGATGCACAAGGTGGTCAAGAAATAAACACTGGGTTATTTATTTTTGCGCAGCAGCGTAACTTAACGTGAGCCATTCTGACTGATCCGCCATTGCATTTAATATTGCAGGACCATATATCCCTATTATTTACCTGCCTCCATTGCTTTATTTTATTACAATAACATATATCATCTAACATACTATATATGTATGTATATATATTTATATATATTCTTATTTACTCTTTACTGGTTTATTTTCCTACACTAGGAAGGCAAAACGTGTCTATTTTGTTCTCTATGATTCTCTAACATTAGCTCTTTGCCTGACACAGTTCTAACTCATTCATATCTGTCAAATGAATAAATAAATGAAAAAGGGAAAATGAACGTGAGAGACCAAATTAATGCAAGACTTTTGGGGAAGAGTTTGGTAATATCTCATAAAATTCCACTTCTACTTAGCACTTTTACTTCAAGGAGTATGCCCTGGGAGACTATACAAGGATGCACGTTGCAACACATTAAAAAACAAAAACACAACACTATTATGAACCATGAAATACAGGAGGAATGTCTATATATTCATCTACAGGAAAATGGATATGTAAATAAATCATATATCAATTTATTGGAAAAATTCAACAAATAAAGTTGAAAGAAAAAGCAAAATTACAGTGTGAAACAATTTATCAAATACTACACTGCAAAATATTAAATTTGGACACATATATCTGCAATAAAATAAATAAATACATAGGCAGAGTATACACCAACTAGAGGAGAAGTGCTCATTCTCCGAGACACTGAAGGGAGAGTAATTCACAGAGGGTATTCCAGAGATGGTTCAATGCACCTATAACATAGTTTGGAGAGTTGAAAAAAATTTCTTTTTGGAGCAGAATTTGGGACACGACAAGCACTATATTAACATATTTTCTCCATGTCTGAAATACATTATAATAAAATAGATGAAAGAAAAGTGCAATGTAGGCATTCAACAAGTCTGAAATCTGTGCTTTTTTTCTTTCAATGTCTCAATACTGAGTATTTCCTGAGATTCTAAATGAGTTACGGGTTTTTTTGAAATAAGAATATAATTATGAGTAATTTCAAACATTCAGCTTACATTACTCCAAATTTCCAGCTTACATTAGCATGCTCTTCTTTTACCATGGAATTTCCTATTTCAGTGGTCCCCTGACAAAATTATTTTCAAGGTATTTTGTCAACTTCTACTCTAGAATCTACCTTAATCGCAAAGAATCATCTTACCCTTTCTCAGGCTTGTGGTTTTTGCCTTACTTTATTATAAGTATTTTTATAACTTGTTTTCACTGTTTTGGATTTTACCTCTTTCCATTAATTACTGGGTTAACAAACAATAGATTATAACCTAGAAGCAAGAAGAACAATTTTCCCTTCTTAATATAGAGTACTTTGCTGAAGAAGAATATTTAAAAAAAAAATTGAAAAATAGTATTGTACTTTTTCTTTTATTTCTACTCAATACTTACCTATGTAGTGGAATTTTAAGACATAAATCAAGGAGAGCAGAAGTCCAGGCCAGAACTGCCCCTTTCTCCACCAGCCTGCATGAAGTTTTGTAAGTTGATCATGAAGATTCCTTGGGATCTGACTTTGCTCAGGGATCCTTCAAAAGCGTGGTCCTGGATTTGCAATACTGAATTAAAGAGATTAGGGATCATTGTGGTATAATTTACTTGACACAAACTACCTTGTCAGGGTATTTAGACAAACTTTAGAAGGGACAATTATATTTCAATGCTTCATACATCTACATGGTGGTGAGCATGGATACACCTGGAAATGGAGATGGGTTAAGTTTAGGGACATGCTTAATTTCTACTAGAACGTTTACTAGCAAATTCTATTAAATTTTTATACAATCTAATTTTTGATCAAGATTATGGATACATTTAAATTCCATTAAAGTGGCTCCAATCAAATGCAGATCTTGGTCCAAATTGCTTTTTTTCCCATGGCAGTTATAATTTTGAACAACTCTAATGCGAGGTACTATGATTATTGCTTTAAACACATTATTATGACATGAAATGTTTTTTTGGAATACCTGATATTATGCGCAATTCAACCTCTTCTTGGATATTTTTTTCTGGTTTAGTGTGTTTTGTGTGATTCCAGTTATAAATCTTGGGTAATCTAAATAGGAGAAATTGATTGGGAAAACTCATGGGAAACTGCCAATTGAAGGAGAAAAGGGAGCAGATTCTCCTTAATAACATACAGGTGTTTCGGTTCACAGCCTGTTTTCTTCGTATTGTTGCATATTCGGGGTCACAAGAGTAATACCCACAGAGTGATCATAAGCTAAAAAGATTAAATGCAAGATCTGAGACATAATGTACAGAAACAGGGCTTCCAATAATGACAATGTGGCTAGATGTAGAGTACGACTTATTTATAGTGGGAACACCACAGGGACTGCAGGTCTTAACCCATCAATTAGACTTTGAGAGATTCAGTGGAGATTTACAGTCCTGAAATCATCCCATGTGGTTGATGGGGTAAGCCTTACTGTCTCCTTTGACCCAACTATCCACAACAGAATTCTAATGAACAGAATACATATGATTATTAGCTATATGTTCATACATGTGGAACGCTCTCCAAATTGATATTTTTGTTCAAGTAAATTAAAAATCTCTAAATGTTTTTCAATTTCAGAATTAGTATATCTTTATAGAATAACTTAAAAATTACACTTCACTTTCATTATTTCTATGAAGATTGCAAATATATGAATAATCAAATGTGTGGCTCTTCCTTGAAGGGTGAATAACCTATCGTAGTTCTAGAGCTAGTGGTCACTTTAGATTCAGATTAACTAGATAAGGATCTTCTTTATATATATGCATATATTTGAGGAATTAGAGAGCCAGAGAGGCTTTATGGGTTACTAAAGGTCATGGCACACAACAGAGACAGCACCAGAGCTAATATCACAACCCAGAGATCCAAATCTATGTCTCGGTCATAGAGTCCCAAAGGGGTACAAAGCCAATGAATAATTAAAGATTAAGGCACAAATGAGTAGTATAAATATGAGAGAAAATGTCAAAGTGATGAAGAACTTGAGTATAAACTCACAAGAAAAGTATGGCTTTGTAATGTGGAGAGAGAAGCAAGGCGAATGATTATCATATTCGCTGGCCTGTAAACAAATGATTACTTCAGCTGATCTCTAAATTTCCATCGACAAAAGTGAATGTTTTAATTCCACAATCTTAGTTAAGTAATAATATATAAATATGTTTGGGCAGGATTACAATGGGTTCATTGGTTTTGTATTAAGTAGTTAATGACAAATATAAAATAATTCTCCAACCAAATGACAGCTGTTGTTTTCAAGTTATTTCTAACTCATAGCAACCCTGTAGTAGAACTGGTTCATATGGTTGTCGAAGGATGTACTCCTTTCTTTTCTTAGGTTTAACAAAGAGAAATTTATTCTCTCACAGTCTAGTAGGCTACAGGTCCAAATTCGTGGTGTCAGCTCCAAGGGAAGGCTCTCTCTCTCTCTGTAAGTTCCTTAGGAAGGTCCTTGTCATCAATCTTCCCCTGGTTGAAGAGCTTCTCAGTGCAGGGACCCTAGGTCCAAAGGACACACTATCCTCCTGACTCTTGATTCTTTTTTTTTTTTTTTTAATTTTTATTGTTTTTTAAGAGTTTACAAATCAAGTCAGTCTCTCATACAAATATTTATATACAAAAGATACTCTTTATGGAAGCTGACTACTACATCTTTCTCATGCAGAGTAGCTGGTGGTTTTGAACCATCAAACTTTGTTTTAGCAGTGAAGGGCTTAACCACTGAGCCTCCATTGTTCCTTAATTCCCCAGCAGTAGGTTATAAATGCAAATATCTTGAACAAAATTTTATTGTATATCTGTTGTGGTACTTTTTAGTTGCAATCAAGTCACTGCTGGCTCATATTGACCTCATGTACAGCAGAAGAAAACATTGCCTTGTCCTGCACTATCTTCACAATTTTTGATATGCTTGAGTCTGTTATTATGGCCACTAGGTATTCTGAGCATCTTCCAACCTAAGGGTTCTTCTTGTTGCACTATGTCTGGAAATATAATGTTGTGACCCATAGGGTTTTTATTGATTAAGTTTTAGCAATTAGATAACCACACCTTTCTTCCTACTCAGTCTTACTATAGAAGCTCTACTGAAACCTGTCCACCATGAGTCCCTGCTGGTATTTGAAATACCAGTGGCATAGCTTCAAAGCATCATAGGAACATACAAGCCACCACGTACAACAAACTGACAGGTAGGTGTTAGATTGAATGCCTAACAACTGCCAAAGACAGAAAGAGCGGTCAATGAGATAAACAGACCCTGTTTTCATGGACTTTACCATTTGATGAATAAATTCATATTATTTTCATAGTCACATAATATTAATGGATTTTAAAAGGATGAATACAGCTATGGTAAGAAATGAGATGGGAGCCTACCACAGTCCTTACTGCAGGACAAAATTTCCTCAGGGAAATAATGGATGGACAGACAATATGGCTATATGTGAGATACAGAGGAGGAACATGGCAATATCTTGCAGAGTTGAGGCAATGTTCTCCAGGAGGCTATATATGCACTAAAGAAGTGTCCATTATATGGTGCTTTTTCTCCCAAAGCCAGGATTTATGGGTCCAGGAATCAAGTGGTGGAAACGGGATTTGCACTACTCATCATTACCTTTACTGACTCACTCGCAAAATTTTTACTTCCTGTCACAGTAACCTATGCTCTGTGGGTCTAGAGGTCTTACTTCCAAAGGGAGGACACACAACACTGATTCCACTGAACTGGAAGTTAAGAATGCCACCCAGCCACTTTGGGATCTTCATGCCTCTGAATCTGCAGCCGTTTAAGGGAGTTACTGTATTGGCTGGTGTGATTGCTCCAGATTACTAATGGGAAATCGGATTGATATTACAGAACGGAGGTCAAAAGGGTATGTCTGGAATACAGGAGATACCTTAGGCCGTCTCTTAGTACTACCATTCCCTGTGATTAAAGTCAAAGGAGATCGACAGCAACCCAATTCTGATATGATTATTAACAGCTCAGACCCTTCAGGAATGAAGGTTTGGGTTGCCCCTCCAGCAAAGAACCACAGCCAGCTGGGGTGTTTGCTGAGGGCTAAGGGAATACGGAATGGTTGGTGGAAGAAGGTAGTTCTAAAGACCAGCTATGACCACGTGACCAGTTGCAGAAACAAGGGCTGTTAACTGTTAGGAGTATTTCTACCTTGTGTTTTACCTGTATGTGTGTTGTGTGTATATAATATCTTTGCTTTCTTCCTTCTCTTATTCCATTACTTATTATAAAATATTGGATGCAAATGGGGCTAGTACATTTTCTGTTTCTGCATGTTAGGTATATCATGTTAGCCTTTATGATGTCTGTATTTAAGGAGATATATACAGATGCCTAGTTGACAAGGGGTGGACTGTGATGGTTAATGTTATGTGTTAACTTGGTTAGGCCATGATTCTCAGTAGCTTGGCAGATATTATGTCATCATCCTCCTTTTTGTGATCTGATGTGAGTGACCAATCAGTTGGGGGCGGTTTCCAAGGAGGTGTGGCCTGTATACAATCTGTTTGGATGTTTGGGCAATACTCACTCTCTCTCTTGATCCTGCATTCAGCTTGTCGTCCTCTGACTTCTGGATCTTGGGAGGTAAGCGTGCGTCCTGCTGCCTGCCTGACGTGCATATTTTGGATTCACCAGCTCCTACAACCTCTTGAGCCAGCAGCCTGACCCCTGACCTGCAGATTTTGAGTTTGTCAGCCTCTGCAACCGCATGAGTCAGGAGAAGTGTCCAGCCTACTGTGCATTTGGAACTTGCCAGCCTCCACAAGAGTGGGAACCATTTCCTGGAAATAGATCTCTGTGTACATATTTATACATACACTTCACTGGTTTTCCTCCTCTAGAGAACCCAACCTAAGATGCTGACTGGTACTCATTAAGTAAGTTCCCTAGTTCAGCCTCTATCCTCAGGATAAGTTGGTGCCCCAAGTCATAGACAGCTCTGCCATTTGCAGTTTCAGGAGGTCAAAAGAACTAATGAATAAAAGGCATTTCTCTTATTTGTCATGGCTACGCGTATAGATTCTGCCATTGTGTAAGTAATGGAAATATGATTAAATCCATGCCTACTATGTAATGGTCTATCCCATTCTCCCTATTTTGCTCTTGCCCAACTTCAAGTATTACATTCTAGTTTATTAAACTGACCCAGAGTTGGATATTATACAGTCACTAACACTTTTTTTTTTAACACTTACACTTGTGAAATTAGTAAATAATTTTGTAAAAATAAATATTTCCTAGTTCTTAAAATAATGAGAATAGAGTAAAACAATTTTAGAGAAACTTGGATAATTTATAACTTGATGTTTCAAAACTCATTATCTAATCTCTCTGTATCCTTCAAAATCCCTCATCCATGACTCATTTAATGTATATGTCTATACTCAATATTTTCCCATTTCTCTCTTCTAATCAAAATATTTCTGGGATATTTTGAAATATATCTATGTTCTTCTATATGTTATGTGAAATTATCTTGAAACTGTCTTTCCTTTTGTCTCTATTGCCTGACATATTCTTCACTTATATGTCGACATGTGTGTTTATCTCACTCATCTACATATATGTGGGAAAAAACGTGATGAGCAAAACTCAAATTGTTATTAATAGCCCATGTTTTCTATTCCATCATTTCAAGAAACTAAAGGATTATTTATATCCAGGATTCATGATAAAAATAACTTATTTGAATTTAGGAAACAAAAAAGAATATTAAAATTTTGAATGCAAATTTTTCTTAATAATTTTTATTGTGCTTTAAGTGAAAGTTTACAAATCAAGTCAGTCTGACACACATAAGCCTAAATACACCTTACTACATACTCCCATTTACTCTCCCCCTAATGAGTCCCGCTCCCTCCCTCCAGTCTCTCCTTTCCTGACCCTATTGCCAGTTTCTAACCCTCTCTACCCTCTCTTTTCCCCCCAGACGGGAGACTCCAACACCGTCTCAAGTGTCCACCCGATACAAGTAGCTCACTCTTCATCATCATCTCTCTCCAACCCATCGTCCAGTCCCTTCCAAGTCTGATGAGTTGCCGTCGGGAATGGTTCTTCTCCTGGGCCAAGAGAAGGTTTGGGGACCATGACCGCCGGGATCCTTCTAGTTTCAGTCAGACCATTAAGTCTGGTCTTTTTATGAGAATTTGGGGTCTGCATCCCACTGTTCTCCTGCTCCCTCAGGGGTTCTCTGCCGTGCTCCCTGTCAGGGCAGTCATCGGTTGTGGCTGGGCACCATCTAGTTCTTCTGGTCTCAGGATGATGTAAGACTCTAGTTCACGTGACCCTTTCTATCTCTTCGGCTCATAGTTATCATGTGACCTTGGTGTTCTTCATTCTCCTTTGATCCAGGTGGGTTGAGACCAATTGATACATCTTGGATGGCCGCTTGTTAGCATTTAAGACCCCAGACGCCACACTTCAAAGTGGGATGCAGATTGTTTTCATAATAGAATTTATTTTGCCAATTGACTTAGATGTCCCCTTAAGCCATAGTCCCCAAACCCGTCCTTGCTCCACTGACCTTCAGAGCATTCAGTTTATCCCGGAAATTTCTTTGCCTTTTGTCCAGTCCAGTTGAGCTGACCTTCCCTGTATTGAGTATTCTCCTTCCCTTCACCTAAAGTAGTTCTCATCTACTATCTAATCAGTAAATAACCCTCTCCCACCCTCCCTCCCTCCCCCCTCTCGTAACCACAAAAGAATGTGTTCTTATCAGTTTATATTATTTCTCAAGATCTTATAATAGTGGTCTTATACAATATTTCTCCTTTTGTATATGACTAATTTCACTCAGCATAATGCCTTCCAGATTCCTACATGTTAAGAAATGTTTCACAGATTCCTCACTGTTCTTTATCAATGCGTAGTATTCCATTGTGTGAATATGCCATAATTTATTTGCCCATTCATCTGTTGATGGACACCTTGGTTGCTCTCAGCTTTTTGCTATTGTAAACAGTGCTGCAATAAACATGGGTGTGAATATATCTGTTCGTGTATAGGCTCTTATTTCTTTAGGGTATATTCCGAGGAGTGGGATTTCTGGGTTGTATGGTAATTCTGTATCTAACTTTTTAAGAAAACGCCAGATAGATTTCCAAAGTGGTTGTACCATTTTACATTCCCACCAGCAGTGTATGAGTTCCAATCTCTCTGCAGCCTTTCCAACGTTTATTATTTTGTGTTTTTTGGATTAATTCCAGGTTTGTTGGAGTGAGATGGAATCTCATTTTTGTTTTAATTTACATTTCTCTAATGGTTAATGATCGAGAGCATTTTCTCATGTATCTGTTAGCTGCCTGAATACCTTCTTTAGTGAGGTGCGTGTTCATATCCTTTGCCCACTTCTTGATTGGGTTGTTTGTCTTTTTGTGGTTGAGATTTGACAGAATTATACGGATTTTAGAGATCAGGAACTGGTCGGAGATGTCATAGCTGAAAATTTTTTCCCAGTCTGTAGGTGGTCTTTTTACTCTTTTGGTGAAGTCTTTAGATGAGCATAGGTGTTTGATTTTGAGGAGCTCCCAGTTATCTGGTTTCTCTTCGTCATTTTTAGTAATGTTTTGTATTCTGTTCATGCCCTGTATTAGGGCTCCTAACGTTGTCCCTATTTTTCTTCCATGATCTTTATTATTTTAGTCTTTATGTTTAGGTCTTTGATCCACTTGGAGTTAGTTTTTGTGCATGGTATGAGGTATGAGTCCTGTTTCATTTTTTTTGCAAATGGATATCCAGTTATGCCAGCACCGTTTGTTAAAAAGACTATCTTTTCCCCAATTAACTGACACTGGGCCTTTGTCAAATATCAGCTGCTCATATGTGGGTTCTCAATTCTGTTCCGTTGGTCAATATGCCTGTTGTTGTACCAGTGCTAGGCTGTTTTGACTACTGTGGCTGTATAATATGTTCTAAAATCAAGTAGAGTGAGGCCTCCCACTTTCTTCTTCTTTTTCAGTAATGCTTTACTTATCCGGGGTTCCTTTCCCTTCCATATGAAGTTGGTGATTTGTTTCTCCATCATATTAAAAAATGGCATTGGAATTTGGATCGGAAGTTCACTGTATGTATAGATAGCTTTTGGTAGAATAGACATTTTTACAATGTTAAGTCTTCCTATCCATGATCAAGGTATGTTTTTCCACTTATGTAGGTCCTTTTTAGTTTCTTGCAGTAGTACTTTGTAGTTCTCTTTGTATAGGTCTTTTGCATCTTTGGTAAGATTTATTCCTAGGTATTTTATCTTCTTGGGGGCTACTGTGAATGGTATTGATTTGGTTATTTCCTCTTTGATGTTCTTTTTGTTGATGTAGAGGAATCCAAGTGATTTTTGTATGTTTATCTTATACCCTGAGACTCGGCCGAACTCTTCTATTAGTTTCAGTAGTTTCTGGAGGATTCCTTAGGGTTTTCTGTGTATAAGATCATGTCATCTGCAAAGAGAGATAATTTTACTTCCTCCTTGCCAATCCGGATGCCCTTTATTTCTTTGTCTAGCCTAATTGCTCTGGCTAGGACCTCTAGCACAATGTTGAATAAGAGTGGCGATAAAGGGCATCCTTGTCTGGTTCCCGTTCCAAAGGAAACGCTTTCAGGCTCTCTCCATTTAGAATGATGTTGGCTCTTGGCTTTGTAGAGATGCCCTTTATTATGTTGAGGCATTTTCCTTCAATTCCTATTTTGCTGAGAGTTTTTATTATGAATGGGTGTTGGACTTTGTCAAATGCCTTTTCTGCATCAATTGATAAGATCATGTGGTTTTTGTCTTTTGTTTTATTTATATGGTGGATTACTTTAATGGATTTTCTAATATTAAACCAACCTTGCATACCTGGTATAAATCCCACTTGATCCTGGTGGATTATTTTTTTGATATGTTGTTGAATTCTATTGGCTAGAATTTTGTTGAGGATTTTTGCATCTATGTCCATCAGGGATATAGGTCTGTACATTTTTTTTTTTTTTTTTTTTTTTTTGTGGTGTGTTGACCTTGTTTTGGTATCAGGGATATGGTGGCTTCATAGAATGAGTTAGGTAGTATTCCATCATTTTCTAAGCTTTGAAATACCTTTAGTAGTAGCGTTATTAACTCTTCTCTAAAAGTTTGGTAGAACTCTGCAGTGAAGCCGTCCGGGCCAGGGCTTTTTTTTGTTGGGAGTTTTTTTTATTACATTTTCAATCTCTCTTTTTTTGTTATGGGTCTATTTAGTTGTTCTACTTCTGATTGTGATAGTTTAGGTAGGTAGTGTTTTTCTAGGAATTCATCCATTTCTTCTAGGTTTGCAAATTTGTTGGAGTACATTTTTTTGTAATAATCTGATATGATTCTTTTAATTTCAGTTGGGTCTTTTGTAATGTGGCCCATCTCGTTTCTTATTCGGGTTATTTATTTCCTTTCCTGTATTTCTTTAGTCAGTCTGGCCAATGCTTTATTCATTTGGTTAATTTTTTCAAAGAACTAGCTTTTGGCTTTGTTATTTCTTTTAATTGTTTTTCTGTTTTCTAATTCATTTTGTTCAGCTCTAATTTTTATTATTTGTTTTCTTCTGGTGCCTGATGGATTCTTTTGTTGCTCACTTTCTAATTTTTGAAGTTATAGGGACAGTTCTCTGATTTTGGCTCTTTCTTCTTTTTGTATGTGTGCATTTATAGATATAAATTGACCTCTCAGCACTGCTTTTGCTATGTCTCAGAGCTTTTGATAGGAAGTGTTTACATTCTCATTGCATTCTATGAATTTCTTTATTCCCTCCTTAATGTCTTCTGTAACCCAGTCTTTTCTGAGCAGGATATTGTTCGGTTTCGAAGTATTTGATTTCTTTTCCCTAATTTTTCTGTTATTGATTTCCACTTTTATGGCCTTGTGGTCTGAGAAGATGCTTTGTAATATTTTGATGTTTTGGATTCTGCAAAGGTTTGTTTCATGACCTAATATGTGGTCTATTCTAGAGAATGTTCCATGTGCACCAAAAAAAAAAAGTATACTTTGCAGCTGTTGGGTGGAGTGTTCTGTATAAGTCTATGAGGTCAAGTTGGTTGATTGTAGCAATTAGGTCTTCCGTGTCTCTATTGAGCTTCTTACTGGAAATCCTGTCCTTCTCCGAAAGTGGTGTGTTGAAGTCTCCTACTATAAATGTGGAGGTGTCTATCTCACTTTTCAGTTCTGTTAAAGTTTGTTTCACGTATCTTGCAGCCCTATCATTGGGTACATAAATATTGAATATGGTTATATCTTCCTGGTCAATTGTCCCTTTAATCATTATGTAGTGTCCTTCTTTATCCTTTGTGGTGGATTTAACTTTGAAGCCTATTTTGTCAGAAATTAATATTGCTACTCCTGCTCTTTTTTGATTATTGTTTGCTTGATATTTTTTTTTCCATCCTTTAAGTTTTAGTTTGTTTGTGTCTCTAAGTCTAAGGTGTGTCTCTTGTAGGCAACATATAGACGGATTGTGTTTCTTTATCCAGTTTGAGACTCTCTGTCTCTTTATTGGTGCATTTAGTCCATTTACATTCTGTGTAATTATAGATAAGCAAGAGTTCAGTGCTGTCATTTTGATGTCTTTTTGTGTGTGTTGTTGACAATTTCATTTTTCCACCCCCTTTTTTGTGCTGAGATGTTTTTCTTTGTAAATTGTGTGTTCCTCATTTTCATAGTAGTTGAATTTATGTTTGCTGATTCATTATGTTTTTCTTGGTTTTTATTTTGAGTTATGGAATTATTAGACCTCTTTGTGGTTACCTTAATATTTACCCCTATTTTTCTAAGTAAAAACCTACCTTGTATTGTCCTATTTCGCCTTGTTTTCCTCTCCATATGGCAGTTCTATACCTCTTGTATTTAGTCCCTCTTTTTGATTATTGTTATCTTATACATAATGACTTCTATGATTCCCTTTTTTGAGCATTTTTTTCTTTTCAAAATTAATCTTAATTTGTTTTTGTGATTTCCCTATTTGATATCAGGATGTTCTGTTCTGTGACCTTGTGTTGTGTTCGTGTCTGATATTATTGTTTTCCTGACTAATTTCCTTTAGTATTTCTTGTAGCTTTGGTTTGGTTTTTGCAAATTCTCTAAGCTTATGTTTATCTGTAAATGTTTTAATTTTACCTTCATATTTGAGAGAGAGTTTTGCTGGATATGTGATCCTTGACTGGCAGTTTTTCTCCTTCAGTGCTCTCTATATGTCATCCCATTGCCTTCTTGACTGCATGGTTTCTGCTGAGTAGTCTGAACTTATTCTTATTGATTCTCCTTTGTAGCAGACCTTTCTTTTATCCCTGGCTGCTTTTAAAATTTTCTCTTTATCTTTGGTTTTGGCAAGTTTGACGATAATATGTCTTGGTGATTTCTTTTTGGATCACTCTTATATGGGGTTCGATGAGCATCTTGGTTAGATATCCTTTTATCTTTCATGATGCCAGGGAAGTTTTCTGCCAACAGCCCTTCAACTCTTCTCTCTGTATTTTCTGTTATACCTCTGTGTTCTGGAACTCCAATCACACTCGAGTTATTCTTTTTGATAGAGTCCCACATGACTCTTAGGGTTTCTTCATTTTTTTTAATTCCTTTATCTGATTTTTCTTCAACTCTATTGTTGTCAATTGCTTTATCCTCCACCTCCCCCACTCTGCATTCCAATTGCTCGTTTCTGCTCTTCTGACTTCCTATTGAGTTGTCTAATTCTGTAATTTTTCTGTTAATCTTTTGGATTTCTGTATGCTCTCTCTCTATGGGTTCTTGCAACTTATTAATTTTTCCACTATGTTCTTGAATAATCTTTTTGATTTCTCCAACTGCTTTATCAGTGTGTTCCTTGGCTTTTTCTGTAGATTGCCTTGTTTCATTTCTGAGGTCATCCCTGATGTCTTGAAGCATTCCGTAAATTAGTTTTTTTATATTCTGCATCTGGCAATTCCAGGATTGTATCTTCATTTAGGAAAGATTTTGATTCTTTAATTTGGGGATTTGTAGAAGCAATCATGGTCTGCTTCTTTATGTGGTTTGATATCGACTACTGTCTCCGAGCCATCTGTAAGATATTGTAATGATTTATTTTATATTTGCTCACTGAGTCTTATCTTGTTTTGTTTTCTTTCAATATACGTAGATGGGCTACTAGATTGTGCTGTCTTGATTGTTGTAGCCTTTGAATCACTTATGTCCTATTACCAGCTGGTTTAGGTTGTTACCAGATATATAAGCCTTAGAGTCTATTCACTATTATTGAGTAGAATCTGATTTTTGGTCACCAATATGTGGTGTAGACTGTCACATATTCACTTAGAGGAGTAGCGGTGATAGTTGTGTGCACCAAATTTTAGTAGCAGCAGAGGTCACACTCTGGGGAGGGGGGGAAGCAGGATGCTGAGAGGCTTCTGCCAAGTGCCTGTGAGGTAGGTGTTTCTCTATTCCTAAAGCACTTTAGTGGGTGGGCTCTGCAGCTGTACCTTAGGCACCCAATGCATGTACCTTTACAGATTGATAGGTGTCACTATCCTCAGACCCCTATGGCAGGAGGCTAGGAGGTTTGGGTGGAGCTTCAGGCCTCAGTTCTCTGTTGTGGGTCAGTGAGGGCTCTGTTTAATAGGTAGAAATATCAACCCTGGGATACTTGTCTTTCCAGTAATCAGCTAAAACAATTACAGTCAGATCACTATCAGAATTGCCTTTGCATTATAATAGCCACCTTATTGCCTGTAGGGATGAAAGCCCAAGACTATGGATCTCATATGCTTGGCTGGAGCTGGTTCTGTATTTTTAGTCCAATTTTGGGAAGTCAGGGAAGGAATTTTGGACCCTGGGTTTTTTGTAGCTGCTTCTTTCAGGCCAGGAGAATGGGTTGGGAAAAGCAAAAAGCAAGCAAACATACAAAAGAAAAAGATAATAAAAACCACAGAGCACTTCACTCTCTGGCCTAGGAAATTCCAATGTTAATGAAGCCACCTCGGAAGTGAAGGGGAGGGATCAGATAGATAGGAGAGAGTAGCACCCAGGAATATAGACAAAGTTACTTTTCTTGCTTGGTGATGACTGTTTTATCTGAGATTTCCGAGGGGAGTGTAGCCTGTGTGTGTTGGCTGGGTCGAGATTGCCCCCAAGGGTCAGGCCCACGTCCTGTGCTTGTGCTGTCTCAGAAGCCATGGTCAGTTCCTCCATTCCCATTCCAAAGCCCAGCACCAAGGTTCCCTGGCTGGGATGCAGCACTCCAGGCTCCAAAACCAGTCTCTGCCTCCCGGTGATTTCTCCTCCTGTCAGCTGCATTGCTGTGCTGCCTGCATGCACTGGCTGGGCTTCCCCCGAGGTCACTTCTGGGGGCTAGGGCTACATCCCATGTTTGCACCATCTCCGGATGCCGTGTTCAGCTCCCCTGTGCCCAGTCCAAAGCCCGGTGCCAAGGTTTTCTGACTGGGACTCTGGCTCCAGGCTCCGAAAAGAGTTGCTGCTTCCCCATGGTTGCTCTTTCTCTCGTTAGCCCCGTCAGTGTGCAGCCTGCTTGAGCTGGCTGAGTCTCTACAGAGGTTACCCCAGAGGGCTAGGGGTTAGGGCTGTGTCCCATGCCTGACCCACCTCAGCAAGCCGCAATCAGCCCCACCACCCGGCACCCAGGAACTGCGAGGGCTCAAGGCTGTGGCATGGGTCCCCGGTTCCAGAAGCAGTCACTGCTTCAGGATGCAGCTTTTTGCTCCCCTGTCACTCAGGTCAACTCTTTAGATCTATGTTTGATGGTAAGGGTTCGTAGATTGTCATGTATGTGATCGATTCACTTGTTTTTCCGGGTCTTTGTTGCAAGAGGGATCCAAGGTAGCTTTTACCTAGTCGGCCATCTTGGCCACACCTCTGAATGCAAATTTTGATTTTCATGTTTTTTGATAATAATTGAAGGAATCAAGTATTTCATTTGATCCCTTTCAAGAAAGAAAATGTGAAAATCTTGAAACAATGAAAATTAAATATTCTGTTTTCTGAAGAAAAAAGAAATTCAATGAGACAAAAGAATATAATTCATGTTCTAATATAGAGTTGCAATAATTTTGTTTAAATTTTTAAAAAGAAAAAAAATTTATAATAGGTAATATACAGTATATCTGGACCACTGATGACACAGTGGTTAAGAGCCTGGCTGCTAAGCAAAAAGTTGGCAATTCAAAACCACCAGCTACTCCTTGGAAACCCTATGGGGCAGTTCCACTCTATCCTATTGGGTCACTATGAGTCTAAATAGAGTCAACGGTAATGGGTTTGGTTTGGGTTATAATGTTTATCTAAATGCAAGGTTGTAAAAGAGATAAAATACTAAACAAGGAATCAAAAAAAATCAGGTGCTAAAATTCAATTTCTAGCCAACACTTACAACACTAAGTCTATACACAGAGTTAGTCGATTCTGCATGCAAATGCATTCTTCTGAATATGTTGCTGTTGTAGTTAGGTGCTATCGAGTCTGCTTCAACTCATACACATTTCCTTGAATTCCATGCAAGACTAAATAAATGAAAGGGTTTCTCAAGCATTCTATAAAAACAAAGTGCTTTAATTACGGTATATTCACACAATGGAATACTACTTCATAACATGGAAGAATCTGGAAGGCATTATGCTGAGTAAAATTAGTCAGATGCAAATGGACAAATATTGCATAATACCACTATATAAGTGCTCGAGAAATAGTTTAAACAGAGAAGAAAATATTCTTTGATGGTTACGAGAGGGAGGAGGGAGGGAGGGTGGGTAAGGGTTATTCACTAATTAGATAGTAAATAAGAACTACTTTAGGTGACGGGAAAGACAACACATAATACAGGTGAGGTCAGCACAACTGGACTAAACCAAAAGCAAAGAAGTTTGCTGAATAAACTGAATGCTTTGAAGGCCAGCGTAGCAGAGGTGGGGGTTTGGGGACCATGGTTTCAGGGATATCTAAGTCAATTGGCATAATAAAATTTATTACGAAATTATTCTGCATCCCACTTTGGAGAGTGGCACCTGGGGTCTTAAATGCTAGGAAGTGGCCACCTAAGATGCATCAATTGGTCTTAACCCACCTGGATCAAAGGACAATGAAGGACACCAAGGACACAAGGCGATTATGAGCCCAAATGACAGAAAGGGCCACATCAGCCTGAGACCAGAAGAACGAGATGGTCCGTGGCTACAACCAATGACTGCACTGACAGGGAACACAACAGAGAACCCCTGAGGGAACTGGAGAGCAGTGAAATGCAGACCCCAAATTCTCGTACAAAGACCAGACTTAATGGTCTGACTGAGACTAGAAGGACCTCGGCCGTCATGCCCCCCAGACCTTCTGTTGGCTCAGGACAGGAACCATTCCCAAAGTCAACTCTTCAGACACGGATTGGACTGGACAATGGGTTGGAGAGGGATGCTGGTGAGGAGTGAGCTTCTTGGATCAGGTGGACACTTGAGACTGTGTTGGCATCTCCTGTCTGGAGGGGAGATGAGACGGTAGAGGGGGTTAGAAGCTTTTGAAATGGACACAAAAAGAGAGAGTGGAGGGATGGAG
The DNA here is from genome assembly GCF_024166365.1 of Elephas maximus indicus. Classification (NCBI taxonomy): domain Eukaryota; kingdom Metazoa; phylum Chordata; class Mammalia; order Proboscidea; family Elephantidae; genus Elephas; species Elephas maximus. The sequence goes on from NC_064820.1 coordinate 207,805,349, forward strand.
TTGGTTTTCTCTTTAGGGGGAGAACAATTGGGAATATGTAGCAAGGTATATACATGTTTTTGTGTGAGAGACTGTCTTGTTTTGTAAACTTTCACTTAAAGCAAAATAAAAAATTTTTTAAAAAGTGCTATATTTTAAAATTAAGAATTTGTTTGATTTCAAAAGTGTATTAAAAACTTTTGGATAGATATTTGCCTTTGACATGCTTAGCCTTTAGTTTCTACACCTAGGAGGAAGATGGGAAGGATTAACTGTTTTTTATTCCCTCCAATGGGCCAGGCTCTCTACTAGGCACCTTGAATGTATCAATTCTAGAAAATAGTCAAATCTCCTAGATGATGTTTATGTTGCTAGATTTATATTAATGATACAGAAAGCAGGAAGGAAGTGAGATAAAGTAATTCCTTCACTGTAGAGCTGCTGAAAAACAAATAGAGGCTTTGACTCCCTATCTCTGACTAGGCAATCACTTTCGTGACTTGAAGGCAAATATCTTGGGAAGAGACATAAACACATCAGAGTGGTAAAAAGGAGGGAAGGAAAGTAACACCTCACCAGTTAGCAGGTATTATGGATTGTGCATATTGGCCCCTGCTTAATACTCAAAGTGTTTTGATTAGGATGTTTTATTTTCTCTACCTTACATGTGTTGTTACAGAATCTTGAAGGACTTAGGCAAAATTACAAATGTTACATAGCTCCTCTGATTTTAAGTGGAAAGCCCAGGAATGAAACTCAAGACTGACTAATTTTAACTGTAATCCTGATTCACTTAATCTCTTACTACAATAATTCTCAGATCTAGTTGTAACTTCAAACTGAAGATTTTAGTGTTTTTGTTTGTTTATCTTTTAGCATAGCATCCTTGACAGAAACCAGAAAAAGCCATTGCCATGGAGTCTGTTCTGACTCATGGCGAACCTACAGGATAAGAACTGCCCCACAGGGTTTCCAAGGAGCTGCTGGTGGATTCAAACTGCTAAACTTTTGGTTACCAGCCTGAGCTCTTAAACACTGTGCAACCAGGGCTCCTTGAGAGTAAAAGATAATAAAAGTTAGTTTATTTAAAGAAATAATAAAGCCTATGAAGAGATGATATATAAGACTGATGATACTACTAATATAGAAAGAAGAAAAAAAAATGATTTTATTAGTTTATCATTGATAATGTCCCTTTGGGAAATTTTGCTTCTTTTATTTCTATGCTTTTATGACAATAATTTTTAAAATTAAGTTTTAGCTGCCTCTATTAGAGAAGCTTTTCTTGCTTTTCAGATGCTACTTTTTTTAATTGTACTTTAGATGAAATTTTATAGAGAAAATTATTTTTCGTTAAAAATTAATACACATTGTTTTGTGACATTGATTGCCAACCCTGTGATGTGTCAACACTCTCCCCTTCCAGACCCCGGATTCCCCATTTACATACGTACAGCTTTCCTGTTCCTCCAACCTTCTTATCCTTGCCCCTTGGCTGGTATGCCCGTTTAGTCTCATATACATGGTTGAGTTACATATATTATTGTTTGTTTTATGGGCCTGTCCTACCTTTAGTTGAAGGATGAACCTCAGGAGTGACATCACTACTGAGTTAAAAGGGTGTCCTGGGCCATACTCTCAGAGTTTCTCCAATCTCTGTCAGACCAATAAGCCTGGTCCTTTTTCGTGAGTTAGGATTTTGTTTTACTTTTTTTCTCCCACTCTGCCTGAGGTCCTCTCTTGTGACGCCTGTCAGAGCAGTCGGTGGAGGTAGCTGGGCACCATCTAGTTGTGCTGTACTCTGGTGGAATCTATGGTGGTTGTGGTCCATTAGTCCTTTGGACTCATCTTCCACTTGTGTCTTTGGTGTTCTTGTTTCAGCCTTGCCCCAGACGGGGTCGAAACAGTAGATGTATCTTAGATGAGCCCTCTCAAACTTTTCTTCTTTCTTTATTGTGCTTTAAGTGAAAGTTTATGATTCAAGTCAATTTCTCATACAAAAACTTATATGTGCAGTGTTATGTGACTACCTAGTTGCTCTCTATAACGTGACAGCACATTCCTTTTCTCCACCCTGTATTCCCTGTCCATTCAACCAGCTTCTGCCTTCTCATCTTGCCCTCAGACAGGAGCTGTCCACTTAGTCTCATGTATCTACTTGAGCTAAAAACCACATTCCTCACCAGTATCATTTTATGTCTTATACTCCAGTCTAATCTTTGTCTGAAGAGTTGGCTTCAGGAATGGTTTTAGTTTCGGGTTAACAGAGAGTCCGGGGGCCATGTCTTCTGGGCTTCCTCCAGTCTCAGTCAGACCGTTAAGCCTGGTTTTATTATAAGAAATTTAGTTCTGCACCCCACTTTTTACCTGCTCCATCAGGGACTCTCTGTTGTGTTCCCTGTCAGGGCAGTCATTGGTTGTAGCCAGGCACCATCTAGTTCTTCTGTTCTCAGGCTGATGTAGTCTCTGATTTATGCGGCCCTTTCTGTCTTTTGGGCTCATTATTACCTTATATCTTTGGTGTTCTTCATCCTCCTTTGCTCCAGATGAGTTGAGACAATTGATGCAGCTTAGATGGCCGCTTGCAAGTTTTTAAGACCCCAGACGCCACTCACCAAAGTGGGATGCAGAACATTTTTTTTATAATAAACTTTGTTATGCCAATTGACCTACATGTCCTCTGAAACTATGGTTCCCAGACCCTCACACCTGCTACTGTGTCACTCAAGGTGTTTGGTTGTATTCAGGAAACTTCGTAGCTTTTGGTTTAGTCCAGTTGTGGTGACTTGCCCTATATTGTATGTTGTCCTTCCCTTCATCTAAAATAATTCCCCACCCTCATAACCATCAAAGAATGTTTTCTTCTGTATTTAAACCTCTTACTGAGTTCCTATAATAGTGATCTCATACAATATTTGTCCTTTTATGACTGACTAATTTCACTCAGCAAAGTGCTTTCCAGATGCAATCCATGTTATGAGATGTTTCACAGATTCATCATTGTTCTTTGTAGTTGTGTAATATTCCATTGAGTGAATACACCATAATTTGATTATTCATTTGTCCATTGATGGGGCCCTAGGTAGTTTCCATCTTTTTGCTGTTGTGAACTGTGCTGCAATGAATATGGGTGTGTAGATATCTGTTCATGTGATGGCTTCACTTTTATTTCTCTAGGATATATTCCAAGGAGTGGGATTTTTGTTTTTTTTTTTTTTATGGTAGTTCTAGTTCTAGCTTTCTAAGGAAGCACCAAATTGATTTCCAAAGTGGTTGTACCATTTTACATTCCGATCAACAGTGTATAAGTGTTCCAGTCTCTCTACAACCTATCCAACATTTATTATTATTGATTAATGCTAGCCTTGTAGGGGTGAGATAGTATCTCATTGTAGTTTTGATTTGCATTTCTCTAATGGCTAAGGATCCTGAGCAGTTCCTCATGTATCTGTTAGCCACCTGAATGTCTTCTTTGGTGAAGTGTCTGTTCATATCCTTTACCCATTTTTTAATTGGGTTATTTGTCTTTTTGTTGTGGAGGCTTTGCGGTATCTTGTAGATTTTAGAGATTAGACGATAATCAGATTTGTCCTAGCCAAATTTTTTTTCCCAGTCTGTGGGTTGTCTTTTTACTCTTTTGGTGAAGTATTTTGGATGAGCATAAGTGTTTGATTTTTAGGAGCTCCCAGTTACCTAGTTTCTCTTCCGTTGTTTGTGCATTGTTGGTAACGTTTTGAATTCTGTTTATGCCACATATTGGGGCTCCTAGCATTGTCCGTATTTTTTCTTCCATGATCTTTATCATTTTAGATTTAGGTCTTTGATCCATTTTGAATTAGTTTTGGGGTGTGGTATGTGGTATAGATCTTGTTGATTCTTTTGCAAGTGGATATCCAGTTATGCCAGCACCATTTGTTAAAGAGACAGTCTTTTCCCAAATTAATGACCTTTGGACCTTCGTTAACTATCAGCTGCTCATAAGTGGATGAATTTACATCTGGATTCTCAATTCTGTTCTCTTGGTCTACGTGTCTGTTGTTGTACTAGTACCAGGCTGTTTAGACTACCATGGCAGTATAATAGGTTCTAAAATCAGGTAGTGTGAGGTCTCCCACTATGTTCTTCTCCTTCAGTAATGCTTTACTTATCTGGGGCCTCTTCCCTTTCCATATGTAGTTGGCGATTTGCTTCTCTGTCTCATTAAACAATGTCATTGGAATTTGGATCTGGATTGCATTGTATCTACAGATCGCTTTGGGTAGATAGACATTTCACAATGTTGAGTCTTCATGAGTTTCATGAGCAAGATATGTTTTTCCACTTATGTAAGTCTCTTTTGGTTCCTTGCAGTAGTGTCCTGTGGTTTTCTTTGTATAGGTCTCTTACATCTCTGGTTAGCTTTTTTCCTAAGTATTTTATCTTCATGGGGGCTGTCGTAAATGGTATCGATTTGGTGATTTCCTCTTTGACATTCTCTTTGTTGGTGTAGAGGAATCCAACTCATTTTTGTATGTTTAGCTTGTATCCTGATACTCTGCTGAAATCTTCTATTAGTTCCAGTAGCTTTCTTATGGATTCTTTAGGGTTTTCTGAGTATAAGATCATAACACCTGCAAATAGAGATGCTTTTTTTTCTTCCTTACCAATTTGGGTACCCTTTATTTCTTTTTTTAGCCTAATTGCTCTGGCTAGGACCTCCAGAACGATGTTGAATAACAGTGGTGATAAACAGCATCCTTATCTAGTTCCTATTCTTAAGGGGAATGCTGTCAGACTCCATTTAGGATATTGTTGGCTGTTGGCTTTGCATAAACACCCTTTATTACGTTGAGGAATTTTCCTTCTATTCCTATTTTGCTGAGAGTTTTTATCATGAATAGGTGTTGGACTTTGTCAAATGCCTTTTCTGCATCAATTGATAAGATCATGTGGTTCTTGTCTTTTGTTTTATTTATGTGATTGATTATACTGACTGTTTTACACATTTTGAAAAATCCCTGCGTACCCTGTATGAACCCCAGTTGGTCTTGCCGAATTATTTTTTTGATATGTTGCCCCTATTTTTTGGCTAGAATTTTGTTGAGGATTTTTGCATCTAAGTTCATCATTGGACTGTAATTTTCTTTTTTTGTGGTGTCATTACCTGGTTTTGGTATCAGGGTTATGCTGGCTTCATAGAATGAGTTTGGGAGTAATCCATCATTTTCTATGCTCTGAAATATCTTTAGTAGCAGTGGTGTTAACTCTTCCCTAAAAGTTTGGTAGAATTCTCCAGTGAAGGCCTCAGGGCCAGGGCTTCTCTTTTTTTTTTTTTTCTTGGTGGTGGGGGTAGTTTTTTAAATTACCTTTTCGACCTCTTCTTTTGTTATAGGTTTATTCAGTTGTTCTACCTCTGTTTGCGTTAGTTTAGGTAAGTAGTGTGTTTCTAGAAATTTATCAATTTCCTCTAGATTTTTGTATTTCTTGGAGTACAATTTTTCATAGTATTCTGTTCTGTATTCTGTTATGACTCTATAATTTCGGTTTGGTCTATCACCCATTTCATTTCTTATTCAGGTTATTTGCTTCCTCTTCTGTTTTTCTTTTCCTAGTTTGGCCAGTGGTTTATGGATTTTGTTGATCTTTTCAAAGAACTAGCTTTTGGTCTTGTTAACTCTTTCAATTGTTTTTCTGTGCTCTATTTCATTTAATCTTACTCTACTTTTTATTATTTGCTTTCTTCTGGTGCCTGAGGTCTTCTTTTGCTGCTCTATTTGTTTGAGTTGTAGGGTTAATGCTTTGATTTTAGCCCTTCATTCTTTTTTGGTTGGATGCATTTATTGCTAAAAATTGATCTCTGAGCACTACTTTAGCTGTGTCTCAAACATTCTTGTTGGGTGTGCTTTATTTCTCATTTGATTCTGTGAAATTTTTTGTTGTTGTTGTTCTAACCTTATTTTCTTATACAACCCAGTAGGTTTTGAGCAAGGTATTCCTCAGTTTCCATGTGTTTGAATTATTGTTTTCTTTCTTTTTTTTTCTGTTATTTATCTCATCTTTCATGGCTTTGTGGTCAGAAAAAACGCTTTGTAATATTTCAATGCTTTGCATTCTGTTAAGCCTTGCTTTTTGGTATAATATATGGTCTAGTCTAGAGAAAATTCCATGTGCGTTGGAAAAGAAAGTATACTTGGCTACTGTTGGGTGGAGTGTTCTGTATATGTCTATGAGGCCAAGCTGGTAGATTGTGGCATTTAGATCTTCCTCGTCTTTATTGAATTTCTTTCCGAATGTTCTGTCCTTCACTGACAGTGCTGTGTTAAAGTCTCCTACTATTATTGTGGAGCTGTCTATCTCTCTTTTCAATGCTGTTATAGTTTGTTTTATGTATTTTGGAGCCCTGTTGTTGGGTGAGTAATTACTTATTATGGTTATGTCCTCCTGGTGTATTGACCTTTTAATCATTATATACTGTCCTTCCTTATCCTTTGTGGTGGATTTAACTTTAAAGTCTATTTTGTCAGAAATTATATTGCCACTCCTGCTCTCTTTTGATTATTATTTGTTTGATATATTTTTTCCATCCTTTGAGTTTTAGTTCATTTGTGTCTTTAAGTCTAAGGCGTGTCTCTTGTAGGCAGCATATAGACAGATCATGTTGCTTTACCCATTCTCCCACTGTCTGTCTCTTTATTGGTGCATTTAGCCCTTTTGCATCCAGTGTAATAGCTGATGAGTATGAGTTTAGTGCTGTCGTTTTGATTTTTTTGTGTGTATTGTTGACAGTTTCTTTTTTCCACTTAGTTTTCTCTTTTGAGTCATTTTTCATTGTTGTTGATTTTATATTTGTTGAGTCTTTAGGTTTTTCTTGTTTTATATTTTTTTTATGTAAGGATGTTAGCTTTCTTTTTGGTTACCTTAATGTTTACCCCTATTTTTCTAAGTTTATACAAACTTTTTATTTCTTTATTGCTTTGACTTCCTCTTCATATGAAAGATCTATGACTACATTTTTCTAAGTCTTTTTTGTTTTAATGTTGCCATCTTTTACATAGTGGCGTCTTTTTTCCTATTTTCCGTGTTTTAGCTTTGGTTTTCTTTTTTGATCCCCATACCTGGTTTGATATCTCATTGCTCTGTCCTGTGTTTTAGTCTTGGGTTGTTGTCTGATGTTATTGATTTTCTAGCTGAGGGATTCCCTTTAATATTTCTTGTAATTTTGGTTTGGTTTTTACAAATTCCCTAAACTTCTGTTTATCTGGAAACGTCCTAACTTTGCCATCATATTTGAGAGAGCGTTTTGCTGGATATATAATTCTTGGCTGGGATTTTTTTTTTTTTTTCATTCAAGGCTATATATGTGTCATCCATTGTCTTCTTGACTGCATGGTTTCTTCTGAGTAATTCGAACTTAGTCTTACTGACTCTCCTTTGTAGGTGATTTTTCATTTATCCCTGGCCTGCTCATAAAATTCTCCATTTATCTTTGGTTTTGGCAAGTTTGATTATACCTTCATGACTTTCTTTTGGCAACTACCTTGTGTGAGGTTTGATCAGCATCTTCAATAAATATCTTCTCATCTTTCATTATATCAGGGAAGTTTTCCATGAAAAAATCTTCAACAATTCTCTTCGTATTTTCTGTTATTCTCCCCCTCCTCCCCCACTCTGGTATGCCAATCACCTGTAGGTTATTCCTCTTGATAGAGTCCCATGTATTTCTTAGGGTTTCTTCATTTTTTTTAATTCTTTTATCTGATTTTTCCTCAAATAGGTTGGTGTCAACTGTTTTATCTTCGGTCTCACTCATTCTGACTTCATTGCCTCGATCCTGCTCCTCTGACTTCCTATTGAGTTGTCTAATTCTGAAGTTTTATTGTTCATCTTCTGGATCTGATTGCTGTCTCTCTGTGGATTCTTGCAGCATATTAAATTTGTCATTATGCCCTTCTTAATTTTCTCAGCTGCTTTATCTGTGTGTTCCTTGGCTTGTTCTGCATTTTGCCTGATCTCCCTGATCTCTTGAAGAGAGTTCTGTATATTAATAATTTGTATTCTACCTCTGGTAATTCCAGGAAATTCTCTTCATCCAGAAAATTTCTTGATTCTTTGTTTTGGGAGCTTGTTGAAGCCATCATGGTCTGCATCTTTATATGATTTGTTATTGACTGTTGTCAACGAGCCATGAATAAGTTATTGTATTTATTTTATGTTTGCTTACTGTGTCTTAGCTTTTTGTTTTGTTTTAGATATGTCCAAATCGGCTGCTCATGTGAGCCATTTTAATTATCAGCTCCTTTGAAGCTCTAACGTTCTATCTCCAGGTGGTTTGAGCTGTTACTAGATATGTGAGCCAAGGAGTTCATTCAATTTCCTTGTATGGATTCAGCTCAAGTGTCCAGGTAGTTGGTCACCGAGTGTGTGGTGCAGGCTTTCACCTAGAGTCCTAGACAGGCAGGCATGACTGGTGTAGGGACAGGTATCTGGCTGCATTAGGGGGTCAAGCACTGAGCTAGGCTTGGGGCTGACAGCTGCCCCGAGTGTCTGTGAGGAAATCGTATTCCTGTTCCCTAGACAGCGTAGGTAGGTGAGTTTTACAGCCAGACTATGGGTACCCAGTGCTGTTGGACATAAGGACTGGGAAGGATCACTTATTCTTGGACCCCTGTTGCTGGTGGCTAGGTGGCATGGTTGGAGCCAGCAATCCTCAGGCCCCTGATGTGGGTAGATGAGGGCCCTATTTAATAGTCAGAGTGGTGTCAAATGTCATGAATCTGCCTCTGAACCATATAGCTGAAGTTAGACTTCAGGTATACACCTTGTTGTACTGTGCTAACAAGGGCCTACACTGTTGAAATGGGCCCACATAGGTCTATGTGGGGGTGAAAGGCATTCAAAGTCCACCGACCCCTTATCCCTGTGTCTAGGCAATGGAGCTCTTTCTGCCCTGATTTCTCGGCTGAGGGGAGTGACAGATAATTTTTTTCCTCTCAAAGGCCAGGAGAATGGCTCAGGGAGCATGATGGTCCTACTTCTGGCCCAGGGGATGGTGGCAATCTCTGATGCCAGCTCAGATGCAGTGAAGAGTGGGAAGGGAGCAAGTAAATGGGAGAGAGGTTTTCCCTAAGGGTCGTTTTTTGATCTGTGTGGTAGGTTAGACTCATGTACTTATCTTTTGCCAATAAAAAATAGAGCCCTGCATTTCACTGATTCTGGAGGCAAGTGGGCCCTCTGCTGCTCAGTCTCTCCTGATGTGGAAAATGCATCCCAAACAGCACTACTTGCCTCACTGCATTTACTTCAGCAGATCTGGCCTTCAGGGTGCTGGTTCCCACTGGGTGAGGTCTGGCAACTCCTTGCTAATTCTGAACCTTCTCTCCCTCCGCCTGTCATTCAGTCTGACCCCTCAACTTTGCCTTTCATGCTCAGGGTTCCTGATTGTCATATGTAATTGATTCATTTGTTTTTTCAGGTCTTGGTTGTAAGAGGGACCACAGGAAGCATCTGACTATTCTGCCATCTTTTCCCTGTCTCCCCTCACAAACTTTTAAGACCTTAAATGCCACTCACCAAAGTAGGATGTAGAACATTTTCTTTATAAACTACGTTATGCTGTTTGAGCTAGATGTCCTCTGACACCATGGTCCCTAACCCTCAACCCAGTAATTTGGTCCCTCAGGGAGTTTGGATGTGTCTGTGAAGCTTCCATGACCTTGCCTTGGCCAAGATGTGCTGACTTCTCCAGTATTGTGTACAGTGTTACCCTTCACCCAAATTACCACTTATCTATTGTCTAGTTAGTGTTTTTCCCTTCCTACCCCTCCCCTCCCTCCTAACCATCAAAGATTTGTTTCTTTCTATGTGTAAACCTTTTCATGCATTTTTATCATAGTCATCTCATACAATATTTGCCCTTTTGTGACTGATTTATTTCACTCAGCATAATGCCTTTCAGACTCATTCAAGCTGTGAATTGTTTCACAGATTCATCATTGCATACTACTCCATAGTTTGTTTATCCACTCATCTGTTGATGGGCACTTAGGTTGTTTCTATCCTTTTGCTGTTGTGAACAAAGCTGCAATGAACATGGATGTGCATATATCTATTCGTGGGAGTGAGATTGCTGGATTGTATGATATTTCTATTTCAAGATTTTTAAGGGAGCACCATATTATTATCCAAAATGGCTGTGTCATTTTGCATTCCCAACAGCAGTGCATAAGAGTTCCAATCTCCCAGGAGCCTCTTCAACATCTTCATTTTCTTTTTTTTTAATTCATACCAGTAATGTCCAGGTGAGATGGTGTCTCATTGTAGTCTTGATTTGCATTGCAATCATTTCCTCATGTGTCTCTTAGCAGTACAAATGTCTTCGTTGGTGAAGAGTCTGTTCATATCCTTTGCCCATTTTTTAATTGGATTATTTGTCTTTTTGTCATTCAGGTGTTAGATTTTCCTATAGATTTTAGAGATTAGACCTTTATCAGATATGTCCTAGCCAGAAATTTTTTTCCCATTCTGTAGGTTCTTTTTTTTACTCTTTTGGTGAAGTCTTTTGATAAGTGTTTAATTTTTAGAAGATCCAAGTTATCTAGCTATCTTCTGGTGTTTGTGTATTGCTAGCTACAGTTCATGTCCTTATTTACACTCTGTATTAAGGCATCTAGTGTTGATCCTATTTTTCCATGATCTGCATAGTTTTTGATTTTGTATTTAGGTCTTTGAACTTTTTTGAATTCATTTTAGTGTATGGTATAAAGTATGGGTCCTGTTTCATTTGTTTACAGGTGGACATCCAGTTTTGCCAGCATCGTTTGTTAAAAAAGGCTGTCTTATCCACGTCTGATGGACTAAGGTGACTATAGGTTGATGGATTTACATCTGGATTCTCAATTCTGTTCCACTGGTCAGTGTATCTGTTATTGTACCAGTACCAGGCTGTTTTGACTATCATAGCTGTATAGCAGGTTCTGAAGTCAGGTAGTGCGAATCCTACTTTATTCTTCTTCTTCAATAGTGCTTTACTTATCTGGGGCCTCTTTTCTGTCCATGTAAAGTTAATTATTAGTTTTTCCATCTTGTTAAAGAATGCCTTTGGTATTTGGGTTGGAATTGCATTGTATTTTTAAATTGCTTTGGGTAGAATTGACATGAGCATTGTATGTTTTTTCATTTATATAGTTCTCTTTTAGTATCTTGAAGTAGTGTTTTGTAGGTTTCTTGTATAGGTCTTTTACATCCCTGGTAGATTTATTTCTAAGTTTTTTTTTGGGGGGGGGCTATTATAAATGGTATTGCTTTCCTGATTACCTTTTCATAGTTCTTTTTATTGGTGTATAGGAATCCAACTGATTTTTGTATGTTTATCTCGTATCGTGCTACTCTACTGAAACTTTCTATTAGTTTCAGTAGTTTTCTTGTGGAATCTTTTGTGTTCTGTATGTATAGTGTCATATCATTTGCAAAAAGGAGTAATTTTACTTCTTTCTTACCAATTCGTATTCCCTTTATTTCTCTTTCTTGCCTTATTGCTCTAACTGAAACTTCCAGAAAAATATTAAATAGGAGTGGTGTTAAAGGGCATCCTTGCCTTGTTCCTGTTCTTAGGGGGAATGTTTTCAGACTCTTTTTGTTGAGAATGATGTTGTCTGTTGGTTTTGACGAAACTGAAAAAAAGAAAAGAAAATAAAGATGCCCTTTATTAAGTTGGAGGATTTCCCTTCTATTCCTATTTCATTGAGAGGTTTTATCAGGAAGGAGTGTTGAATTTTGTCAAATGCATTTTTCTGCATACATTGAGATGATCATGTGATTCTTTTCCTTTGATTTACTTATGTGTTGGATTACGTTGATCGATTTTCTAATATTGAGCCATTCTTGCATGCCTGGTATAAATCCCACTTGATTGGCATGTATTTTTTTTAATGTATGATGCTGAATTCTGTTGGCTAGATTTTGTTGAGAATTTTTGCATTTATATTCCTGGGAGATAATGGTCTGTAATTTTCTTTTTTGTGTGGCATTTTGCCTGATTTTGGTATCAGGGTTATGCTGGCTTCACAGAATGAATTTGGAAGTAACCCTTCTTTTACTATGTTCTGAAATAGTTTGGGTAGTACTGGAGTAAATTCTTCTCTGGATGTTTGGTGAAAATCTCCTTGAAGCCATTTGGACGAAGAGCATTTTTTTGTTGTCAGTTTTTTTTTTAATTGCCTTTTCAGACTCTTCTCTTGTTATGAGTTTGTTCAGATTTTCTACCTCAGTTTGCATTAGTTTAGATAGATAGTATGTCTAGATATTTGTCCATTTCCTCTAGGTTTTCAAATTTTTTGGAGTATAGCTTTTCATAGGACTTTGTTATATCTTTTATTTCAGTTGGGTCTGTTGTAATCCCTATTTCATTTCTTATTTAGATTATTTGCATCCTCATCTGTTATTATTTTGTCATTTTTTCCAATATTTTGCCGATTTTGTTGACCCTTTCAAAGAACCAACTTTTGGTTTTGTTGATTATTTCTGTTGTTTTTCTATTCTCAGATGTTACTTTTTGCTCAACTTTGAGGGATTATTTGAAATTCAGACAAATTCCTTTCACCCACTGCAGGAATCAGTTTAGAAACCAACGTATTCATCTTAGGTGACAGAAAAGTACTTGTCCATAAATTAAAAATGTATCAGTTATAGAAACAACTGGGTTCTATTTCTTGATAGTAGTTAAGTTGAGGGTTCTGTGCCAAGTGGTGGAATCTTAATAATTTTGGGACCTATCCATCTGAGCAAATGTTTTTTTTCTTTTCTAAATTTATTGTCAGAAACACTAGAATCATTAATAATTTGGTTCATGAATTTAATAATAATTTGGTGCTACTGTTAGATTTGAACGTCATATATATTAGGAGAAGTAAAGTCTGGTGACATCTAAAACCATTTTGTTGGTTTTCTCAGTTCCAGAAGTAGAAGGCTGAGATTAAGATTTCCTAAATCTTCACTTGTTCCCAGGGCCCTTGTATTTTAGTTAAAGGCTAAAAAAACAGTAAATATGCAAACTTTTCTATTTGTGCCCTTAAAATCTGTAAATTTAAATGAAACTTTTACCTCTATTTAACTTTAATGTGGATTGGTATTAATCTGAATATTTTTGATGGCCAAATACTGTGAAAAATCTTAGTATTTATGTATGAAACTAACTTTCAACACTGGGAAAAAGTTTGTGTGTATACATTTAGTGAAGATGCAACTGTAGCATTCCATGCAGTGGCTGGCACAAGTGAACTATGACTTAAGGGAATTTGCAAAGCTAGGGAATAGCCATCTTCCCCCCAGGACTCTTTAAAACCAAAAAAAAAAAAAAAAAAAAACCTGTTGCCTTTGGGTCAATTTCAACTCAGAGTGACGCTATAGGATGGATTAGAACTGACCCATATGGTTTACAGTGATCCGGTTTTAGGGTTAAGGCATTGATTCCCCAAATCTCATACTGCAATGGTCATTGAGGTTGGGACAGGTGATAATATACAAGGTACTTGCTATGGTTTTCCTTACATCAGCTATTGCATCACAAACGGTGGACCCTAAGGAACTTAAATATAAATGGATTACTCAGGATGAGTAAGCAGTGTAAAAGAGATGGAACTCTTGAATGAGAAGAAGGAATGATCTTATGGGGTTTTATCTTGAGGCCCAAGAACCAGAGAAAAGAACTAAAAGGCAGATGCGGGGCAGTAAAGAAGGAAGGGGAAGCAGGAGATGGCCATTCCTAGGCTTTCACATTTAAAACTTTTCTTATTCTCACCCTTGATGTCATCAAGTTCCTCAGGGTCCCTGTGACATCTTTGTTCCGGAAGCTGTAAATGAGGGGGTTCAGCACAGGGGTGATGATGGTGTAAAAAGTAGACACCATCATGTCCTGCTCACCTGTATGGTAGGATCTGGGGAGCATATAGGTGTATATGCCAGCACCAAAAAAGAGCAGCACTACCACCATGTGGGAGGAACAGGTGGCAAAGGCCTTTCTGCGGCCCTCGCCTGAATTCATACTGTGAATGAGGCACAGGATTAGAGCATATGAGCTAGATATAACCATGGTGGGGATAAGGAGCATGAGGACACAACATAGGTACATGAACATCTCCATCTCATAGTGGGAGATATCGGAGCAGGAGAGTTTCAGCAGGGCAGGGGCCTCACAGAAAAAGTTCATGATTTTTCTGAAATGACAAAAAGGTAAGCTCATGGTCATTGGGGTGAGCAACAAACCATCAAACATTCCCAGGAACCAGCATCCAGACATGAAAAGATGGCAGATTCTCTGGTTCATGAGCAGTGGGTAATGGAGAGGTCTGCAAATGGCAGCATATCGGTCATAGGCCATGGCAGTTAGGAGGAAAACCTCAGCTCCAGTGAGAGTCAGATAGGAGAACATCTGGACCCCACAACCTAAGTGGGAAATTGTATTATCTCCAGTAATCTGGTCCATGAGCATCTTGGGGACTGTCACACATATGTACATGAGGTCTATGAGAGAAAGCTGGCTGATGAAGAAGTACATGGGTGTGTGGAGATGGGGATCCCTATGGATCAGGAGGATGAGAAGGGTGTTCCCAGTTAAAGCCATTAAGAAAAAGACAGAGGTTAAGGTGTAGAGGAAGACTGCATATTTAGTTTGATCAAAGAGCCCCATGAGGATGAAACAGGTGCTTGAAGTTTCATTCTCTGAAGTGTGATGTCCTGAGTGCATGTTTCAGCTTATAGTTTTCACCTGGGGGAAGAAATAGGTATCATTGTTTTTTAAATCTTTCATATATACATGGTTTTCCTAACCTTTTTAAATAAGACTTGTGTTTTGAGCTATTGTTTCAAAAGTAGGACTGAACTTTTCTGGAATTGTACCATAAAGTCTTAGCGCATTTGGAGGTAGAAGTCTAGGGTGAAATATCAGAGTTGGAATGTGTATCTCTTAGGAACTGAAAAAAAACATTGTGAATTTAAACTCTTTAAGTGATATTTAACCCCCTATAACTGAGTACTAATAAGCCTCCCCTCATAGAATAGTTAAAAAAGACTAAATAAACACTGCACATGGAATCCATAACACAATGTGAATGTAAATTAAACAATTCACTAAAGCTTCCACTCCACTTTTGGACGCAGTAGATTATCACAGGAAACCCTGGTGGCATAGTGGTTAAATGCTACAGCTGCTAATCAAAGGGTTGGCAGTTCGAATCCACCAGGTGCTCCTTGGAAACTCTATGGGGGACTTCTACTCTGTCCTTTTGGGTCGCTGTGAGTCAGAATCGACTTGACGGCACAGGGTTTTTTAGCTCATCACAAGTACTAAGTAACAGAAGTAATAGCTGAAACACCAACATGTTACTATTAATATTGGTAATAGTATTAACATCACAACTGAAGTCCTCCGGAAACTTGGAAGTCCAATGAAATCTCCTTAAACGTCTTCTATCCATAATGTCTCTAAGTTAACTCCATGATCACCATTAGCAGATTTCAATATTATGTTTTATCAAACCGGACATTGAAGTCACCAACTACTTTCACCATTCTAAGACAAAGATAACAGGGTTTAAATTCATGGGAATTAAGGTTATTTGTTAAATATTGTAGGAAACTGTATTCTGGTGGCTTGCATGTTGTTGTGATGCTGGAAGCTATGCCACCAGTATTCAGATACCAGCAGGGTCACCTATGGAAGACAGGTTTCAGCTGAGCTTCCAGACTAAGACAGACTAGGAAGAAGGACCCGGCAGTCTACTTCTGAAAAGCATGAGCCAGTGAAAACCTTATGAACAGCAGTGGAACATTGTCTGATATAGTGTTGGGGGATGATAGAAACAATGCTGGAGATTGAGTGATAGAATTTTGCAAGACCAACGACTTCTTCATTGCAAATACCTTCTTTCACCAACATAAATGGCAACTGTACACATGGACCTTGCTTGACAGAACACACAGAAATCCAATTGACTATATCTGTGGAAAGAGATGATGGAAAAGCTCAATATCATCAGTCAGGACAAGGCCAGGGGTCGACTGTGGAACAGGCCATCAATTGCTCATAATCGAGTTCAAGCTGAAACTGAAGTAAATCAGACAAAGTCCATGAGAACCAAAATATGACCTTCAGTATATCCCACCTGAATTTAGAAACCATCTGAAGAATAAATTTGTGGCATTGAACACTAGTGACCAAAGACCAGAGGAACTGTGGAATGACATCAAGGACATCATCCATGAAGAAAGCAAGAGGTCACTGAAAAGACAGGAAAGAAAGAAAAGACCAAGATGGATGCCAGAGGAGACTCTGAAACTTGTTCTTGAATGTCGAGCAGCTAAAGGAAAAGGAAGAATTGATGAAGTAAAAGAACTGAAGATTTCAAAGGACATCTCGAAAAGACAAAGTGAAGTATTATAATGACATGTGCAAAGAGCTGGAAATGGAAAACCAAAAGGGAAGAACATGTTCGGTGTTTCTCAAGCTGAAAGAACTGAAGAAAACATTCAAGCCTCGAGTTGCAATAGCGAAGCATTCTATGGGGAAAATATTAAATGATGCAGGAAGCATCAAAAGAAGATGGAAGGAATACACAGAGTCATTATACCAAAAAGAATTAGTCGATGTTCAACCATTTTAAGAGGTGGCATTAGATCAGGAACCGATTGTACAGAAGGAAGAAGTCAAAGCTGCTCTGAAGGCATTGGTGAAGAACAAGGCTCAGGAATTGATGGAATATCGAATAGAGGTGTTTCAACAAACAGATGCAGTGCTGGAAGTGCTCACTAGTCTATACCAAGAAATATGGAAGACAGTTTCCTGGCCAACTGACTGGAAGAGATCCATATTTATGCCTATTCCTAAGATAGGTGATCCAACCAAAAGTGGAAATTATAGAACAATAACATTAATATCACACGCAAGCAAAATTTTGCTGAAGATCATTCAAAAACCGCTGCAAAAGTATAACGACAGGGAACTGCCAGAAATTCAGGCTGGTTTCAGAAGAGGAGGTGGAACTAGGGATATCATTGCTGATGTCAGATGGATCCTGGCTGAAAGCAGAGAATAACAGAATGGTGATTACCTGTGTTTTATTGACTATGCAAAGACATTCGACTGTGTGGATTATAACAAATTATGGATAACATCGTGAAGAATGGGAATTCCAGAACGTTTAATTGTGCTCATGAGGAATCTTTACATAGATCAAGAGGCAGTTGTTCGGACAGCACAAGGGGATACTGATTGGTTTAAAATCAGGAAAGGTGAGCGTTAGGGTTGTATTCCTTCACCATGCCTGTTCTATCTGTATGCTGAGTAAATAATGCAAGAAGCTGGAATATATGAAGAAGAACGGGGCATCAGGATTGGAGGAAGACTCATTAACAACCTGCATTATGCAGATGACACAACTCTGCTTGCTGAAAGTGAAGAGGACTTGAAGCACTTAGTAATGAAGCTTAAAGACCACAGCCTTCAGTATGGATTGCACCTCAACATAAAGAAAACAAAAATCCTCACCACTGGACCAGTGAGCAACATCATGATAAACAGAGAAAAGATAGAAGGTGTCAAGGATTTCATTTTACTTGGATCCACAATCAACAGCCATGGAAGCAGCAGTCAAGAAATCAAAAGATGCATTGCATTGGGTAACTCTGCTGCAGAGGACCTTTTTAAAGTGTTGAAGAGCAAAGACGTCACCTTGAAGACTAAGGTGTGCCTGACCCAAGCCCTGGTATTTTCAATCGCATCATATGCATGTGAAAGCTGGACAATGAATAAGGAAGACCGAAGAAGAATTGATGCCTTTGAATTGCGGTGTTTGTGAAAAATATTGAATATACCATGGACCACCAAAAGAACCAAGAAATCTGTCTTGGAAGAAGCACAACCAGAATGCTCCTTAGAAGCAAGGGTGGTGAGACTGCCTCTTACATACTTTGGACATGTTCTCAGGAGGGATTGTCCCTGGAGAAGGACATCATGCTTGGCAGATTACAGGGTCAGCGGAAAAGAGGAAGACCCTCAACGAGGTGGATTGACACAGTGGCTGCAACAATGAGCTCAAGTGTAACAATGATTTTAAGGATGGCTCAGGACTGGGCAGTGTTTTGTTCCTTTGTGCATAGGGTCACTATGAGTCCAAACCGACTTGATGGCACCAAATAACAACAACGACATTGTAAGAAAGTTAGATCATTCGTTTCTTCAGGCTAGGAAATTGAGATAAGTACCTGTTTTTACATTCTTTTGCACTTTCGAAGAAGCATAAAAAAAACAGAATTTTCAATCTTCCATGTTATTCATATTCCCTACACTCCTCCCTGGAGCTCTTATTTTCTTTAAGATCTTACTCTGGAAATCCACCATTTTTTTTTTTTTTTCCATTTGTTCTTGTCAGTTACATTGTAATTTTCCACTCAACATATGCACATATGCCTGGGAATCAAATGTGACTTTCATTTCGGTGGTGCAGCTATCGAAATGCAAGATCCATCTTTGTCATGAGGAAATTATACATTTTTAAACAGTTTCACTCTTTTCAGTTTGTAAAGCATATTTCCATATTTGATACTTATTAAGAAAACTCTCACTCTTTGTAAAAATGCATCTGAATATCAGAAAGGTAGAATCATGCAGAACATAAATAGCATAATCAGAACTCGAACCCACGGTCAATTTAGAACCTTCTTCCTTCCCTCATATATTCTATATTTGAACTCTATTTGTCACTGCCTCTCTGTGTCAGCCAGTGATAGCTTGAGGTACATTATAGTGTTATCAACTATGTTAACTATTGAGGGTAGGATTATATCTGCAGCTCAAGTCCCTTCTTCATGCCAACTGGAAGATTTCAAACCCCATTGTACATTCACATGAAAAACAGTGTAAAATTGTTTCCTAATTGTGTATCTAAGTTCATCATCATGGATCACAAACTCAAAAAGTTGTGGATGCTATTATACATCAACTAGGAGTTTTATTAAGTTCATCTGTAAT
The DNA here is from genome assembly GCF_024166365.1 of Elephas maximus indicus. Classification (NCBI taxonomy): domain Eukaryota; kingdom Metazoa; phylum Chordata; class Mammalia; order Proboscidea; family Elephantidae; genus Elephas; species Elephas maximus. The sequence continues at coordinate 207,824,328 of NC_064820.1, forward strand.
GATAAATATAAACAGATGCAGAAAAATAAACTGACAAAATATGTAACACAGTGCTCCATCATCCTTGGTCTCAAAGGTATTAGGATAAGTGGAGCTTCAGGACCCCCTGCCAGATGCACAAGGTGGTCAAGAAATGAACACTGGCTTATTTCTTTACTTTCATGCAACCACTGAGATGTTAGGGTTTTTTTTTTTTTTTAATTGCAGCAAAACCTGATCCATTCTGACTGACCCACCATTGTATTTAATATTGCAGAGCCGTGTACCAATATTATTTACCTGCCTCCCTTGTTTTCTTTGATCTTCACATATATCATCATCTAAAATACTATATATATAAAAAAAAAATATATATATATAATTTACTTTTTATTGGTTTGTTTTCCTGCACTAAGAAGGCAAAACATGTCTATTTTTTCTCTATTTTTCTTTAACATTAGCTCTTTGCCTGACGTATAGCAAAAACTCATTCATATCTGTTGAGTGAATACATAAATGAAGAAGGAAAAATAAACATGAGATAGCAAATTAGTGCAACTCCTTTGGGGAGGAATTCAGTACTATCTCAGAAAATTCCACTTCTGCTTACCACTTCTGCATCAAGGAGTATGCCCAGGGAGAATACACAAGGACATGTGTTGTACCTCATTAAAAAAAAAAAAAAAAAAAACAAAGACAAACAACAACAACAAAAAGCCCACTATCATAAACCATGAAAAATAAGGGAGAAGTCTATGTATTTATCTATAGAAAAATGGATACATAAATAATCCACATATCGATTTATTAGGAAAAAACTCAACAAATAAAGTTCAGGGAAAAAGGTAACAAAATTCTCAGTGTGATACAATTTATTAAAACCCACACTGCTAAGTATTAAATTTGGACACATATATCTGAAATAAAATTAATAAATATATAGGCAGATTACACAGTGGGAAGTGTTTGTTCTCTGAGACACTGAAGGGAGGATATCTCTCAGAGGGTGTTCCAGAGATGGTTTTGATGCACTTATAACGTATTTTGAAGAACTGAAATAAATATATCAATATAGGAATATTTTTTTGAAGTAGAATTTGAGACATCATGAGCACTATATTAACACATCTATTTTTCTTTATGTCAAAATATACTGTAACAAAATATATCAAAGAAAAATAAATTTTAGACTTTCAACATGTCTGAAATCTGTGCCCTTTTTTTTCATTCAATGTCTTGACATTGAATATTTCCTGAGCTTTTAGGTGAGTTTTGGCTTTTTTGAATCAAGAACGTAATTATGAATAACTTCAAATATTCATTTTACATTAATCCAAATTTCAAATTTCCAGTTTACGTTAGCATGCTGTTTTTCATGACTTTTTTTTACCATGGAATTTCCTATTCCAATGTTCCCACTGATAAAATTATTTTTTACTTATTTGATCAACTGTTAGTCTATACTCTAAACACAAATAATCATCTTCCTGTCTCAGGCTTGTGGTTTTTGCCTTATTTTGTTATATTTTTGAAACTTGTTTTCATGTAAGGAATTTTACCTCTTTCCATGACTACAGTAACAAACAATAGATAGTAAACTAGAGGCAAGCAGAATATTTTGCCCTTTTTAATAGCGAGAGTACCTTGCTGTAGAAGAATATTTTTTAAAAAAGATGATTTGTAACACTGAATTAAAGAGATTAAGGGTCACTGTGGTACAATTTACTTGACACAGACTACCTTGTCAGGCTATTTTGACAAACTTTGGAAGAGGCAATTACATTTCAATGCTTCATACATCTACATGGTCATGAGCATGGAAGTTGAGATGGGTTAGGTTTAGGGACATGCTTAAATCCCGTTAGAACCTTTGATGCAAATTCTATTAAAATTTTTACTGCAATCTAATTTTCGATCAAGCCTAGGGATATATTTAAATTCTATTGAAATGTTTGGCTGCAATCGAATGCAAATCTTGGTCCAAATTGCTTTTTCCCACAATAGCTATAATTTTGAACATCACTCAGACAAGGTAGTGTGATTACTGTTTTAAACACATTACACTGCTGAAAAATGGTTTTTGAAATACCTGATATTGTGTGCAATCCAGCCTCTTCTTGGATTTTTTTTTTTCTGGTTTAGTGTTTTTTGTGTGATTCCATTGATAAATAGGGGATAATCTAAATAGCAAAAATGGATTGAGAAAATTAATGGGAAACTGCCAACTGAGAGACAAAAAGGGAGCAGATTCCCCTTAATAATATGCAGGTGTTTGGGTTCACAGCCTGTTTGCTTTGTATTGTTGCACATTGAGGGTCACAAGAATAACACCAATAGAGTGACCATATGCTATAAAGATTAAGTCCAAGATCTGAAATATAATGTAGAGGAATAGGCCTCCCAACAGTGATAAGGTGTCTAGATTTAGCATATGACTTGTTTACAGTGGGAACACTACAGGGACCACAGGTCCCAACCCACCAATTAGCCTTAGAAGATACAATGGAGGTGTATAGTCCTGAAATCATCCCGTGTGGAATATGGTGAAACCTTACTATCTCATTTGACCTAACTATCCACAACAGACTTCTAACCAACAGAACATATATGATCATGAGTTTTATGTTTATATATGTGAAACAGTATATGGATTGATATTTTTGTTCACATAAATTAAAGATCTCTAAAGGTTTTTGTTAAATTCAAAATTAAAATATTTTATAGAATAGCTTCAGTATACCCATCACTTTCATTATTTCTATGAATATTTTGATTAATATAAATAATCAAATTCCTTGAAGGGTAAATAGCCCATCTTGTAGTTTTAGAGCTAGGCTAGTGGTCACCTTAGATTCAGATGAACTAGATTAGGATCTTCATTATATATATGAAGAATTAGAACATCAGAGAAGCTCTGTAGGTTACAAAAGGTCATGGCACTCAACAGAGACAGCACCAGAGCTAATATCACAACTCAGAGATCCAGATCTATGTCTCAGTCATAGAGTCCAAAGAGCTACAAAGCCTATGAATAATCAAAGAATAAGGCACAAGTAAGTAGTATAAATATGAAAAAAAAATGCCAAAGGGATGAACAATTTGAGTGTAAACTGACATGAAAAATATGGCTTTGTTATGTGAAGAGAAGAGAGAAAGGAAATGATTATCATATTCATTGGCCTGTAAAGAAATTATTACTTCAGTTAATCTCCAAATTTCTGTTGACAAAGGTGAATGCTTTAATTCTGCAATTTTAGTTAAGTAATAATATATGTTTTGGTAAGGTTATAACAGGTTTGTTGTTTTTGTATTAAGTAGTCATTGAAAAGTATAAAATAATTCTCCAGTAAAATCAAACCTATAGTTATAAAAAAAAAAAAAAATATAGCGACCCTATAAATAGAGCAGCTCCATAGGGTTTCCAAGGCTGTAATCCTTATGGAAGCTGACCGCCACATCTTTCTCATGGGAATGGCTGGGGTTTTGAACTGCTAACCTTTGGGTTAGCAGCCAAGCACTTAACCACTGAACCATTCCTTAATTCTCCAGCAGTAGGTTATAAACACAAATGTCTTGAACAAAATTTTATCGAATATCTGCCGCAGTTCTTTTTAGTTGCAATCAAGTCAGCACCAACTCATGATGACCTTATGTACAGCAGAATAAAATAGTGCCCTGTCCTGTGCCATCTTCACAATAATTGGTATGCTTGAGCCTATTATTGCGGCCACTAGGCATTTTGAGTGCCTTTCAACCTAGGCTGTTCTAGAACTATGTGTAAAAATGTTATATTGCAGCCCATAGGGTTTTTATTGGCTAATTTTTGGAAGTAGATAACCAGGCCTTTCTTCCTAGTACGTCTTAGCATGGAAGCTGTGCTGAAACCTGTCCACCATGGGTCCATGCTGGTATTTGAAATACCAGTGGCATAGCTTCAAGCATAACAGCAACATGTAAATCACCACATACAATGAATTGCTAGAAGCGTGTTGTATTGAATATCTACCAGCTGCCAAAGACAGAAAGAGTGGTCGATGAGATAAAAGACCCTGTTTTCTTTTTTTTCACCATCTCTCAAATAAATTCATATTAATTTCATAATCACATAATATTAACCAATTTTAAAAGGATGAGTAAAGCTATAGTAAGAAATGATATGAAGTCCTACCACGTTCTTTATCACAGGACAAAATTGCCTTAGGTAAATAATGGACAGACACACAATATGGTATATCTTAGATCCAGGGGAGAAAGTGAAGGGAGGGCCTATAATGACCGTGATTATTTATGCTATGGACATATAGTTTTGGGGGTGGGTGTTGAAAAAATATCAATCAAGGAAAATATAAATGGAAAACATGTAAGCAAAGAGTGTGTACTTTTAAGAGTTTCACCCAAATGCCTGGTATTTTCTAGACAGTCAGAGGATCAAAGTGAACAGAAAAAAAAAAATTAACTTGTCCATCTTTTACATAAAACCAACAACAGATTCAATATATTAATACATAATATGGAATTGTACCTCTCCATTTTGTTGAACCTAATCCTGGTCATGTGAAGGAAGTGCTTTGGCCACTGAAACATAAGCAGTATCGCCATTTGGACCTTCCAGGAACAAAACATAAGAACAATCATGTGGTGCAACCAGCTTCTTTCTCCTTTGTGTAACACAACTGCAATATTTCATAGAGAAGCTGTTCCATCTGATCTGGTTTGATAATATACACAATGTGAAAAAAAAAAAAAAACTCACACCCAACTTCCAATGTATGTGTAGTGTGAGCTAGAACTAAATTTTGCTTATAGAGTACTAAGATTTTGAAGTCACTTTCCTTTAATACATCATAGTCTATCTTATGCTGACTGATACTCACACGATTATTTTCCTGGCTCGTTCTCTATACTCAGGATAAGTTGATGTCCCAAAACAAATAACCTGAGAAGCTGGACTACATGAAAAAGAAAGGAACATCCAGACTGTAGGAGGACTCATTAATGACCTGAGTTATGCAGATGACACAGCCTTGCTTGCTGAAAGTGAAGAGGACTTGAAGCACTTACTGATGAAGATCAAAGACTGCAGCCTTCAGTATGGATTATACCTCAATAAAAAGAAAGCAAAAATCCTCACAACTGGACCAATAAGCAATATCTTGATAAACAGAGAGCATATTGAAGTTGTCAAGGATTTCATTTTACTTGGATCCACAATCAATGTCCATGGAAGCAGCAGTCAAGAAATGAAACAACCCCTTGCATTAGGCAAATGTGCTGCAAAAGACCTCTTTAAAATTTTGAAAAGCAAAGATGTCACTTTGAAGGCTAAGGTGTGCCTGATCCAAGGCATGGTGTTTTCAATCACCTCATATGCATGTAAAAGCTAGAAAATGAATAAGGAAGACTGAAGAAGAATGATGCCTTTGAATTATGGTGTTGGTAAAAATATTGAATATACCCTGGACTGTCAGAAGAATGAACAAATCTGTCTTGGAAGAAATACAGGCAGAATGCTCCTTAGAAACAAGGTTGGCGAGACTTCATCTAACTTGTTTTGGACACGTTGTCAGGAGGGACCAGTGCCTGTAGAAGGACATCATGCTTGGTAAAGTAAAGGGTCAGCAAAAGATAGGAAGACCCTCAATGAGATGGATTGACACACAGGCTACAACAATGGGCTCAAGCATAACAATGATTATGAGGATGGCCTGGGACCAGGCAGTGTTTTATTCTGTTGTGCATAGGGTCACTATGAGTTGGAACTGGCTTGAAGACACCTAACAACTATAACAAGACATAGGTAAGTCTGCTAGTTGTAATTTTAGGAAAAGAAAAGGATAAATGAATAGAAGACACCTCTCTTATTGATTATATCTGCACCTGGAGATTCTGCCACTGGTGTCAGCCATGTAAATATATGTATAAATCCAATCCTATTACACACCATTCTATCCCAATCTCCCTATTCTACTCTTTATCAACTTAGACTTTTATGTTCCCATTTATTAAACTGACCCAGAGTCGAATCGTATACTGTCACTTACACTTGTGGAATTAGTAAATAATTTTAATAAATATAGAAGCTACTCTGGTCTGTAATTTTGTGAATAAAACAAAACAGAGCTGTAATAATTTAGTTTTTTAAAAAAAATAAAAATGATGTAGTAGGTAATATGTAAATACGAAATGCAAAGTGGTGAAATAGATAAAATACTGAACAAGGAATCGAGCATTAAAATTCAAGTTCTCGTCAACATTTCTGACACAAAATCTGTGCACAGAGTTGGTTGATTTTGCATACAAATCCGCTTCTCTGGATATGTTGTCGCTAGTTGTCATCAAGTTGATTCTGAGTGATGGTGATCCCATGTGTGCAGAGTAGAACGAACGGCTCCACAGGTTTTCAAGGCTGTGACATTTCAAGAGCAGATCTCCAGGCCTATCGTCACAGACACCTCTGGGTGAGTTTAAACCGTCAACTTTTTGGTCAGAAGTTTAGTGCTTAACCATTTGCACCACCCTGGGACTCCTTCTTCTGGATCTAGATATCGTAGTATGCATTTCCTGGTATCTCAAGTGAGACCAAATAAGTGAACGGTTTTCTTAGCATTTTATGTAATGAATACTAAAAGAGGCACACAGTTTTATGTCATTCATCAAGATGTTGATTAAATTCAGCTCTTAATTTGAAACTTTATTTTAAATGGAATTACCAGAAGCTGACTTTTAAGACACCAGAAATTCTCATGTAACTTAGTATGCAGACACAAAGTTCATGTCAGGTCTATGACAAAGATGAAAGGTCAGTAGGGATGAGAGCAGGGCAGCATGAAGATGAAGAAGGTAATTAGGTGACAGGGAAATTGAGCTCTCGTGCCTGTTACTTTATCTGCTTAGTCCTCAGTTTCCATACATGGGAGAAAGATGAAAGGGATTAACAGTTTTCTAGTCTCTTCCACGGGCTGGACTCTTGACTAGGCACCTTGAATGTATTAAACTCAGGTAATATTCAAAGTCCCTAGATGGCATTTATGTTCCTAGTTCTGTGCTTGTGATAGAGAATGCAGGGAGGCAGTGAAATAAATTAATTCCTTCTTGAAACTGCTGAGAAACAAATATAGGATTTGACCTAAACTTCCATGACATGAAGGCAAATAGCTTGGGAAGAGATACAAGTAGTTCTGAGTGGTACAATGGAAGGAAGGAAAGTAACACCTTCTTAGTTGTAGCAAGTAGTAAAAACCGTTGTCCATATTATCCCACTCATTCCTAAAAGCAATTAGATTAGGAAGTTTTGTTTTACTTTTCTTAAAAGTGATAGAAGGGCTCAAAGAGCTTAGACAAACTTAAAAATATTAAACGGATTTTTAGATTTTAAGTGGCAATTCAGGATTGAAACCCAAGATTGACTGGTTTTAACTACTTACGTTTTCTATCTTACTACAACAGTCTTCATGTCTAGGGATAACTTAAAACTCAAGATTTTAGTTTTTCTCAACATAGTGTCCTTGTTAGTAACAAACAAATAAAAACAATCATTTAAAAAAATAAAGACTATGAAAAAATATTACATGAGTTTAATTAATTATATCAATAACATAATTAAAAGGAAAACTAACATGGCTTAATTAGCCTTTCATGTATAGTGAAAGACTCTGTAGGTAGTTTTGCTTTTTTTTATTTCTCTACTTTAATCAAATTTTCCAAAATTAAGTTATAGAAAGCTCTCGGCAAATTTCTCATGCTATTCTGCTGTTACTTCTTTGTCTGATTGGTGGAATGGAATTATTACCAAAGAAAAATTCCTTTCACCCACGGCAGGAATAATCATTAGTTGAGAAGCAAGAGAACGCAGCTCAGGAGCAAGGAAAGGAGAACACCTGCTAGTCAACTGGAAATGCATCAGGCACTAAAACACCTGGGTTCTATTCCCTGATTGTAAATATAATGTGAGGATTCTTTGCCAGGTAGAGATAACGAAATGACTTTGGGACTCAAGTCATCTTTTTGAAAATATATTTGAGCAAATATGTTTCTTTCCTAATTTCTTGCATCCCAGAAACACTAGACTTGTGAATTGGTCTAGTAAAAATAAAATTATTTCCTGATACTGGTAGAGTTGTAACATGCTGTATTAAAGAAAAGCAAAGGTTGTTGTCATGTTCAAAATCATTTTGTTGGTTTTCTCAGATTCAGAAGTAAAAGGATGAGATTAATGTTTTCTAAATCACTGCTACCCATAACGCATTTGTCTTTTAGTTAAAGTCTAAAGAATCATAAATATGTATCTACTTTTCTTTACATGCTTGTAACCTGTGAAATTAGATGAACCTGCTAACTATGGAACTATAATGTAGATTGGCATTCATTCCAGATAGTTTTGATGGCCAAATATTATTGAAAGCATAAGTTTTGCTCTATCAATCCAACTTTTAATCCTTGGAAAAGATATGTCCAGATCTCCTTAGTAAATATAAAATTGAAGATGTGCAGTGTCTGGCACATGTGAACTATAACTTCAGAGGTTTTGCACAGTGAGAGACCAGACAATTTCCCTCCAGGATTCTTCTAGGATATGACATCTTCACAGTGAAACACTTTCAGGGTTAAGACAAGGACGTCCCAAATGTCATATTAAACTGATCAATGAAGTTAGGATGGCAGATAAGGCACTTGCTATGGTTTTCCTTATGTCACTTACAGCATTACAGATAAAAAAGATTCTAAGGAACTTAAATATAAGAGACAAATCAGGATGAAAAAGAAATGTGGAGGAGAATTACCACAAGCATAAGATGGAAAAAAAAAAAAAAAAAGACCCTGGAGGATTCAGTGTGGGGGAACCAGAATCAGAGGGCAGAATGAAAAGAGGTAGGGAGGGGAAGAAAGAAAAGGAAGAGGGTCGTTTCTAGGTTTTCCCATTTACAACTTTCCTTGGTCTTATCCCTGATGGCACCGTGCTCCTCAGAGCCTCTATGATATCTTTGTTCCGGAGGCTGTAAATGAGAGGGTTCAGCACAGGGGCGATGATGGTGTAAAAAGCAGACACCCTTCTGTCCTGCTCAGCTGTGTGGTAGGATCTGGGGAGCATGTAATTGTAGATGGAGGCTCCAAAAAAGAGCAGCACTACCACTATGTGGGAGGAGCAGGTGGCAAGGGCCTTCCTGCTGCCCTCAGCTGAATTCATCCTGTGGATAATGTGCAGGATGAAGGCATATGACATGGAGATGATGGATGTGGGAATGAGGAGCATGAGAACACAGCACAGGTACATGAGCATCTCGTAGAGGGATATGTCAGAGCAGGAGAGCTTCAGTAGTACAGGGGCTTCACAGAAGAAGTTCAGGATTTTCCTTGAGTGACAGTAGGGGAAGCTCATGGTCATGGGGGCAAACACAAAACCATCAAACATGCCCAGGAACCAGCATCCAGACACTAGGATTTGGCAGATTCTCGGCTTCATAAGCAGTGGATAGTGGAGAGGTCTGCAAATGGCAGCGTACTGGTCATAGGCCATGGCAGCCAGGAGAGAAAACTCAGCTCCAGCAAGGTTCAGGTAGGAGAACATCTGAACCCCACATCCTAAGGGGGAAATTGTATTATCTCCTGTGACCTGCCCCACGAGCATCTTGGGCACAGTTACACATATGTACATGAGGTCCATGAGGGAGAGCTGGTTGATGAAACAGTATATGGGGGTGTGAAGGCGGGGCTCCATGTGGATCAGGAGGATGAGAAGGGCATTCCCAGTTAGAGCCATCAAGAAAAAGACAAAGATTAAAGTATAGAGGAAGACTGAGTATTTGGTATGATCAAAGCGCCCAGTGAGGATGAAATTTGTTCTTGAAGTTTGATTCTCTGAAGTTTCATTCCCTGAGTACATGGTTCAGCTTTCAGTTTTAACCTGGGAAAGACATTAAGAGTCATTGTTTTTAAATATTTCATATATATATGATTTCTTAACTTATTTCCAGTAAAATATGTGCTTTTAGACATTTCTCCAAAAGCAGGATTAAATTTATGTGGAATCATGATACCAAATCACTGTGAGACCACACCACCTAATGGTAAGAAGTCTAGGGTCAAGTGTCAAGCAGACCTGGGAAGCTGGACCCCTTATGAGCTGTATAAAGATAGGATGCATTTAAACTCAATAAGTCTTATTTATTTAACCTAAAATTGAGAATTTCATAGGATACACCTCATAGGACGGCTTATAAAGCTAACTGAAGTCTGTAACACAATGCGTGTTAAGTAATTCACTAAGCCTCCACCCCACTTTTGGATACGGTAGATCTCCACAGGCACTCATTAACGGATTGAGTAGCTCATGAAATGTTTATATGAATATTGTTATAGAACTAGCACCATAACCAAAGTTCTCTGAATACTCGGAAGCCCGATGAAATGTCCTCAAATGGATTCTACCCATCATATTTCTGCATTAACTCCATTGCACTCAGTAAAAAAAAAAAAAAAAATTAAACTGTTCCTCATACGATTGAGTTCAATAAGCAGCCCCATGAATAAATCACAAGCAATCACAAGCAGAAGGAGAGCCCAGTTTCCTGAGGAGAGAATCTTGGAGCTGCAGGGTGCAGGGCCAGAGAGCAGCGGTGTGTGGCTGATCCTATTCACAATCCCAAAGCAATAGTTTAAGACATTTGATTTATTAGTTGTTAGATACTGAGATGATAACTCAAACCAAACTCGCTGCAGTCGAGTTGATTCCAACTCATAGCGACCCTATAGGATAAAGTAGAACTTCTCCATAGAGTTTCTGAGGAGCGTCTGGTGGATTCAAACTGCCGACCTCTTGGTTAGCAGCCATAGCCCTTAACCACTACACCACCAGGGTTTCCAGTCAGATGATATTTATAGGAAATGAGGATTAGTTTGACACATTAAATTATAACTTTCTTTCTAAATATTACAGAAATAAAATCTGCATATGCCTTAAATAGCAAGTATTAAGTTGAAAATAATTTTTCCATTTGTATTAGTTTCCTGGGGCTGCTGTAACAAAATGCCATAAACTGAGGGGCTTATAAAAAACAGATATTTGTTGTCTCACAGTTCTGAAAGCTAAGTCGATGTATTTTCCTGGTCATTCTCCCTCCAAAGTCTTTAGGAAAAGATCTTGTCTCTTTCAGGGTCTCATAGTTTCAGGCATTTCTTAGCCATAGATGCATCTTCACATGGCTATTCTGTTTTTGTCTGTCTTTCTGTGTCTCTTCTCCTCTTTTATTATGATACCACTCAGATTGGATTAGAACCTACCCTAATCCTTTATGACCTACTGATAATTTAACTGATAATATTTTCAAAGACCAGGTACAACTAAAATGTTCATATGCACAGGGATCAGGGGTTGGGACTCAGCATAACTTTTTACAGAACACATTCATTCCATAACAGTCTACCCTCTGTCCTGACAAAACTCATGTCTTTCTCACTCATCTCGGCGCCACCAAAAGTTTTAATTCATGGAGGTAGAGCGAAAATAGTGGAATAGATAGATGCTTCTGGCAAAACCTCTTACAACAAAGACCCAAAAAGACAAGTGAAATTAGTATATTTATGATAAGCAAGGAGCCCTGAACATCAAAGGCAAGTTTAGAAAATGAGCTGAGGAGCAGGGGGAGGAAGAGATGGTTCAGAAGTGGAGAGGAGTTAACAGACCTGAATCAAGGGGAGCCCTCAGACACCATTTCTGGGAGTGGCTGCAGAGGGCTGGTACTAGCATTCGGCCACAGTTTCCACAGGGAGAAGCAGCCAGCCACACAGCCTACTCACACCTCCAGAACCAGAAAATAATGTTGCTTTCAGCAAAAGCTAAGTACTTGCGTATATTTTACCTCATCCCCCACCTCCACTGCTCCCAAGCCAGTTTCAGTGGCTGATTTCCCTGGGCCTGAGATAGGCCCCGTTGAGCACCTGGAGCCATCCTCCAGGCCTTGGAGAAAGAATAAATTTGCAATTGGGGGAAAAGATAATTTGCCAGCTCCACTAACCCAGGGAGCTCAGGACAGAAACGGCTCCTGTCAAGGCATAAATGGCCTGTGGACTTTGAATACCTTTTCCCCCTTCCAAGTTGTAATTTCTATACCACATAAGAACACAAACCAGCTAAGTTCTTTGTCATTTTATGAGAAGGATTGCCTTTTCTCAAGCATCTAATAATATGTTCATCATTTCCTTTCAATTTCTCACTAGAACCATATTTAATGTCCACATTTTTAGCAGCATTCTATTCATGATTACATATGTATACATATACTCTTTTTAGAGAAGAGTATATAAGCTTTCTCTATAGCCCTCTTCACTTCTTTCTGAGCCCTCATCAGGATTACTTTTCATATTCTACCAGCAGACTCTTCAAGGCAATTTAGACTTCCTAGCATGTGTTCTTCATATGGTCACCCTTCCTCTGTATATCTCTGTGTCTTTTCTTCTCTGACACCAGTCAGATTGGATTAGGGCCCCATCTAACCTGGTATGACCTCATGGGGGCTTGTCTGATAAGATCTTCAAAGACTCAGTTTCCAAACAAGGTCACATTCACCAATGCCAAGGTTTGGGATGTCAACCTACCTTTTTTTAGGGGTGAGAGGGGCACAATTCAATCCATAACACCTTGGCCTAATAATATATTTAGTGCTTCATTTCTATTTCCTAGATCATTGCATGGTGCCTGGGGTCTTAAAAGATTGCAAGCAGCTGCCCAAGGTACAACAATGGGCCTTAATTGCCTGAAGCAACAGAGAAAGAAGAAAAGTCATCAATAGGAGTAAGAATGGAATGTGTGGCTAATTGTCTCCATTAACAACCGCCTCATTTACCATGAGACCAGAAGTGCAGGATGGTGCCCAGCTACCATTACTGAATGTTTAAATAAAGGACTCTATAGAAGAATCCTGACCAAAAGGGGGAAAATGCACAACAGAAGTGCAAATTATCAGGGACTCTAGACTTTCTGAAGCTATGGAGGCTGGATGAACCCCTAAAACTATTGCCCTGAGTTACTCTTTAAACCTTAAACCAAAAATATCTCCTGAATTATTCTTAAAACCAAACAATAGTTAAACTTAATTAGAAAAAACAAAAAATCTGCTCTTGTAAGAAATATCTATCTATACGGGATCAAATTGACAATAGCAAATTGGACGATTAGATAGGCAACTTGAGGGACAATTAATTTATGTCAATGGGGGAGGAGCAAATCAGAACAGGAGGGTGAGAATGGTAGCACAACTCAAAAATATAATCAATGTCATCGAATTGTACATGTAAAAACTATTGAATTGGTGTATGTTTTGCTGTGTATATTCTCAACAACAACAAAATAAATAAAAATTAAAAAAATGAAATGGAACAATTGAAGATGGATAGGATTATCAATTGAAGATCTTAGGTGTTAGTGAGAGTAAAATGGATTGGTACTGGCCATCTTCCATCCAACAATCCATATGATCTCCTATGTTGGCAATGACAAATCAAGGAGAAACTGTTGTATTTGTTGTCAAAAAAGAATTTTCAAGATCTATCTTAAAGGACAACGCTGTCAGTGATAGATTAATATCCATAGGCCTGCAAGGAAGGTCAATGATTATGACTGCTATTCAATTTCATGTACCAACCACAAATGCTGACAATGAAGAAATTGAATATTTTTATGAACTGCTGGAGCCTGAAATTGATTGAACACACAATCAAGCTGTATTGATAATCACTGCTGGTTGCAATGTGAAATTTGGAAATGAAGAAGAAATAGCTGAAAATAGGGCCTTGGTGATACAAACAGTGTTAGAAAACACATGATAGAATTCCATAAGGTCAATGAATTAGTTATTGGAAATACTTTTTTTTAACTACATAATCAATGACTATACAAATCAACCTTGCCAGATGGACTGCACAAGAATCAAATCAACTACATCTGTGGATAGATAGGATGGAAAACTCAATATCATCAGTCATGAGAAAAAGCAAGGACCAAATGTGGAATGGGTTGTCAATTGCTCCTGTGCAAATCAAGTTGAAGCTGAAGAAAATCAAAACAAGTCTAAGAAAGCCAATGTACAACATTGAATACACCACACCCATATTTAGCTTGTATCTCAAGAATAGATTTGATACAGTGAACACTAATGACCAAAGGCTAGATGAGTTATGGGATGACATCAAGGACATCATACATGAGGAAAGTAAAAGATCATTAAAAAGACATGAAGGAAGGAAAAGACCAAAATGAATGTCAGAAGAGACTCTGAAACTTGCTCTTAAGTACAGAGTAACTAGACTGAACTGAAAAGTAATTACATAAAAGAGCTGAACAAAATATTTCAAAGGGAAGTTCAAGAATACAAGGATAAGTATTATGTTAAAATATGCAAAGACCTAGGGTTAGAAAAACAAAAGGGAAGAGCACAATAAATACTTTTTATTAAACTGAAAGAGCTGAAGAGAATATTCAAGCCTTGAGCTGCAAAGCTGAAGGGTTGTATGGGCAAAAATTAAATGACACAAGAAACATCAAAAGAAGATGGAAGCTATGTACAGAGTCGCCGTACCAAAAAGAATTGGTTAACATTCACCCACTTCAGAAGGTAGCATATCATGAACTACTGGTCCTGAGAGAAAAAAACAAAAAACCCAGAAATTTCAGGAAATCTAACATTAAGAATTACATGAGAGATACCAAAAAGAACCAGATTCTTTGCTCTTATATTGCATGTTTACAAAGATCTGAAGTTGACATGTTAACAAGCCATGGTCCAGGCAAAGAGACTAACAAGGCTTTGAGAGCTTATCCCTTTTCTGTTCCACCAAAGAGAAAATTTGAGCCAAACCAGCCAAGTGAAGGGAATGCTGCTTTCACCCTCCCAAGAGATTGACTGGGTTTAAATTAATGGGACAAAGTAGGAAAGTTACATCCATTTCTTCATGTTTAAGAATTAAGATATGGCCCCACTGGTTTTTAAATTTCTTTGTGCTGTTGAACAAGGATACAACTAACCACATTATCATAGCCAAGAAGAATTTTAAATTTGTAATTAATATTCTTTCCATTTTGTATTGACCCTTTCCTGGAGTACCTACCTTCTTTAAGATTCTCTCAGAATCCTTAGTTCCACACCTTCCCACTCCCAGTTATGTGTAACTTTCCACTGAATGTATACACAGAAGTCAAATATGATTGCCATTTAGGTTTTTTCCTATATCCAAAAGGGGCAAATTATACATGTTTTAAACAGTTAGTTTTCAGTTTGAAAAGCCTATTTCTATATTTGATATGCTGTTGTTCTTGTTGATAGTTGTGTCTGAGTTGATTCCGACACTGTAAATATGACTCAATATCAGAAAGGCAGGATCATGCAGAAAATAAATACCATAATCAGAACTTGAATCCAGAATTTATCTAAAATCCCATGTCCTTCCCCTTAGACACTCCATTATTAAATGCTGTCTGTCTGTGACACCATGTGTCATCCTATGATGTCTTTAGGTACTTTATTGTGTTATCAACTTTCTTAAGTCTTTAGCATGGGAATTATATCTGCAGTTCATGTTCCTCTCCCATGCAAACTGGTATATTTAAAAGCACCTTATAGATTCATATGAAAAGCAGTTACTGCATAATTGTTTCCAAATTGTGTACCTAAGTTTGTCACCATGGCCCCCAAAATTCAAAAAAATCTGGATCTGAAATGGTATCCACAAGTCTCTGTTCACTTTTCTATTTCCATTGGAATGCTTAGCCTAGTGAGATTGGGACAAGTTGGAGGAGGCCAGGTGGCAGAACGTATTACAGTGTAAGAGAAAAAGTTTGGTTCAGATATCATCTTTGTAAAAACTAAATGCGTAAACTGAGATAACCCAGTGTCTAGAATCAGTTTAGCTAATTAAATAAAAAGAAACAATGTTACACTCTACATTCCTGTGAATTTCAAGACCTCGATGATTCTATTTTCAAACGTGGTCTTAGCTTTCCCAATGAGAGGGCTAACCTCCATCCTATTTCCCTAACCTCAAAGGCTCAGAGAATTGCCTAGAACATTGTTGTTCTTGTGTGCTGTCAAGTCCATTCCACGTCATAGTGACCCTATACAACAGAATAGAACTGCCCCATAGGGTTTCCAAGGCTGTAATCTTTATAGAAGCAGATTGTCACCTCTTTCTCCTGCAGAGTGGCTGGTGGGTTCAAACCTCCAAACTTTTGGTTAGCAGCTGAGCAGTTTAATCACTGCAGCACCAGGGTTCCTTCCTTCAAGATGAGCCTCATCAAAACTGGATGGCATAATTTAGGAATGAAAAGGACAAGGCAGGTGAGCTGCCTTTTTATCAGTGTCCACAGTATGCTGGGCACTATGCTAAGCCCTTCTCAGCAGGTCTTGGCTACAAACACTGACAAATGCATCTGCTACAGTGGATTCTGATGCCAGGAAACAAAATCAGCACCTTCACTCCTTCACTGGAGTCCACCTTCCACTCCAGGTTATTGTTCACCAACATCTTGTGGCTATATTCAGTGTAGATACCTACATATTTCCCGTCATAACATTGCTCATATTGTTTAATTATTATGAATTTACTTCATTCATATCTGTCTAGATTCCAGTAGCCCAAAAATACCCAGATAAGATGACAAGTTCTGCATGAAGATTTCTCCACTCTCTGATCAGAGACCTATGTGAGTCGGAACCAACTTGATGGCACCTAACAACTAATCAGTGAGGGTGTCACACCTCCAAACATCACAGTGCTTTCTCTATACTCCTGTTACAAACCTTTTGTCACTTATTCCTGTAGTTATTATTTTCAAATTTCAACAAAAATTCCACAGAAATGATACTGTTGTGTGTATAATTAAAATGAAAATTAAGATGATATCTGAAAATTACTTTAATATGGTATCTGTATAAATATAAAAATTGCAAACAAAAAACTAAGGTTTAAAACTCACAAGTGGAGGATTAATAAATTTGAATAGATAAAATTGAAAAATTATTCATACAAAATTTTATAAATATTATAAAATCATTAGTGAATCCCTAATGTTATTAGCATTATCTACATATATAGTTCAATTTAGAGTTTTATTATGTTCAATAAATATAATCAGATAGAAGGAAATAAAATGACACAATAGCCAATAAAAAGTCCCATCATCCTGAATCTTGAAGGAACTTTGGGGGAGCAGCACCTCAATCCCTCTGTTGGACATACAGGAAAGCCAAGAAATAAAAACTTGTTCTTGTACAGCCACTGAGATGTCGAAGATTTTTTTTTCCTGCAGCATAACCAAATCCATTCTGACCGATCCACTATTATATTGAGTGTTGCAGCACTGTGTCCCCATATTACCTACCTTCCTCCCTTGCTTTATTTTGTTTTCATAACATACATCATCATCTAGCATACTATATTTTTTTTTTTCTTATTTACTCTTTGTTGGTTTGCTTTCCTGAATTAGGAGGGCAAAAACATGTGTCACTTTTGTTATCTTTTATTCTCTAGCTTTAGCACAGTGCCTGAAACATAGTACTGCTCATTTATATCTGTTAAGTGAACAAATAAATGGAGGGAAATGAACATGAAAGAACAAATTATGCAACCCCTTTGAGGAAGGAATTGGTACTATGTCACAAAATTGAAGATGTTCTTACCCCCCAATTTAGCACTTCTGGAAATATTCCCAAAGGAGAATACAAAATAACGTACATTGCAGCACATTAAAAACAACGACATCAAAACTATTAGAAACAGTGACTAATAGGGGAAGAAATCACATTCATCTACAGTAAAAATGAATAGATAAATAATCCATGTATCAAATTATTAGAAAAGTTAAAAAATAAAGTGAAGGGAAATATATATTGCAAAATGATGAATGTAATTACATTTATCAAAAGCCATACTGATGTTGGACACATATCTGCAACAAACATTAACAAATACATAGGCAGAGTAAACGCCAACTAGAGAAGAAGCGCTCTTTCTCTGAGATATTGAGGGGAGGGGATCCCAGATTGGCATATACAGAGCTTCAAAGCAACTATGATATTTTGGTAAGATTTGAAATAAAAATATCAAAATAATAAGGTTTTTTGGAGTTGAATTTGGGACTTCATGAGCAGTATATTACATATGTATTTTTCCTCATGTAACAAAAACATGTTTTGATAAAATAAATCAAAGAAAAATAAATTATACTTTCATCAAGTCTGAAATTGGTGCCTTTCTTCTTTTCAAAGTCTTGTTCCTGAAGATTTCCTGGGGTATTGCCTAAGTTTTGGCTTTTTTGAACTGATAGTTTAACGACAAGTAAATTTCAAATTTTTAGCTTACGTTAATCCAAATTTCAGATTTTCAGTTTACATAATTACGTGCTCCTGTTTATGCTTTGTATTTTAACATGGAGTTTCCCATTCCAATATTCCCACTGAGAAACTTATTTTTAACTTATGTGATCAATTTCCTCTCAAACTTTGCCTTAAACACAAAGAATTTTCATACCATTTCTCAGGCCCATTGTTTTTACCTTGCTTACTGCATTATAACCATTTCTGAAAAGTGTCTGGTTGCTTGCATTTTAGCTCTCTTTCTTATGGTATGTATTCATAAACAATAGATTGTGAACTACTCTAGGAGCAAGTGGAATATGTTTCACTTTTGAATATAGACAGTACCTTGCTAAAGTAGAAAATTGAGACAAAAAAGAATAATTGAAGAAAAAAATGAATGAATTCTCTTTTATTTCTACTATGCTTCCCTATCTAGTGGAAATTTAAAAAATAAACGTAAAGGAGCAGAAGTCCAACCAGAGCTGTTCTCTTCAGCCAAAGCCTCCTTTACACCAGCCTGCATGGAATTCTAAAAGATGATTGCGTGATTCAGCTAGAATCTGACTTGGCTCAGGGATCTGTCAGGAGCATGGACCTGGTTTTGCAATGCTGAATTGAAGAGTGTTATATTGTCTCTCCCCAAAATATGTGTCAACTTGACTAGGCCATGAGTCCCAGTATTGTGTGATTGTCCACCATTTTGTCATATGATGTGATTTTCCTGAGTGTTGTAAATCCTATCTCTATGATGTCAATGAGACAGGATTAGAGGCAGTCATGCTGATGAAGTAGTACTCAGTCTACACGATTAGGCTGGGCTTAAATCAATCTCTTTTGAGGTATAAGAAAGAAGAACAGAGAGACAGGGAGACCTCATACCACCGGGAAACCAGAGCCAGGAGAATAGAGCATCCTTTGGACCCAGGGTTCCTGCACTGAGAAGCTCCTCGACCAGGGAAGATTGATAACAAGGACCTTCCCCTAGAGCTGACACAGAGAGATAAAGCCTTCCCCTGTAGCTGGCACATTGAATTCAGACTTCTAGCCTCCTGGACTGTGAGAAAATACATTTCTGTTTGTTAAAGCCATCCACTTGCAGTATTTCTGTTAGAGCAGCACGAGATAACTAGGACAAAGAGATTAAGGGTTCACTGAGGTTTTTGGAGCCCTGTTGGCACAGTAGTTAAGAGTAATGGCTGTTAACCAAAAGGTCAGCAGTTCAAATCCACCAGCCACTCCTTAGAAACTCTATGGGAGCAGTTCTACTCTGTCCTATAGGGCTGCTATGAGTCGGAATCCACTCAGTCGCAATGGGTTTGGCTTGGTTTGTGGTATTTTTGATTTGACATGATTCTACCTTGTCAGACTATTTAGATAAACTTTGGAAGAGGACAGTAAATTTCAATGCTTCACAAATCTACATGGTCATGAGCACGGGTTTATCTGCAACCAGAGAAGAGTTAAATTTAGGGACAAATTTAAATTCTATTAAAATGTTTGATTACACTCAAAGGCAGATCCTGGTGAAGTGGCTTTTTCCCACAAGAACAACAAAGATGAGCATTATTACATACATACTTAAAAAATTTTTTGGAATACCTGATATTGTGCACAATCCCAGCCTCTTCTTGGATGGTCTTTTCTGGTTTACTACTTTTTGTGTGATTTCAATTATCAATATGGGGTAATTTAAATAGCCAGAAATGACTGGGAGGATTAATGTGAAACTACCAATTGGGTGATAAAAAGGTAGCAGACTCTCCTTAATAACTTGCACGGGTTTAGAGGCATGGCCTGCTTTCTCTGTATTGTTGCATATTTGGGGGTCAGAAGAATAAAACCCACAGAGTTGGCATATGCTGACAGAGATTGAACCCCATATTTGAGGTATAATGGAGAAGAATATGGCTTCCAATAAGGATGAAATGTCTAGATTTAGAGTATGGCTTGTTTATACTGGAAACACCACAGGGACCATGTGTCCCACCTCACCAATTAGACTTTGAGTGATATAGTGGAGATTTACGGTCATGAGATCATGATTATTCCCTGTGTGGGGTGAGGAAGGGAGTTTTACTGTCTCATTTTACCACACCATCCACAGTATCCACAACAGAATTCTAATGAACACAAGAACATACATGATTATACATATACATATACATATGCATTTTGTAGCCTGGGACATTATATGAATTGATAAACTGTCTAAAAGTAAATTAAAAGCCTCTAGAGGTCTTTAAAATCCAGGATTAATATATACTTACAGAATAACTAAAATGTACCCACCATTTTTATTATTTTATTATCTCTGTGAAGACTGCAAAAAATGTAAATATTCAAATATGTGATACTTCCTTAAACGGTGAATGACAAAAATTGTGATTTTGGAGCTGGGGAGTTACAGCATCTACAGCAACTACAGAAAGGCTTCATAGGTTGTAATAGGTCATGGCACAGAACAGAGACAGCACCAGATCATAAACCTCAACTCAGGGATCCAAATTCTAGTGTTTACCTTATATATAGCACGGAAGACCTACAAAGGCAACTAGCAGTGAAACAAAGAATAAGGCACAATTGAGTAGTATAGATATGACAGAAAATGTTACAGTGAGGGAGAACTTGAGCGTTAACTGAGAAAAAAATACAGCTTCATTATGTAAAAAGGAGAGGGAAGCAGGGGACAGTACAGGCAGACCTCATTTTATGGTGCTTCACTTTATTGAAGTTCACAGATATTACATTTTTTACTAATTGAAGGTTTGTGGCAACCCTGCAACAAGCAATTCTATTGGCATCATTTTTCCAACACCATGCGCTCACTTTATAACTGTGTCATATTTTGGTAATTCTCCTAATGCTTCAAACTTTTACATTATTATTATATCTGCTATGGTGATCTGTTCAGTGAGCTTTGATGTTACTATTGCAATTGTTTTGGGGCACCACCAGCTGTGCCCATATAAGATGGCAAACTTAATTGATCAATGTTGTATGTGTTCTGACTGCTCCACTGACTGGCTTTTCTGCTATCTCCCTCCCTCTCCTAGGGACTCTCTATTCCCTGAGACATGGCAATATTGAAATTAGCCCTATTAATAACCTTACAATGGCCTCTAAGTGTTCAAGTGAAAGGAAGAGTTCCATGTCTCTCACTTTAAATCAAAAGCTAGAAATGATTAAGCTTAGTAAGGAAGGCATGTTGAAAGTCAAAACAGGTTGAAAGGTAAGCCTTTGCACCAAACAGTTAGCCCAATTGTGAATGCAAAGGAAAAGTTCCTGAAGGAAATTAAAAGTGCTACTCCAGTAAGATAAGAAAGCAAAACAGCCTTATTGCTGATACAGAGAAAGTTTTAGTGGTCTGGATAGAAGATCAAAGCAGCCACAACATTCCCTTAAGCCCAAAGCCTAATCCAGAGCAAGGCCCTAACTCTCTTCAATTCTAAGAAAGCTGAGATAGGTGAGGAAGCTTCAGAAGAAAAATTTGAAGCTAGTTGAGGTTGATTCATGAGGTTTAAGGAAAGAAGCCATTTCCATAATATAAAAGTACAAGGTGAAGCAACAAATGCTGATGTAGAAGCTGCAGTAATTTATCCAGAAGATCTAGCTAAGAAATTGATGAAGGTAGTTACACTAATCAACAGATTTTCAATTTAGACAAAACAGCCTTATACTGGAAGAAGATGCCATCTAGGACTTTCATAGCTGGAGAGAAGTCAATGTCTAGCTTCAAAGCATCAAAGGACAGGCTGACTCTCCTGTGAGGGGCTAATGTAGCTAGTGATTTAAGGTAGAAGCCAATGCTCATTTACCATTCTGAAAGCCCTAGGGCCCTTAAGAATTATGCTCAATCTACTCTGCCTATGCTCCACAAATGGAACAACAAAGCCTGGACGACAGCATATCTGTTTACAACATGGTTTACTGAATATTTTAAGCTGACTGTTGAGACATACTGTTCAGAAAAAAAAAAAAAAAAAGATTCCTTTCAAAATATTACTGGTCATTGACAATACACCTGGTCACCTAACAGCTCTGATTGAGATGTCGAAGGAGATTAATATTGTTTTCATACCTGCCGACACAACATCCATTCTGCAGCCTGTAGGTCAAGGAGTAATTTCAACTTTTATTTAAGGAATATATTTCATAATGTTATAACTGCTGTAGATGGTGATTTTTTCTGACAGGTCTGGGCAAAGTAAATCGAAAACCTTCTGGAAAGGATTCACCATTCTATATGGCATTAAGAACATTCATGATTCATGGGAGGAGGTCAAAATATCAACATTAACAGGAATTTGGAAGAAGCTGGTTCTAAGCCTCATGGATGACTTTGAGGGGTTCAAGACTTCAGTTAAGAAAGCAACTGCAGATGTGGTGGGAATTACAAGAGAACTAGAAGTGGAACCTGAAGATGTGACTGAATTTCTGCAATCTCATGATAAAGCTTTAAAGGATGAGGAGTTGCTTCTTATGGATGAGCAAAGAAAGTGGTTTCTGGAGACGGAATCTACCCCTGGTGAAGATACTGTGCACATTGTTGAAATGACAGCAAAGTATTTAGGATATTACATAAACTTAGTTAATAAAGCAGTGGCAGGTTTTCAGAATATTGACTCCAATTTTGAAAGGTCTACTCTGGGTAAAATGCTATCAAACAGCATCACATACTACAGAGAAATTTTTCATGAAAGAGTCAGTTGACACAGCAAACTTCATTGATGTCTTATTTTAAGAAATTACCACAGCCACCCAACTTTCAGCAACCACCACCCTGATCAGTCAGCAGCCATCAACATGGAGGCAAGACACTTCACCAGGAAAAAGATTACAACTCTTTGAAGGCTCAGATGATGGTTAGCATTTTTCAGCAATAAAATATTTTTCAACTAATATTTGCATTTTTTTTAGATGTAATTCTATTGCACACTTAATAGTCTACATAAGATATAGTATAGTGTAAACATAACTTTTATATGCACTGGAAAATAAAAAAAAAATTGCGTGACTCACGTTATAACAATATTCACATTATTTCAATATTTGCTTTATTGTGGTGGTCTGGAATCAAACCCCTAATATCACCGAGATATGGCTGTATTAACATATTCACTGGTCTCTAAACAATGTATCACTTCAGCTAATAGGGTTTTCTTTGTTATGTTAACAAGGCCATATCAGTGTGAGGTATATTTTAAGCCAATCACTTTGAGATTTCAAAGAAGATCTCATTAGGGACGGAGAAAACCCAAAAACCCATTGCCATTGAGTAGAACTGCCCCATAGGGTTCCCAGGAATTGGCTAATGATTTGAACTGCCAACCTTCTGGTTAGAAGCCAATCTCCTAACCACAGTGACACTAGGGCTACAGAGAAGCAAGCACAAACAGAAGGGAAGATATATACCTAAAACAATTGCCAAGAAACTGAGGAACAGAAGCTAATAAGACACAAGGACCTTCCCCCAGAGTTGACAGAGAGAGAAGACTTCCCCAAAGCCAGCATCTGGAATTTGGACTTTTAGCCTCCTACACTGAGAAAAACAAAGATGAATTCTTATTTCCATAATTTTAGTGAAGTTAATGTATTTATTTTCTTGTATTAAGAACTGAATGAGGAGAGGTGGGGCCTAGATGGCAGAGTAGTCAGATGCTTCCAGTGATCCCTTTTACAACAAAGACTCGAAAAACAAGTGAAACAATTACGTATATGACAAGCTAGGAGCCCTGAATATCAAAGGCAAAGTCAGGAAATCAGACTGAGTGGCAGGAGGAGGGAGAGACAGCTCATAAGCAGCTAGTAGTTGCCGGACCTGACTTGGCAGGAAACAGCATCCCTTCGTTATGATCCCCTGGAGAAACTGCCTCGGTTTCCTCAAGAAAAGGCAGAGAACCACACAGTCTACTCACACCTCTGGAGCCAGAGAAGAACAGCTCTCTCAGCAAAAGCTAAGTACTTGCATTTATTTTACTGCTCCCCAGCCTGGAAGCTGGCTTCAGTGGCTGTCGATTTCCCTGGGCTTGAGATTGTCCTGCAGTGCACTCTGAGCCTTTCTCCCAGCCTTGGAGCAGGAATAAATTAACAATTGGGGGAAAAGATAATCTGCCAGCTCCACTAAGCTGGGGAGCTCAGGACAGAAGCAGCTCCTGTCCAGGCATAAACTGTCTGCAGACTTTGAATACCTTTCACCGCTGCATGGACCTGTGTGGGCCCATTTCAAGAGATCAGGCCCTTGTTACTGCAACAGTGTATGTGCTTGAGACCTGACTTCAACTGTTTCAGCTATGCAGTTGAAAGGTACATTTTTTATGTTTCACACAGCTTTGCCTATTAAACGGGGTCATCACCTACACACATCAGGGGCCTGAGGACTGGTGACTCCACCCATGTCACCTAGCCACCTGTGAAAAGGGTCCAAGGATAAGTGGTGCCTCCCAGTCCTTACAAATGAAAGCATTGGGTGCCCATGTTCCAGCTGCAGAACTCACCCATCTGTGTGCTCTATGGGAAAAGGGACACTCTTTCCTCAAAGACACTCGGGGGATTGTGTCAGCCCCCTGCCTTGGTCAGACTGTGACCCCCTGCTGCAACTAGATACCTGTGTCTACACCAATGACCTCTGCCCCTCTAAGATGAGAGGACAGAGCCTGTACCACACACTTGATTACAAACCACCTGCACAACCTAGCTGAATCTATACAAGGAAAGTGAATGGACTCCTAGGTTCATATATATGGTAAGAGTTCTAGCTATATGGTGACAGAACATTAGCACTTCAAAGGCACAAATAATCATGCTAGCTCACGCAAGCTGCCTATTTGCACATATAAAAACAAAATAAAGAAGGAAGCTAGGATACAGTAAGCAAACTTAAAATAGATTAATACAAAAACATATAGATGGCTCAGAGACAACAGTCAGTACCAAATCACAGAAAGAAGCAGACCACAATTGCTTCAACAAGCTCTCAAAAGAAAGAATCAAGGAATCTTCTGGATGTAGATGTCTTCCTAGAATTACCAGATGTAGAATACAAAAGATTAACATACAGAACCCTTCAAGAGATCAGGAAGGAGATCACACAAAATGCAGAACAAGCCAAAAAAGACACAGATAATGCAGTTGAAGAAATTAAAAAGGATATTCAAGAACTTAATGAAAACTTCAATAGGGTGCAAGGGTCCATAGTGAGAAAGCAATCAGAAATTAAGGTTAACAATAAATCTACAGAATTAGACAAGTGCCTAGAAAGTCAGAATAGCAGAATCGAGGAAGTGGAAGGCAGAATTAATGAGACTGAAGATAAAACACATGGCACCAATATATTCGAAGAAAAATCAGATAAAAGAATATTAAAAAATGAAGAAACCCTAAAAGTCACGTAGGACTCTAACAAGACAAATAAGCTACCAGTGACTGGAGTACCAGAACAGGGAGGGATAACAGGAAATACAGAGAAAATTGTTGAAGAATTGTTGTCAGAAAACTTCCCTGATATCGTGAAAGACGAAATTATCTGTCCAGGATACTCACCAAACCCCACATAAGGTAGATCTCAAAAGAAAGTTATCAAGACATATTATAATCAAACTTGCCAAAACAAAAGATAGAGTTTTAAGAGTGATTAGGGATTAAAGAAAAGTCACCTACAAAGGAGAGTCAATAAGAATAAACTCGGACTACTCAGCAGGAACCATGCAGGCAAGAAGGCAATGGGAAGACATATATAAAGCATTGAAAGAAAAAAAAATTGCCAGCCAAGACTCATATATGCAGGAAAGTTGTCTCTCAAATATGAAGCCAAAATGAGGACATTTCCAGATAAACAGAAGTTTAGGAATTCATAAAAACCAAACCAAAACTACAAGAAATACTAAAGGGCATTCTCTGGTTAGAAAAATCAATGAAATCAGGTATCAACTCCAGACTAGAATACAGGATAGGACAATGAGATATCAACCCAAATAGGGATATCACAAAAATAAATCAAGATTAAAAAAATGCCCCAGACAGGGAAACAGTGATGTCATTACATAAAAGATGACAACATTAAAACAATAAAGAGGGAGTAAAAAATGCAGTCATAGATCTTTCATATGGAGAGGGAGTGAAGGCAATATAAAGAAATAAAAGTTAGGTTTAAACTTTTTTTTTATTAAAACTTAGAAAAATAGGGGTAAATATTAAGGTCATCACAAAGGAGACTAACAATCCTACACATCAAAATAAAATACAAGCATGATATAGAGTAAGCAAAAACAAAATCAACAACAATGAATAAGAGGAAAAGACAACACATAAAGACAAAATACTGAGCACAAAAATTAAGTGGAAAAAAATAAACTGTCAACAACACATAAAAAAAGACATCAAAATGACAGCTCTAAACTCAAATCCTTCCATAATCATTTTAAATGTAAATGGACCAAATGCACCAATAAAGAGACAGACAGTGGCAGAATGGATTAAAAAAAAATGATTCATCTATACACTGTTTACAAGAGACACACCTTAGACTTAGAGGCACAAACAAAATAAAACTCAAAGGATGGAAAAAAATATATCAAGCAAACTATAAGCAAAAAAGAAGAGGAGTAGCAATATTAATTTCTGACAAAATAGACTTTAGACTTAAATCCACCACAAAGGATAAAGAAGGACACTACATAATGATAAAAGGGACAATTGATCAGGAAGACATAACCATATTAAATATTTATGCACTCAATGACAGGGCTGCAAGATACATAAATCAAATTTTAACAGAACTGAAAAGTGAGATAGACACCTCCACAATTATAGTAGGAGACTTCAACACACCACTTTCGGAGAAGGACAGGACATCCAGTAAGAAGCTCAATAGAGACACGGAAGACCTAATTACAACCGTCAACCAACTTGACCTCATTGACTTATACAGAACTCTCAACCCAACTGCTGCAAAGTATACTTTTTTTTCTAGCGCACATGGAACATTCTCTAGAATAGATCACATATTAGGTCATAAAACAAACCTTTGCAGAATCCAAAACATCGAAATATTACAAAGCATCTTCTCAGACCACAAGGCAATAAAAGTGGAAATCAATAACAGAAAAATTAGGGAAAAGAAATCAAATACTTGGAAACTGAACAATACCCTCCTGAAAAAAGACTGGGTTATAGAAGACATCAAGGAGGGAATAAGGAAATTCATAGAATGCAAAGAGAATGAAAATACTTCCTATCAAAACCTCTGGGACTCAGCAAAAGCAGTGCTCAGAGGCCAATTTATATCTATAAATGCACACATACAAAAAGAAGAAAGAGCCAAAATCAGAGAACTGTCCCTACAACTTGAACAAATAGAAAGTGAGCAACAAAAGAATCCATCAGGCACCAGAAGAAAACGAATAATAAAAATTAGAGCTGAACTAAATGAATTAGAGAACAGAAAAACAATTGAAAGAATTTACAAAGCCAAAAGCTGGTTCTTTGAAAAAATTAACAAAATTGATAAACCATTGGCTAGACTGACTAAAGAAATACAGGAAAGGAAACAAATAACCGAATAAGAAACGAGAAGGGCCACATAACAACAGACCCAACTGAAATTAAAAGAATCATATCAGATTATTACGAAAAATTGTACTCTAACAAATTTGAAAACCTAGAAGAAATGGATGAATTCCTGGAAAAACACTAACTACCTAAACTAACACATTCAGAAGTAGAACAACTAAATAGACCCATAACAAAACAAGAGATTGAAACGGTAATCAAAAATCTCCCCCCAAAAAAAAGCCCTGGCCCGGACGGCTCCACTGCAGAGTCCTACCAAACTTTCAGAGAAGAGTTAACACCACTACTACTAAAGGTATTTCAAAGCATAGAAAATGACAGAATACTACCCAACTCATTCTATGAAGCCACCATATCCCTGACACCAAAACCAGGTAAAGACATTACAAAAAAAGAAAATTACAGACCTATATCCCTCATGAACATAGATGCAAAAATCCTCAACAAAGTACTAGCCAATAGAATTCAACAACATATCAAAAAAATAATTCACCTCAACCAAGTGGGATTTATACCAGGTATGCAAGGCTGGTTTAATATTAGAAAAACCATTAATGTAATCCACCACATCAATAAAAACAAAAGACAAAAACCACATGATCTTATCAATTGATGCAGAAAAGGCATTTGACAAAGTCCAACACCTATTTATGATAAAAACTCTCACCAAAATAGGAATTGAAGGAAAATTCCTCAACATAATAAAGGGCATCTATGCAAAGCCAACAGCCAGCATCACTCTAAATGGAGAGAACCTGAAAGCATTTCCCTTGAGAACGGGAACCAGACAAGGATGCCCTTTATCGCCGCTCTTATTCAACATTATGCTAGAAGTCCTAGCCAGAGCAATTAGGCTAGACAAAGAAATAAAGGGCATCTGGATTGGCAAGGAGGAAGTCAAATTATCTCTATTTGCAGATGACATGATCTTATACACAGAAAACCCTAAGAAATCCTCCAGAAAACTACGGAAATTAATAGAAGAGTTTGGCAGAGGCTCAGGTTATAAGATAAACATACAAAAATCACTTGGATTTCTCTACATCAACAAAAAGAACATCGAAGAGGAAATAACCAAATCAATACCATTCACACTAGCCCCCAAGAAGATAAAATACTTAGGAATAAATCTTACCAAAGATGTAAAAGACCTATACAAACAAAACTACAAAGTACTAGTGCAAGAAAATAAAAAGGACCTACTTAAGTGGAAAAACATACCTTGCTCATGGATAGGAAGACTTAACATAGTAAAAATGTCTATTCTACCAAAAGCCATCTATACATACAAAGCACTTCCGATCCAAATTCCAATGAAATTTTTTAATGTGATGGAGAAACAAATCACAAACTTCATACGGAAGGGAAAGAAGCCTCGGATAAGCAAAGCATTACTGAAAAAGAAGAAGAAAGTGGGAGGCCTCACTCTACCTGATTTCAGAACCTATTATACAGCCACAGTAGTCAAAACAGCCTGTTACTGGTACAACAACAGACACATAGACCAGTGGAACAGAATTGAGAACCCAGATATAAATCTATCCACATATGAGCAGCTGATATTTGACAAAAGCCCATTGTCAGTTAATTGGAGAAAAGATAGTCTTTTTAACAAATGGTGCTGGCATAACTGGATACCCATTAAAAAAAAAAATGAAACAGGACCCATACCTCACACCAAGCACAAAAACTAACTCCAAGTGGATCAAAGACCTAAACATAAAGACTAAAAAGATAAAGATCATGGAAGAAAAAATAGGAACAACCTTAGGAGCCCTAATACAAGGCATGAACAGAATACAAAACATTACCAAAAATGACGAAGAGAAACCCGATAACTGGGAGCTCCTAAAAATCAAACACCTATGCTCATCTAAAGACTTCACCAAAAGAGTAAAAAGACCACCTACAGACTGGGAAACAATTTTCAGCTATGACATCTCCGACCAGCGTCTGATCTCTAAAATCTATATGATTCTGTCAAATCTCAACCACAAAAAGACAAACAACCCAATCAAGAAGTGGGAAAAGGATATGAACACACACTTCACTAAAGAAGATATTCAGGCAGGTAACAGATACATGAGAAAATGCTCTCGATCATTAGCTATTAGAGAAATGTAAATTAAAACTACGATGAGATTCCATCTCACTCCAACAAGGCTGGCATTAATCCAAAAAACACAAAATAAGAAATGTTGGAGAGGCTGCGGAGAGATTGGAACTCTTATACACTGCTGGTGGGAATGTCAAATGGTACAACCACTTTGGAAATCCATCTGGCGTTATCTTAAACAGTTAGAAATAGAACTACCATACAACCCAGAAATCCCACTCCTCAGAATATACCCTAGAGAAACAAGAGCCTTCACACAAACAGATATATGCACACCCATGTTTATTGCAGCTCTGTTTACAATAGGAAAAAGCTGGAAGCAACCAAGGTGTCCATCAATGGATGAATGGGTAAATAAATTGTGGTATATTCACACAATGGAATACTACGCATCGATAAAGAACAGTGACGGATCTGTGAAACATTTCATAACATGGAGGAACCTGGAAGACATTATGCTGAGCGAAATTAGTCAGAGGCAAAAGGACAACTATTGTATAAGACCACTATTATAAGATCTGGAGAAATAGTATAAACTGAGAAGAACACGTACTTTTGTGGTTATGACGGGGGTAGGGAGGGAGGGAGGGAGAGGGTTTTTTACCGATTAATTAGCTGAAAAGAACTGCTTTAGGTGAAGGGAAGGACAACACTCAATACATGGAAGGTCAGCTCAAGTGGACTGGACTGGACCAAAAGCAAAGAAGTTCCCGGGATAAAATGAATGGTTCAAAGATCAGCGGAGCGGAGGCGGGGGTTTGGGGACCATGGTTTAAGGGGACTTCTAAGTCAATTGGCAAAATAATTCTATTATGAAAACATTCTGCATCCCACTTTGAAATGTGGCATCTGGGGTCTTAAAAGCTAACAAGCGGCCATCTAAGATGCATCAATTGGTCTCAACGCACCTGGAGCAAAGGAGAATGAAGAACACCAAGGTCACATGACAACTAAGAGCCCAAGAGACAGAAAGGGCCACATGAACCAGAGACCCACATCATCCCGAGACCAGAAGAACTAGTTGGTGCCCGTCCTGAATCAATGACTGCCCGGACAGGGAGCACAACAGAGAACCTCTGAGGGAGCAGGAGATCAGTGGGATGCAGACCCCAAATTGTCATAAAAAGACCATACTTAATGGTCTGACTGAGACTAGAGGAATCCCGGCGGTCATGGTCCCCAAACCTTCTGTTGGCACAGGACAGGAACCATCCCCGAAGACAACTCATCAGACATGAAAGGGACTGGACAGTGGGTAGGAGAGAGATGCTGATGAAGAGTGAGCTAATTATATCAGGTGGACACTTGAGACTGTGTTGGTATCTCCTGTCTGGAGGGGGGATGGGAGGATAGAGAGAGTTGGAATCTGGCAAAATTGTCACGAAAGGAGAGACTAGAAGGGCTGACTCATTAGGGGGAGAGCAAGTGGGAGTACGGAGTAAGATGTATATAAACTTATATGGGACAGTCTGACTTGATTTGTAAACGTCCACTTGAAGCTCAATAAAAGTTAATAAAAAAAAAAAAAGCCATTAGGCTCAATGAAATTTTCCAACAAAACCTTCGTGGTGCAATAACTGATGGCTAGAATCCAAGATGGGGCTATTCCTTGAGTGTCCTTCACAAACTCATCGACATTTCAAAACCCAGATGCTCATCTATAAAATGAGGGTATATTATTATCAACCCTATGCTGGTGTTGAAGTGTTACAGAAGATAAATCATTTTAGCAAACAGTTCTTGCCACAATATGTTATGGTTATCAGAGATTGAAATTTTTGCTTATGATATGAGGATAAAGAATATGTGCATTGTATCATGCTAATAATGATTGCATGGGAAACAAGATACTCAGAGTCTATTTATCCTTTTAATCAAGGAGATGTAGATCATTCCTAGTGCTCTGCGGCTCTGCTGTTCCTCTCTCTTTTGGCATGTGTGGGGAGATTGCCCACCTCTCATCCCTTCACAGCAGGTATGCCCATGGAGTTATTCAGCCAATGAATGGGAGCAGAATGACTGGTAGACATATGAAGAATCATTGTTCAGTCCTTTATACTCTCTTCCTCTAAGAGGCAGGCCCATGACTAGAAAAATTTGCATTTTTATACTCAAAATGATTTTATGTTGTTTTTTAACAGTTAAAACTGTTATGACTCCCTTTCTTTTCAAATGAACATCAGAGCTTCTTTTCACATGAATGCTTTGTCTTCTTTTATTGTGACTCTCCTTGAAGTTACAATGTTTATTTGAATCTCTTTTCAAGTATATTTTACATTGTTTATTCTTACCCATTTTCAAAATATATACTTGAATTGCTTTTTAATTATTTATTATAAGTTTGATTATCTCTGAGTTCAAGGGTGTCTTTCTTCTGTGGATGCCAAAACTCCTCTGGAAAGATGTCCCGGGAGCCGTGTGGATTATACCCATTTTTTTTAAACATCTCATGATGCAGATGTGGTCAAGTCCAAGGTTTATTCATCAACTGGCTTCTGATTTATGAGTGAGCACATCATGTCTTCCTACTTGGAATTTTTAAAAAATAAATGCTTAATGTCATTTATATCTCTATGACTAGGTACTTACGTTATAAAGGAAGGACATTCAGTGGGGAGCCCTCTTCCTCACTGACCCACATTTTATAGATACTGTGAATTTGAAATATATTTTTTAAGCCATTAAGATTTTGGGGTTATTATTTACTGTGGTATAATCTCCTGCTATTGGCTGATACTATTGAATATTGAAATTATTTTTTTCAGGTACCTGACACTCTCCAAAAGAAAAATAACATTATTTTTAACCCTTCAATTGCCTTAATGGGTTTATGGGTCAAACCAAAATCAAACCCAATTGCTGTTGAGTGTATACCTACTCCAGAGCATCAATATAGGACAGAGCAGAACTGCCCCGCAGGGTTCCAAGGCCATCCTGTGTTTTTATAAATAACCTGTGCCTTCTAATTTTGTTTGCCAACCCCTATGTTTTTTTGCCAACCACTCCCTCACTCCTGTGATGCATTTTTGTAAGCACACTATGGCAATTTTTTTACAACATGTAAAAAAAATATATTGGTTTGGCTGTGTTTATGAAAATGCCTCATGGGTTGAGGGAGCAGTTGGCAAGCAAAAATAGGACACTTGACTTATTTGCTTAAAAATACGGTAATCTTTAGGGAAGCAGAATGCCGCATCTTACTCCTGAGGAGTCGCTAGAGGGTTTGAACTGCCAACCTTTCAGTTAGCAGTGGAGCACTTACCTACTATGTCACCAGGGGTGCTTCAGATCTATGGATAGGCATGTGATAATAACTTCTAACATAAAATTGGTGCATTCCCTTAATTAACCTAGAAAATAATGTTTAAAGCATTTAAGAAGTATATGTATCCCCAAACCACTTGATCTTATTTTTTTTATTGTAGTAAGTATATACATATATACATACAACAAAATGTTTATCATTTCAACACTTTTTGCATGTAAAATTCAGTAAAGCAAATTGAACATATTTTTAAGAAAATTTTGGTCTAATACTAAATATAACATATCTACATATTTTTCTTACCGTATTAGGGAAGCCCTGTAAAGTGTTTCTCATCCCTTCATACACAACCACACCCCACCAAACCCACTCCTTTTCCACCGAATACCTTTTCATGATATTTTTATGGTCTTCAAAACAGCATATATTTTCATAATTATTTTGAGAATGAATAAATGACTGAATATTTTCATTTCCTTTATAATACTAAATGTTGCATATCAAAATAAATGAGTGTTCTTCGTAGATTTATCAAAATTTTAACTGTCAATAAACACAGAAGATGAAGTTTAACATAAAATATTGTTAAGGATAACATTTCAGGCCTGAAATAGTGGGAACTTTTGACTTGTCAAACACGTATGACTAGGGCTTTCTTAATCATAACATTAGATCTCTTACTCAACTGCCAATTCAAATCATTAAAAACCCTCAGCTTTTGATAAACAATACATATTAATGATTTTATATATTAAATTTACATAAAGTACATCTATATAATTCCAACCAATAATCTCAATTTACTGCTGAAAACATAAATTTCAACTAAAAACTTAGGGTTTACCTACGCAATTTCCTGTAAATTGCCTGATCAAAATATTTTCTCATGATTTTCCTGATGGCACATTTTATTTGTTCATTTCTAAGACTATAGATTACTGGGTTGAAAAGGGGGGGAATTATGGAATAGAATACAGAAAGGATCATATCCCAGCTGGTTGCAGAGATTCTAGATGGCCTTAGGTACACATAGAAGCCTGAAGTGAGGAAGACTGACACCACAAGGATATGAGGCATGCAGGTGGAAAAGGCCTTTGCTCTGTTGTTTCCACTTGGGAACTTGAGCACAGTAGAAAATATGTGAATGTAAGACCTGATGATGAAGATGAAACAGCTTCCACCACTCCCCAGACCAGAGGCAAAGATCATCATCTCAGTACCAAACGTGTCAGAACAGGAGAGCTTCAGCAGAGAGGGGATGTCACAGAAAAACTGATGAATAACATTGGAATGACAAAATGGCAGCCTGAAGGTGATGCCTGTTTGGAATCCTGAGTAGACCAGACCACTGAGGATGGAAGCCAGCGTCATCTGGACACAGACTCGAGGGTTCATGATCACGGGGTAGTGGAGAGGCTGGCAGATGGCCACATAGCGGTCATGGGCCATGAAGGTGAGGAACAGCAGCTCCACATATACAAAGAAAACCACTAGGAAAACCTGAGCTACACATCCTGCCTTTGAAATGACACTGCTGTCAAGCAGGTTGTTGACACATGAATTAGGGACTGTTACAGAAATGTAACATGCATCCAAGATGGACAGATTCCTGAGGAAGAAGTACATGGGGGTGTGAAGGCTCTTGTCCAGGGTGGTGACAATAACAATGAGAAAATTCCCAATGAGAGTCACAAAATACATGAGAGAGAAGGATACAGCATGCAAAACCCGTAGTTCCCATTCATCAGAAAACCCCATCAGGAGAAATTCGATCATCATGGTGGAATTGAGCATCTCTCGGTGAGGCAGCTATACATGGGAGGCAATGAGAGAAGCCGTGAACACACGAAGACTTAAATTATGAGAAGATAGCTTTCAATTGTTTTTTTTTTCTTGCCCCCTTCCTAATTCTAATCCCTACTGATGTTCCTAATATTTTGGAATGTCAATTTTGTATTGCTTCGGTAGTCCCCATAATATTCCTATTCCTACTGTAAGAGTGAAGTGAAAGTCACGACCACTTTGTCATAAACAACACACATATGTAGAAATATTTCTGTGTGAGTATGTAATTTTCTCATGATAAAATAGAAATATTGATGGAGTCCTTGGGTGACAAATGGTTAACATGCATGTTGCTAACCAAATGTTTGCATGTTTGCATCAAACCAGAGGTGTCTCAGAAGAAAGTCTGTGATCTTCTTTCAAAAAATCAGCCATTGAAAATCCTGTGGAGCACAATTCTACTCTAACACACGTGGAATCACCATGATTCAGAGTTGACTCTATGGCAAGGTTTTTTGTTTTTAATATACATATATGTTATAGTGATATAGTTGGCTTTTGAAAGGAACTTTGGAGATAATGTAATTATACTGGATAATTGGAACAAAATATTTTAGAAGCTTTTCCAATTTTGCATTCTTGTTTTGAAGCTATGGACAATAAAACCTAAAATCAAACCCATAGGACAAAGTAGAACTGTCCATAGGGTTTCCAAGGAGCAGCTACTGGATTTTGACTGCCAAACTTTTGGTTAGCAGCTGAGCTCTTAAACACTATGCTACCAGGGCTCCCTATAGACAATACTGGGAAAAATAATCTCCTTCCTAGAATTAGTACTGTATGCATAATAATGTCAAAATTACCTTATTTTCTACCACTATAAAATACAATATTAAAATCATTTTGACTTTACTTACTTAAGCTGAGCAAGTAACGTAAGTAAGTCTCCTTACTTCATGCATTTACCCCACACTGGATCTGCTTCTCATTTTCTGTTAAATTCTTATTCTTCTTCAAATTACCTTTTTAGTCACTTGTCTGTCTTGTAAAGAGAGATATGTCCCTCCCATTGGCAGAGTGTTCCTGCTGCCAGTTCCTCTTAGAACCTCTTGAAACTTCCCCTAATATTCTTTATCATCTTCAGTTTTCCAACTTTCTTTCTTTCCATTTGCTGAAAAACCAAAATTTCAGCAAAATTGTGCATGGTAACTTACAGTACTGCTTTAGCTTTTTCTTTCTTTCACCTTAAATTACTATTTTGTTTATCTTCATTTTTATCTTTAACCTTTTAAATAATGTAAAAATTTCCATTTCACTAAAATATCATCCTACTTCTTTACCTATATGGCTTTTGGTGCAGAGAAGGAAGTTTTTTACCCCCATTAACCTATTGCCATCAAGTTGATTCCAACTCATAGCGACCCTATAGGACAGAGTAGAACTGCCCCATAGTTTCCAAGGAGTGCCTGGTGGATTCAAACTACCGACCTTTTGGTTAGCAACTGTAGCACTTGGCCACTAAGCCACCAGAGTTCCCACTGCCACAAAAGACTTGTTTAAACAATTGCACTAACAGATCATATATTCTGGATACTTGTTTGAAGTTGGTTGAATAGAGGGGATAAAAACAACAATCTGTGGTGATTACGAGCTCTGACTTCCAGTGATCTGGGTTGAAATAATGGTTGAATCACTGTGAAACTGGCATTTGAACTGTATGTTAAGTCTTGATATTTTTATTAATCAGGGAAGAATGGTCCCTCTCTCACAGTATGTGGTCAGGATGAAATGTGAAGAAGTGTGTAACAAGTTTAGTAAAATGCTCAGGACAGCACAAATGTCCCTTGTTATCTTTAGAAGCACTGCTATTATTGTTGTTTTGAACCATTACTTTTAGAGCATGTACTCCTGTCAGATGCTTTAGGATACAGGTAACATGGTTGTTAGTTGCAGTTGAGCTGCTCCAACACGTGGAGACCTGTGTATAACAAAACTAAACTTTGCTCAGTCCTGTGTCATATCATTTCTAAGTCTCTCAATGAGGCTAAAAGGTAGTTTTGTATTCCTTTTTACAGAGCACAAAAGATCTGCTCAAGTTCAACAGGTGCTGTTTCTCTCACCAAACAGTTCCCCGTTTTGTGATCTTCACACCTTTGCTGCATTCAATAGGCAAATGGTTACCCAGGACCTCTGTCCAATTCAATAGCTCTTTTAGTTTTCAAACAATGTCTTCAAATTTTCATGAAGATGAACTAATTGCAGTCTGTTTAAAACATGCCTCATATATTAAGCACATATAGCATATTTCCAAAACATTTTTAAGCAAGACTCATTTTCCTGTAGATAAGTTAGCAGAAACTTGGCTGAAGAATAAGGGACAGGACATTTGGGACTGATCACCATTACTTTTCTGTCATGTAAAGTTAACAACAAACTTCACCCAAAACATATTTCCTTCACCTGTAAAAATAAGATAATAATCTTTACTCTTGTTATCAATTTAAATAACATACATTCATTCATTCATTCACCAAATATACACTTAGTGCTGCTACAGGCTAGGAGTATATCTGAAGAATAAACAAAACAGAAAAGTCTCTAAACTCATGAAACAAATATTTTATTAAAAGAGGTGCAGTCTGAACAGTTAACTATTAAGAAAAAATGAACTTTTGCAGATAGTTTTAAGTGCTTTGAAGAAGATCGAAATGGATGATATGACAGAGAGGACGGGATGGATGTGATTGTGCGGGGTGGGTTTTTTCAGGTAACTGCAAGTGATTTTCAACAAACTGCTATGGAAGTAAAGACACATATTTTTACTTTTCCCCACCAAACTAATGGTTTCTCTTTTGCCTTGTGTAGAGAAAAGTCCAGCATGTGTCTTTTGAATTGATTAAATAAGATAGAGTGACGCTTTATTTCCCAGGCCAAATAATACTTTGGAAATTTTTTTTCCCTGATTTGCTTTCCCCACAAATGTGTTTGAGTGAGACACAGAACTAATGCTGCTAGAGGCTTAAAAACAGGTGTGAGGTAATAATCTAATGGTGAGAGAAAAACTAAGATTCTGCCAACAAACATTTAAATATACATTTTTTGTCTTATTTCATGGCTACAATTTTAATATTTTGAAACATTTTTTCATTGTTAGTAAACTACTGAATTACCTAATAGGAAGATTTTTGTTCCACAAAAGTAGAAAAATATATATTTTTAGTTAGGTAGGGTTTGAAATAAAACCATTTTTATAGTATTATATCATATTTTTTAAATCTCTAGAAAAATCTCCTGAGATATATTCTTAAGTGTGAAGGAAAGATGGAAAATCATGTGTGTGCTATAAATTTTTTTTTTAAATAAAACAGGAAAAAATAACTAGAAAGAGATAGATGGAAAAAGAAACAGGTGGAAATAAATAAAAAATGTAAATATAAAACATAGGCACTCACCAAGGGATCCTATACTGCCTGGTAAGGAAGGTAAGGAAGAGACTTTTATTTTCATTTTTTTTTTTATCCTACTGAATATTAGTGATTCATAACATACACATTTTTAAACTTAAAACCTGGAAAAAAGTTAACTGGATTATGAGAATTTTGTTATTATACTTGTCTTTATTAAAAATTCAGTGTATATAATCACATTTTTAGGATATTATCAAGGTTATCCCTTTACTCATATCAGTTAGGCTACATAACAGAGTTACCATTCTGAGACCATTTTCTAAGTATTAACTGGAATACTTCCTAGGGAAGCCACAATTTGTGTTTCAAAACAACATCACCATCATGCTCGTCCTGGAAATTTAACCTACACTCCTTCAGATTAGGGACTAAAAGGTACTAAAACGGCATTATACTGGTGGTTCAGATTAAAAGACAAGGTTGATGGACTGATGATACCCAGTGTGCACAACTCATGATTAGTGAAGAAAATCTGCAGTATATAGAACTCAATTCCCATGTTATTAACAAGTTTCAATTTATGTGTATGAAACATCTGTATTTCTTTTGAAGCAATTGCATTTTACCCCATAGACATCATTCCTATATACCAGATTTAAATAACCAAATATTTCTTCTCCTGAAGCAAATAATTTTTTGATAATTAGTCAAAGTCTGAAAATTAAAAGAGGTTGTATTTACACAAACAAGACACATTAGGGTTTTTCATTATTAACTAGTCATTCACCATCAGTAAACAGCATATTTATTGATAACTTACTTAAAAGAAATACATGCCTAATTTTGTGAAAATAGATCAGGCCCTTTATATATATATTAGTGCTGCCTAAGTTTCTTTTCTTGTGTATTTAGATGTTTGAGGTCTTCTGAAAATGGAGTTATGGTTTCTGCTATAGCATCACCAGAAACCTTTATTACTATATTAAATTAGGTAAGAAGTTTCAGACTGCCTTAGTTTGAAAGTAATATACATTTGAAACATACATTGATTACTCCAATTTTATATTTATCCAACAAACTATTTTAAACTCGACTTTCTACCTGGTAAAGTAACATACTTCCAAGAACATAAACTCATAGAATGTAAAATCTGGTCTGTCTCTTGCCTGCAAACTTATCCTCAATTTTCTTAATTATAAAACACAGTAGTAATGTGTGCCTTAGATGTTTATTGTAGGGAAACATTTTCAAAACTAGGAGACATTTGAAAAAGTAGGTATTTTAAAGGAAATTCTTCAGTTTATTGAAACTTATTTTCTAGGTAAGTAAATTTGCCCCTCTATATAATCATTTTTTAGAAACAAAAGTAAGAATTTGAATCCTTTTTCTAATTGGAAAGTGTCAAAGAATATTCTCCACAGCATCACTGATTGGATTACATTTTCCTGAAGAGGAAATAAGTACAATATGAAAGATACATTTTTGTACTTTTTAGAACTAAAAGAAGAACACATTGATTAATGATTTAATTGAATTATTCATGCAATCATCCATTTATTTATGTATTCATGTGTTGTCATTCAAGAAAGTATGACTGAGAGCCTAACATTTCTCAGCTCTTCATTAGGATTAACCCTTTTCTGTCAATTCAATCCTGACCCCTAGTGACCACATAGGACAGAGTAGAAGTGCCCGCCAGGGTTTCCAAGGCTGTGATCTTTCTGGAAGCAGAATCCCACACCTTTCTCCACGGAGTGGCTGCTGCTCTGGAACCACTGACCTTGTGGACGTCAGCCAAACGCTTAGCCGCTGCGCCACCTGGGCTACTTGGATTAGAGATTACAACCTAGTTTTTAACGTGGTATTTAAATTCTGCACATAGGCATATAATGTAGTCCATTTTAATTTTTCAACTAGTTAAATATTCTACTTTATATTTATGAACTTTTATCCCTGCATTATAATTTTGTTTTGGGGGGCAGTCTTAAGCATACTCTGCCCTCCTCCCCCAAACTTGTCGACTGATTTACATAGAGTTACTAAACTGTTTTGGGGGCGTTGAATTTTCAATTGGTCGTTACTATAAATAAAACTACTCATTTTATTTTGGACACTTTAACTCACCTGAACTCCCACAGTCCTTGATATGATGGAAATGGTGGTAGCATATTGCTCATTGTTTCACTGCTTTGTTTTGGCTCATGACTGCCAGCTGACATTTTTGTTTACTTTGAATAACCAATCCAGTGTTATGAAATATTTGGTTTGACTAACATTTCACTGAAACGGTATGATAGAGTGTTATACTGGTACCTATTTTTTTTTTTTTTATACACAGTATTATTTTTAATTTCAATTCATCGTGTCTTCCCAAACAAGAGAAGAAGTTTGTGCAAAGCAGTGAGGTGAAGCATCAGTATGGAAGCAAGAATAGGGTCAAAATGATGGTAATCATGAAAAAGTACTCACTATTTTGTGCCCTGGATAGAGGAAAACTTTCTTAATTGTAGTTTATCCCAAACAGGCTATCAATTGTAGCTTATCCAAATGTGCAAAGTACTGGCTAAAACACCAGTGTTTATTTATAGACTGCAGTAGTAATACTGTAGACTAACCGTGGCCATAGAGTTTCCACTTCCATAAATATGTGGCAACTAACATGTCATCACAATCAAGGCCTTTGGGATCTCAACCCTGAACATCTAGCAGTCACCAGAGTTTTGAGAGGAGCTCAGGAGATCATTGCCTCTTGGCAGTAGATGAATTGGACCCAATTAAAGCTCATGTGTGGACACTAGTGTTGTACATCTGGAAACACTAATAAACACAGATCTCATAAACTGCCTTTCAGAGAAATGGACTTTCATGACTAGTTTTATAGTAGTATAAAAACCATGGAAATCTTGATTACCTCACGATTCAGAAAGTTTATAAGGAGAGAATTGATGGATTATGCTTTGTGGTCTAGAAAGAGCTCTGCGGTAAACCTCAGCAAAATTACCTCAGCTGCAAGTTGGACAAACATTACTCTCCTAATCTTTTCTTCAGAAACCCTGGTGGCATAGTGGTTAAGTGCTACGGCTGCTAACCAAAGGGTCAGCAGTTTGATTCCACCAGGCGCTCCTTGGAAACTCTATGGGGGAGTTCTACTCTGTCCTATAGGGTCGCTATGAGTCAGAATCAACTTGACGGCACTGGGTTTGGTTTTGTTTTTTTGAATCTTTTCTTCTAGAATCCCATGCTATGCAGAAATGAGACAACAAAATGGGTGCCTACAGGAGTAAACAGGCATTTATATACCTATGTAAAGAATAATTACAAGTAGGTAATAAAAAAGATTCTCCATTGGGAGGGGGACAGTGGTGGTTCAGTGTCAGGCTCCTTGCCTTCCATGTGGGAAACCTGGGTTCAATTCCTAGCCAGTGTGACTCATTGCAGCTACCACCTACTTGTCAGTTAAGTCTTGTGTGTTGCTGTGATGCTGAACAGGTTTCAGTGAAACTCTGCAGCTAAGATGAGCTAGGAAGAAAGGCCTGGCAATCTACTTCTGAAAATCAACAACCAGGTAAAACCCTCTGGATCAGAACTATTCCATCTGCAAATGGTCATGGGGATTGCATAGGACTGGGCAGCATTTTGCTCTGTTGTGCATGGGTCCCATTAATCAGAGGCTGACTCGATGACAGGTAACTACAACAATCATCAGGAAGGAAGTGTATTTAATGCCCAGTGCTCACACTGACATTGACTGTGGCTCTCTAAACAGCATTGGCTTATGAGGGTACAATGCGGGACTCCTGTGGATCAGAGGAATTGCCAGTCTCTTCAGCTTTAATCCATTGCCCATTACGTGGTTACCTCACCATTCAACTAATGACTATTGTGCACCTATTTTTTATGCACTATTTTGGAAATGCTAAATAAATCAGACGACAAAATAATAGCAATAACAACAAGTATCTCTGCCATCGTGGACCTTTAAATTTTTATTGTGTACGTGTGTGTGGAGGGGACAAGGAAGATAGGCTTTAAATTAAATAAAATCATTAAATACATTGTTGTGGATAGCAGAATTAGAAGGTAATAAATGTAATAAAAAGAAAATAGAATGGCTTAAGGGAGATGAAATTTTTAAATGGGTGATCAAAGAAAACTTGATAGGTGCTCTTTGAGCAAAAATATGATTATTAAGGGAGCAAAGTATTAAGACGAATAAGGGAAGAGCATTCCAGGAATAGGAAGAGAAACCTGATATCAGGTCATAGGTGGTTTCCTTGAAGAACAGGGAGAGTTAATTTTGGAGCTGGTAGATGAAGGGGATTGCAACAAATCTGCTTCTTCATTGTCAATCAGAAACACTGCCTTTGGTTCTTAGGGATGAATTCCCACTTATACTATGTGTATATATATATATATATATATATATATATATATATATATAGTTTATATTTTAAAAATGGAAAGAGACTTTAGAGAATGTTTACACAAATGAAAAGTAAGGGAAAGAGTGGTGAGGACAGAACTAGAAACCAGACATCCTAAAACATACCTACCTCATTTTGTAGCTTTGACTTTGAGCCATGTAATTTTTTACATAATTAAAAACAGAAACGTTTTAATCCAGAACTTACTAACCAATGTAGAAGTTTCCAAACAGCTGGCTTCCCATGCATACTTTCTGCAGAATACATTTAGTTTATCAGTTTGTTCATTTCACTGGGTTATTAAGAGGCGTGCATAAGTAAAGACCCTTTGAAAACTCTTAAGCTAAATGAAATATTGATAGGCTTACTTATCTGCTTACATTCTCATATTCTTTCCCCAAATCAAAGAAAGAACATTGAGCCCTCTCCTATTGCCATGATCCAAATTTTTCTGAACAGACAAAATGCTTCAAGACATCAACAATCCCTATCAAAGAGGAAGCAATATTAGAGAATTTCATAAACACTTAAAAAACAAATAACTTATATATTTTAACTAGACATGAGGATAAAAAATAGTAACTTTGAAATTATTTTTCCAATCTGGCACAACATTGACACAGTGCTGATATTTGCATCCCTTCTGAGTTTCTACTAAGTCTTTCAAATTTTTAAACTCTACTTTTGCTTATTCACTAGCATTGTAATATGATTTCTTCATATTTATATCTTGTACCTTTAGTGTTAATTTAATTCTTAGATATTTTATACTTTTTGTTCCTCCTGATGTTTGGGTATTTAAAGGTATATTTTCCAAATATTTTTTTTTATATGTAAATGTCGTTAACTTCTATCTGTTAGTATATATCCAGACATTCCACTGAATTCATAATTTTTAAAAAAATTATTTATGTTTAGTTATTTATTTTGTTTTCTATGTAAACTACAACTAAACACATAAAGGATAATCTTACATCTATCTTTCCAATGTTCATAATGCCTATAGTTTCTCATGATTAATTGTTTTAGATGATATGTCTTATAGAGTGCTCAATAATAGTGGTGATAAGTAATGCAGGGAGACACCACAGTTCATTGGTTATGGAGCCAGAATGCCTGGGCTTGTGCCCTGACACTGCCATTTACTAGTTGTATGATGATTACCTTTTCATGAAATGTCTCTCCTGCCTTGGTTTCCTCACTGAAAACATATGGGAATAATAATGTGGGAATAGAAGTAAACAACATTTATGTACAAAAATA
Organism: Elephas maximus indicus; assembly: GCF_024166365.1. NCBI lineage: Eukaryota > Metazoa > Chordata > Mammalia > Proboscidea > Elephantidae > Elephas > Elephas maximus. The sequence continues at coordinate 207,868,478 of NC_064820.1, forward strand.
AAAATATTTAGAAAATAGACTTCCAACATGGCACCATAGACAAAAGCACCACAGCATCCCTCCATAGCAACAATACTAAAAAAAAAAAATTTTTTTTTTTATCAAAAAAAAAAAAAACACAATAGCAAAGACCCCCCAAAACTAAGTAAAACAGAGAGAAAACGCCATTCCTGGAACGTTAAGTGTCAAATGAAGAGATAATAAACTCAGCCAAACACCGAATGGAGTAAAAAGCTGACAGAGGAGACAGAGAGTGAGGAGAGATATGTGCGGAGCGCCCCTTCCAGCTAATGCAACACAGACCTGCCATCTTGGACTCCTGTCGGGAATCAGCGAACAGGGAGCACGGGAAAGTAGCTTCACTGAGCTCCCAGCAGGAGACAGGGCATCTAGTAAACAGTGATACACAGTTTTTCACACCCGTAGTCCACTCCCCATTGCTCTTTCTCCAAGGTTCCTGGCTGGCTGCAGTGGTTCAGCTGGTTGGGAAGTGCAGTGTTAGTGCTGTTTGGATTTGCCCCACCTACGTAGGAGACCAGTGGACAGGGAGTACGGGAAAGCAGCTTCATGAAGTTCCCAGCAGGAGACAGAGCACCTCGTAAAGAGCGATATACGCTTTCCTAACCCCCACTCTTAATCCTCTGCCCCCTTTGGCTCCTCTGCTTCCCACCAGCCACACTCTCTTGGCCTGGAGGCACCTGCTTTGGCCTCAGACCACTTGGATTCACCTGCCCACATTGGCCTGCCCCCTGAACTGGTGTTTCTTCTTTCCATTTCTTTTGGTTTCTTCCATGCTTCCTACCACCTCCCCCGCCTTTTTCTTGAACAACTGGCTCCATGTGTCATCTTTACTTCTTTTTGAAAGGCTGTGAAGCCCGCTTAACTGGGGAATCACTCCCCTAGCCCCTGACACCACGTTGGTGTGATCCCTGGGGCCGTTTTTTTTTTTTTTTTTTTTGCTTTGATTTTTTTCTGCTTTGTTTTGTTTGTTTTCTTTTTTCTTTTCACGGCTTGGGAGCACCTTCTAGCCAGGCTGCACTGTAGGTCTTAGGAGCCACTCCCCCAATCCACCCAGGCGCCTAGGTGGGATACTTGGGAGCATTTCTTTCTTTTTTTCCTTTTCTCTGTATTTTTCTCTTTCTCACTTTCTTCATTTCCCAGTTCTCGTCTCTCTATATTTACCTTCTTTTTCTGTCTCCTGAATACCTGGTGCTGTGTGACATCTATACTCCCTCTAGCAAGGCTATACTGCTCAGCCTGGAAGCCATTTCCCTGTCTTTGTGGTCCCACTGGTGGGACTCCTGGGGGCTTTTCTTTCTTTTCCAAATTTTTATCTAGTTATTTTTTTCTCTTTTTCCCCCTTTTGCATTCCTTCCTTTCTTATCTCTCCTCTCCAATGGCAAGCTCCCTTTGCACTCTTTTTTTCACTTTGTTTTTGGCTCCTCTTTCTCTCTCTGTCTCCTCTTTCCCACACCCCTATTATCTCCACACATTACAACATTCCCCCTATTTCTTGCCTACCTGCACTGTGCACTGTGCATCACACTCACAGGCAGCACAAGCATGGCCTATGGGAACCTGCCCAGCACTGATTCCTGGCCCACCCTGTCAGCCCTAGTACTTGCCACAAACAACCCATCCCAGGCCCTCCCCTTTAACAGGACCTGCGCTGCTGCACCATACCAGAGTGACCAGCACTGCCCATTGGACAAGGAGGTGAAAAGTATTGTGACTACAGAGAAGCAAACCACAAAGAACTCACAGCCAGCCTGCTCAGACATAACCAAATAACACAAAAAGTAGGCTGAAACAAAGAAATCTACAATCAAGAAGTTAAGAAAATAACTACCGAATGTCCCATGAGCAGCAGACAATATCAAAACATACAAAAAAACAGGACAGGATGGTTCTAGTAAAAAAAAAAAAAAAATTTTTTTTTTTTAAGTTCTAGTAGGCATCCAAAATAAAACAATAGTTGCCTTTCCATTACAAGAAAAGGTACTAGAACAACCTGACAGGGAATTCAAAACTCTAATATTCAAGGCAATCCGAGAGCTGAAGCAAAAAGCAGACAAGAATGAGTAAAAAAAAAAATAGACAAATTAATGGAAAATACAGATAAAAAAATGAATTAATTCAGGAAAATAATACAGGGAAAAAAAATGCCAAAATAAATTCACAACTAGAAATCATACAAAAAAAAATTAGAAATCCAAAAATAAACTCAATATTTCAGAAATGGACAAGGTCATAGAAAAGCTGAGGAGCAGGTGTGAAATGCTGGGAGATAGGATCAGTGAAATTGAGGACAAACACTTGGATATAACTCTGTTTGAGGAAAAATCAGAAAAAAGAATGAAGAAACCCTGAGAATGATGTGGGGTACAATCCAAAGCAATTTTTCTGAGTGATTGGAATTCCAGAACAGGAAAAGAAAATGGAAAACACAGAGAGGATCATTGAAGAATTGCTGACAGAAAACTTCCCTAATATCATGAATGATGAAAAGTTGACCATCCAAGAAGCTCTACAAACTCTATATAGGATACACCCCAAAAGAAAAACACCAAGGCGTATCATAATCACACGCACTAAAACCAAAGACAAAGAAAAAAATCCTGTGAGCAGCTTGAGAAAAACAGAAAGTGACATACAGAGGAGAAACAATAAGACTAAGCTCTGATTATTCAGCGGAACCCATGCAGCCAAGAAGCCAATGGGATAACATATAGAAAACCTTGAAAGAAAACAACCTTGCTTGCTGAAAGCAAAAAGGACTCAAAACACTTACTGATAAAGATTAAAGACCACAGCCTTCAGTATGAATTATACCTCATCATAAAGAAAACAAAAATCCTCACAACTGGACCAATAAGCAGCATGATGATAAATGGTATAAAGATTGATGTTGTCAAGGATTTCATTTTACTTGGATCCACAGTCAACACCCACGGAAACAGGAGTCAAGAAATCAAATGATGTCTTACATTGTGCAAATCTGCTGTAAAAGGTCTCTTTAAAGTGTTAAAAAGCAAAGATGTCATTTTGAGGACTAAGGTGCATCTGACCCAATCCATGGTATTTTCTATTGCCTCAAATGCATGCAAAAGCTGGACAATGAATAAGGAAGATCAAAGAAGAATCGATGCCTTTGAATTATGGTGTTGGCAAGAATATTGAATATACATGGACTGCCAGAAGAATGAACAAACCTGTTTTAGAAAAAGTACAGCCAGAATTCTCCTTAGAAGCAAGGATGGCAAGACTCCGTCTCACATACTTTGGACATGTTATCAGGAGGGACCAGTCTCTGAAGATGACATCATGCTTGGTAAAGTAAAGAGTGAGTGAAAAAGAGGAAGACCCTCAATGACATGGCCTCAAACAGTGGCTGCAACAAAGAACTCAAACACAGCAATTATTGTGAAGATGGCACAGGACTGGACAGTATATAGGGTCTGTTGTACCTAGGGTTGTTATGAGCTGGAACCAACTTGACAACACCTAACTACAAAAAGAAGGAAATGGAATTTACCCACATTAGGTTTATCTAATTAATCATTCTAGTCAATAGATACCTTTGTGAGAACAAAACTTCAAAACAGATTTTTGACTAAAGTGATTTGGCTGCTACTCTAGTAATTATGATTGTAAATATTTTGTTGAAGAAACAGGCATACAGAATAATTTACACAGTTTGCTTAATCTTTTTTTCAGGAACTGTGATTAGCTTGGGGTTGGAAAAGATAGTCGTCTAGGGTGCAAGGCCACTAAATCATGTGTTGAGTTTTGTCTCTGGAGTCAGTTCACAGAATTTGGGAGCTGATCAAGGGAAAAATATATGATCATTAGGTGGCAGTAATATGCCACAAGCATTATTTGGAAACGCTTTGAAAAATTTGAATGTGGGGAAGTTCCACATTCAAGTGCAATTGTTGATTGCAGTTTTATGGAGTATACATAACAGAAAACCTCTATATGGCTAAAAATACTCTTGGTGGATATGTTTTTATAGCAACGGAATGCATAAAACATTTGAGCTTGGCAGTGGTGGGGTTTTGAGTCAATAGAGTCCCAGCCTGCTGAGAAGTAAACAACATATGGTCAATACACAGAGTTCACATTTGCCTCATTTATGTAACAGTCTTCCAGCTTTGACTTCCTCTCTCTCATGACAATGGAAAAAGGAACAGCTCTGCAGGAGTCAGAAGCACTCAGCACTTTAAATATGTCATGCCACTAGAGTTTGACTATAAAGTGTCTCAGTGAGTATCTCTTTGTGATTATCTTTCTTGAAGTTTGTTGTACTTCTTGGGTATGTAGATTCACGTATTCATCTAATTTTGGAAATTGTCAGTCATTATTTTTTCATATTTTTTTCCCTCCCTTATTCGTCTAGGACTCTCATTATGCATTTGCTGAAAAGCTTGATGGTATACAACACCTGTTCATTTTTCTTTATTCTTTGTACTCCCTGCATCACAGACTAGATAATTTTAACTATCTTCAAGTTTGCTGACTTTTTTTCTCTTCGCAGCCAAAATCTGCTGCCTAAACCTTCTGTTAATTTTCTTTTAATTTCAGTAATGATACTTTCAGCTCTGGAATTTCTACTATTTATATATATATATATATATATATATATATATATAGTCTTTGTTGTGTATTGTATTTGTAGTCTCTGTACATTAGGTAGTGTTCAACTATTGTTTTCACTGAGCTGTTCTTGAATGTATGGAAGGAAAACAAAACAAGACTCCCCTCTTTGAAGATTGTCCATAAGTTCCCCTACTGTTGTTAATTTGTCTCTGTACTAATTTAGTCTTTGCTTGGTTGCTATAAACCTTAACGTTTTTCACAGTTTCCTCAAAGCTAATTCTGATACTTTTTGTTCACTTTTTCCTGTGTTTCTGTGGAGGGATGGCCCTTTGGTGCTACCTACTTTACCATTTCCATAACATCATTTTCTGTATTTTTCTTAACACCAATTCAAATCGTAGCTACTATTTTTTTTTTATTGTGCTTTAAGTGAAAGTTTACAAATCAAGTCAGTCTCTCATATAAAAATTTTTATAAAAATTTTTTTTTATATACTCCCAGTTGCTCTCCCCCTGTTCAGACAGTACACTCCTTCTCTGCACCCTCTATTTTCATATCCATTCAGCCAGCTTCTGACCCCCTCTGCCTTCTCATCTCCCCTCCAGACAGGAGCTGCCCACACAGTCTCATGTGTCTACGTGATCCGAGAAGCTCACTCCTCACCAGTATCATTTTCTATCCTGTAGTCAAGTCCAATCCCTGTCTGAAGAGTTGGCTTTGGGAACGGTTCCTGTCTTGGGCTAATAGAAGGTCTGGGGACCATGACCTCTGGGGTCCTTCAAGTCTCAGTCAGACCATTAAGTCTGGTCTTTTTACGAGAATTTGAGGTCTCCATCCCATTGCTCTCCTGCTCCCTCAGTGGTTCTCTGTTTTGTTCCCTGTCAGGGAAGACATCCATTGTAGCTGGGCACCATCTATTTCTTCTGGTCTCGGGGTTATGCAGTCTCTGGTTTATGTGGCCCTTTCTGTCTATTGGGACCATAATTACCTGTGTCTTTGGTGTTCTTCATTCTCCTTTGACACCAACTGATGCATCTTAGATGGCCGCTTGCTAGCTTTTAAGACCCCAGACATCACTCTTCAAAGAGGGATCCAGAATGTTTTCTTAATAGATATTATTATGCCAGTTTAACTAGATGTCCCCTGAAGCCATGGTCCCCAAACCTCTGTCCCTGCTATGCTGGCCTTCGAAGCGTTCAGATTATTCAGAAAACTACTTTGCTTTTTGTTTAGTCCAGTTGTGCTGCCCTCTCCTGTACTGTGTGTTGTCCTTCCCTTCACCTAAAATAGTTCTTATCTACTACCAAATTAGTGAATACCCCTCTCCCCTGCTCCCTCCCCACTCTTGTAACAGTCAAAAAATATTTTCTTCTCTGTTGAAACTATTTCTGGAGTTCTTATAATCGTGGTCGCATACAATATTTCTCTTTTTGCAGCTGACTAATTTCACTCAGCATAATGCCTTCCAGATTCCTCCATGTTATGAAATCTTTCACGGATTCATCATTCTTTATTGATGTGTAGTATTCCATTGTGTGAATACACCATAATTTATTTATGCATTCATCCATTGATGGGCATCTTGGTTGCTTCCATCTTTTTGCTATTGTAAACAGTGCTGCAATAAACATCGGTGTGCATATATCTGTTCGTGTAAAGGCTCTTATTTCTCTAGGATATATTCCAAGGAGTGGGGCTACTGGATCTTATGGTAGTTCTATCCCTAGCTTTTCAAGGAAGCACCAAATCAATTTCCAAAGTGGTTGTACCATTTTACAATCCCATCAGCAGTGTATAAGTGTTGCAGTCTCTCCAAAACCTCTCCAACATTTATTATTTTGTGTATTTTGGGTTAATGCCAGCTTTGTTGGAGTGAGATGTCATCTCATTGTAGTTTTGATTTGCATTTCTCTAATTGCTAATGATCATGAGCATTTCCTCATGTATCTGTTAGCTACCTGAACAACATCTTCAGTGAAGTGCCGGTTCACATCTTTTGCCCATTTTTTAATTGGGTTATTTGTCTTTTTGTTGTTGAGTTTTTACAGTACAATGTATATTTTAGAGATCAGATGCTGATTGGAAATGTCATTGCTAAAAACTTTTTCCCAGCCTGTAGATAATCTTTTTATTCTTTTGGTGAAGTCTTTGGATGAGCCTACATGTTTGATTTTTAGGAGCTCCCAGTTATCTAGTTTCTCTTCTGGTGTTTGTGCATTGTTAGTAATGTTTTGTATACTGCTTATGCCAAGCATTAGTCCCCTAGCATTGTCCCAGTTTTTTCTTCCATGAATCTTATCAATTAGATTTTATATTTAGGTCTTTCTTTTATCATTTTCAGTTAGTTTTTGTGCATGGTGTGAGATATGGGTCTTGTTTCCTTTTTTTGCAGATGGATTTCCAGTTATGCTAGCACCATTTGTTAAACAGACTGTCTTTTCCCCATTTAACTGACTTTGGGCCCTTGTCAAATATCAGTTGCTCATATGTGGATGGATTTATGTCTGGATTCTCAATTCTGTTCCATTGGTCTATGTATCTGTTGTACCAGTACTAGGCTGTTTTGACTACCGTAGTAGTATAATAGTTTCTAATATCAGGTAGTTTGAGGCCTCCCACTTTGTTCTTCTTTTTCAGTAATGCTTTGCTTATCCAGAGCCTCTTTCCCTTTGATATGAAGTAGGTGATTTGTTTCTCCATCTCATTAAAAAATGTCTTTGGAATTCAGATTGGAATTGCATTGTATCTATAGATCGCTTTTGGTAGAATAGATATTTTTATAATGTAAAGTCTTCCTATCCATGAGCAAGGTATGTTTTTCCACTTATGTGGGTCTCTTTTGGTTTCTTGCAATAGTGTCTTGTAGTTTTCTTTGCATAGGTCTTTTACATCTCTGGTAAATTTATTCCTAGGTATTTTATCTTCTTGCTGGTACTGTAAATTGTATTGATTTGGTGATTTCCTCTTCGCTGATGTAGAGGAATCCAACTGATTTTTGTATGCTTATCTTGTATCCTAATACTCTGCTGAACTCTTCTATTAGTTTCAGTAGTTTTCTTGAGGATTCTTTAGGCTTTTCTGTGTATAAGATCATTTCATCTGCAAATAGAGATAATTTTACTTCTTCCTTACCATTCCAGATGACTTTATTTCTTTATCTAGCCTAATTTCTCTGGTTAGGGCCTCCAGCATGATGTTGAATAAGAGTGGTGATAAAAGGCATCCTTGTCGGGTTCCCAGTCTCAAGCGGAATGCTTTCAGACTCGCTCCATTTAAGATAATGTTGGCTGTTGGCTTTGTATAAATGCCCTTTATTATGCTGAGGAATTTTCCTCCTATTCCTATTTTGCTGAGAGTTTTTGTCATGAATGGGTGTTGAACTTTGTCGAATGCCTTTTCTACATCAATTGATAAAATTATGTGATTCTTGTCTTTTGTTTTATTTATGTGATGGATTACATTAATTGTTTTTCTAATATTAACCCATCCCTGCATACCTAGCATGAATCCCACTTGGTCATGGTGAGTTATTTTTTTTTAATACGTTGTTGAATTCCAGTGGCTAGAATTTTGTTGACGATTTTTGTTTCTAAGTTCATGAGGGATATAAGTCTCTAATTTTCTTTTTTTTTGTGTTGTCTTTACCTGGTTTTGGTATCAGGTATATGTTGGCTTCATTGAATGAATTTAGGAGTATTCCATCCTTTTCTATGCTCTGAAATACCTTTAGTAGTAGTAGTGTTAACTCTTCCCCGAAAGTTTGGCAGAACTCTCCAGTGAAGTTGTCCAGGCCAACGTTCTTTTTTGTTGGGAGTTTTTTGATTTCCTTTTCAATCTCTTCTTTTTTTTACAGGTTTATTTAATTGTTCTACCTCTGTTTGTGTTTGTTTAGGTAGCTAGCGTGTTTTTAGAAATTCTGTCATTTATTCTAGGTTTTCAAATTTGTTAGAGTACAAATTTTCGTGCTAATCTAATATGATTCTTTTAATTTCAGCTTGGTCTATTGTAATATCACCCATCTCATTTCTTAATCAGGTTATTTGCTTCCTCTCTTGTTTTTCTCTTAAACAGTTTGGCACATGGTTTATCAATTTTGTTAATTTTTTAAAAGAACCAGCTTTTGGTTTTGTTAACTCTTTCAATGGTTTTTCTGTTCTTATTTCATTTAATTCTGCTCTAATTTTTATTATTTGCTTTTTTCTGGTGCCTGAGGGTTTCTTTTGTTGCTCTCTTTCTATTTGTTCAAGACGTAGGGATAATTCTTTGATTTTAGTCCTTCTTTTTGTATGCGTGCATTTATTGCTATAAACTGGCCTCTGAGCACTGCTTTAGCTGTGTCCAAAAGGTTCTGATAGGATGTGTTTTCATTCACTTTGGATTCTATGAATTTCTTTATTCCATCCTTAATGTGTTTTATAACCCAGTCATTTTTGAGCAGGGTATTGTTCAGTTTCCAAGTGTTTGATTTCTTATCCCTGCTTTTTCTGTTATTGATTTTGCACTCTTATGGCCTTATGGTCAAAGAAGGTGCTTTGTAATATTTTGATGTTTTGGATTCTGATAAGGCTTGCTTTATGTCCTAATATGTGGTCAATTCTAGAGAATGTTCCATGTGCACTAGAAAAGAAAGTACACTTTGCTGCTGTCAGTGGAGTGTTCTGTATGTGTTTACGAGGTCATGTTGGTTGACTGTGGCATTTAGATCTTCTGTGTCTTTATTGTGCTTCTTTCTGGATGTTCACCAAAAGTGGTGTGTTGAAGTCTACTATAATTGTGGAGCTATCTCACTTTTCGTGCTGTTAGAGTTCATTTTATGTACCTTGTAGCCCTGTCACTGGGTGCATATTTAATATGGTTATATCTTCCTAGTGTTTTGTCCCTTTAATCATTGTATAGTGTCCTTCCTTATCCTTTGTGGAGGATTTAACTTTAAAGTCTATTTTGTCAGAAATTAATATTGCCACTCCTCTTCGTTTTTGATTGTTGTCTGCTTGATATATTTTTTCCATCCTTTTAATTTTAGTTTGTTTGTTTCTCTAAGTCTAAGGTGTTTCTCTTGTAGGCAACACATGGACAGATTGTGTTTTTTTATCCATTCTGCCACTCTCTGTCACTTTATTGGTGCATTTAGTCCGTTTACATTTAGCGTATTTATGGATAGGTATTTTTTTATGAGTTTAGTGCTGTCATTTTGATGTCTTTTTTTGTGCATTGTTGACAGTTTCTTGTTCCCACTTAATTTTTTGTGCTAAGTAGTTTGTTTTTATATATTGTCCTTTCCTCTCATTTGTTTTTGTTGATTTTGGTTTTGTATACTATTTTTTTCTTTTATTTTATTTTGATTTGAAAGATTGTTTCCTTTGCGGTTACCTTAATGTTTACCCCTATTTTTTGTAAGTTTAAACCTAATTTTTATTTCTTTATATCACCTTGTCTTCCTCTCCATATGAAAAATCTACGACATTTCTTAGTCCCTTTTATTGTCTTAATGTTGTAATCTTTTACATAAGGACACCGCTGTTTCCCTGTTTGAAGCATTTTTTTATCTTTGTTTATTTTTGTGATTTCCCTATCTGGGTTGACATCTGGTTGCTCTGTCTTGTGTTCTGGTCTTGGGTGGATATCTGATATTATTGATTTTCTAACCAGAGAACTCCCTTTAGTCTTCCGTTTATCTGGGTATGCCCTAATTTCACCTTCATATTTGAGAGACGGTTTTTCTGGATTTGTGAATCTTGGGTGGCAATTTTTTTCCTTTAATGCTTTATATAAGTTGTCCCATTGCCTTTTTGCCAGCATGGTTTCTGCTCAATAGTCCAAGCTTGTTCTTATCGACTCTCCTTTGTAGGTGACTTTTTTTTTTTTTTTTATCCCTAGCTGTTCTTAAAATTCTCTCTTTATCTTTGGTTTTGGCAAATTTGATTATAATATGTCTTGGTGACTTTCTTTTGAGATCTACCATATGTGGCATTCAATGAGCATCTTGGACAGATATCTTCTCTGCTTTCACAATATCAAGGAAGTTTTCTGCCAGCAAATCTTCAAGGATTCTCACTGCATTTTCTCTTATCCCTCCCTGTTCTGCTACTCCAATCACTCGTAGGTTATTTCTATTGATAGAGTCCCACATGGTTCTTAGTGTTTCTTCATTTTTTAAAATTCTTTTATGTGATTTTTCTTTGAATATATTGGTGCCAAATGGTTTATCTCTCGTCTCACTAATTCTACCTCCCTCTTCCTCAATTCTCCGCCTCTGACTTTCTATTGTGTTGTCTAATTCCATGATTTTATTGTTAATCTTCTGAATTTCTGATTCCTGTCTCTCTGTGGATTCTTGCAGCCTATTAAATTTTTGATTATGTTCTTGAAGAACCTTTTTAATTTCCTCAACTGCTTTATCTGTGTGTTGCTTAGATTTTTCTGCATTTTTCCTGATCTCCTTCCTGATGTCTTGAAGAGTTCTGTATATTAATCTTTTGTAATCATCTACATCTGGTAATTCCAGGAAGGCACCTTCATCCAGAAGATCCCTTTGTTATTTGTTTGAGAGCTTGTTGAAGCAATCATGGTCTGCTTCTTTATGTGATTTGATATTGACTATTGTCTCTGAGCCATCTATAAGTTGTATTAGTTTATTTTATGTTTTCTTACTGTATCATAGCTTTTTGCTTTGTTTTGATATGCTCAAATAGGCTGCTTGAGTGAGCTAGCCTGATTATTTTCACCTTTGAAGCTCTAATGTCCTGTTACCAGATAGCTAGAGCTGTTATCAGGTATATAAGCCTAGAAGTCCATTCACTTTTCTTGGATAAATTTATCTCAGATGTGCAGGTAGTTGGTGATCAAGTTTGCAGTACAGGCTCTGTCCTACAGTTTTAGAGGGGCAGGGGTGATTGGTGTAGGTACAGGCATCTGGTTCCAGGAGGGGGTCATGCTCAGAACAAGGCCGGGACCTGAAAACTGTCCCCTGAGTGTCTGTGAGGAAAGCACATCCCTGTTCCCTAGAGCTCACAGGTGTGTGGGCTCCACAGACAGACCACGGGCACCCAATGCTATTGATTGTAAGGACTGGGAGGTACCATTTATACTTGGACCCCTGTCACGGGTGGCTAGGTGAGATGGGTGGAGCCACCAGCACTTAGACCACTGATGTGGGTAGGTGAGGACCCTGTTTAATAGGCAAAGCAGTGTCAAACATCAAAAACCCACCGCTCCACCACAGAGCTAAAACAGTTGCAGTCTGCCAACAAGGGCCTATTCTCCTGAAGTAGGCCCACACAGGTCCATACAGGGTGGAAATGTATTCAAAGTCCATGGACCTTTTATGCCTGGACAGAAGCTACTTCTTTCCTGAGCTCTCCAGCTTAGTGGACCTGGCAGATTATGTTTTCCCCCAGTTGTGAATTTATTCCTTCTTCAAGGCTGGGAGAATAGTTCAGGGTGCACGGCAGAACCTATCTCAGGTCAAGTGAAGTTGACAGCCACTGAAGCTGGCTTGGGGGCGGGTAACACGGTAAAATATACGCAAGGACTTAGCTTTTGCCAAGACTGCCATTTTTCTCTGTTTCCAGAGGTGTGAGTAGGCTGTCTGGCTGGCTGTCTCTCCCTGAGAAATCTGCATCTGGAATGCTACTGCCAGGCCCACCACAGTCACTCCAGGGAATGGTGCCTGAGGGTTCCCAGCAATTCAAGTCTGGCAACTCCTCTCTGCATCCAAACTGTCTCTCCCTCCCCCTGCCACTCAGTCCGTTTTAAAACTTTGCCTTTGATGTTCAGGGATCCTAGCTTGTCATAAATATAATCATTTCACTTGTTTTTTTCCGGTCTTTGTTGTAAGAGAGATCACTGGAAGCATCTGACTACAATCTTGGCCCTGCCCTGTAGCTATTCTTTAACAGATCCTTCTTTGCTTTTTATAAATAACAAAAGCACATGGAGAAAATCAAACATAAAATGATTAAAAATTCAAAAATAAACCATTCACAAAAAACTAAGGTGTTTTAGAATACAAGTTAGAAGAGGTCTTGACTTAGAGGTATCAATTATTTCTATAAATGTCTGATAGTAAAGAAAACACAGAATTGGTGCAGAAGCGAAAGAACAAATGAATAAAATAAAGAACTCAGAAACAACTTCAGGTATGCAGAAACCTACAAATTAACTGGTAACATTACAAAACTTTGATAAAGGAGAGCAGTAATAAAACGACAACATAATGTTATCTCATTAAAGATTAAAATATGAAAAACTTTCCATTAATTCAGGTAAATTAAATACCTATATATTAAAACCAAAAAAACCAAACTCATTGCCATTGAGTCGATTCCAACTCATAGTGACCTACAGGACAAGGTAGAACTGCCCCATAGGGTTTCCAAAGCTGTAAACCTCCCTGGAAGCAAATTGTCACATCTTTCTCCCGAGGAACAGCTCATGGGCTGTAACCTATGAGCTTTTAGTTAACAGTTGAGGGATTAACCATTGTACCACCAGGCCTCCTATCTAAATGTTAAGTAATTTTAAATCTGCTTAGCCATTCATCAGGCTGGCATAACAGCACAGACAAAGCATCTGCAAGGTTAATAGGAAACAATATTTTCCCCCAAAGATATTCTGCATCTGTAAAGTATCATAGCAACCCCCTTCTTAGAATGACTACTCTTCTTATGCACTGTGAAGCACAGTTGTCTAAAATAATAGATTCTTGGACATTTGACTAATTGGAATTTTATCAGTAAGAATAAAGCATCTTCCTCTGTTTGGACCACCTTAGTCACTCTGACATAGAGAAACAAACTTAATTCAAGGTGCAGATAAGAGGTTTCTGCAAACAGCACTGACATCTAAACTCTGTTCCAAGGCAACAAGCCTGGGGTCCTAGTCATGGTTCAGATCTGAGGTCAAACCCTTTAATCAGAGTCCATCATATTCTGAATATATTAAATATTGGAATAGGAAAAAGAAAGTATGCTACTTTTGGCCACTACTCTTAGGACTGTAAATCAGTGCATCAGCTGTTAAAACAATAATTTGAACATCTTATAAAACTGAAAATGATGAATGTTTTTAAACAACTTTATTTTCTGTACATAGGGAGACAAGTAGAAATTTATTCATTACAATAATTTGTAGTCTTAAAAAGAAGAACCTGGTAACAATGTAATGCCCATTATTAAATGAGTATAATACAGATAGATCTCAAATGCATAATGCTGAGGAAAAAAATCAAACTGCAGAAATATACCTATACAACAAACTCATTTGTATAAATTTAAAGAAAATACAAATAAGAGGAATGTAATCACTTCCCCAATTATACTTTCTGTTGCCTAAAATCTCTTACTTTGGGAATTCCTACTTTACATGTATTTTTATTTAGATTAAAAATATAGAAAAAGTGTGAACTCTATGAGTGAATAAAAATGTAAAGTTTCCACTTATGTAAAACAGTAGAAAACGTATTGCTATTAACTGAATTGAACCCTTATTTGTCTGAATTGAATAAAATATCCATGTAGTTGCTTTTGTGGTTGCTATTATTGTCTGATGACAATCTTTCTCAAAATTTTCCAAAAGGCGGTTTTCATGTCCTTGTTCTTCAGGCTATAGATGATGGGATTCAGGGTAGGTGGCACCACAGTACAGAAGACAGATCCCAGAAGACCCCAAACTGAAGGGGACTCTGACACTGGCTTTAGGTAGGCAATGAACCCTGTAGTTAGAAAAACAGTAACAACTACAAGGTGAGGAATACAGGTGGAAAAGGCTCTTGACCGGCCTTCCACTGACGGTATCCTTAGAACCGTGACTAAGATGTGGATATAGGAAACCGTGATAGAAATAAAACACAGAAAACCCAAGGATGTTGTAATGATTATGGCTCCAGTCTCAGCAAGATAATTCTCTGAGCAGGATAGTTTGAGTAGTGAAGGGATCTCACAGAAGAATTGATAGACAAAATTCGACCTACAAAATGGTAAACAGAAGGTCACAGATGTATTCAAGAAACCAGAGACAACCCCACTGAGCCATGAAGCAGCAAGCATCTGTTTACAGGCCCTTTTTTTCATGACAATCTGATAATACAGGGGCCGGCAAATGGCTGCATATCGGTCATAGGACATTACTGTGAGCAAGGCCAGCTCTGCACAAGCAAACAGAACAACTAAAAAGACCTGTGCCACACACCCCAGGAAAGATATGGAACTATTTTGAGTCAAAGAATGGATGATGGCCTTGGGAACTGTGACAGAGATGAAACAAAGATCTAAGAATGACAGTGTCCTCAGGAAAAAGTACATGGGACTTTTGAGGTGCTGGTCCAAAGTGGTGAGAAGAATGATGAGGAGGTTGCCAACCAGAGCTATCAGGTAGATGAGTAAGAACAGTGTGGCGTGGAGGACTTGGTGATCCCTGATATCTGAAAATCCCATGAGGATGAATTCAGCCACCAAAGTGGTCAGATTGGCCATGATACACCTCTTCCTGGGACCTGACAAAAGGAAAGACATTGTGAGATTCTTTTGTATACAACTAAATATTGTGCGACTGTCATTTGGAAGTTACATGTTCATTTCTGTTGAATGTCATAAAGCAAAACTATTATGTGAACACAAATTAACCAATATCTCTGTTGGTTTTCCAGTCTTCCTTATGTTTTTAAACTGCAAAGGTCTGAGATAAAATGAGGGGTTAATCTTGACCTTGACCATGTAAGAGCTATGGAAGCTGGGAGAGCCTGTGTGTTAAATTATCTGAACCCCAAAAGAGAAAAATGTTTGACTGACTATTTCCTCAGTTCTCTTAATGATGCTACATGACTAGTACCATTTTGGATACACAGGACAGAGATTAATTCATAACACACAGTGGAAACCTTTGGATATTAGAGCTTCTCTCTCAGTACCTTGCAGGAAGTTTAATAACCCTTTTGTGTGTTATGGATCACTTTGACAAAGGCACGAATTGCAGATTACAAGAAATCAAGAGAAGCCATTTATACGTAATATTAATCTACCCACCAAAAAAACCCAAACCAAACCTGTTGCCTTCGGGTCGATTCTGATCCATAGTGACCCTAGAGGACAGAGTAGAACTGCCTCATAGGGTTTCCAAGGAGAGGCTGGTGGATTTAAACTGCCAACCTTTTCGTTAGTGGCCATATCACTTAACCACCGCACCACTAGGACTCCTACTCAGGAACATCCAAATAGTCCGGGACTTCAATTTAAGGACCCATTAGTTTATAAAGGGATAGTTCTATTCATATGCATGCTGAGACAGCTTTTCCTCCTTTACATTCTACAAACACCTTTTCTAGGGTATAATGATGGGTATTTCTTGAAGAAAGAAGAAAATAAACTTGATAAGTACGGGACTTAATAAAATTAGTATATTTTTCTACAACTATATTCCAAGGCTGAATATGGTATTTGTCACTGTGTCTAAGTGAGAGAATAATATGTATTCTGATTATCTAAATGAGGAAAATAACAGTAGTTGGGAGCAACACCCTGGACTTAGATTATCTGGGTTTTCTGTATTACTTTAAGATGCTTGATCTATCATCATTATTATTATCTGAAAAAGCGGTATGCAAAGTCCTTTGCTCACTTACTGCACAGACAAGGATACAATTAACATCAGTTATAATAAGTAGTCCACTACTGCCTGTGAGTTTGTCATAGCATGTTGGCTTCCGTGATGATGCTAGATGATATGCCACCAGTATTTTGAATACCAGCATGATCACCATGGTGGATAGCTTTCAGTGAAGCTTCCGGATTAAGACAGAGTAAGGAGGAAGGCTTGGCCATTTACTTCCAATAATTAGCAAAAGAAAACCTTATGGATCACAACAGAATATTGTTCTATATAGTACTGGAAGATGAGACCCCTAGGTTAGGGGATCATGGAGATGGTATAGAACCAGGCAACATTTTATTCTATTATACATAATAGAGCTTGCTAGAATAAATAACAAAACTAGCAATAAAGTCATTAGTTATATTAATTGTAATAATTAGTATATGTAACAATTATCTAGTTATAACTATTAAATATGCCATCTCTATTATAATAACTCATTTTAATATTATTTAGAATAAATTATAGTAACAAGTACTATTTCCCAAAAGTTTGGATATGGTGACCTTTTAAAGCTTTTATGGAGCATCATTAGAAAACCTAATTAAAAAATGCTGAAGTAGAAAAATGTCTTTGGATAAATGAGGGTTGGAAGACCAAGTCCCACTTCCTTCACAGTGATATGGGACTCATGCATGCAGATTCCCATAATCCATAGTGGATATGGGCATCTATTAGCTTGCTTCTCCACATGAACTGTAATTTAAAGGGCAATGGCTTATATTCTGGGAGTGATTAAAATCCACCCTATTCCAAAGTCTCCCTCCCAACTATCTCTACCATTTTTGCATCTCATCCATATGTACGACAGTTTTAATTTTTGTCCAAACTCCTTCACCAGAGGATTTTTTCTTATGTCTATCCCCAAGCCTCTACCTCAGCCAAAGAGATCTTTCTTATGTTACCTTGGACGTGACATGTGGATTATCACTTTTGTAGGGGAAAGAATAAAAACCTGTAACATTGAGTTGTAATATTCTGCGTCATGTTCTAAGCACTTTACTGCATCAACTCGATTAATTTTCAAACTCTCCTAAGACGCAAGTAAAGTGTTATGTTCATTTTATGAAGGAAGACAATGTGGCAAAACATAGGTTAATTAACTTGTCCATTATCGAAGAGTGAATGAACAATGGAACCCGGGTGTGAATTCTTTCAAACTACTCTAAAGCCTAGGCATCCACACATTCCACTATCCACTCTCTCAGGTGGTTGAATAGGGCTAGAATTGGTCTGTCCGAGAACTAAGAGCTTAAAAAACACAAGAAGTTTTTATGCAAATAATTATACATATTCAAACAAATTACAGGTTTCATGATCACTATGAGAGAAAAAAAACAACAAAAATAATGATCGAATAAATAAGCAATCAAACATGTACCTATTTAGACAACAGAATATGATGGATGCCAACAGTTAGAGATCAGAAAAGAAATGGAAAAAATTGGAAAAGTATTCCAGAAATGAAGTGGCACTGGGAGACCAACATAATGAACTGAACGTAAACAACATTCTTCAGGCAGGTGTTAGATCATGTTTAGGAAATTCCACGGGAATAACTGGGAGAATATAACAGACAGGTTAAATATGTGAAAATTAACTAACCAAGGTGCTGATATGAAACCCTCAGACAAGAAAGATATTAGGGGAATCAGCAAACATTCAATCTCGGGAAAAAATAAAAATGTGATATTAGTACAGAAATGGAGATGCCGTCTGTTTAGTTGGGTAAATATTGGTGTTGCATACTGAATGATTTTTAATGTAGAAGAAAGACTAAATGATTGCAAATTATACTAAATTAGAAATTCAATTTTATCTATTCAATAATGCTTAAACAATATAATTAAAAATTTTAGGTGAAAGCAAAGGAGATGAGAAGTATAGCTGGTCTTTTAAAAAACCTCTCACAGTAGATTGAATAGATTAGAAATATGTAGATAAAAATTAAAAAATACAATTATGCTAACTTAATCATTTATTACTTAATAAAGCTGCTTCACATTAAACAGATACAGATTAGTAATTCATTTAATGGATTTGTTATTTTGTTTCTACTTTGATTTGCTGCATATTCTTGCAACATATTTTTTTTTAATTAATTCTAGCATTTAGCATTTTAAAGTTTCTTCTGTGTGTGTCTTCCATTACTTCTCAGTTGTTTCTTTTCTTCATTTTCCTACTTTTTTCTTTTGATGTCTTAATCTACAGAATTATGCGTACGTGTATGCGAAGGGAAAAAGATACCTCTTAAGTGATTTGGATTAAAGTTTTTTCTTTGCCCTTTTCTATACTAAAAAAAAAAAAAACTGCATTCATTTCGATGTGGTAGAAAGTCATTTTTGTTATAAAACAAAAACCTTAATGTCTGAATCATTTCATTGTAGGTGTTTTAATGTAGGTTTATATATGTATGTATATAGCAATGATCTGCTATGTGAGCATGTACATGCATGTATGTATATGTATACATTACTTTCCACACAAAAGTTAAGAACATTCCTCTTGCACCTAAATGTCGATTATTATAATATGATCTCAACAACATAAAAAAAAATCTTTTTGATAGTATCTTGACAAAGAAATCAAATTGTATTTCATGGCAAGTTAAAGGAGTGGATTTATAGTTGATTTTTAATTTTTAAATGGCTGCATATTTCTGTAGTTTTTACCATCTTGATAAAAAAAACCACTCTATTGTTTTGAATACAAAAAGTAATTTATATATTGTACAGTAAAACCTGTGAAAGCTGGAACCTGTCTATGGTGTGAAGCTGTCAGAGATGGAAAACTAAAATATTTACCATTAAAATGAGTGATAGAAAAGTGGTAAGAGTGCAGCCTATCAAAAGCAGAAAACTTGCAAGACCCAGAAAAACATGACAGTCCCATCAAGATTCAGCTCTCACAAGTTTCACTGCACGTGTTTCACGAACAGTAATATATGAAACGTATACACAAAAATGTGTGTATGTGAGGATATAATATATATTGTGTATATTTTGGAGTGTAGGACTATATGTGACCATTTTACTATTACTTTCTTCATTTTTCCTACACTTGCAATTGTGAAAGACTATTCTCAACACATACTCATTATGAGAAGGCAGGCATGTGAAGGCAGCAAGACAGAATGAAAATAAGAAAGCTAAAATTCTGGCCTAGGATGTAGCATCTCTGCTTCTATCCCTATACAAGTGGGATTATGTCTTCAATTACACTCTCTCTGAAATTAATTTTCCTCCTCAATATCTCGATACAAGGCATATTTGTTGTGGGCATGCCTACTTTGTAGGCTTGTTATGCAGCTCAATTGGTGTTTAATAATTGAAAAGATATTTTTAAATTACTATCTTATATACAAATCCAAACAAATACCAATATGTTTTCTGGACCAGTTGTATTGCTCTAAGATATATACATTTAACAGATTTAAAAAATTCAACACTTTCCTTAACAGTGCTTTATACTATAGGTGGCATTAGATGATGCAAAAGTGATTAAAAGAGTCCGTGAGATATTTTAGTCTAGTGAGAACTCCTAGTGTACACATAGTTTTTGCATGTCTGTGCTTGTATGTATGTACACTGGCATGCATATGTGTTATGTATGTGCATGTGTGTGGGTGAGGTGGTTAAGAGTTTAAGAAGCATTTTATTTATGACCTTTAAGGAAACTTCATGATGATTTAGTCTAACTTATTCATACCCTGGGTGAAAAGACTGAAACCCAGCGATAATAGAGATTTTTGTCCATGAGCACAGAAAGTAGGTGTAAAAAACTAACAGTGCTATACATTTTTAAAATTTTTACCCTTTTTTACTATTATGTGATTTTACATTTATGAAATGAAGAGTCTGGGAAAAAAATAAAAAAAAATAATTGTTAGTAACAGGAAGGAATAAGATGGAAAAGGTCTGTACTAAAGAAAGTAAATTTCAAATTTTGAATGATGAATAAAATTCCAGCAAAAACGCCGGTGAAGAAGAGTAAGTCAGATTAGGAACATCATGAATCTAGAAAATAGCAAGTATCTAATTCGCACCTTGAAATCTAAGTAGATAAGCAAGAGTAAATTCAATTTCAGTGGAGAAGAATAGTGGTAGAAACAAGAACTCTGTGATAGGTGGGACTGGGACAGCTCTGCTCTAGGTGACCTACTCTGGGACACACTATGGTTTTGGACAGCGACAAGACAAGGTGTAGTTTAAGTACTCATGAACCTTTAAAATCATCAAGAACTTGCCATTCCTATCAACAAAACCAAAATGGTGAGTTTTCCTCCCAGCATTTTAATCCCCCCAATTTATATCTGTCTCTGTTTCCCACTCTACCTCTATATTGAGTGCCAAAAGTAGCACTCAATATAGAGATAAGAACACAGTAGTCTAAGAGTCATGTTATAGCCAGAAGAGAGAATTCCACACACCACCTCAATTCTTATAGTGACTCAAGATTTTTGAGTGGGATAAATGAATTCCTTTATAAAATAGCTTATGGGGAATCACATTTTGAAACAATAAAAACAATTGAGATATCATACATTGGTTTTGACCATATTACTAGCTAGATAAGGGCTTAGCGGAAGCATTTTCATCATAATTTCTAATATTAATAACAAAAATGGAGGCAATGATGTCTATTCTAGGAGATCATAAGAAGTAATTGTGAAAACAAATAATGTGCATGAAAACATTTTAAAATGGTAGAACACAAAAAGCGGACAAGAAATTAAAGATATATAAGTGAGTAGGTTTCCAATTCAGAAAAGCTCATGAGTAAAGAAGCCTTTACTTAGTCTTGGGTATAGTTTTCTTGTTTTCCCTCAGAACTTTTATATTATAATTTGACCTGAAACTTCAGCCCTTTCTTAGTATGACTAGGAATGTTTACTTT
The DNA here is from genome assembly GCF_024166365.1 of Elephas maximus indicus. Classification (NCBI taxonomy): domain Eukaryota; kingdom Metazoa; phylum Chordata; class Mammalia; order Proboscidea; family Elephantidae; genus Elephas; species Elephas maximus. The sequence goes on from NC_064820.1 coordinate 207,889,619, forward strand.
TGGTTTGAATTTCCATATGCAATCTTTCATGTTATCCTCTTATTGAGAGATTCTGAAGAGCCCCAGGAGGGTACGCAGAGTGGGCTGAGATCTGTCCATAGACTCTAAACTTCTCCCTGAAAGGGGGCGGTAGTCTCTGACTGAATATGGCCAGAACATATCAGTCTTAATATAGAATTTCCAGAATGAATGAAAAACCTGGAAGCAAAACATGTAACATTTTATTGAGGAATGGCATTCCAAGCCAGTATTTCAAAAATCAAAAATATCCTTAAAAGACATGAAACACAATGAGTTAGTCTTATGCAACCCCAGAGATTTGCTCCTAGTTTATCCCCTAGACATCAGCTCTCCTTGGACCAAATTTGTGGAGGTAAAATCAAGATTTCTCAATTACCCCTGTCCCTTGCTGAAAGGCAGCTCTTTAGGGATGTCCCTTTAGTCTTGCATTATTACACAAAAACATAAAGGTTAGGGAGATAATGGAGGGGTAAGATATAGGACATTTTATTGCTTACTGATATTAAACTTCATGTCAGTTAGAATCTGATTTTCCATAACTGTGGACCTTGGAAACCATCTACATGTATCATTAGATGCAATTCTCATACTTTGAAGAAATAATGAATCACATTCATAGCAATGATTTGATACTCTAGTCTAAAATAGTAGTCACCAGTATAGTAATCATCTGTATACTAAGAAAACATAATACCTAATTCCACTTTTAGACCCATAATTTTAATAATTGAAACTAACATAAATTAAAAAATGCAATATTTATTATATATAGTGGCAATTGCATATACTATTCATGGTTTTGAACACAAAGACATGCTGTTTGTGAAGTAAGTATTATAGAAATTGTTGAAAAGATAAAATAAACAAATTGGAGTGCAAGAATATAAGCCATCTACCCACACACTCAGCCTGAATACTAAGAGCCAAAAATGTCCCTACTGTCTACGCTGGCATGGTTTTGTACTATTCTTCATCTTTTTATTTGTTTCCTGTGGCTGTTGTAACAAAATACCACAAACTCAGTGGTTTATAAGAATAAAAATATTATAGTCTCAGTTCTCGAGGCTAGAAGTTCAAAATCAGGGTGTCAAATGTGTAGACCAGTTCTGCGGGCTCCAGGGAAGAATCTGTTCCATGCCTATCTCTTAGCTTATTGTGATGGCCAGTCATCCTTGGCATTTCTTGGCTTGTAGATGCATTTTCACATGGAAATTCTTTGTCTGTGCCTCTACTCCTTTTTTATAAGGATACCATGCAAATAGGAAAGTGATCCACCATATTCCACTATGATTTCATGATAACTGACAAAATCTTCAAAGCCCCTATTTCCACGTAAATTCATGCTCACAGGTACCAGGGGTTAGAACTTCAACATATCATTTCAAACAAGGCTAGCATTAATCCAAAAAGCACACAATAAGTGTTGGAGAGGCTTTGGAGAGATTGGAACGCTTATACACTGCTGGTGGGAATGTAAAATGGTACAACCACTTTGGAAATCAATTGCACTTCCTTAAAAAACTAGAAATAGAACTACCATACGATCCAGCAATCCCACTCCTTGGAATATATCCTAGAGAAATAGCCTTTACATGTTCATTATATGTTCATTGCATGTTCATTGCAACACTGTTTATGACAGCAAAAGGGTGGAAGCAAACAAGTTGCCCATCAATGGATGAATGGATAAATTATGGTATATTCACACAATGGAATACTATGCATCAATAAAGAACAATGATGAATCTGTGAAACATTTCATAACATGGAGGTATCTGGAAGGCATCATGCTGAGTGAAATTCGTCAGTTGCAAAAGGACAAATATTATATGAGACCACTGTTATAAGAACGCGAGAAATAGTTTAAACAGAGAAGAAAATATTCTTTGATGGTTACAAGAATGAGGATAGAGGGAAAGAGAAGGGTTTTCACTAATTAGATAGTAGATAAGAACTATTTTAGGTGACGGGAAAGACAACACACAATACAGGAGAGGTCAGCACTACTGGACTAAACCAAAAGCAAAGAACTTTCTTTTCATTTACTCATGATTTCTGCAATATCCCATCCCCAAACATGGTCAAGAGTGCAGTAAGCCACTCTTTTGAAAATTGCCCCACAAGTATTTCCCCCCTTCATTTTCAGGGTCTTATTAGGCACTGCCCTGGAAAATAGAGTAGTCTCATCAGCATTTGAAATGTCTTTAGGATTATATCCCCTTATGATGTCTTTTCATTTTGTGAACCAGTTTTGAACAATGTCTTTGTCAGTCTCATTTAACTCCCCACAAGCTACACTGCAAGTGATTCCGTGTTTTGTTTTGTTTTGAAGCTCTAGAGCCACCTGTTATGTGCTGAAAATCATTAACTTTTAAACATTTTGCCATTTCCTTTGCCAATGCTTGCAAGATAGGTCCTGAAGTGTGAACATTTTTGGCAGAGACTTAAAACTACTCAAAAACAGATTTGTTGATTTCTGTATAATTTCCATTCCTTCCTTTCTTGATGTTTACTTTGGTGCTGATCATGCATTTCCAATTATTTTAGCCTTTTCTTTCATAATTCAGTAAACCTGCATTTTGCCAAGATTGCACATATTTATAGATTCTTTGATGGTCCTTTTCTCTTCAGTTAATATTTTGACATTGTCAAACTTTTCTTTCAGAGATAAATATCTCACTTTCTTTTCCATAGCTTTGAAGAACAAAGCTTTAAAAAAAAGGAAAGAAATGAATTCTTATAAAAATTAAGGAATTTAAGATCGTACCTTCTCAAAAAAATGAATATCTCCAGAAAAATGAAAACTATCAGCACAATTATATGATCAAGCTAGCACACTTCATTAAAATATTTAAGAAAAAAACACTTGAGAAAAAACCTTTTGCTTTTGTTCATACATAGAATGTGTTAAGTGAGGAAGTGCTTCTCTATTTTTTAGAGAAAACAAGAAATTTTGAAGGAAAGAATTTCAAGTAAATGCAGAAGTAGGTTTTGAAAATTATACTAATGTGCATCAAAGTTACAAATAGCTAAAGTGAAAACTGGAAACCCTGGTGGCATAGTGGTTAAGTGCTATGGCTGCTAACCAAAGGGTCAACTGTTCAAATCTGCCAGGCACTCCTTGGAAACTCTATCGGGCAGCTCTACTCTGTCCTATAGGGTCACTACGAGTCAGAATCGACTTGACAACATTGGGTTTGTTTTTTGGTTTGGGTAAAGTGAAAACTAAAATCTAAAGATCAGGAGAAGAGTAAAACCACCCAAGACAAGGAAAAAAAGTTTATGTCACTAGATTTTAATGAATATAAAGAATTTATTAGCATCTCTTACCTTTTTCCAAATTTAGGGATATCATTTTCCTCTGGAAAAATTTTACTGGCAAAAAAAAAGAAAAAGAACAGAGGCAGGGCCAGGACGAGAGAGTAGTCAGAAGTTTCTGGTGATCCCTCTTACAACAAAGACCAAAAACACGAGTGAAACGATTACACTTATGACAAGCTAGGAGCCCTGAACATCAAAGGAAAAGTCAGAAAACGGACTGAGTGGCAGGGCGAGGGAGAGATGGTTCAGAAGCAGAGAAGAGTTCCCAGACCTGAATCACTGGGAACCCTCAGGCACTATTTATTCCCTGGGACAACCACAGTGGGACTGGTGGTAGCGTTCCTGATGTGGTTTCCTCAGGGAGAGACAACGAGCTGCACAGCCTACTCACACCTCCGGAAACAGAACAACCCACTTGGCAAAAGCTAAGTACTTGCATTTATTTTACCACGGCCCCAGCTCCAAGCTGATTTCAGTGGCTATCAAATCCCCTGAGCCTGAGATAGGTTCTGCTGAGCACACTGAGCCATTCTCCTAGCCTTGGACAAGTAATAAGCTCACAATTGTGGGAAAGGATAATTTGCCAGGTCCACTAAGTGAGAGAGCTCAGGACAGAAGCAGCTCCTGACCAGGCACAAACACCTCATAGACTCTGAATACGTTTCACCGCTGCATGGATCCAGGAGAATAGGCCCTTGCTAGCAGACTACAACTGTTTCAGCTGTGTGGAGGAGAGGTGGATGTTTGATGTTTAATATCACTTTGCCTATTAAACAGGGTCCTCATCTACCCAAATCAGGGTCCTGAGGACTGGTGGTTCCACCCACATCACCTAGCTACCTGTGACAGGGGTCCAAGGATAAGTGGTACCTCCCAGTCCTTACAACCAAAAGCATTGTGTATCCATGGTCTGGCTGCAAAACCCAGATGCCTGTGCAGTCAAAGGAACAGGGACACACTTTCCTCACAGACACTCGGGGGACAGTTGTCAGCCCCCTGCCTTGTTCAGAGCATGACCTGCTGCTGCAACCAGACACCTGTACCTACACCAATCACCCCTGCCCAGCTAACACTGCAGGACAGATCTTGTACCACACACTTAATGGTGATCTACCTGGACACATAAGCTGAATCCATACAAGAAAAGTGAATGGACTCCTAGACTCGTATACCTGATAACAGCTCTAGCCATCTGGTAACAGGACGTTAGAGCTTCAAAAGCAAAAACAATCAAGCTAGCTCACTCAAGAAGCCTATTTTGGCACATCAAAACAAACAAAGTGAAAAGCTAGGATACAGTAAGAGAAAATAAAATAAGCTTATAAGCTTATACAATAACTAACACATGGCTTGGAGACAACAGTCAATATCAAATCACATAAAGAAGCAGACTATGATCACACTTGAACAAGCTCTCAAAACAAAGAATTAAGGAATCTTTCAGATGAAGATATATCCCTGGAATTACCAGATGCAGAAAGCAAAAGATTAATACAGAGAACTCTTTGAGACATCAGGAACGAGATCAGGAAGGAGATCAAGCAAAATGCAGAACAAGTGAAGGAACACACAGATAACACAGTTGAAGAAATTAAAAAGTTATTCAAGAACATAATCAAAAGTTTAATAGGCTGCAAGAAACCATAAAGAGACATCAATCAGAAATTCAGAAGATTAACAATAAAATTACAGAATTAGACAACTCAATAGAAAATCAGAGGAGGAAAATTGAGGAAGTAGAAGGCAGAATTAGTGAGACTAAAGATAAAACACTTGTCAACAATATAGTTGAAAAAAATCAGATAAAAGAATTTTTTAAAAATGAAGGAACCCAAAGAATCATATGGGACTCTATCAAAAGAAATAATCTACAAGTGATGAGAGTACAAGACAAAGGACGGTTACAGGAAATACAGAGAAAATTGTTGAAGATTTGTTGGCGGAAAACTTCCCTGATATCTTGAAAGATGAGAAGATATCTATTCAAGATGCTCATCGAAATCCATATGAGGTAGATCTCTAAAGAAACACACCAAGACATATTATAATCAAACTTGCCAAAACCAAAGATAAAGAGGGAATTTTAAGAGTGGCTAGAGAAAAATGAAAAGTCACCTATCAAGGAAAATCAATAAGAATAATCTCAGACTACTCAGCAAACGATCCAATGGGATGACTTGTATAATGCATCGAAGGAAAAAAAATTCCTGGCCAGGAATCATATATCCAGTGAAACTGTCTCTCAAATATGAAGGTGAAATTAAAACATTTACAGATAAACAGAAATTTACGGAATTCATAAAAAACTAAGCCAAAACTACAAGACATAATAAAGGAAGTTCTCTGGTTAAAAAAATCAATAATATCATATATCAACCCAAGGCTTGAACACGGGACGGAGCAACCAGATGTCAACCCAGATAGGGAAATTCCAAAAATAAATCAAGATTAAAAAAATGCTCAAAAGAAGGAAACAGTGATGTCATCATGTAAGAGAAAACAATATTAAAACAATAAAGAGGTACTAAGGAATGGAGTCATAGATCTTTCATATGGAGAGGAAGACAAAGCAATATAAAGAAATAAAATTTAAGTTTAAACTTAGAAAAATAGAGGTAAATATTAAGATAACCACAAAAGAGACTTAATGATCCTACTCATCAAAATAAAATACAAGAAAAACACAAACACTCAGCAAATATAAAAACAACAACAACAATAAAGTGGAAAAAACAATATATAAACTACTCAGCACAAAAATTTAAGTGGGAAAAACAGTCAACAACACAAAAAAAGATAGCACTAAACTCATAAAAAAAAAAAAACTCATACCTATCCATAATTACGCTGAATGTAAATGGACTAAATGCACTAATAAAGAGAAAATGGCAAAATGGATTGAAAAAAACACCGTCTGTCTATATGCTGCCTACAAGAGACACACCTTAGACTCAGAGACACAAACAAACTAAAACTCAAAGGATGGAAAAATTATATCAAGCAAACAACAATAAAAAAAGCAGGAGTGGCAATATTAATTTACGGCAAAATAGACTTTAAAGTTAAATCCACCACAAAAGATAAGGAAGGACACATTACAATTATTAAAGGGACAATACAACAAGATGATAGAACCACATTAAATATTTATCAACCCACTGACAGGGCTTCAGGATGCATAAAACAAACTCCAACAGCATTGAAAAGTGAGATAGACAGCTCCACAATAATAGTAGGAGACCAACACTCCACTTCCAGTGAAGGATAGAACATATAGAAAGAAGCTGAATAAAAACACGGGCGATCTAAATGCCACAATCAAGCAACATGACATCATAGACATATACGGAACATTTCACCCAACAGCAGTCAGGTATACTTTATTTTCCAGCGCACATGGAACATTCTCTAGACCACATATTAGGGCATAAAGCAAACCTTAGCAGAATCCAAAACATCAAAATATTACCAAGCATCTTTTCTGACTATAAGACCATAAAAATAGAAATCAATGACAGAAAAAGCAGTGAAAAGAAATCAAACACATGGAAATTGGACAATACCCTGCTAAAAATGACTGGGTTATAGAAGATATTAAGGATGGAATAAAGAAATTCATATAATCCAATATGAATGAACACGCTTTCTATCAGAACCTTTGGGATGCTGCTAAAGCAGTGCTCAGAGGTCAATTAATAAATGCACACATACAAAAAGAAGAAAGGGCCAAGATCAAAGAATTATCCCTGCAACTTGAACAAATAGAAAGAGAGCAAAAAAGAAACCTTCAGGCAGCAGAAGAAAGCAAATAATAAAAATTAGAGCAGAATAAAATAAAATACAGAACAGAGAAACAACTGAAAGAGTTAATAAGACCAAAAGCTGGTTCTTTTAAAAAATTGATAAACCATTGGCCAAACTGACAAAAGAAAAACAGGAGAGGAAGCAAATAACCCAAAAAAGAAATGAGATTGGTGATACCACAACAGACCCAACTGAAATAAAACAATCATATGAGACTACTACTCCTAACTACCCTCCCCCTGATGAGACAGCCCACTCCCTCCACTCTCTCTTTTCGTGTCCATTTCGCCAGCTTCTAACGCCCTCTACTCTCCCATCTCCCCTCCAGGCAGGAGATGCCAACATAGTCTCAAGTGTCCACCTGATCTAAGAAGCTCACTCCTCACCAGCATCCCTCTCCAACCCATTATCCAGTTCAATCCACATCTGAAGAGTTCACTTTGGGAATGGTTCCTGTCCTGAGCTAGCAGAAGGTCTGGAGGCCGTGACCACCAGGGTCCTTTTAGTCTCAGTCAGAGCATTAAGTCTGGACTTTTTATTAGAATTTGGGATCTGCATCCCACTGTTCTCCTGCTCCCTCAGGGGTTCTCTGTTGTGTTCTCTGTCAGGGGAGTCATCGGTTGTAGCCAGGCACCATCTAATTCTGGTCTCAGGATTAGGCAGTCTCTGGTTTATATGACCCGTTCTGTCTCTTGGGCTCATGATTACCTCGTGTCCTTGGTGTTCTTCATTCTCCTTTGATCCATATGGGTTGAGAGCAATTGGTGAATCTTAGATGGCCGCTTGCTAGCATTTAAGTCCCCAGATGCCACTCTCTAAAGTGGGATGCAGAATGTTTCTTTCTAGATTTTATTATGCCAATTGACTTAGATATCCCTGAAACCATGGTCCCCAAACTCCCGCCTCTGCTACACTGGTCTTTGAAGCATTCAGTCTATCCAGGAAACTGCTTTGCTTTTGGTTTAGTCCAGTTGAGGATAGGAGTGAGGATCAAGTTAATGTTCGGATATATCCAAACCCATTTCTGTTAAGTCGATTCTGACTCATGGCAATCCTATAGGACAGAGTAGAACTGCCCCATAGGATTTCCAACGGGTGCCTGGTGAATTCAAACTGCCGACATTTTGGTTAGCAGCCGAGCTCTTAACTACTGAGCAACCAGGATTCCTTTGGATATATAAAATAAGTCTTATAAATTTGAGCTGAGTTTCTCCCTAGAGAAAAAGCAAGTGTGGAAAAGTTTGTTTAAAATACATAAGGAGAAATCTCTATTGTTTGTACACAAATCACTAACATAAAATTATTAAAAATTTGTTATTTTCAAAGAGGCTCAAAAAGATTATGATATGTATATGTGAAAATTAGCTATTTTAAAGCTACTTAAAATAACATTTAATAAACATACTAAATAATTCTGAAAAGAGACTGTGTGCGAAGTTTGGAACTTAGGGAAAAACAAGGTCTGAAGAATTATTAAGAGTTCTGGAATATTTTCTATGGCTATGAGAAAGGAAATCAATGGAGGATTGCTCAGCAAGTGAGGAAGACAAGAAATAAGATGTATCTAGAGAGGAGGAATTTTAATGCTATAAAAGAGAAAGAAAACACTAAAAGTAGATGACCTAAGGTCAATGAGTGATGTGGTAGGAACCACAACTTATCAATGTTGTGAAAGATTTTACTAAAATCAAAGGAGACAAATGTGAGATTGCCAAAAGAGTGTAAAACTTTAATGAGTTAGCTTTAGCTTGAGCCAAAACTCTCATAATTAACACTTCTTGAAAATGTAAATATTTTCTTAATTTTTTTGAGACTGATTCTTTGTTAACAAATTATTTGCATTAATGGATACTTTTAATATTATAGTGGCATGAATATTTTCCTATATAAAAATCATATCAAGTTATAGTTTAGATTATTAACATTGAATCTGGTGATACAGTAATGGTGGCAATTTTGATGTTCAGGCAATTGAAGAGAGACAATTAAACGACAAGGGATTAGAAGTATGGATATTAAAAAAATACCTAATTTGTTAGGGAAAGCCGAGATGAAAAATAAAGGGGTTATACTTAGCATGTGAAACTTTTGGATTATTATCTGTGGAAGATAAATATTTGTGTGGGATCAGTGTCAAAATTAAGAGTAAATTTAGATTGTAACATAATGATTATAGAAACTGAATTTGTAAGATGGAAATAGTGTTCAGAAGATAAAGATGTAAAGGTATCTCTAGATTGTATCTCAACTATATACAATTGAATAATGTTAACTTTACATTGCTCACGAATGTAGAAAAACACTTTAAAATGTATTGTAGTAAATATTCAGTATTTACTTCTTCATGGGATCACATAGAAATCTTCTTGACCAAGGTTTACTTTATCTACACTGGTGCCTCTTGAACTAGGTGTAGTGAAGACCAGTTTTATTTGTCCTCCAAACTTTTGCTGACTGATTGTTTTTAAAAACTAAAATAAAAATACATTTCTAGAAAAATTAAAAATATTTAATTTTATTATTTAATATTTAACACACCAATCTCACCTTGAGTGTCATGGTGATGCAAAGGTGTTATAAAAGTGCAGAAACTCTTAACCTCAATTTCTCTACTTATCGTGTGAAAAGTGATATGAAGCAAGCCACGGACTCATGCCAATCTGTACACCACACTTTGAAGAGCACTGAGCTAGACCTGTACAATTTATTCAATATCCAGGCTGAATGTGGTGTCCAATTCCTAATTGAACTTAACTGTCAATAAGAATTAACACTGTTTGGGAATTTTGCTTATCTTAACTAATTTAATTGAACTTTTTTAATTTAACTTAACTGTCAATAAGACTTAACACTGCTTGGAAGTTTTGCTTAACTTAACTAATTTAATCTTCATTTAAAAAATTTATAAGGTAGATATTATTGAGGAAAATGAGCAACACTACTAAGCATCAGACACAGACAATTGGATTTGAGAGCCTCATCCTTAGTATTTTGCTCTCTTAGCTAATGAGCGGTGATAATAAATAAACCAGATCAAAAGACAAATAGACATTTCCTGCACATGAAAGTTGACGGTATAAAATAAAAATGATTTAAATAAATGAGTTTAAATTTGAAGTGATTATGTTAATTATTTGTATGTTTCATACATTTCATGTATTTCATGGTTTTATCCCTCTTGCTTTCCAGGTCAAATAGCATTACCAGAAAATGGCCAGTTCTACCATGGTGACTGAATTTCTTCTCATGGGCTTTGCTGATGACCCAGTACCCAGATGAGTGGGAGCTAAAGTGCCTACATGCCGTGTTATTCCTACTGATGTACCTGGCCATCCTGTTAGGGAATCTTCTCATAGTCATTGCTGCCACACTTGACCAGAACATTCACACACCCATGTGTTTCTTCCTCAGGAATCTGTCCATCTTAGATATGTGCCACATTTCTGCCACTGTTTCCAATGTTTGTATAAACTCTTTCACTGACAAATGGACGATTTCAGTGGCTGGTTGTGCAGCTCAGAACTTCCTGGTCCTTTACTGTGGATATGTGGAGTTGATGTTCCTTACCATGATGGCCTGGGAGCGCTATGTGGCCATCTGCAAACCCCTCCACCACACTGTCATTATGAATCATCAATTCTGTATATGGACGACACTGGCCTCCTTACTCAGTGGTCCCGTCTATTCAGGTGTACACACTGGCAACACATTCCACCTGTCCTCCTGTCAGTCCAATGTGGTCTATACACTCTTCTGTGATATTCCTTCTCCGCTGAGACTCTCCTGCTCTGACACTTTCAACAATCAGCTTGTAATTCTTATTTCTGCCATAGGGTATGGTGTTAGCTGCTCTATCTTCAATACTGTGTCATATATTCACATCTTCTCTACTGTGCTTGTTTCCAAGACGAGACCAAGGAAAGGCATTTTCCACCTGTGTCTCTCACATTCTTCTGCTGATTGTCTTCCTCAGTTTTGGCTTCTGTGTGTACCTAAGGACGTCAGTAACCTCTGAAACGATTCAGGGTATGATTCTTTCTGTATCTTTGGCTCATAATTATTTTGTGTCTTTGGTGTTCTTCATTCTCCTTTGATCCCGGTGGTTGAGACCCACTAATAAATCTTAGACGGCCGCTTGCTAGTGTTTAAGACCCCAGATGCCTCTCTCCAAGGTGGGATGCAGGATGTTTTCTTAATAGATTTTATTATGCCAATTGACTCAGATGTCCCCTGAAACCATGGTCCCCAAACTTCTGCCCCTGCTACGCTGGCCTTCGAAGCATTCAGTTTATTCTGAAAACTTCTTTGATTTTGGTTTAGTCCAGTTGTGCTGACCTCGCTTGTATTGTGTGTTGTCTTTCCCATCACCTAAAGTAGTTCTTATCTACTATCTAATTAGTGAATATCCCTCTCTCACCCTACCACCCTCCCCCCTCTCGTAACCATCAAAGAATATTTTCTTCTCTGTTTCAACTATTTCTCAAGTTCTTATAATAATGGTCTTATTCAATATCTGTCCTTTTGCAACTGACTAATTTCACTCAGCATAATGCCTTCCAGATTCCTCCATGTTATGAAATGTTTCACAGATTCATCACTGTTCCTTATTAATGCATAGAATTCCATTGTGTGAATACACCACAATTTATTTATCCATTCATCCACTGATGGGCAGCTTGGCTGCTTCCAACTTTTTGCTATTGTAAACAGTGCTGCAATGAAAATAGGTGTGCTTATACCTGTTTGTGTAAAGGCTCTTATTTCTCGAGGATATATTCCAAGGAATGGGATTGTTGGATTGTGTGGTAGTTCTATTTCTAGCTTTAAGGAAGTACCAAATCGATTTTGAAAGTGGTTGTACCATTTAACATTCACAACAGCAGTGTATAAGTGTTCCAGTACCTCCACAACCTCTCCAACATTTAACATTTTGTGTTTTTTGGATTAATGCCAGCCTTGTTGGAGTGAGATGGAATCTCATTGTAATTTTGATTTGCATTTTTCTAATGGCTAATGATTGTGAGCACTTCCTCATGTATCTGTTAGCTATCTGAATGTCTTCTTTACTGAAGTATCTGTTCATATCATTTGCCCATTTTTTTAATTGGGTTATTTGTCTTTTCGTAGTTGAGTTTTTGCAGTATCATGTAGATTTTAGAGATTAGGCACTGATCAGAAATGTCATAGCTAAAAACTTTTTCCCAGTCTGTACGCAATCTTTTTACTCTTTTGATGAAGTCTTTGGATGAGCATAGGTGTTTGATTTTAGGAGCTCCCAGTTATCTAGTTTTTTTTCTTCTGCATTGTTAGTAATGTTTTGTATACTGTTTATGCCATGTATTAGGGCTTCTAACATTGTCCCTCCCCCATGTGTCTGTCAGTTTGTTGTACTGTGGAGGCTTGCTTGTTGCTGTGATGCTGGAAGCTATGCCACCAGTATTCAGATACCAGCAGGGTCACCCACGGAGGACAGGTTTCAGTTGTGCTTTCAGACTAAGACAGACTAGGAAGAAGGACCTGAAAGTCTACTTCTGAAAAGCATTAGCCAGTGAAAACCTTATGAATAGCAGCAGAACATTGTGTAATATAGTGCTGGAAGATGAGCCCCCAAGGTTGGAAGACACTCAAAAGATGCCTGGGGAAGAGCTGCCTTTTCAAAGTAGAGTCGACCTTCATGACGTGGATGGAGTAAATCTTTTGGGACCTTCATTTGCTGATGTGGCATGACTCAAAATGAGAAGAAACAGCTGCAAACATCCATTAATAATTGGAACCTAGAATGTACAAAGTATGAATCTAGGAAAATTGGAAATCGTCAAAAATGAAATGGAACCCATAAACATCAATATCCTAGGCATTAGTGAGCTGAAATGGACTGGTATTGGCCTTTTTGAATGAGACAATCATATAATCTACTATGCTGGGAACGACAACTTGAAGAGCAATGATGCTGCGTTCATTATCAAAAAGAATGGGTCAAGATCTATCCTGAAGTACAATGCTGTCAATGATAGGATAATATCCATATGCCTACAAGGAAGCAGTTCGAATCTGCCAGGCACTCCTTGCAAACTCTATGGGGCAGTTCTACTCTGTCCTACAGGGTTGGTATGAGTCGGAATCGACTTGACGGCACTGGCACAAGGAATACCAGTTAATACAACTATTATTCAAACTTACCCACCAACCACTAGAGCCAAAGATGAAGAAATAGAAGATTTTTAATCAGCTCCTGCATTCTGAAATTGATCAAACATGCAATCAAGATGCATTGATAATTACTGGTGATTGGAATGCGAAGGCTGGAAACAAAGAAGAAGGACCAGCAGTTGCAAAACATGGCCTTGGTGATCGAAACAATGCCGGAGATCTAGAAATGGAATTTTGCAAGACCATCAACTTCTTCATCGCAAATACCTTCTTTCACCAACATAAATGGTGACTATACGCATGGGCGGAAACCCTGGTGGTGTACTGGTTAAGTGCTATGTCTGCTTACCAAAAGGCCGGCAGTTTGAATCTGCCAGGCGCTCCTTGGAAACTCTGGGGCAGTTCTACTCTGTCCTATAGGGTCGTTATAGGGTCGCTATGAGTTGGAATTGACTCGACGGCACTGGATTTTTGGGTTTTTTATACACATGGGCCTCAACAGATGGAACACACAGAAATCAAATTGACTACATCTGTGGAAACAGACGATGGAAAAATTCAATATCATCAGTCAGGACAAGGCCAGGGGCCGGCTGTGGAACAGGCTATCAATTGCTCATATGCAAGTTCAAGCTGAAACTGAAGAAAATCAGAGCAAGCCCACGAGAGCCACCTGCTTGCTGAAAGTGAAGAAGACTTGAATCACTTACTAATGAAGATCAAAGACCACAGCCTTCAGTTTAGATTGCACCTCAACATAAAGAAAACAGAAATCCTCACAACTGGACCAGTGTGGTACATCATGATAAACGGAGAAAAGATAGAACCTGTCAAGGATTTCATTTTACTTGGATCCACAATCAACAGCCATGAAAGCAGCAGTCAAGAAATCAAAACGCACATTGCATTGGGTAAATCTGCTGCAAAGGACCTCTGGAAAGTGTTGAAAAGCAAAGATGTCACCTTGAAGAATAAGGTGTTCCTCACCGTGTATTTTCAATTGCGTCGTATGGATGTGAAAGCTGGACAATGAATAAGGAAGACTGAAGAAGAATTGATGCCTTTGAATTGTGGTGTTGGCAAAGAATATTGAATATACCATGGACTGCCAAAAGAAAGAAGAAAGCTGTCTTAGAAGAAGTACAACCAGAATGCTCCTTAGAAGCAAGGATGGCGAGACTGTGTCTTACATACTTTGGACATGTTGCCAGAGGGATCATTCCCTGGAGAAGGACATCGTGCTTGGTAGAGTACAGGGTCAGTGGAAAAGAGGAAGACCCTCAACAAGGTGGATTGACACAGTGGGTGCAACAATAAACTCAAGCATAACAACGATTGTAAGGATGGCTCAGGACCAGGCAGTGTTTCATTCTGTTGTTCTGAGAATTGTCCCCCATGTGTCTCTGAGGAAAGTGTGTTCCTCTTCCCTAGAGCATACAGGTGGGTGGGCTCTGCAGATGGATATGGGCTCCCAATGTTTTTGTTTGTAAGGAGGTACCTGGGAGGTACCAGTTAGCCTTTGACCCCTGTTGCGGGTTGCTATATGACCTGAGTGGAGCCACCTGTCCTTAGGCTCCTGATATGGGTAGGTGAAGACCTTGTTTTATAGGTAAAGCATTGTCAAACATCAAGCACCCGCCTCTCACCACACAGCTGAAACTGTTGTAGTCTTCCAGCAAGGGCCTATTCTCCTGAAATAGGCCCACACAGGTCCATGCAGGGGTGAAAGGAACCGCTTCTGTCCTTAGCTTCCCTGGTTAGTCGAGCTGGCAAATTATCTTTTCTCGCAGTTGCAAATTTATTCCTTATCCAAGTCCAGGAGAATGGCTCTAGGTGCTTGACAGGGGAATCGACAGCCACTAAAGCCAGCTAGGGGGAAGGGGGCTTGGTAAAATATATGCAAGTACTTCGTTTTGCCAAGAGTGCTCTTCTTCTCTGGTTCCAGAGGTGTGAGTAGGCTGTGTGGCTCGCTGCTTCTCCCTGAGGATACTGCAGCTGAAATCTAGTATCAGCCCACTGCCACTGCTCTCGAGAATGGAGCCTGAGGGCTCCCGGCAATTCTGGTCCGGTATCTTCTCTCTTCTTCTGAACCATCTCTTCCTCTCCCTGCCACTCAGTTCATTTTCTAACTTTGCCTTTGATGTTCAGGGCTCCTATCTTGTCATAAATATTCTTGTTTCATTTGTTTTTTCAGGTCTTTGTTGAAGACGGCTTGCCGAAAGCATCTGTCTATTCTGCCATCTTGGCCTCGCCTCCTCTGAGCTTATGCTTATTGACTCTCCTTTGTAGGTGACTTTTCATTCATCCCTGGCCACTCTTAAATTTTTTTCTTTATTTTTGGTTTTGGCAAGTTTAATTATAATGTGTCTTGGTGACTTTCTTTTGGGATCTACCTTGTATGGGATTCGATGAGCATATTGTATAGATATCTTCTCATCTTTAACAAAATGTCAGGGAATTTTTTGCCACCAAGTCTTCAACAATTTTCTCTGTATTTTCTGTAATCCCTCCCTGTTCTGGTACTCCATTCACTCATAGGGGATTTCTCTTGATAGAGTCTGACATGTTTCTAAGGTCTCCTCATTTTTTAAAACTTTTTTTCTAATTTTTCTTTGAATATATTGTTGCCAAGCATTTTATCTTCAATCTCACTAATTCTGACTTCCATTTCCTCAGTTCTGCTCCACTGGCTTTCTGGTGAGTTTTCTAATTCTGAAATTTTGTTGTTAACCTTCTGAATTTCTGACTGCTGTCTGTGTATGGATTCTTGTAGCCTATTAAATTTTTCATTATGTTCTTAATTAATCTTCTTAATTTCCTCGACTGCTTTACCTATGTGCTCGCTGGCATGTTCTGCACTTTGCCTGATCTCCTGAAGAGTTCTGGATATTAATCTTTTGTATTCTACATCCAGGAGCACATTTTCATCTGGAAGATTCATTTATCTGGAAGATTCATTTATTTTTATTTATTTATTTATTTTTGGAGTTTGTTGAAGCAATCATGGTCTGTTTCTTTATGAGAATTGGTATCTACTGTTCTCTCCGAGCCATCTATAAGTTGTTGCATTAATTTATTTTATGTTTGCTCACTGGGTGCGGTTTTATGTTGCTCACTGTGCCCTAGATTCTTGCTTTGTTTTGTTTTGATATACCCAAATAGGCTAATAGAGTGAGCTAACTTGATTATTGGAGCCTTTGAAGCACTAGTGTCCTGTCACCAGATGGCTAGGTCTTTACCAGGTACATAAGCCTAGAAGTCAATTCCGTATTTTTGTATAAATTCAGCTCAGGTGTCCAGGTATTTGGTCACCTAGTATGTGGTGCAGGATCTCACCTACAATGGTGAGTGGTGTATGCACAGGTTTCTGGTAGCAGCAGGGGCTATACTCTTAGGAAGACAGGGGGCTGACAACCTTTCCCTGAGTGTCTGTGAGTAAGCCACAACCCTGCTGCCTAGAGCACTCTGGTGGGTGGGCTCTGCAGCCGTACCATAGGCACTCAATGCTTTTAACTATAATGATTGGGAGGCACCATATCCTTGGACATTGTTGTGGATGGCTAGGTGTCATGGGTGGAGTCACCAGTGTTTAGAGCCCTGCTGTTGTGCTGAGGGTAGGTGAGGGCAGTGCTTAATAGGCAGAGCAGTGTAAAATATCGAAAACCCACCTCTCCACTGCACTGTTGAAACAGTTACAGTCACACCTCAAACAGATTTGCCCTTGCAATATAACAGCCAGATCCTATCTGCTGTAATGGGACCACCTGGATCCACACAGGGGTGAAAGACAGTCTGTGGACCACTTGTGCCTGGACAGGAGCTGCTTCTGCTCTGAGTTTCCAGGTTAGGGGAGTCGGCAGAATATTTTTCCCCCACTTGTTAATTTGTTCCTACTCCAAGGCCAGGAGAATGGCTCAGGAAGCACAGCAGAACCCATCTCAGGTACAGTGAAATCAAGTGTTACTGAAGCCAGCTGGGGCAGAGGAAGGAAGGGTCAGATAGATGGGAGAGAGTTCTTTCAAAAAGAGGAGTTATTAGATCCGTGCTTTAAACTAGAGAAAATCACTTATCTTGTGCCAAAAGCACTTAAATTATCTCAGATTCCAGAGGTGTGTGTAGCTTCTGTGCATTGGCTCGGTCCCACCACAGTCCCGACAGGTGGTCAGGGCAGCACCAGCTTGCTTGCCTTCTTTCACTGAAGCAGCCATGTCCTGGATGCCACACCGCCAGTTCCACCACAGTTGCACCAGGGAATCAGGGATGCACCATTTCATTTGCCTTCTTTGCTGAAGCAGCAATGTACCCTATCACTACCACCAGCCCTGGTGCAGTCATGCCAGGGAATCAGGGCTGAGGCACTCCCACCTACTTGGCAACTTCTCATTGCTTCTGTACCTTCTCTCCCTCCCCTGTCACTCAGTCCAATTTCTTAACTTTGCCTTTGATGCTCAGGGTTTCTAGCTTATCATACATGTAATCGGTTCTCTTGTTTTTTCAGGTCTTTGTTGTAAGAAGGACCACCAGAAGTTTCTGACTACTCCTCCATCTTGGCCCTGCCTCCACCAATTCAACTTTTTATAGGTGTGCAACTTATTGACTGTTCTGGATGTCTTATTACCACTGCCTTCTCTTCCCTTCTCCTCCTTTGTAATTTGACAATTCAGTCCTAAAATCATTACATGGGCCTCATAGGATACATACCAGTGCTTTTGGGAAGTGAGTGCATGATAGCCTAGTAAGCATCTTAGAATAAGGGGCAGTGCCTCATCAAGGAAGCCCTACAGCATGGATGTCAGGTCCTGAGCAGGCTGTGGAGGGTATCAATGCAGCCAGGAAGATTGATGTAGGATGTCAAAGCTAGAGATGGGAAAACTGGGTACCAACGTGGGAGGAATGGACCAGCCCATGTGCATTGAGAATATTCACACAGGAGAAAGGGTTAATATCAGCGTTGGCAGATTGGTTACTAACAATGTATGTGCTTGTATGTACAATGTTATGCATTTATTGAATAATATATAAAACTAGAACTACCAAGTGACCCAATAATTGCACTCCTAGGTATACATCCAGTAGACTTGAAAGCAGAAACTGCAACAGTTATTTGTACACCAATGTTTATCGCAGCACTATTCACGATAGCCAAAGTGTGGAAACAACCTAAATGCCCATCAATGGACAAATAAAGAAAATGTGGTGCGTACATACAATGGAATTCTACTTAGCCGGTAAGAGAAATGAACTCTTGATATAAGCTACAATATGGATGGAAGTCTTGATAAATTCTAAAATATGGATGAAGCTTCAAGACATTATGCTGAGTGAAATAAGTCAGCCATAAGAGGACACGTATTTTATGACAGCACTTATATAAAAATATAAGAACAGGCAAATGCATAGGGACCAAAGTTTATTGGTGGTTACCAGGGGCAGGAGGGAGGAATAAAGGAGGGTTATTGTTAATGGAGTACTGAGTTTCAGTTTATGGTGAAGGAAAAATCACACTGATTCAGGGTAGGATTGCACAGCTCATTAATGTGATTGCTGTCAATATGTTGTACACCTGTAAAAAGTTGAATTGGCAAAAGTTGTGTGGTAGATATATGTATAACAATCATAAAAAATAGCTACTGAGGCTTATATAAAACCAAACACCTCATGTGATTTGGCTCCTTGGTTTGGAGGTATAGGATCATGGTTTCATGGAACATCCCATTTGATTGGCCTAATAATGTGTTCCGTATTTCTTTTCTACCTCCCAGTTCATTGTGTAGTGTCTGAAGTCTTAAAAGCTTGCAAGGAGCATTCCAAAGTACAATAATTGGTACCTATTTGCCAGGAGCAAAAGAAGGAAAGTAAGGAATAGGAGAAGGAAACACTTGCCCCAAAATTACTGGCACCTACCTGTCTTAGTTATCTAATGCTGTTATAACAGAAATACCAAAAGTGGATGACTTTAACAAACAGATTTATTATTTCACAGTCTAAGCGGTTAGAAGTCTGAATTTATGGTCTCAGCTACTGGGGATGTCATTCACTCTCTGTTGGCTCTGGGGAAAGGTCCTTGTCATCACTTTTCCCCTGGTCTAGGAGATTCTCAGTTCAGGGACCTTGGGTCCAAAAGACGTGTGCTTATGGCTCTTCTTATTTGGTGGTAATGAGACCCGCTGTCTCTATGCTTGCTTCTCTCTTTTATGTCTCAAAAAAGATTGACTCAAGATACAACCTAATGTTGTAGATTGAGTCCTGACTTATTAATACAACTGCCTCTTATCTTGCTTCATTAACATCATAGAGGTAGGATTTACACGCATAGAAAAATCACATCAGATGACAAAACAGTGGACAGCTACACTTGGAATCATGGCCTAGCCAAATTTACACACATTTTTGTGGGAAATAGTTCAATCCATAACACTATGCTATTGGTACCCATCTAATGATTTTAGCACTGAATTTGCCATGAAAGCGTAAGGTGAATGGTGCCCAACCACCACTACTGAATGTTTTGATCAAACATTCTGTAGGAGAATCCTGATCAAAAGTGGGAAACATAGAATAAAATTTCAAATCTTGAATAGACCATTGCAAATATTGCTCTGCCATAATTTCTAAACCTTAAAGCAAAAATATTCCCTGAAGTCTTCTTAAAATCAAGCAATAGTTCAGTTTAACTAGTAAAGGATGTCTGCCTTGAAAATTGTAATCTTTTAAGATCTATCTTAGAATTGATTGGTCTATCTATGTATGTATCTATGTGTCTATCTATCTATGTGTGTACGTATCTATCTATCTACGCATCTATGTATCTATGTATCTATCTATGTGTCTATCTATGTACCTATCTATGTATGTATGTATCATCTATCTATCTATCTATCTATCTATCTATCTATCTATCTATCTATCTATCTATCTATCTATCTATCTATCTATCTATCTATCTATCATCTATCTATCTATCTATCTATCTATCTATCTATCTATCTATCTATCTATCTATCTATCTATCTATCTATCTATCATCTATCTACCTATCTATCATCATCTATCTAATCTATCTATCATCTATATTTATCTAGCATGTAGGGTCACTATGACTTGGAATTGACCCAACAGCACATTATAACAACAGGAACCACCTATATGGGATCAAATTGACAACAATGACTTGAAGGATTAGATAGGAAACTTTTGGGGCAGTAAGTTTAAGTCAATGGGGGAGGAACAACTCAGAAAAGGACAGTGAGAAAGGTTGCATAACTCGATGAATGTAATAAATGTCACTGAGTTGTACATATTGAAGTTGTTTAATTGGTGTATGTTCTGCTATGTATATATTGAATTGGAATTATAGGTGTTAGGTGTGAACTCATGGCTTTCAGCATAAAGATAGATATAAAATAAGTCTAGATGAAAAAATACAGGTATATAAAGTATATATAGAAACACAAATATCTATATGTTACACAAGGAAAACATAACACTGTATGTAAAAGCATATACATTGCTGAGTTGAATTGTGGTCTCCTATATAAAAAAAAAAAAAATTTTTTTTTTTTATAAAACAATTTCTCCATTATTCATGATGTGCCTTATTGGTCCAGTTGTGAGGATTTTGATTTTCTTTAAATCAAGGCATAATCCATCCTGAAGGCTCTGGTCTTTGATCTTCATCAGTAAGTGCTCCAAGTCCTCTTCACTTTCAGCAAGATTGTGTCATCTGCATATTGCAGGTTGTTAATGAGTCTTCCTTCAATTCTGGTGCCATGTTCTTTTTCATATAGTCCAGCTTTTTGGATTATATGCTCAGCATACACATTGAACAAGTATGGTGAAAGGATACAACCCTGACACACACTTTTCTTATCTTTAAAGCACACAGATCACCTTGTTCTGTTAGAACAATGTATGTGCTTGTATATATATTTTTGTTGCTGGTAGGTGCCACTGAGTTTGTTCAAACTAGGAGGGACACCATGTATAGCAGAACAGAACACTACCTGGTCCTGCGCCACCCTCAGAATCATTGCTATGCTTGATCCCATTATTGCAGCCACTGACGAAATCCATCTCATTGAGGGTCTTTCTCTCTTTTGTTGACCCTCTCCTTTACCAAGCATAAAGTCCTTCCCCAGGGACTGGCCCCTCCTGATAACATGTCCAATGCATGTGAGATGAAGTCTTGCCATTCTTGTTTCTAAGGAGCATTCTGATTGTACTTCTTTCAAGACAGATTTGTTCATTCTTCTGGTAGTGCATGGTGTATTCAATATTCTTAAGGGTCTCAAAGAACCGAGGGCTATTTCCAGGCTCTAGAGCTAATGTAATGTGTTCTGCTGACTTACTTGGTGTCTGTTATCCATTCTTTCCCTCCAATAGAAGTGTCTACCTTGTGTCTGTTCCACCATTGAACTTTGCAAGCAGAGAACTTGTATGCCATATTTCACAGATGAAGAGGGATTTTGCCCCAGGATGGAATTAGGACTTGGATTTGATTGAAGACTTATGGGGTAATATGATTGGATGAATATGTTTTACATGTGGCAAGGACATGAATTTGGGGGGTTCAAAGGGTAAAATGTCATGAATTGAATTGTGTCCCCCAAAAATGTGTGTCAACTTGGCTAGACTATGATACCCAGTATTTTGTAGTTGACCACTATTTTACAAACTGATGTACTTATATGTTGTAAATCCTAACCTCTATGATGTTAATGAGGCAGGATTAAAGGCAATATGTTAACGAGGCTGCATTCATTCTACAGTATTAGTTTGCATTTTGAGTCAATCTCTTTTGAGATATAAAAGAGAGAATTGAGCAGAGAGGAGGGGAACCACATACCACCAAGAATGAAGCGTCAACAATGGAAAGCATCCTTTGGACCCAGGGTCCCTGTGCTTAGAAGTGCCTAGACCCCGGGAAGATTGATGATAAGGCCCTTCCCCCAGAACCCACAAAAGAGAGGGAAATCCTTCCCCATGAAGGTGGTAGTCGCTGATCTTCATCAGTAAGTTTTTCAAGTCCCCTTTGCTTTTCCAACACAAAGTTGTGTCATCTGCTTATCAAGACTGTTAGTTGGTCTTCCTCCAATCATGATGCCACATTCTTCTTGATATAGTCCAGGTTCTCAGATTATTTGCTCAGAATACAGATTTAATAAGTATTGTGAAAGTATACAACACTGACACAC
The DNA here is from genome assembly GCF_024166365.1 of Elephas maximus indicus. Taxonomy (NCBI): domain Eukaryota; kingdom Metazoa; phylum Chordata; class Mammalia; order Proboscidea; family Elephantidae; genus Elephas; species Elephas maximus. The sequence continues at coordinate 207,912,109 of NC_064820.1, forward strand.
ACCTTTCCTGATTTTAAGCCACACAGTATCTCCTTGTCCTGTTCTAATAATTCCTTCCAGGTCTATGTACAGGTTCCTCATGAGCACAATTAAGTGTTCTGGAATTCCTATTCTTCAGAATGTTATACATAATTTGTTATGATCCACATAGTCAAATGCATTTGGATTGTCAATAAAACACAGGTAAACATCTTTCTGTTATTCTCTGCTTTAGGCCATGATTCATCTAGCATCAGCAACCATATCCTTGGGTCCATGTCCTCTTCTGAATCCAGCTTGAATTCTGGCAGTTCCCTGTTTGTGTACGGCTGCAACCGCTTTTGAATTATCTTCAGCAAAGTTTTACTTGCATATGATATTCAGGAAATGGTTCAAATATTTCCACATTCTGATGGATCACCTTTCTTTGGAATTAGCACAAATATGGATCTCTTCCAGTTGGTTGACCAGGTAGCTGTCTTCCAAATTTCTTGGCATAGATGAGTAAGCACCTCCAGCATTGCATCCATTTGTTGAAACATCTCAGCTGATATTCCACCAATTTCTGGAGCCTTGTTTTTTGCCAATGCCTCCAGTGAAGCTTGGACTTCACTCTTCAGTACCATCGGTTCTTGATCATGTGCTATATACTGAAATGCTTGAATGTCAAAGAAATCTTTTTGGTATAGTGATTCTTTGTAATTTTTCCATTTTTCTTGATGGTTCCTACATCATTCAATATTTTGCCCCCAGAATCCTTCAAAATTGCAACACAAGCCTTGAATTTTTTCTTCAGTTCCTGCAGCTTGAGAAATGTCAAGTGTGTTCTTTCCTTTTGGTTTTCTAACTTCAGATCTTTGCACATATCATTCCAGCCAATAGAATTCAGCATCATATAAAAAATAATAATACACCATGACCAAGTGGGATTCATATCAGGTATGCAAGGATGATTCAACATTAGAAAAGCAATCAATGCAATCCAGCACATAAACAAAACAAAAGAAAATAATCTCATGGTCATTTCTATCAATGCAGAAAAGGCATGCTTTATTGTCCAACACCCATTCCTGATAAAAACTCTCAATAAAATAGGAATATGAGGGAAATTCCTCAACATACTAAAGGACATCTATATAAAACCAAACAACCAATATCATTCTCAGCAGAGAGAGGTTAACAATATTCCACCTGAGAACAAGAACAAGACAAGGATGCCCTTTAACACCACTCCTATTTAACATTATGCTGGAAGTCCTAGTTAGAGCAATATGGCAAACAAAAGTAATAAAGGGCATCCAAATTGGTAATGAAAAAGTAAAACTATCCATGTTTACAGATGATATGTTACTATCAATACAGAACCCAAAAGATTCCACAAGAAAACTACTAGAATGATTCACCAAAGTAGCAGGATACAAGGTAAACATACAAAGATCAGTTAGACTTCTGTAAAACAATAAAGAGAATGACAAAAAGGAAATCAGGAAACCAATACCATTTATAATAATAATAAAAAAATAGCCTGTAAAAAAAAAATACTTAGGAATAAATCTTACCAAGGATGTAAAAGACCTATGCAAAGAAAACTACAGAACACTACTGTAAGAAACCAAAAGAGACCTACATAAATAGAAAAATATACCATGCTCATGGATAGATAGACTTAACATTGTGAAAATGCCAATTCTACCCAAAGCAATCTACAAGTACAATGCAATTCCAATCCAAATACAAGCAGCATTCTTTAATGAGATGGAAAAAATGATCATCAACTTTATATGGAAACAAAAAAGGCCCAGAAAAGTAAAGTATTATTGAAGAAAAAGAACAAAGTAGGAGGCCTCATACCACCTGACCTCAGAACCTACTAGCTAAGGTCATCATAGCAGCCTGGCACTGCAAAAATGGCAGACACACTGTTCAATGGAACAGGAGAGTGAACCCATATGTATATCCATCCATCTATGGTCACCTGATCTTTGACAAAGGCCTAAAGTCCATTAAATAGGGAAAAGACAGTCTTTTTTTTTTTTTTTAACAAATGGTGCCATAAAAAGTAGATGTTCATTTGTAAAATTAAAAAAAAAATGAAACAGGACCCATACCTTACACCATACAGAAAAACTAATTCAAAATAGATCAAAGGCCTAAATATAAAACCACAAACTATAAAGATCATAGAAGAAAAAAATAGAGTCAACGCTAGGAGCCCTAATGCATGCATAAATAGGTACAAACTGTAACTAACAATAAAAAAAAAAAAAAAAAACACCAGGAGATAAAGCTAGATAACTGTCATCTTCTAAATATTAAACTTATGTTCATCAAAAGACTTTACTAAAAGAGTTAAAAGAGAACCTACAGACTGGGAAAAATTTTTGGCTATGACATATCTGACAAATTTTTAATCTCTAAAATCTACAAGAAAATCCAACAACTCTACGACAAAAAGACAAATAAGCCAATTAAAAAAATGGGCAAAGGATATGAACAGACACTTCAACAAAGAAGACATTCAGGCAGCTAACAGACACATGAGGAAATGCTTGCAATCATTAGCCATTAGAGAAATACAAATCAAAAGTACAGTGAGATACCATCTCAGCCCAACATTACTGGCACGAACAAAAAGAAGAAAAGAAAACAGAAAATAGCTAATGTTGGAGACGCTGCAGGGAGATTGGAACTGTTATGCACTGCTGGAGGGGACTGCAAAATGATACAGACATTTTGGAAAATGATACAGACATTTTGGAAAATGATATGGCACTTCCTTAACAAGCTAGAAATAGAAGTACCACATGACCCAACAATCCTGTTCCTAGGACTATATCCTAGAGAAATAAGAGCTGTCACAGGAATAGACATATGTACACCCGTGTTCACTGTACACTTATTCACAAAAGCAAAAAGATGGAAAGAACCTATGTACCTATCAACAGATGAATGGGTAAGCAAACTATGGTACATACACACAATGGAATACTAAACCAAATTAAAAAAACTCATTGTAGTTGAGTCAATTCCAGTTCGTAGTGACCCTACAGGACAGAGTAGAACTGTTCCATAGAGTTTTCAAGGACTGGAGGTGGATTCAATCTGTCGACTTTTTGTTTAGCAGCTGTAGCGTGCCATAGCTTTCAACCACTGCGCCACCAGGGCCCCAATGGAATGCTACACAATGATAAAGAACAATGATGAAGCTGTGAAATATCTCAGAACATGGATGATTCTGGAGGGCATTATGCTGAGTGAAATAAGTCAATCACTAAAGGACAAACATTGTATGAGGCCACTATTATAAAAACTCATGAAAAACTTTACACATATACACAGGCACAAAAACAATCTTTGACGGTTACGAGGGAGGGGAGGAGAGGGACAGGAAAAAAACTCACTAGACAATAGATAAGTGAGAACTGTGGTGAAGGGTAAGACAGTACACATTTCTGGAGAACCCAGGACAACTTGACCAAGGCAAAGTCATGGAAGCTGCACAGACATATTCATACTCCTTGAGGGACCAAATTACTCGGCTGAGTGTTGGGGACCATGGTCTTGGGGAACATCTAACTCAATTGTCATAGCATAGCTTATAAAGAAAATGTTCTACATCCTACCTTGGTGAGTAGCATCTGGGGTCTTAAAAGCTTGCAAGCAGCCATCTAAGATACTCCACTGGTCTCACCCCGTCTGGAACAAGAGAAATGAAGAAAACCAAAGACATAATGGAAAGATTTGTCCAAAGGACTAATGAACCACAGCTACCACAGCCTCCTGCAGACTGAGTCCAGCACAACTAGATGTTGCCTGGCTACCACCACCAACTGCTCTGTCAGGGGTCGCCAATGGGAAGTTCCAGACAGTTGGAGAAAAATGTAGAACAAAATTCTAATTCACACGCATGCACAAAAGGCCACGCTTACTGGTCTGACAGAGACTGGAGAAATTCCGAGAGTATGGCCCCCTCCTCCAACCCTGACTCCTTTTTAGCTCAGTAATGCAGTCACTCGTGAGGTTCACTGTTCATCCAAAGATTAAAAAAAAAAAAAATTTAGACAGGTCCATAAAACAAAACGAGACTAAATGGCCACACCAGCCTAGGGGCAAGGACTAGAAGGCAGGATGGGACAGGAAAACAGGTAACTGGGAACCCAAGGTAAAGAAGTGGAGAGTGAAGACATGTCGTGGGGTTGGCAATCAATGTTGCAAAATAATATCTGTATTTATTGTTTAAAGAGAAGCTAATTTTCTCTGTAAACTTTCATCTAAAGCACAATGAAAAAAAAAAATTGAACAATAAAAAGGGATATAAGCATTGCACCAAGGTAATTTCTAGAACACAGATACTTCCTATTTTAAATTTTTGAATTTTTTCTAATTTATCTTTCATATTTAGATCCACAGTCCATTTGAAAATAATTTCATTTATGATAAAAGGTTCCAGTATTTCTAAATATTCTATTTTCACAACACCTTTTATTGAAAAATTATTATTTTCTCACTGCTCTGCAATATCAACTTTGTCATAAATCAAGTGTCCAAATAAGTATATTTATGGACTCTTTTTTCTGTTCCATTTTTTCTCTTTTCTATGTTTGCAACAAAACAACTTTATCCTATATCCTGTAGCTTTGTAATAAGTCTTTATAAACAAGTCCTTATACCTTGTTTTCCTCTACAATATTTTGGCTGTCCTTGGCCCTATTTTTTTATTCACTCTGCCAAATTTCACAGTTGTTAAAATTAAAAATTCCACGATATTAAATTTGTGTACAAACTCACAAGCTTTATTTTTCAATTCACGATTTGGAGAAGTCTGATACTGGAATCAGACAAAAGTTCTATAGAGCAGTATGAAGAGAAAGGACTTTTGTAATCACAAAAACACAGGAACAAGGAAGCAATTGTGTAAATTTTGGATTGACTGGGGGACATCTTATTTGGGATTATGGGAAATTTTTGAACTAGTTTAAACTGCGTATGTAAATTCTAATTGGTTAGTTTAGGCTTCATTTCCAGAACAGTCAGTTGATTGACTTGAGTTTTGACTTCTGGGAAGGTTATTAAGCATTTACAAGAAATAGAAATTTAGTTAGGATTTGATTTGCTGACATGGGGCTAGGTATATATAACTCCATTTTGGGCCCAGTACAGTCAGATTATGACAATTATACTTGTTAATATTTTTGTAGGATAACATTGAATGTCTGTCAAATTTGGGGAGAATAGACTGGAAAATTTTCAATCGTCCAGTCCAAAATTTAGAAGTCAAGTTTTTAAAACAGTTTGGGTAGCAGCTTTCTAATTTGTGCTAGATTTATTTTAGATATCAGATTATTCATTATAAATGTTATCTTTGTCAGGTTTTATATTCTAAAAACATAGAAATGTAATTGAGCCTTGTTATGTAGAAAAATAATTGGTTTCACATTTTAACTTTTACCTAGCAATCCTACTAAGTCCCATAATGTGGATCATTTGTTTGTGGTTCCTTTTGACTGCTGTATAAAAAAAGTCAGATTATTTATGATTATTTGCAGTTTTATTCATTATTTCCAAATAGGTAGCTAATTTAATCTCAATAGTACTTTCAGCATGAGGTTGGAGAAAATGATGATGATGCCTTCTTTGTTTTGTTCTGTTAAAAATAATCAAAACACAAAGAAATAAAAACATAACATTTATTTTGCATAGCTATTCCATATGCGGAGCACTAGTGGCATAGTGGTTAAGAACCTGGCTGCTAACCAAGGGGTCAGCAGTTTGAATCCACTAGCTGCTCCTTGGAAACCATAAGAGGCACTTCTACTGTGTCTTATAGAGTTACTATGAGTCAGAATTGACTCAAAGGCAATGGCCTGTTTGTTGTTTTTGTTATTCCGTATGCATGTAGGGAGACCATTTTGTGTCTAAAAACAAGTGGCTCAAAGCAGGCTAATTACAATGGTTAAAAAAAAAAAAAAACTTTAGCTCAAAGCAATAACAGAATATTTAATTTTCCTATAATTTAATTGACCACATCTGTGGAAAGAGACACTGGAAAAGCTCAATATAATCAGTCAGGAAAAGGCCAGGGGCCAACTGAGGAACAGACCATCAATTGCTCATATGCAAGTTCAACCTGAAACTGAAGAAAACTAGAACAAGTCCATGAGAGCCAAAGTACTACCTTGAGTACATCCCACCTGACTTTAGAGACCATCTCAGGAATAAATCTGACACATTGAACACTAAAGACCAGAGGCCAGAGAGTTGTGTAATGACATCAAGAACATCATACATGAAGAAAGCAAGAGGTCATTAAAAAGACAGGAAAGAAAGAAAAGACCAAAATGGATGTCAGAACAGACTCTGAAATTTGCTCTTGAAAATAAATTAGTTAAACTGAAAGGAAAAAATGATGAAGTCAAGGTAAACAGAAGATTTCAAAGGGCAGCTGAGATGACAAAGTATTACAAGCATTCGCTCAAAGACCTGAAGATAGAAAACCAAAAGGGAAGAACATGTTAAAAGAACTGAAGAAAAACTTCAAGCCTTGAGTTACAATACTGAAGGCTCCTGTGAGGAAAATATTAAACAATGCAGGAAGCATCAAAAGAAGTTGGAAGGAACACACAAAGTCACTATACCAAAAAAAAAAAAAAGAAAGTCAACTTTCAACCATTTCAGAAGGTAGCATATAATCAGGAACTGATGGTATTGAAGGAAGAAGCCCAAGCTGCACTGAAGGCATTGGCAAAAAAGCAAGGCTCCAGGAACTGATGGAATACCAGTTGAGACGTTCCAACAAAGGCACGAAGCACTGGAAGTGCTCACTTGTCTATGCCAAAACATTTGGAAGACAGCTACCTGGACAATCTACCTACTGAAAGAGATCCATATTTATGACTATTCCGAAGAAAGGTGATCCAGCTGAATGTGAAATTATCAAACAATATCGTTAATATCACATGCAAGTAAAATTTTGCTGAAGATCATTCAAAAGCAGCTGCAGCAGTATACTGACAGGGAGCTGCCAGAAATTTAAGTCAGATTCAGAAGAGAAGGTGAAGTCAGGGATATCATTGCTGATGTCAGACGGATCCTGGCTAAAAGCAAAGAATACCAGAAAGATGTTTACCTGTGTTTTATTGACTATGCAAAGGGATTTGAATGTGTCAATCACAACAAATTATGGATAACATTGTGAAGAATAGAAATTACAGAACACTTAATTGTACTCATTAGGAACCTGTACATAGACCAAGAGGCAGTCATTTAAACAGAACAAGGGGATACAGCGTGATTTAAAGTCAGGAAAGGTGTGCATCAGGGTTGTATCCTTTCACCATACCTACTCAATCTGTATGCTGAGCAAATAATATGAGAAGCTGGACTATATGAAGAATGTGGCATCAGGTTTGGAGGAAGACTCACTAACAACCTGTGATATGCAGATGACACAACCTTGCTTGATGAAAGTGAAGTCGACTTGAAGCACTTACTGATGAAGATCAAGATCACAGCCTTCAGTATGAATTACACCTCAACATAAAGAAAACAGAAATCCTCACAACTGGACCAATAAGCCACGTCATGATAAATGGAGAAGAGATTGAAGTTGTCAAGGATTTCATTTTACCTGGATCCACAATCAAACTCATGGAAGCAGCAGTCAAGAAATCAAAAGACACATCTCATTGGGAAAATCTGCTGCAAAAGACCTCTTTAAGGTGCTGAAAGGCAAAGATGTCACCTTGAATACTAAGGCGCACTTAACCCAAGCCATGGTGGTTTTGGTTGTCTCATACGCATGTGAAAGCTGGACCATGAATAACGAAGACTGAAGAAGAATTGATGCCTTTGAATTGTGGTGTTGGCGAAGAATACTGAATATACCATGGACTGCAAAAGAATGAATAAATCTGCCTTGGAAGAAGTACAGTCAGAATCCTCCTTGGAAGCAAGCGTGGCAAGACTTTGTCTCACATCTTTGGACATGTTGTCAGGAGGTTTCAGTCCCTGGAGAAGGACACCATGCTTGGTAAAGTAGAGAGTCAGTGAAAAAGAGGAAGATCCTCAATGAGATGGATTGACACAGTGACTGCAACAATGGACTCAATCATGCCAAGAATTGTAAGGATGGCACAGGACCGGGCAGCATTTACTTATATTGTACGCAGGGTTGCTATGAGTTGGAAGAGCCACTGGACAGCACCTAACAACAACATGGTTTGATAAACAATCTGCAAATTTTAAGGAAGTGGATCTCCTTTCAAAAAGAAGAATGCTCTCACAGACTAGGGATTTTCCTAAAGCCTAACACAGAATATTTTTTTTTTCCTTAATGAATGCAAGTTTCCATGGTGACAAAGCACTTAACAGTTATTGCATTAGCATTAAACACTAACATCTGAAAATTTCATCTTTTATATATTTGTAGGTATGAGACCCTTTGAAATTAAAATTAAGGAAGCACAGGGTCATTTTCATTAAATCACACAAGAGGTAGTGGGTTTGTTATTTACTACCCTTTTTGAGCTCCAAAAGACTAATTTTCAATGCTACAGAGTAGTTAGCAGTTCCTTAGTTTTGAGTCAAGATTTTACTGTTAATTTTGAGCTACTAGGTAAATTGGTTTGGGTGGGTAAAAGAAATCCCTTGAAACCAAAGAAAAATGTCTGCTTACTTTCCTCCCCCCACCACAATTTCTAATCTCAAAAGAAAAGGTTTCAATATTTTGCCCCTAACATCAAATTTACTGGTGTTTGCTCTAGTAATCTGTTCTTTCAGTTTCGAAAAATTTTAGAAAAAATTCATTTTGCATCAAATTTCCTAAAAGGACATTTTTATAAATGAATGGATGCTGAATTTAATTAAATAAGTTTTCTTCTCATTTTAATGTTGGCAGATTATGTTTCTATAAAAACAAATTCATCTATAAGTTCAAATATATCAGCATAGAATTATAGTATTCTTTTACAATTTTTAACCATCTACAGGTTCTATCATAGTGTCAAATTTTTCAATATGGTATTATTCTTCTTCCTTCTTTATTCCTGGACAGTCTCTCCAAAAGTGATTAAGGCTGTTCCAGTAAGCCCAGATTTTGTCCAAATTTTACTGGATAAATGTTTTTTATTCAATTAATTTTTTTCCCTCTGATGTTCTTTTCTCCATTCCTTCACTTTTTTTTCTTTTACAGTATTTAATGTGTTATACTTGTTCTAAGTTCTCCTGATGAATATTTGCCTCATTTGTTTATAATCATACATATAGGAATACAAACGCATATACATATTTGCTATACCGAAGTATTTTCTGATTTCCATTATTATGTTTATGTTGACTCATGTGGACTTTTAATGGATATTTTGAATATTTGAATTCTATACTTGCTGAAGGATTAATAATTTTATCTATCAATTTCAAGCTTAATTGACCAATATTGAATGATTTCAATCCTTTGAAGTTTGTTCAGGCTCGTTTTATGGTTACATACATATGTAAATGGTCAATTCTATATATTTATAAAATTGTCTCAGAAGAATGCAGGCTTTAGGAATAAAAGATGCAACCAGATATACATGTAGGTGAAAAACTTGATTTTATTTAGAGTTCAAATACATTGTTGTAAGTTATGCAACTATGATATATGCATAATTGAACTTTATAGAGCATTAAGATTTTACTCCTCAGTTTTATCATCTGTATAATGGGGATAATATAATAAAAACAAAAACACTAACCACTCTGCCTACTTTATAGGTCCATTATGATAAAATATAACAGTAAATTATAAAGCAGTGTAGTAATATTTTTTATTTTCACAAATAAAAATACATAGCTATTATGTAATGCCCTGTTATTTATCTAATTTTATGTTCATTCATTGATATGTGTGTTTTACCTTATCTCAATTTTTAGTCATTCACAAGCAGTGAGTGTGGTTTAATGTCCTCTGTGTACTCTATAATATATTGCACAGAAAAGATGCTTAAAAGTTTTTCTTGTATATCTTGATTTTGGATAATGATAGCAGTTTAAAACACTTATTTAATAACTTTGTTAATATATGGTATAAATGTAAAGCTTGGATAAATCAACTGTAAGGCTTTAACATAGGAAATTTTGTTGTTACTATTGTTTTCTGGTCAATTCTATGTACATAAAGCCTACTTATAAACTTATTCAAACTATAAATGTGATATTGAGACCACTATGTGGAGTCTGTGGAGGGACAATGTTGAATTTTATCTGAGCCCTGTGATCCTGAAAAACAGAGGTTAATCCCTACACTTTTGTGTTCCAGAAAACAGCTCACTGCAAATAACCACCCTTTCCCATAATACATAGACAAAATTCATGAATGCCGCCTGTTTACTTATGACAAGAGCAGACACAGATCTCCCAAATTCCCATTTTTTGCTTCAGAAATGATAACCCAAATTGTCTCTCTCCACTGATCAACCAAAAAATGCTTGGTAACCAAATTTTAGTTAAGCTCCTTTCTGTCCCCCCAGTCATCCTCAGCCTGAATTTATTCTTAAAAACAAAACAAAATAAAACCTAACTGGTTGCCCAAGAATCCATTCAACTCATGGTGACCCCATGTGTTACAGAGAAGAACTACTTCACAGCATTTTCTTGGCTGCAATCTTTAGGGAAGCCAATCCCAAATTATATAATTTCATCAATATATACTTTAGCCTTAAGTTCTGAAAGAATTATTTTAAAAACATAACTATAATATCATCATGCTCCTTAAAAATCATTAAATATATATAGGTCACATCTTCCTAATTCTCTAACGATTTTTAAATATAACTTACTTCTTCAAATCGGGATAGGAATTAGATTCATACATTGCAAATGTGCTATTGTCAAAGTCTCTTAATCCTCAGGGTACTGTCTAATATAGTAGCCACTAGCTACATGGGGCTATTTAAGTTTAAATTGTCTAAAATCAAATAAATTAATATTCTCATTCCTCATACCCAATAGCCTCATGTCAAAAACTCAGAAGCCGCATGTGGCTAATAGTGGCTACAGCAGAGGATAGAACAAATATATAACATTTTCATAATCACAAAAATTCTCTTAATGAGTTTTAAGTTTGATTTTTAGCAAAAGTACTTTCCTGAGTACATTTCACAGAAGGCACATGTTGTGTAGCTCTCTCATATTAAAGATTGTTGCTTGGATCCAGTATTTCATTAAAGACTGTGAATTTAAATATTTTAATTGTATCATTTTTTTCCTTATGTATGAAGGGGAGAGTTTATATAAAGACAAGCTTGCATTCATCCACTAATTGGCTACTATGATGTCAAGTCCTTTTTTTTTTTTTTTAATCTATATGGCAGGATAAATATTCTATTCATCGCCTCTATTTACTAATTTTTCAAATAATAAATTGGTTTTCCAGATAGATGATGAGTAGATACATAGATAGATAGCTGCCTTAGAGTCCACTCTGGCTCATGGCAATCTTATGTGCAACAGTACTGGATGTTATGCAGCCAGTTTAGTAGCTGCATTGGCCAATCAATTTCCCTTTACTTCCTGTGTTTGGGGGCTCCATTTAGGTTGATGAGCTTGTATTTTTGTTACTATTCAGAGGATAATAAGACAGCTTCCAGCACATTGGCCACTAAAGTACCAATCATTACAGGTTGTCCTGAGGAAATCAAAAGTTCCCTTTGTTTCCATAACATTCCGATGTCATGGACCACTCCATACCCATAATGAGGATACACACACACACACACACACACACACACACATTGACTGGACTTCTGCCAACTTGCATGCTCTTGTCCAGGATATAAACTCAGCTTGTTGGGTTGAGGTTATTTTAGACAAATGTCTGCTTTCCAATACATCTACCGCAGAAATGACAGTGCATTCTCTTGATATCTAGAACTGGAGGCTTCAGGTTTTAGGTAGGTGCCATCTACAAACAGCATAAGTGAAGGGTTTGAGACCAGAATTTCTTGCAGATCTATTCTAAGAGATAAAAGTTGATTTGTTAAGTCAAAACAGCCATGATTAATGTCATCATCATTGCAATCATGCTTGAGGGTAACTGGATTTAAGGCCCCTGCACTATGTAATCTAAGTCTGGGGACAACTAGAAAAGCTTCATATGAAGTTAGTTGGCTAGCAGAAAGGTGTTGGGCTAGAGAAGAATTTAAGATGGCAGAAACTGCATGTGGAACATAAAAATCTAAATTATTTATATTATTATATCAGCTGCTGTTTCTACTAATTTGGTAGTGGCTGCAACCACTTGAAGACATGGAGGATAAACTCTGGCTACTGGATCTAATTGTATACTGCATTACCCTACAGGTTTCTGTCTATCTTTATGCTTCTGAGTTAAGACTTCTAATGCATTTCCTTGTCTTTCAGAAAGGAAGAGAAAGAAATCTAAAGAAAAGTTAGGGAATCCAAGAGCTGGAGTGTGACTTAGGGATTCTATTAATTTGGTTATATCTTGCACAGCTTCCATATACAGCTCGAAAAGTTCAGATATATTACCCTTAAGATATGCATAAAGAGGTTGTGTTAGCAAAGAGAAATTTTGAATCCAAGCTCTACAATATCCACACAATCATAAAATTTCCCTTAACTGCTCCTTTATTGTAGGTATAGAATAGGAAAAGATATCTGCTATTTATTATTATTATTATTATTCATTTGGGGTCAATTCAGATTCCCTCTTCTGAGATTAAATGACCAAAATATTTTACTCATGGAAGGGCAAACTGTAAATTTTCTCTGGATGCCTTATGACCTGTAATGGTTAGATGAAGTAATAACAGAAAACTACCTTGTATGTTTGCTTGCTTTGTGTTAAACCAAACTAAAAGATCTTCAACATACTGGAGCAACATATATTTATATTCAAAAGGTAAAAGCAACAAGTAAGCAAGTAAAATCTGGGAAAAGTGATAGGATTCTCCATAAATCCTTGGGGCATGACAGTCCAAGAGTATTCTTGATTATCCCACATAAAAGGAAACAAAAATTGGCTGTCTGGATGAAAGTGAATACTGAAAACGCACTTCAGAGTTCAATGACTGTAAGCCATATGGCTTCTGGTGCAATTTGGACTCATAGCAAATGTGGATTTATAACAACAGGGGTTTATGGGATAACATTGTAGATAATAGTGCTAAGATCTTGTACAAATCACCAACTGCAGTTATTACTTTTCCTGACAGGAAACACTGTGGTATTACAAGTGTTATGTGTTAGTTATCTAATGTTGCTATAACAGAAATACCAAAAATAGATGGCTTTAACAAAGATAAATTTATTTTCTCACAGTCTGGTAAATTAAAAGTCCAAATTCAGGGTGTCAGCTCCAGGGCAAGACTTTCTCTCTCTGTGAGCTTTGGAGGAAGGTCCTTCTCATCAATCTTACCCTGGAATAGGAGCTTCTCTGTGAAGGAGCCCCAGGTTCAAAGGACATGCTCTGCTTCCATCACTGCTTTATTGGTGGTATGAGGTGCCCGTGCCTCTCTGCTCATTTCTCTCTTTTATATCTCAAAAAATATTGACTCAAGACAAAATCCAATCTAGTAGATTAAGTCCTGCCTCATTAACACAACTGTAACCTATCCCACCTCATTAACATCATAGAGATAGGATTTACAACGCTTAAGAAAATCACATCAGATGATAAAATGTTGGACAATCACACAATATTGAGAATCATGGCCCAGCCAAATTGATACACATATTTTTGCAGGACACAATTCAATCCATGACATGTTAGTACATGGAATGAACAATGCCTTTTCTACTCTTGAATGATAGGTTTTAGTCTTCCTTTACTGCGGGTTTTAAAGGGTATTGAGCTACTTTTGGTAAGGGCTTAGTACGGTCTATTTAGGCTTTAATAAGTTCAGTTGATAGAATGTCGCCAACATCTTAGATGAGGAACCCATAATTATGAGAGGTTCTTTTTCTAAGGGTGAGGTTTCCTCTTCCTTTTTTCCTAAGGGTGGGGTTTCCTCTTCCTCTGATATCAAAAGATCTTGTAATAAAGTGTTTCTTCTATCTCAGGAGTCTGAGTCTTATCTTTATTTTCAATGTCAGGGAAAATGAGTAATCTATCCCCTTCGTTTGTAAACTGAATACAGCATTTACACTTAGGAAGAAGATCGTGCCCTAGCAAATTTACAAGAGTACTATTACATAGTAAAAACGGATGTAGTCTTCTACTGGCCTTAAAGAAACTGGTATGATTAAAGAATGGGTTAAAATTTGTTCCTCACTGGAAACCCCTAAGTCATGAGAAGTTTAAGTAATCCAGGAAAGAGGCTTTTGCGTACTCCAGGGTTGATTGCCAATAGTGTCATTCCCATGTCCACAAGGAAAGTACGAAGCTCCGCCATTTACTTGGAGTGTTATTTATCTCCATTGCGACAAGGGCACTACTGCCAAAACCTCTATAATCTCCCAAGGGCATCACAACATTGATTTGTCTAAAGAGTGTGCTGAAGGAGTCAGCTTTTTTTTATTCTTAAGATTAAAACAATCTATTTTAAAATTACCGGGTTTCTTGCAATAGTTACACACTATGGGAGCAGTACAATTGGTGGGAGAATTCCCTTGTTTTGGCTTTGCTCCCATAGGTTTCTATAACCATTGCAATTGGTGAGCAATTAATTTTTCTTTGTGTTTTGCTCAGCCTTTTGTTGTTCCATTAAAAAAATAAAAAATACAAAAACCTGTTGCCATAGAGTCTATTCCAATTCATAGCAACCCTATAGAACATAGTAGAACTGCCTCATACAGTTTCCAAGAAGGAGCTAGTGGATTTGCACTGCTGAAATTCTCATTAGCTGCTAAGGTCTTAACCACTGTTCCACAGTTTGGTTTAACTCATAGGCTGAAGTGGCTAATTCATAAGTATCAATACTTTTCCAATTTAACTGATGCGTTTTTACCATTTCGGCTAATTCAGGATTCAATCCTCCTACAAATAGTGAATTAAAAGTGATCTTAGCCCCTTCACCAGTAATTTTTAACCCTGAATGTTTTATGAACATTTTAGATAATTTTTTATCTCTGTAGTTATAGATTATCCTTTTCTTTATCACAAGCTTACAATTTTGCCCAATTGATTTTTGAACAGAAAACTTTGAGGAAACAATCTATAAGCTCTCCTATTAATCCCTTGGTATCTAACAGACACCTACAATGACAAAGATTTTTCAGGATCTATCCATTTTGATATTTCCACCCACTGATGGGCATCACCAGGACCTCACAAAAAATTTATTAAATTATAGATATGTGCAGAACCTGTCTCATATTATTTTTCTGATAATGGCCTAAATTCATGAATAAATTTGTGGGAGGCTCCATTGGATCAGGGAACTCTTTCAATGACCCTAATGCAGCCTTTGACCATGGATGGAAGGAGGCCTCAGGGTTCCTGCCTTTGGCTCTTTGGGCCCTTGATTAACTACTAAGGTAATTGTGGGCTCAATATCTTCTGACTTAGCAAATGGCATTTCAGATAAAGACAAATTATCTAAGTCTTATAGACTGGAAGGATATAGGTTGGAAAGCAATGATTTGATTAAGTCCAATTTTGTACCACCTGCCAACACTTTTTGCAATGTTTGAATTTGTTTGGCTTGCTTAGACACAATTCCTGTGCTGAGGCAAAATTTTCATGATGTTGCCAATGGGATGCCTCAGAACACCAGTTTAAAAAAAAAAAAAAAAAAACTTCCCATTGTGATCATTTTATGCAAAATCCTTGACTTTCTAGTTTACATATCAAGTATAATAGTTTAGCCAAATCATAACTTCCCCTTAGTGGCCTTTGTTCAGCCTCACTGTTCTTAGTGAGAGAGTGCCATTTTTTAAAATACTGACCAACAGTGACAAGAAAGTTTTGAACCATGTAGGCAGCAGGTGTCCTGGATGGGGAGCTTTTCTCACTCTTGTTATTAGTTTTTCCCATTTTCTTTTGTTAGCTAATGCAGAAATGAACAGGAGAAAAACAAAAACATAAAATTAAGAAATGCAATAGCCAAAAGACCTCCAGATGGAGTGCTTAAACAAGAAATCTCAAAATGATACTTCAAATGAAAGATCCCAAGATCAGTCAAAAGAACATGTCAAAACAACATCTCCTATTATGCAGAAAGGCAATAAAGTTTGTACTTTAATAGCACTTACCTCAGTTGGAGAATCTCTAAAGGGGACACAAAGCGTAGAAATTGGAATACAATGGTGCTGTGGCATCAACAAGCAGTCCAGGTCTTCCGGATATCTTTTGAAGAAGAATTTGTGAGTGAAGACTTCCCTCAGCACCAATCTGTTATAGTGCCAATTTATTGTGACACCTCAGAAAGCAAAAAATGGGATTTGAGTCTGTTTACATCCTGAGTGCTTGTAACCAATTTCCCACTTTTTGTTTTGCTATGTGCCACAATAAAGATCTCTTTGTTGCACAAGACTTTGGTGGAAGTTGTTACTTTACAACAATAGTGACATTTTACATTGTTCAAAGTCAAAAGAACAAAAGAAGGTATGTTCGGAGAACTCTTGGTACTATACCAATCCTCAGGGCTCCCTTCCTTTCCATTTGTCTAAACTTTTTCTAAAATATTGTTCCATTTTTTATAATGTAAGAAAATATGTATACAATCTGTAATCCCCTGCATGAGTGATTAGCAATGGTAAATTTTCTAGCCTTTTCTCTACTGTACTTGATTCACAGGACATCTGAGGATTTTTCTGTGGAGGTGTACAAGGTTTCCTCTTTTCTTGTGGAGTTGCAGAGTACTGAATTATATTGAGGTCTTTAATGAGCCTTCCACTGAGAGGCCATTGGATTGTTTCTAATCCTTTGCAATTAAATACTATGTGATAAACTTGTATTTCTGCTAATGTGGACAGAATATTCCCGGAAGTGGGATATCTAGGGTATAGAGTATATGCTGGATAGTGATTGATGTCGCCTAATACCCCTGAGTGGGATAGAATTGCTCATTTGTATTCCCACAAAGAGGCATAGAGTTTTGTGCAACCTCGAACAGGATAAGTTATTAACAGGTTCCCACAAATTTTGATCTGTATTTTTCTTACAATGTGGGCAGCTAAACATCTTTTCTTATGTATAAGATCCATTTGTCTATGGAATGGAGATTCCCTGAACAGCTAGAATTTTATTACTACTGCCTTGCTCTGAGGCTCCATCTCTTTAAGTGTCACCCTATAGTTTCTCCTCATGAATCACTTCCAAATAATTTAATAATCCCAAATAAATAGCACTATTAAAACAATAAAAAAACACAATCTAGGGCAACATGATGCTATACACAAAAGCACCGCTACAGCAAAGACCCAAAAAACTAAGCAAAACAGATACAATTGTCAATCCTGGAATCCTAAGTGTCAAATGAAGGGCTAAAGAACTCAACCAAGCACCAAATGGGATAAGAAACTGACAGAGAACAGAGAATGAGGAGAGCTACAGAGTGGAGGTCCCCTAGGAGGTAATAAGGCATGGACATGCCGTCTTGGACCCCTCAGCTACAACGAACTGTGGACATGGAATGCAGGGAGGCAACTCCACAGGGCTCCCAGCAGGAGACAGAGCTCCTGGTAAACATGGATACATGTTTTCCCACCCACTACTCTTCTTCCTCTGTGTGGCCTCTCAGAATTTCTGGCAGGCTTCAGTTGTTCAGCCTGAGAGATGCCAGCTCCTTGATGCTTGGATTCACCCTGCCCCCACCAGCTGGTTCTTTCAGTGCCATTTATTTTGCTGTTGTTATTGTTTTTTATCTATTTTTTTTTCTCTATCTCTTCCTTCTTTTCCTTTCTTCTGCCTAGCTGGCTCCGTGCGCCATCTCTGTTCTTTCTTAATGGGCAGGCCATGATGCTCAGCTGGGGAGCCACTTCTCTGGTCCATGCCACCACACTTGTGAGCTCCCTCAGAGCATTTTTTTTTTTTTTTGGTTTCTTGATCCTTTCTACTTTCCTTTCTTCAGGTGCCATCTCTGCCATTTTTTGACAGGCTGTGTCACACCAATCCGCTGAGGGACCTCCAGTACATGGCTTCCCCAGTCCATGCCACTTCTGTTTCTCTATATTACTCTACATTATCTCTCCTCTTACCCACACCCACTTAGCTCCACACATAACATACTCTTCCTTCTCTCCAGCCTAACTATGCTGCTTATTGAGTGACACACACCCAAGCAACACAGGTGCAGACCACCAGATGCTGCCCTGCACTGCCCCCTGACCCCACCCTATCGGCACCAATATGTGTCACTAACAACCCATCCCTGCCCTACCCTCTATGCTGGGCCTGTGCTGCTGCACCATAACTAAGCAACTGCCCTTGTCCACCTGGGCAAGGTGGTGAGAAATATTGTGCCCACAGACAAACAAACAACAAAGAATGCCCAGCCTGCCTGCCTAGATAATAACCAAATAAAATAAAAAAATCAGGATGAGACAAATCTACAATCAATAAATGATGAAAATAATTCCTGAATGTCTCAAAGACAGCAGACAATATCAAAACATATTTAAAACAAAACAAAACTAAAAAAGTTTAGGATGGCTCCAGAAAGAATCCAAAATAAAACCTCAGATGTCCTTTTTGTACTAGAAAAAGCACTGGAACTATCTGATAGGCAATTCAAAACTCTAATATTCAGGGCATTCCAAGAGATTAAGGAAAACAGACAAAAAATAAGGAAAAAATAGACAAATTATGGAAAATACAGACAAAATCATGAAAAACAGGCAAAATTATGGAAAAGAAGGACAAAACAATGGAAGAATTCAAGAAAACAATGCAGGAACAAAACATCAAAAAAAAAAAAAAACTAGAAATCATGCAAAAACGGCAATTAGAAATCCAAAAGATAAACAACAAGATCTCAGAAATGGACAGAGTCATAGAAGGTTTTAGGTGTAAATTTGAAACAATGGAAGACAGGATCAGCAAAATGAAGGCAAACCTTTGGATACCACTTTGTTTCAAGAAAAATCAGAGAAAAGAGTGAAGAAAAATAAAGAAACTCTGAGAAAGATGTGAGATAAAATTAAAATAAAAAATTTGCTTGTGATGGAAGTTCTAGAACGGGGGAGGGGAATGGAAAACACAGAGAGGATCATTGAAGATTTGCTGTAGAAAAGTTCCATAATATCATGAAAGACAAAAAGCTGACCATCCAAGAAGCTCAAGAACTCCATAAAGGGTAGACCCCAAAAGAAAATCACCAATGCATACCATAATCACACTTGCTAAAACTAAAGACAAAGAAAGAATGCTGAGAGAGCTTGAGAAAAATGAAAAGTCATACAGAGAGGAAACAATAAGACTAAACTCTGATTACTATGCAGAAACCATGCAGGCAATAAGGCAATGGGATGACATATATGAAATTCTGAAAGAAAATAACTGCCAAACAAGAATAATATACCTTGTAAAATTCTTGCTCAAACATGACAGTGAAATTAGGACATTTACATATAAAAAGAAATTAAGGGAAATGTAAAAACCAAATCAAACTTATGAGAATTATTAAAGGGAAACCCTTGGTTAGAGAACTAACAACATCAGACAATAGCCTGAATTTAGGATGAAAGACTGCATCAGCCAGATGCCAACCTAAGTAAAGAACCCTAAAGGATAAAACAAAACTAAAAAATTTAGAACAGGGAACCAAAGAGGTCAATTGTAAATGGCAACATCAGGACAATAAAAGAAGGAATAAATGGTGTAAGTACAGAACTTCCAAATGGAGAGGAAGTCAAGGTGATATGAAGCAATAAAAGATTGATTCCAACTTAGGAAGATGGGTAAATTTCAAGGTAACCAAAAAGAAAGTTAAAGAACTATCTTAGTCATCTAGTGCTGCTATAACAGAAATACTGCAAGTGGATGGCTTTAACAAAGAGAAGTTTATTCTCTCACAGTCCAGTAGGCTAGAAGTCTGAATTCAGGGCACCAGCTCCAGAGGAAGGCTTTCTTTCACTGTCAGCTCTGGAAGAAGGTTCTTATAATCAGTCTTCTATTGGTCTGAGAGTATTTCCGTGCTGGAACCTCAGATCCAAAGGATGCACTGTGTTCCTGGTGCTGCTTTCTTGGTGGTATGAGGTTCTCATGTCTCTCTGCTCACTTCTCTCTTTTATATCTCAAAAGAGATTGGCTTAAGACACTATCTAATCTTGTAGATCTCATCAATATAAATGCCATTAATCCATCTCATTACATAACAGTGATAGGATCTACAACACATAGGACTATCACATCAGATAACAAAATGGTAAACAATCATACAATACTGGGAATCATGGCCCAACCAAGTTGACACATATTTTGGGGGGACACAATTCAATCTGTGACACAAAACTACTATCACAATAAAGAAAAACATAAAGTCTCAGTAAACACAAAATCTGCAAAAAGGAAAAAAACAACAACACCAAAAAATCCACAAACAAAAGGAATTCAGCACAGGAGTGTAAGAGGAACAAAGAAAAAGTCAGCACCGCAAAAAAAAAAAAAAAAAAAGCACTACAAAGTTACAGCAATAAACTCAAAACTATCAATAATCACACTGAACGGAAATGGCCTAAATGCATCCAGAAGGAGACAGAAAGTGACATAATGGATAAAAAAAAAAAGGACATATTAATATGCTGTCTACAAGAGACACACCTTAGAAACCAAGACATAAATATATTAAAAATCTAAGAATGGAAAAAATATATTAAAAAACAGCAACCAAAAAAGAGCAGGAAGGGCCATACTAACCTCAGATAAAATAGACTTTAACACAAAAACCACCATAAAAGACAAAGAAAGATGTGACAGGGATCCAAAATACATGAAACAAACTCTAACAACACTGAAAAGAGAAATCGACAGTTTCAAAATAATAGTAGAAGACTTCGACATACCACTCTTAGTAAATGACAGAATATCTAGAAAGAAACTTGACAAAGATACAGAAGATCTGAAGGCTGCAATCAACCAACTTGACCTCATAGACATATATAGAACACTCCACCCAATAGCAGCAAAGTACACGTTCTTTTCCAATACACATGGAACATTTCCCAGAATAGGCCACATCTTAGGCCACAAAGCAACCCTCAACAAAATCCAAATCATTGAGATAATGCAAAGTATCTTCTTTAATCACTATATCATCAAAGTAGATATTAATAACAGGAAAAGCAAGGGAAAAAAAATCAGACACATGGGAACTGAATAATACTCTGCTTAAAAAGCACTGGGTAATAGAAGAAATCAAAGATGGAATCAAAAGTTTCCAAGAATGAAATGAGAATGAAAACACATCATACCAAAATCATTGGGACACAGCAAAGGCAGTGCTCAGATGTCAATTTA
The DNA here is from genome assembly GCF_024166365.1 of Elephas maximus indicus. Taxonomy (NCBI): domain Eukaryota; kingdom Metazoa; phylum Chordata; class Mammalia; order Proboscidea; family Elephantidae; genus Elephas; species Elephas maximus. The sequence continues at coordinate 207,933,488 of NC_064820.1, forward strand.
TAGCAATAGGTGCACACATCAAAAAAGACAAAAGGGCAAAATCAAAACTTGAGCTACACAACTCGAGCAAATCAAAAGAGGACAGCAAAAGAAGCCCACAGGCCCCAGAAGGAAGGAAATAATAAGGATCAGAGCTTAAATAAATGAAATAGAGAATAGAAAAACAATAGAATCAACAAAACCAAAAGGTGGTTCTTAGAGAGGATCAACAAAATTGACAAACCATTGGCCAAATTGGCAAAAGGTAAACAGGAGAGGACACAAATTACCCCCAAAAATAAATGAAATGAGGGACATTACAACAGACCTAATTGAAATAAAAAAGATCATGACAGAGTTTTATTAAAAAAAAAAAAAACAACAAGAAACTATTCTCCAACAAATTTGAAAACCCAGAGGATATGGACAATTTCCTAGAAACACACTACCTACCCAAACACAAACTGAGGTTTTAAATCTGAAGAGATCCATAACAACAGAAGAGATTGAAAGGGTACTAAAACAACTCTCAACAACAACAAAAAGCCCTAGCACAGATGGCTTCACTGGAAAATACTACCAAACATTCAGAGTAGAGCTTACACCAGTACTACTCAAACTATTTCAGAATATAAAAATGGAAGGGACACTTCTGAATCCATTCTATAAAGGCAGCATAATCTTGATACCAAAACCAGACAAAGGAACCATAAAAAAGAAAATTACAGAGAAATATCTCTCATGAATATAGACACAAAAATTCTCAACAAAATTCTAGCCAATAGAATTCAGCATCATACCAAAATAAATAAATAATAATACCCCACTACCAAGTGGGATTCATACCAGGTATGCAAGATGGTTCAACACTAGAGAATCAATCAGTGTAATCCATCACATAAATAAAAGAACCACATGATCATCTCAATTGACGCAGAAAAGGCATTCAACAAAGCCCAACACCTACTCCTGATAAAAACTCTCGATAAAATAGGTATAGATGGGAAATTCCTCAATGTAATAAGAGCATCTATACAAAACCAATAGCCAACATCATTCTGAATAGAACGAGGCTGAAAGCATTAGCCTTGAAAACAGGAAGAAGATAAGTTTGCCTTTTATCACCACTCCTACTGAAAGTCCTAGCTAGAGCAATAAGGCAAGAAAAAGAAATAAAGGGCATCCAGATAGGTAAAGAAGAAATAAAATTGTCCCCGTTTGCAGATGATATGATATGCTACTACACATAGAAAACCTAAAAGACTGCATAAGAAAGCTACTGGAACTAATAGAAAGATTCAGCAGAATAGCGGGAAACAAGACCAACATACAAAAATCAGTTGGATTCTTATACACCAATAAACAGAACTACAAAAAAAGGGAATCAGGAAAATAATACCATTTATAATAATAGCCCCTAAAAAAACAAAATGCTTAAGAATAAATCTAACCTGGGATGTAAAAGACTTATACAAAACAAAAAAACAAACAAACTGTAAAACACTACTGCAAGAAGCCAAAAGAGACCTACATAAATGGAAAAATATACTATGTTCATGGATAGGTAGACTCAACATTGTGAAAATGTCAATTGTACTGTCTACATATACCATGTAATCCCAATCCAAATACCAACAGCATTTTTTAAAGAGATGGAAAAACTGATCATTAACTTTATATGGAAAAAGAAGACTCCTTGAGTAAGCAAAGCACTATTAAGGAAGAAGAATGAAGTGGGAGGTTTCCTGGTTCCTGACCTCAGAATGTACTATACAGGTATGGTAGTCAAAACAGCCTGGTACTGGTACAATGACAGACACATTGACCAATGGAACAGAATTGAAAACTCAGATGTAAATCCATCTACCTACAGTTACCTGATCTTCGACAAAGGCCCAAAGTCTATTAAATGGGGAGAAAACAGTCTTTTTAACAAGTGGTACTGGTGAAGCTGGATGTCCATCTGCAAAACAATGAAACAGGACCCATACCTCACACCACACAAAAAAAACAGATTCAGAATGGATCCAAGACCTAAATATAAAACCAAAAACAGTAAAAAATGTAGAATAAAAAATATGGTCAATGCTAAAGGCCTTAATACAGAGCATAAACAGGATACAAACCATAACTAACAATACATAAATATCAAAATATAAGCTAGATGATGGAAACTTTTAAAAAATAAACACTTGGGCTCATCAAAAGACTTTATTAAGAGAGTAAATACAGAACTTACAGACTGGGAAAAAATTGGGGGCTATGACAAATTCGACAAAGGACCAATCTCTAAAACCTATAGGAAAATTCAACACCTTTACATCAAAAAGACAAATAATCCGATTAAAAATGGGCAAATGATACGAACAGACACTTCACCAAAGAAAATGTTCAGGCAGCTAACAGACACATGAGGAAATATTCACGATCACTAGCCATTAGAGAAATGCAAATCAAAACCACAATGAGATACCATCTCACCCTGACATTACTGGTACAAATCAAGAAAAGAAAATAAATGTTGGAGATACTATGGGGAGATTGGAACTTTTATGCACTGCTGGTGGGAATATAAAATTGTACAACCATTTTGGAAAATGATGTCATGCTTCCTTAAAAAGCTGAAAAGAGAAATACCATGAGAAACCTCAATGCCACTCCTAGGAATATATCCTAGAGAAATAAGACCTGAGACACAAATAGACATATACACACCCATGGTCATTGCAGCAAAAAGGTGGAAACATCCTAAGTGCCCATCAACAGATGAATGGATAAACAAACTATGGTACATAAAGAACAATGATGTATCTGTAAAACATCTCACAACATGAATGAATCTGGAGGGCATTATGCTGCGCGAAATAAATCAATCACAAAAGGACAAATATTAAAAAATTATAAATTATAAAAAAATTTTTTTTATAAATTATAAAAGCTCATGAAAATGTTTACACACAAGATAAAACAATCTTTGTTGGTTATGAGGGAGGAGAGGGGAGAGAAAACATTGAATAGACAATAGATAAGTGGTAACTTTGGTGAAGGGTAACACAGCACACAATACTGGGGAAGCCAGCACAACACAACCAAGGCAAGGTCATGGAAGATTCATGTTGTTGTTGTTGTTAGGTGCCATCCAGTAGGTTCCTACCCGCAGGATCCTATGCACAACAGAGCGAAACGCTGCCTCATCCTGCACCATCCTCACAATTGTTGCTATGCCTGAGCCCATTGTTGCAGCCACTGTGTCAATCCATCTCATTAAGGGTCTTCCTCTTTTTCGCTTACCCTCTACTTTACCAAGCATGATGTCCTTCTCCAGGTGATCCCTCCTGGCAACATGTCCAAAGTATGTGAGATGAAGTCTTGCCATTCTTGCTTCCAAGGGGCATTCTGGTTGTACTTCTTCCAAGACAGATTTGTTCATTCTTTTGCAGTCCATGGTATATTCGATATTCTTCGCCAATGTCCCAATTCAAAGGTGTCAATTTCTTCTTTGACCTTCCTTATTTATTGTCCAGCTTTTGCACATGAGGCAATTGAAAACACCGTGGCTTGAGTCAGGCATGACCCAGGGTGACGTTTTTGCTTTTTGACACTTTAAAGAGATCTCTTGCAGTCGATTGCCCAGTGCAAAGCTTCATAGACACATCCGAAATACCTGAGGTACTGAATTATTGGGCTGAGGGCTGGGGACCATGGTGTCAGGGAACATCCAAATCAATTGGCATAACAATTTATAAAGAAAATGTTCTACATCTTACTTTGGGAATAGTGCCTGGGGTCTTAAAAGGTTGTGAGCAGCCACCTAAGATACTCCACTGGTCTCACCCCATCTGGAGCAAGAGAGAATGAAGAAAACCAAAGACACAAGGGAAAGATTAGTCCAAAGGACTAATAGACCACAACAACCACAGCCTCCACCAGAATGAGTTCAGTACAACTAGGTGGTGCCTGGCTACCACTACCAACTGCTACCAACCCTCACAATTCAGGGTCCCAGACAGGGATGGAGAAAAATGTAGAACAAAATTCTGACTCACCAAAAAAAAAAAAGAAAAAACCCAGACTTACTGGTGTAACAGAGACTGGAGAAACCCTGAATGTATGGCCCCCGTACTCTCTTTTAACTCAGTACTGAAGTTGCTCCTGAGGTTCACCCTTCAGCCAAAGATTAGACAGGCCCATAAAACAGAACTAGGCTACATGGACACACCAGACCATGGGCAGGGACAAGAATGAAGGAGGAGACAGGAAAGGTGGTTATGGGAACCTAAGGTTAAGACGGGGAGAGTGTTAACATATTGTGGGGGTGGCATGCAATGTCACAGAACAATATATGTATTAATTGTTTAATGAGAAACTAATTTGCTCTGTAAACCTGGAAGTAAAACGCAGTAAAACACACACACACACACAACACTATCTAATCAAAGGCATTTTCTGTTTGAGTTCCTACTCAGAGAAGCCTGAGTATATAGTCTTTTCTCCTGTCATGAGGTTGTGAATTTTCCTCAGTTCAGATAGATGCCTAAAGTCATCTCTCATCTCTGCAATGTCGAGGACTTGCTTTACCTTTATTTTTTTCTAGAGTTTCCAACCTGTCTTTAGTCTTCCTATATGAAGTCGTAGAAAGAAAATGATGCAGTAAAAAATGACAAGGAAGATGTTGTATATTGCTAATTTATGGAAAGACGTCAATGTTTTCCCCAAAATTAAAATGTGACATCTAAGTTTACGTGATGTTAACCTTACTATACTACGCCCAAAAAGGAGTTGCTTGTGTTGAACCCCATGCCAGCAAACCAAAACTTAAGTTTCTATTTCTTCTAAATGCCTAACCTTCCCAGGAGCCGAAATCCAAGTTAATCAATTGATTCTTGGAAATGGAAACCTAAACCAGCCATTTGGGACTTGCTTGCTCTGTCAGGCCTAGTTCAAAATTTTCCCATAATCCGAAATAAAGAAAGAAAAGGCATACCAGCCAATCTGATACTTACCATGCATGGCTTCATTGTTTCTGTGTGTCTATTGTTACAAAGGCCCTTCCTCTGGTGCTTTGTTTGGGAGCTCTTGTCTGAATTTCTGGCTGGATCCCCTGTGTCATGGATTGAATTATGTCCCCCCAAAAATGTGTGTATCAATTTGGCTGGGCCATGATGCCCAGTATGGTGTGGTTGTCCTCCATTTTGTGATTGCAATTTTAAGTTAAAGAGGATTAGAGTGGGATTGTAACATCCTTACTAAGGTTGCATCTCTGATCCAGTGTAAAAGGAGTTTCCTTGGGGTGTGCCCTGCACCACCTTTTATCTTACAAGGGATAAAAGCAAAGGGAAGTGAGCATAATGGGGGGACTTCATACCACCAAGAAAGAACCAGGAGCAGAGCTCATCCTTTGGACCTGAGGTCCCTGCACAGTGAAGCTTCTAGTCCAGGACAAGATTGATGAGAAGGACCTTTCTCCAGAGCTGACACAGAGAGAAAAGCCTTCCCCTGGAGCTGATGCCATGAATTTGGACTTCTAGCACACTGACTGTGAGAAAATAAATTTCTCTTTGTCAATGCCTTCCACTTGTATTTCTGTTACGGCAGCATGAGATGGCTAGGACAACCCACAATTCATGAATTGCAAGAAAGTAAAGCTTATGAGTTCATACATAAATTGAATATTGTGAGAACTTTAATTTTAACAGTGAGTGAAGAGATATTCTTACTGAGGTGATTTAAATATAATTGATATATTCATTGATTTCATTTCTCTAATTTGTTTCCATATTTGAAGCTACTGCTGACCAAAACATAAGGGGCTAAGAAGTCCCCTGCATGGTCAGAGGTCCAATCACCCAGGCATTTAAAGATTCCCACAGAACAGTCCATCATCAAAACAGCCTGGAATATTATCAATGGAAAATTATTATTCTATACTAATTGCTGTCCTATTCATTTTTCCTCTTTCTCCACTCAGTTTCTCATGAATTATTTATGAAGCAATATGCTGATGTCTGAGTGTGATAGAGGAATAACACACTCTATTTTATAAAAACTGAGAGTAGGTATAGTTGTATGAGAGGATTTTCATGTATATGAGGGAAAAGGTAAAATGGCCAACACAGACTTCATCTCTGAAATATAATTATGTAGAACCCATAATGATTATATAAGAATGTAAGCAGATAGGTAAGCCCCTCAATATTTCATTTAGCTTAAGGGTTTTCGAAGGGCTCTTTACTTATGCATCTCTTAATAACCCCCTGAAATGAATAAAACTGATAAAATAACTGTATTCTGCAGAACGTGTGCATGGGAAGCCAGCTTTTTGGAAACTTCTACATTGGTTAGTAAGTTCTGGGTTAAAACATTTCTGTTTTTAATCATGTAAAAAATTACATGGCTCAAAGTCAAAACTACAAAATGAGGTATATTTTAGTAAGTCAGGCTCTGGTTCTGTCCTCAGCACTCTTTCCCTTCCTTTTCATTTATTTAAAGTCTCCTTCAACTTTTAAAATAGGAACAAATATATATACACATAGTATGAGTGGGAATTCATTCCTAAGAACCAAAGGCGGTGTTTCTGAGTGACAGTTGAAGAAGCACATATGTTGCAATCTCACTAGTTAACTTACCCCCTTCACCTACCGGCCCCACAATAATCTCTCCCTGTTCTTCAAGAAAACCAGCTCTGACCTGATATCAGGTTGCTCTTCCTATTCCTGGAATGTTCTTCCCTTATTTATCGGCATTGTTTGCTTCCTTAATAATCATATCTTTGCTCAAAGAGCACCTATCAAGTTTTCTTTGATCACCCATTTAAAAATTTCATCTCCCTTAAGCCATTCTATTTTCTTTTTATTACATTTATCAATTTCTAATTCTGCTACCCACCACAACAATGCATTTAATGTTTTTATTTAATTAAAAGTCTATCCCCCCACACACAATGGAAATTTAAAGCTCCACGATGGCAGAGATATTTGTTGTTGTTGCTATTATTTTGTTGTCTGATTTATTTACCATTTCCAAAATTGTGCATAAAAGATAGGTGCACAATAGTCGTTAGCTGAATGGTGAGATAACCACGTAATGGGTAATGGATTAAAGCTGAAGAGACTGACAATTTCTCTGATCCTCAGGAGTTCTACATTGTACCTGCAAAAGCCAATGATGTTTAGAGAGTCACAGTCAAGGTCAGTGTGAGCACTGGGCATTAAATGCACTCCCTTCCCAATGGTTGTTGTGGTTAGCTGTCATCAAGTCGGCCTCTGACTAATGGGGACCCATGCACAACAGAGCAATGCTGCCCAGCCCTATGCAACCCCCACGACCATTTGCAGACGGAACAGTTGTGGTCCAGGGGGTTTTTGGTTTTCAGAAGTAGATTGCCAGGCCTTTCTTCCTAGCTCATCTTAGCTGGGAAGCATCACTGAAACTTGTTCAGCATCACAGCAACACACAAGCCTTAACTGACAGGCAGGTGGTAGCTGCACATGAGTTACATTGGTCGGGAATTGAACCCAGGTTTCCCATATGGAAAGTAAGAATTCTGCCACTGAACCACCACTGCCCCCCTCCCAATGGAGAATCTTTTTTATTATCTACTTGAAATTATTCTTTACATAGGTATATAAATGCCTGTTTACTCCTGTAGGCACACATTTTGTTGTCTCATTTCTGCATAGCCAGGGATTCTAGGAGAAAAGATTAAGTGAGTAATATTTGTCCAATTTGTAGTTGAGGTAATTTTGCTGAGGTTTACCACAGGGCTCTTTCTAGATCACAAAGCCTCCATAATGCGTAAGTTCTCTCCTTATAAACTTTCTGAATGATGAGGTAATCAAGATTTCCGTGGTTTTCATACTGCTATAAAACTAGAGTCATGAAAGGCCATTTCTCTGAAAGGCAGTTTATGAGATCTGTGTTTATTAGTATTTCCAGATGTGCAACACTAGTGTCCACACATGAACTTTAAGTGGGTCCAATTCATTTACTGCCAAGAGGCAATGATCTCCTGAGCTCCTCCCAAGACTCTGGTGACTGCGAGATGTTCAGGGTGGAGATCCCAGAAGCCTTGATTGTGATGACATGGCAACTGTCACATATTTATGTAAATGGGAGCTCTATGGCCACTGTCAGTCTATGGTATTCCTACTTCACTCTATAAATAAATAAACACTGATGTTTAGCCAGTACTTTGCACATTTGGATAAGCTACAATTGATAGTCTGTTTGGGATAAAATAAAATTAAAAAAAGTTTCCTCTATCCAGGGCAGAAAATAAAACCAAAAAAAAAGAACAAAACCCGTTGCCATCAAGTCATTCCGACTTATAGCAACCCTATATGTGAGTATTTTTTCATGATTATTATCATTTTGACCTCTTTTCTTGCTTCCATATTGATGTTTCACCTCACTACTTCGTATCAACTTCTTGTCTGGGAAGACATGATGAATTGGAATTAAAAACAAAACCGTGTATAGGTACTAGTATAACAATCTGTTATAACGTTCCAGCGAAATGTTAGTCAAACCAAAGATTTCATAACACTGAGTGGTTTATTCAAAGTACACAAAAATGTCAGCTGGCAGTCATGAGCCAAAACAAAGCAGTGAACCGATGAGCAATATGCTATCACCATTCCCGTCATACAAGGACCGTGGGAGTTCAGGTGAGTTAAAGGGTCCGAAATAAAAGTAGTTTTCTTCATAGTAACTGCCAACTGAAAATTCAAAAACCCACCAAAATCCTTTAACAACTGTATGTACATCTGTCAGCAAGTTTGGGGAAGGGGGACAGAGTATGCTTAAGACCACAACAAAAAACAAAATTATAATGCGGGAAGATAAAAGCACATAAACATAATATAGAGTATTTAACTAGTTGAAAAATTAAAATGGACTACATTATACGCATATCTGCAGAATTTAAATACCACGTTAAAAACTAGGTTGTAATCTCTAATCAAAGGAACCCAGGTGGCGCAGCGGCTAAGCGTTTGGCTGACGTCCACAAGGTCAGTGGTTCCAGAGCAGCAGCCACTCCGTGGAGAAAGGTGTGGGATTCTGCTTCCAGAAAGATCACAGCCTTGGAAACCCTGGCGGGCACTTCTACTCTGTCCTATGTGGTCACTAGGGGTCAGGATTGAACTGACAGAAAAGGGTTAATCCTAATGAAGAGCTGAGGAATGTTAGGCTCTCAGTCATACTTTCTTGAATGACAACACATGAATATATAAATAAATGGATGATTGCATGAATAATTCAATTAAATCATTAATCAATGTGTTCTTCTTTTAGTTCTAAAAAGTACAAAAATGTATCTTTCACATTGCTGCACAAAATGCTATGCACTATTTATTTGTTTTCTCTTTAGGAAAACGTAATCCAATCAACAATGCTGTGGAGAATATTCTTTGACACTTTCCAATTAGAAAAAGGGGTCAGATTTTACTTCCATTTCTAAAAATGATTATAAAGAAAAGCAAATTTACTTATCTAGAAAATAAGTTTCAATAAATTGAATTTCCTTTAATATATCTACACTTTTAAGTGTCTGCTAGTTCTGGGTAGTGTTGAAAATGTTTCCATACAATAAACATCTAAGGCACACATTACTACCGTGTTTTATGATTCAGATAATTGAGGATATTAAGTTTGGAGACAAGAAACAGACAAGATTTTACAATCCAAAAGTTTCCATTCTTGGAAGTACGTTACTTTACCAGGTACAAAATCAAATTTAAAACAATTTGCTGTATAAATATAAAATTGGAATAATCAATGTATGCTTCAAATGTACAATACTTTCAATCTAAGGCAGCCTGAAATGTTTTACCTAATTTAATACACTAATAAAGGTTTGTGGTGATGCTATAGCAGAAACCGTAACTCCATTTTCAGAAGACCTCGAACATCTAAATATACAAGGAAAGGAACATAGGCAGCACTAATACATATAAAGGGCCTGATCAATTTTCACAAAATTAGGCATGTATTTCTTTTAAGTAAAAAAAATCAATAAATATGCTGTTTACTGATGGTGAATGACTAGTTAATGATGGAAAACCTTAATGTGTCTTGTTTGTGTAAATACAACCTCTTTTAATTTTCAGACTTTGACTAATTATTAAAAAATTATTTGCTTCAGGAGAAGAAATTTTTGGTTATTTAAATCTGGTATATAGGAATGATGTCCATGGGGTAAAATGCAATTGATTCAAAATAGAAACACAGGTGTTTTGAACTCATAAATTGAAACTCATTAATAACATAGGAATTGAGTTCTATATACTGCAGATTTTCCTCACTAATCATGAGTTGCACGCACTGGATATCATCAGTCCATCAACCTTGTCTTTTAATCTGAACCACCAGAACAGCACCCTTTTAGTAACTTTTAGTCCCTAATCTGAAAGAGCAGAGGTTAAATTTCTAAGACAAGGATAATGGTGATGTTGTTTCAAAAAACAAATTGTGGCTTCATTAGAAAATATTCCAGTTAATACCTAGAAAATGCTCTCAGAATGTCAACTCTGTAATGTAGCCTAACTGATATGAGTAAAGGGATAACCTTGATAAAAATATATCCTTGATAAAAAAATTATCCTTGATAATATCCTAAAAAATATGACTATATACATTTAATTTTTAATAAAGACAAGTATAATAACAAAATACTCATAATCCAGTTAACTATTTTTCCATGTGTTAAGTTTAAAAATATATGTTATGAATGGCTAATATTCAGTAGGACAAAAAAAAGGAAAATAAAAGTCTCTTCCTTACCTTCCTTACCAGGCAGTACAGGATCCCTTGGTAATTGTCTATGTTTTATATTTACATTTTTGATTTATTTCCACCTGTTTCTTTTTCCATTTATCTCTTTCTAGTTATTTTTTCCTCTTTTATTTAAAAAAAAAAGTTATAGCACGCACATGATTTTCCATCTTTCCTTCACAACTAAGAATATATCTCAGGAGCTTTTTCTAGAGATTTAAAAAATACGATATAGTATAATAAAAATGGCTTTATTTAAAACCCTACCTACCTAACAAAATATATTTTTCTACTTTTGTGGAGCAAAAATCTTCCTACTAGGTAATTCAGAAGTTTACTAACAATGAAAAAATGTTTCAAAATATTAAAATTGTAGCCATGAAATAAGATAAAAAATGTATATTTAAATGTTTGTTGGCAGAATCTTAGTTTTTCTCTCACCATTAGATTATTACGTCACACCTGTTTTTAAGCCTCTAGCAGCATTAGTTCTGTGTCTCACTCAAACACATTTGTGGGGAAAGCAAATCAGGGAAAAAAATTTCCAAAGTATTTTTTGGCCTGGGAAATAAAGCGTCACTCTATTTCTTTTTTTTCTATCTTATTTAATCAATTCAAAAGATACATGCTGGGATTTTCTCTACTCAAGGCAAAAGAGAATCATTAGCTTGGTGGGGAAAAGTAAAAATATGTGTCTTTACTTCCATAGCAGTTTGTTGAAAATCACTTGCAGTTACCTGAAAAAACCCACCCTGCACAATCACATCCATCCCATTCTCTATGTCATAGCATCCATTTCAATCTTCTTCAAAGCACTTAAAACTATCTGCAAAAGTTTATTTTTTCTTAATAGTTAACTGTTCAGACTGCACCTCTTTTAATAAAATATTTGTTTCATGAGTTTAGAGACTTTTCTGTTTTGTTTATTCTTCAGATATACTCCTAGCCTGTAGCAGCACTAAGTGTATATTTGGTGAATGAATGAATGAATGTATGTTGTTTAAATTGATAACAAGAGTAAAGATTATTATCTTATTTTTACAGGTGAAGGAAATATGTTTTGGGTGAAGTTTGTTGTTAACTTTACATGACAGAAAAGTAATGGTGATCAGTCCCTAATGTCCTGTCCCTTATTCTTCAGCCAAGTTTCTGCTAACTTATCTATAGGAAAATGAGTCTTGCTTAAAAATGTTTTGGAAATATGCTATATGTGCTTAATATATGAGGCATGTTTTAAACAGACTGCAATTAGTTCATCTTCATGAAAATCTGAAGACATTGTTTGAAAACTAAAAGAGCTATTGAATTGGACAGAGGTCCTGGGTAACCATTTGCCTATTGAATGCAGCAAAGGTGTGAAGATCACAAAATGGGGAACTGTTTGGTGAGAGAAACAGCACCTGTTGAACTTGAGCAGGTCTTTTGTGCTCTGTAAAAAGGAATACAAAACTACCTTTTAGCCTCATTGAGAGATTTAGAAATGATATGACACAGGACTGAGCAAAGTTTAGTTTTGTTATACACAAGTCTCCACGTGTTGGAGCAGCTCAACTGCAACTAACAACCATGTTACCTGTATCCTAAAGCATCTGACAGGAGTACATGCTCTAAAAGTAATGGTTCAAAACAACAATAATAGCAGTGCTTCTAAAGATAACAAGGGACATTTATGCTGTCCTGAGCATTTTACTAAACTTGTTACACACTTCTTCACATTTCATCCTGACCACATACTGTGAGAGAGGGACCATTCTTCCCTGATTAATAAAAATATCAAGACTTAACATATAGTCCAAATGCCAGTTTCACAGTGATTCAACCATTATTTCAACCCAGATCACTGGAAGTCAGAGCTCGTAATCACCACAGATTGTTGTTTTTATCCCCTCTAACCAACCAACTTCAAACAACTATCCAGAATATATGATCTGTTAGTGCAATTGTTTAAACAAGTCTTTTGTGGCAGTGGGAACCCTGGTGGCTTAGTGGTCAAGTGCTACAGCTGCTAACCAAAAGGTCGGTAGTTTGAATCCACCAGGCACTCCCTGGAAACTATGGGGCATTTCTACTCTGTCCTATAGGGTCACTATGAGTTGGAATCAACTTTACGGCAATAGGTTAATGGGGGTAAAAAATTTCCTTCTCTGCACCAAAAGCCATATAGGTAAAGAAGTAGGATGATATTTTAGTGAAATAGAAATTTCTGCATTATTTAAAAGGTTAAAGACAAAAAAGAAGAAAAACAAAAATAGTAATTTAAGGTAAAAGAAAGAAAAACCTAAAGCAGTACTGTAAGGTATCATGCACAATTTTGTTGAAATTTTGGTTTTTCAGAAAATGGAATAAAAGAAAGTTGGAAGAGTTGGAAAACTGAAGATGATAAAGAAACAATATTAGGGGAAGTTTCAAGAGGTTCTAAGAGCAGCTGGCAGCAGGAACACTCTGCCAATGGGAGGAACATATCTCTCTTTACAAGACAGACAAGTGGCTAGAAAGATAATTTGAAGAAGAATAAAAATTTAACAGAAAATGAGAAGCAGATCCAGTGTGGGGTAAATGCATGAGGTAAGGAGAATACTTACTTATTTTACTTACTCAGCTTGAGTAAGTAAAGGTCGAAATAACTTTAATATTGTATGTTACAGTGGTAGAAAATAAGATAATTTTGACATTATTATGCATACAGAACTACTTCTAGCAACATTATTTTTCCCAGTATTGTCTATAGGGAGCCCTGGTAGCATAGTGGTTAAGAGCTCAGCTGCTAACCAAATGTTGGCAGTTGAAATCCGGTAGCTGCTCCTTGGAAACCCTATGGACAGTTCCACTTTGTCCTACGGGTTTGATTTTAGGTTTTATTGCCCGTAGCTTCAAAAGAAGAATGCAAAATTGGGAAAGCTTTTAAAATATTTTATTCCAATTATCCAATATAATACCATTATCTGCATAGTTCCTATCAAAAGCCAACTATATCAATATAACCTATATGTATATTAAAAACAAAAATCCTTGCCATTGAGTCGACTCTGAATCATGGTGATTCCACGTGTGTTAGTGTAGAATTGTGCTCCACAGGATTTTCAATGGTTGATTTTTTGAAAGAAGATCACAGACCTTCTGAGACACCTCTGGTTTGATACAAACATGCAAACGTTTGGTTAGCAACAAGCATGTTAACCATTTGTCACCCAAGAACTCCATCAATATTTATATCTATTTTATCATGAGAAAATTACATACTCACACAGAAATATTTCTACATATGTGTGTTGTTTATGACAAAGTGGTCGTGACTTTCACTTCACTCTTACAGTAGGAATAGGAATATTATGGGGACTACCGAAGCAATACAAAATTGACATTCCAAAATATTAGGAACATCAGTAGGGATTAGAATTAGGAAGGGGGCAATAAAAAAAAATCAATTGAAAGCTATCTTCTCATAATTTAATTCTTTGTGTGTTCAGGGCTTCAGGGCTTCTCTCGTTGCCTCCCATGCGTACCTGCCTCACCCAGAGATGCCCAATTCCACCATGATGATTGAATTTCTCCCGATGGGGTTTTCTGATGAATGGGAACTACGGGTTTTGCATGCTGTAACCTTCTCTCTCATGTATTTTGTGACTCTCATTGGGAATTTTCTCATTGTTATTGTCACCACCCTGGACAAGAGCCTTCACACCCCCATGTACTTCTTCCTCAGGAATCTGTCCATCTTGAATGCATGCTACATTTCTGTAACAGTCCCTAATTCATGAGTCAACAATCTGCTTAACAGCAGTGCCATTTCAAAGGCAGGATGTGTAGCTCAGGTCTTCCTAGTGGTTTTCTTTGTATATGTGGAGTTGCTGTTCCTCACCTTCATGGCCCATGACCGCCATGTGGCCATCTGCCAGCCTCTCCATTACCCTGTGATCATGAACCTTCGAGTCTGTGTCCACATGACACTGTCTTCCATCCTCGGTGGTCTGGTCTACTCAGGATTCCACACAGGCATCACTTTCAGGCACCGTTTTTGTCATTCCAATGTTATTCATCAGTTTTTCTGTGACAACCCCTCTCTGCTGAAGCTCTCCTGTTCTGACACGTTTGGTAATGAGATGATAATCTTTGCCTCTGGTCTGGGGAGTGGTGGAAGCTGTATCATCTTCATCATCAGGTCTTACATTCACGTATTTTCTACTGTGCTCAAGTTCCCAAGTGGAAACAACAGAGCAAAGGCCTTTTCCACCTGCATCCCTCATATCCTCATGGTGTCAGTCTTCCTCACTTCAGGCTTCTGTGTGTACCT
This sequence comes from Elephas maximus indicus, assembly GCF_024166365.1. Classification (NCBI taxonomy): domain Eukaryota; kingdom Metazoa; phylum Chordata; class Mammalia; order Proboscidea; family Elephantidae; genus Elephas; species Elephas maximus. The sequence continues at coordinate 207,948,531 of NC_064820.1, forward strand.
AAGGCCATCTGGAATCTCTGCAACCATCTGGGATATAATGCTTTCTGTGTTCTATTCTATAATTCCCCCCCCCTTCAACCCAATAATCTATAGTCTTAGAAATGAACAAATAAAATGTGCCATCAGGAAAATCATGATAAACTATTTTAATCAGGCAATTTATAGGAAATTGCTTAGGTAAACCCTACGTTTTTAGTTGAAATTTATATTTTTAGAAGTAAATTGAGATTATTGGTTGGAATTATATAGAGGTAGTTTTTTAATATATAATATCATTAATATATATTGTTTATCAAATGCTGAGGGTTTTTAATGATTTGAATTGGAAGTTGAGTAAGAGATCTAATGTTCTTTTATTTTCTTTACATAAATTTAATATATAATATCATTAATAGATATTGTTTATCAAACGCTGAGGGCTTTTAATGATTTGAATTGGCAGTTGAGTAAGAGATCTAATGTTATGATTAAGGAAGCCCTAGTCATACCTGTTTGGTTAGTCAAAAGTTCCCACTATTTCAGGCTTGAAAAGTTACCCTTAACAATATTTTATGTTAAACTTCATCTTCTGCATTTATCGACAATTTAAAAATTGATAAATCTACAAAGAATACTGTTGTTTATTTTGATATGCAACATTTAGTATTATAAAAGAAATGAAAATATTCAGTCATTTATTCATTCTTGAAATAATTATGAAAATATATGCTGTTTTGAAACCATAGAAATATCATGAAAAGGTATTCATTGGAAAAAGGAGTGGGTTGGGCAGGGGAGTGGTTGTGTATGAGGGAGTGAGAAACACTTTACAGGGCTTCCCTAATACGGTAAGGAAAATATGTAGATATGTTTAGTATTAGACCAAAATTTTCTTAAAAATGTGTTCAATTTGCTTTACTGAATTTTACATGCAAAAAGTGTTGAAATGATAAATATTTTGTTATATATATACTTACTACAATAAAAAATAAGGTCAAGTGGTTTGGGGATACATATACTTCTTTACGTGCTTTAAACATTATTTTCTAGGTTAATTAAGGTAATGCACCAATTTTGTGTTAGAAGTTATTATCACATGTCTATCCATTGATCTGAAGGACCCCTAGAGGCATAGTAGATAAGTCCTCGACTGCTAACTGAAAGGTTGGCAGTTCAAACCCTCTAGCCACTCCTCGGGAGTAAGATGTGGCATTCTGCTTCCCTAAAGATTACCATATTTTTAAGCAAATAAGCCAAGTGTTGTATTTTTGCTTGTGAACTGCTCCCTCAAACCATGAGGTCTGTTCATAAGCACAGCCAAACCAATATTTTTTTACATGTTGTTGTAAAAAATTGCCATAGTGTGCTTACAAAAATGTCTCACAGGGGTGAGGGAGTGGTTGGCAAAAAACATAGTAGTTGGCAAACAAAATTAGAAGGCACAGGTTATTTGTAAAAATATAGCACGGCCTTGGAAACCCTGTGGGGCAGTTCTACTCTGTCCTATATTGATGCTCTGGAGTAGGTATACACTCAACAGCAATTGGGTTTGATTTTGGTTTAACCCATAGAGCCATTAAGGCAATTGAGGGGTTAAAATAATGTTATTTTTCTTTTGGAGAGTGTCAGGTACCTGAAAAAAAATAATTTCAATGTTCAATAGTATCAACCAATAGCAGGAGGTTATATCACAGTAAATAATAACCCCAAAATCTTAATGGCTTAAAAAACATATTTCAAGCTCACAATATCTACAAAATGTGGGTCAGTGAGGAAGAGGGCTCCCCACTGAATGTCCTTCCTTTATAACGTAAGTACCTAGTCATAGAGATATAAATGACATTAAGCATTTATTTTTTAAAAATTACAAGTAGGAAGACTCATAAATCAGAAGCCAGTTGATGAATAAACCTTGGACTTGACCACATCAGTATCGTGAGTTCTTTAAAAAATATGGATATAATCCACAAAGCTCCCGGGTCGTCTTTCCAGATGAGTTTTGGTATCCACAGAAGAAAGACACCCTTGAATTCACAGATGATCAAACTTATAGTAAATAGTTAAAAAGCAGTTCAAGTATATATTTTGAAAACAGGGGTTAAGAATAAACAATGTAAAATATACTGGAAAAGAGATTCAAATAAACATTGTAACTTCAAGGAGAGTCACAATAAAAGAAGACATAGCATTCATGTGAAAAGAAGCTCTGATGTTCATTTGAAAAGAAAGGGAGCCATAACAGTTTTAACTGTTAAAAAAACAACATAAAATCATTTTGAGTATAAAAATGCAAATTTTCCTAGTCATGGGCCTGCCTCTTAGAGGAAGAGAGTATAAAGGACTGAAAAATGATTCTTCATATGTCTACCGGTCATTCTGCTCCCATTTCATTGGCTGAATAAGTCCATGGGCATACCTCCTGTGAAGGGATGGGAGGTGGGCAATCTCCCCACACATGCCAAAAGAGAGAAGAACAGCAAAGCCAAAGAGCACTAGGAATGATCTACATCTCCTTGATTAAAAGGATAAATAGACTCTGAGTATCTTGTTTCCCATGTAATCTTTATTAGCATGATACAATGCACATATTCTTTACCCTCATATCATAAGCAAAAATTTCAGTCTCTGATAACCGTAACATATTGTGGCAAGATCTGTTTGCTAAAATGATTTATCTTCTGTAACACTTCAACGCTAGCATATGGTCGGTAATAATATACCCTCATTTTATAGATGAGTGTCTGGGTTTTGAAATGTCAAATGAGTTTGTCAAGGACACTCAAGGAATAGCCCCATCTTGGATTCTAGGCATCGGTATTGCACCACAAAGGTTTTGGTGGAAAATTTCATTGAGCCTAATGGCCTTTATATTTTAATTATGCCAATGATTCTGGTATGAGCCCCTCAGTGTCAGATAAAGTTTAAAACCACCATAAACCTCATTTCACTACATGTCATTTAAAGTAAAGTATGAGGGAACCAAGGAAGCATTTAAGTGGCCTTACTTGCAATGGATTGACTCTCACTTCTGGATTAACAACTTATATTTAATAAACATAATCAACAACAAACTGTGGAAGTAAGTAGTTCTTATAGGTGCACAATACTGTGACTGTAACTAATGCTACTGAATTATACGCTTAAAAACTGGTAAAATGGAAAACTATGTGTCATATATATTTTGGCAGAATTAAAAAAGAAACTAATGTCAGAAATTTATTTTTAAAAAAGTTGAGTTGCTTAAAAAAATTGGTTTTGGCTGTGGAAGTGGTTATGTCAAGAATTCTTAATATGGGGAAATGGATACTACACAACTCTCAGGAAGTGAGATAAGTGTCAGAAAAACATATCATTGGTGTCCATAACTTTTTATAATCTATCCTCCAGATCTAAACATCATTATCCTCCCAAATATTGTGAACAGAACAATTCTTTTTTTTTTTTTTTTTTTTTTTGAGGTTGCTTTATGGAATCCCTCCTTATTCATCTCAAAAAAAAAAAAAAAAAAAGCCAGTATTGCTTTTCCTCATGTGATATGCATGGAAACTACTTTATTTTCTAAGTTGGGGATTAACTGCTATGGAGCCTAAACAATAAAATATGTCACAGGTTTGGCTAAATGAGAAAAAAATGATATACAGATAATACAAACACATGGCAAATGCCATTAAATAAATTGAGGAAGCCCAAAAGTATATTGAGATTAAAAGGGGCTTTTTTTTTTTTTTTTATAATAAGAGACTAAAACTCTGATGGTGTAGTGGTTAGGAGCTACAGCTGCTAACCAAAAGTTTGGCAGTTAGAATTCATCAAGTGCTCCTTGGAAACACTATGGGGCAGTTCTACTCTGTCCTTCATCTGTCCTTCAGGGTCACTGAGTTGCAATCGACTCAAGAGCAATGAGTTTGGTATAATAAGAGATAGAGTAAAAAAATTTTTTTAAATAAAAGAATATTGTAAAAAAAGTCTAATTAATACATGTTGAAATCTTAGGTAAAATGGTTTCATTCCTAAAACTGACTAAAAAAATGGATGAAAATGTATGAAATGGATATACACATAACTTTCAAATAAATTAATTCAGTCACCAAAATCTTTGGAAAAAAAAAAAAGAGAAGCAGGCCAAGATGTGTCTATCACCCAGCACCCCATTACCATCGATTCTGAGTCACAGCAACACTACAGATAAGTGTCAATATTTCAAATAATATTTAAAGAGGCAATAGTCTTCAAGTAATTTTATTAGGCTAGAAAATCTTTCATATCTAAACTACACAATAACATTTTGGGAGATATTTGCCTCTGTCAATTGCGAGCAAAAATAATAAAAAATCAACCAAATATTTGTAAATAAAATATAACAAGAAATTACAAAATAAAAAAAAAATAAAAGAAAATATTGTGGAGTCATCCATGGATGCTGGGGTCCAGGAGCAAATATTCTTCTTAAAATTATATATTGCCGCATAACAATCATCCCCAAATTTAGTTTAAACAATACAATAATTTTATTATCTCTCATAATCTTTATGATTCACAAATTCAAGAAAAGATCAGCAGGGATATTCTAGCTCAGAGTCTCTCATGTGGCCAGATGATAGCTACCACTGGAACAGCAAGGGTCTGAAGCAGTTGCGGGCAGCCTGGGAATATATCTCTCTCCATGAAATCTCTGCAGGTAGCTAATTTGTGTTTCCTCACAGCATAGAAACTTCAGGGCAGTAACCATATATATGAGGACTGAAATATTGAAGAAAGAGTATTCCCAAGAGAACGAACTGAGAATGCACAGTGTTAAGGATTGAATTGTGGCTCCCAAAAATATGTTAGAATTCTAAACCGTGTACCCGTAAAATGTAATCTCATTTGAGAACACGGTTTTCTTTGTTGTGTTAAGGAGGCCATATCATTATACAGTGTGTCCTAAAACTGAGGACTTTGGAGATATAAAAAAAGCAAATTAGACACGGAGATAAGAAGCACTAATGAGGGTAAGATAGATGCCATGTGAACATGGTCAAGGAACCGAGGAATACTAAGGTTACACAAACTCAAAGAGGTCTTTTTCAGAGATAACAGAGAAAGAACATTTCCCTAAAGCCAGTGCCCTGAATTTAGACTTCTAGCCTCCTCCTGATCAGTGAGAAAATAAATTTCTGTTCTTTAAAATCACCCACTTGTAGTAGTAATTTAGCACTAAGAAACTAAAAAAAAAAAAAAGAAACTAAGATCACAGTATATTTACACACCAGCCTTGAACATCAGAGTGTATCATTTCTGCCACACTCTGTTTAAGTAGTAACAAAAACCTGCCCAGATTCAAGGGTAGGGTACATAAAACACATCCCTTGGTGGGGGATTGGCAAGTTTCTAGAAAAGCTGTGTACGGGACATATAACTGCAGCCATTTTTTAAAAATTTATTTATTGTGCTTTAGGTGAAAGTTTACAAATAAAGTCAGTCTCTGATACAAAAAGCCATACATACCACACCGTGCACTACCAGCTGCTCTTTCCTTAATGAGACAGCACATTCCTCCTCTCCACCCTGTATTTGCCATAACCATGCAACCAGCTCCTGTCCCCCTCTTTCTTCTCATCTTGCCACCAGACAGGAGTTGCCTGCATAGTCTCATGTGTCTACTTGAGCCATGAAGTTCACTCCTCTCCAGCATCATTGTCTATTTTATAGTCCAGGCCAATGCCTGTCTGTAGAGTTGGTTTGGGGAATAGTTCCAAACTTGGGCTATCAAAGGGTCTGGGGACCATGACCATCAGGTTCCCTCCAGTCTCAGTAAGACCACTAAGCCCGCTCTTTTTATGAGAATTTAAGATCTGCATCCCACTGTTCTCCTGCTCCATCAGGGATTCTCTGTTGTGTTCCCTGTCAGGGAAGTCTTTGGTGGTAGCCGGGCACCATCTAGTTCTTTGGGGGATATAGCCTCAGCAATTTCTTAAAAAAAAAAAAAAAAGAATCTACCACAGTCCCTCTTCTGGACACATCCTGCCCACAGATAAATAACACTTATACCTCACTCAAGATCTCTACTCTTAAATAAATAAATAACCTATTAGAATGCTAGACTCATCAGGCTAGAGGTCTAGGATATCATCAGATACATCAGATCCAGGGGCAGCTGAGGCATCTCAGATCTACTTCCACAGATCAGATCCTTGACTGTCATTCTTTCTTATCTGAAGACCCAGTAGCTGAATAGAAATTTACTTGTCTTTCTTACCCATCCATTATGCAATGATAGACTGGTCAGAGGATCATGGCTATAGGCACATCGGCTCAGAAATGGTGAAGCGAGAAGGCACAAAGACATCACTGGTCACAGCAGTTCTGACATCCGGGTGACAACGTGTTCCTCAATTAGGGTTAGTCTTGTGTCCCAAGAATGTTTCTCTATGACTCAAAGCTTTATTTTCTGGTTCTTAGTGTCTAATTTCACAGCCTTTCTTCCTTCTGAATAAGAAGTGTGAGTTTACAACTGAAATGACTGTTTCAGCCTGCTTCATGCTTCAAGTGGGGAGTATAAAAAGCCTCTTTTAATTTTATAATGCTTCTGTTTTTGCATAGCTTGAGGTTCACTAAGCTACCCTTACTCTGACACCAACTGCAAGTTCTTCGACCACCAAGACCAACTTCAGACTCAATAATTTCTTAGGAGAATTCACAGAACTCAGAAAAGTCATTATATTTATCATCACTGTTTATTACACTGAAATGACACAGATGACAATCACCCAAGGGAAGAGGTACATACGGGCAGGTCCCAGGAGAGTTCCCAGCATGAGCTTCTAGTTATCTTGTCTCAGTTGAGTCATGCTTCTCCCAGCAACAGTGTGTGGCAGCATGCATGGAGTACTGCCAACAAGGGAAGCTTGCTGGAGTCATGGTGTCCAGAGTTGTCATTGGGACTTCTGTGGTTGGCCTTACTTTCCAGCTAATCCAGTGGTCAAGCTGATACCACATAGTACAAAGTCCCCCCCCCAAATTAAATCACATGTTTAGCATAGACTGTCTGGTGTGGCCTAAGGCCCCAGGTAAACAAAGACACTCTTATCAGATAAGACATTAAAGTGCTTAGATGTTACCTCCCAAAAGTCAAGAGCATAGGCCAAACCTCTCTTTGGGCAAGGTTAACACTTTTCTCCACTGCTCCAATTCAAACAGACCATCGAAACAGTATTGTGATCTCAAAAACTCAGCTTAGTCTATACAGAAACTTAATATCTAATAAAATAGGAATTACATGTCAAACACACAAACGTATACAAAATGCTATAAAGTGGTATAAAAAAAACTATTCCTTTATATAGGAAAAAACAAAAACAGATTCTTTGTATATGTGTATATAAGTTGGACTTATGTAATAGCGTTGAATTATTTGAACATTATGTAAAATTATCTATTACAAAGAGGAAACAACACATTTCTGTAATAATAAAATATAATGAAGTTTAAAAAATTAAGAATATTTATTTAGTAAAGGGCAAAGTTAACACACGGATATGGGTTGAATGGGTTATTTTACATGACTAAAACCATCAAACCAATAACATCTAAAATATTCAAGGAACACATTAAAAGTCTGTAAAATTAAACAAGGTAACAATCATTTGAATAGATGCCCAGCTTCTTTATCAATCAATGAAATGACAACAAAACAACGGTAAAATATAATCTTGCACTAAATAGAAGAGTAAAACTTCAGAGGCTGGGTAATATTAAGTGGTGGCAAGGGCTAAGAAAGACTTCTCAGAAAAGCATTTGGGTATGTGGTCTGATCTAGACATCTCAGAGGCTGATCTGCTGGTATCGCTTTAATTCATATTTGCATATGAATTAGGACTCAGCAATTCTACTCCTGGCTATTTTTCCCAAAGAAATTCCCAAGGATTCAAAATTGGGGGAAAAAAAAAAAACTACATAATTTGGAAATTGTTTTTAGTTACAAATAACAGGTTCTCTAATATATATGAGCAAATCACAAAATAATTTATGTTTACATGTAAAAAAAAAATGTGGGTTTAAGCAGCTTGGAAATAACATGGGACTCAAAGTCCTCAGAGAACCAGACATGCTGCAGTTATACTAGAAATCACAACACTTTGTATAGAAATTGAAAAACTTGTTCTAAAATTTCTGTGGAAGATAACATATAAGGAATGCTTACTAAATATTAAAAAATAAAACTATAGAAACAAGAGGTAATATCTTCAGTGACATTAATATTTATTTTTAAGACATAGAAAGAAAAAAAATTACTGGAATAAATAAATGAATCAATTTAAGGAATTCTGAAACAGATACTATCATATATAGCAATCTGGTAAATGGTATTAGAAGACATTACAAATCATTGCAGACAAAAGATCCAACCCAAGACACAGTGCCAGTAAAATTGAAAAAAAAATAGGAAACAATATTCCTGTATATTTGATTTCAAAAATGATACATTGATAATAGTTTATTTGTTAATGAAATTATTTGAAGGGGGATCCTGAATAGCCAATAAATACATGAAACATGAAACAACTCCCAAAATCAGTTAAAAAAAAAGCATACCAATATAATTCGAAACCATTTTTCACAAATTTGAAAAAAATAAGAAGTAACAAGTGGTATCTCAAATATGATAAGAGAAACTTCTCTATCTGTTTACTACCTAGTGAGAATGTAAAGTACTAAAAGCATTCTTGCATTTACTTATGAAGTAATTTTGAAACTCATTTTCCTTCCATGATATCTTTATATAAAGCCTAAATGGGTTTGGCTACAACATATCCAATAGAGGTCTAATCTCTAAAATCTACAAGATACTGCAAAACCTCAACAACAAAAAGGCAAATAACCCAATTAAAAATTGGGTAAAGGATGTGAACAGGCACTTCACCAAAGAAGACATTCAGGCTGTTAACAGATACATGAGGAAATGCTCAAGATCATTAGCCATTAGAGAAATGCAAATCAAAGCTACAATGAGATATCATCTCACCCCAAGAAGGCTAGCATTGATCCAAAAAACACAAATTAAGAAATGTTGGAAAGGCTGGAGAGAGTCTGGAACACTTATTCACTGCTGGTGGAAATGTAAAACTGTACAACCTCTTTGGAAATCAATTTGGCACTTCCTGAAAAAGCTAGAAACGGACGTACCATCAAACAAAAAAAACCAAACCCAGTTCCGTCGAGTCAATTCCGACTCATAGCAACCCTATAGGACAGAGTAGAACTGCGCATTGGAGTTTCTAAGTAGTGTCTGGCGGATTTGAACTGCCAACCCTTTGGTTAGCAGCCATAGCACTTAACCACTACGTCACCAGGGTTTCCAGAAGTACCCTATGATCCAGCAATCCCACTCCCTGGACTATATCCTAGAGAAATAAGAGGCATCACACGAATAGATACGTGCATACCCACATTCATTGCAGCACTGTTCACAGTAACAAAAAGATGGAAACAACCTAGCTGCCAGTCAAGAGATGAATGGATAAACAAATTATAGTATATATACACAATGGAATACTACTCAATGATAAAGAACAATGAAGAATCTGAGAAACATCTCACAACCTGGATTAATCTGGAAGGCATTATGCTGAGTGTAATTAGTCAGTTGCAAAAGGACAAATATCATATAGGACTGCTACTCTAAGAACTCAAGAAAAGTTTAAACACAGAAGAAAACATTCTCTGATGGTTAAGAGGGTAGGGAGGGAGGGAGAAGGTAATTCACTTGCTAGATGGTAGACAAGAACCGTCTTGAATGAAGGGAAAGACAACACACAATACAGGGTTAGTCACACAACTAGAATAAACCAAAACCTAAGAAGTTTCCTGAACACAGCCAAACCCTTTGAGGGACAGAGTAGCAGGGGCTGGGGGCTCCAGACCATGGTTTCAGGGGACATCTAGGGCAACTGGCATAACAAAGTTTATTAAGAAGGTGTTCTGCATTCCACTTTGGTGAGTGGCGCCTGGGGTCTAAGAAGCTTATGAGTGGCCATGTAAGGTTCTTCAATTGGTCCCAATCTACCTGGACCAGAGGAGAATGGAGAATACCAAAAACACAAGGAAAATATTAGCCCAAGAGGAAAAAGGGCCACGTAAACCAGAGACTCTTATCAGACTGACACCAGAAGAACTAGATGGTGCCTGGTACCATCAAAGACCTCCCTGACAGGGAACACAACAGAGAGTCCCTGACGGAGCAGTAGAAAAGTGGGGTGCAGAACTCAAATTCTAGTAACAGACCAGATTGAATGGTCTGACTGAGACTAGCGGAACCCCAGAAGACTCGGACCCCAGACTCTCCGTTAAACCAGAACTAAAACCATTTCCAAAGCCAGCTCTTCAGACAGAGATTAGACAGGACTAAAAAATATAAAATAATACTCGTGAAGAGTGTGCTGCTTAGTTTAAGTAGATACACAAGACAAAATGGACAACTCCTGCCTGGAGGTGAGATGATAAGGTAGAGAGAGATAGGCGCTAGTTGGACATGGGAAACCCTGGGTGGAAAGGAGGATTTTGCTGTCACATTATAGGGGTTGCAACTAGGGTCACATATCAATATGTGTATAAATTTTTGTATGAGAAATTAACTTGACCTATAAACTTTTATCTAAAGCACAATAAATAAATAAGCATAATGAATTGTCACTGCAAAGAACCATTTACAGAAAGTCATATTATTTCATACACATACATATTTTTTCAATTTTCCCTGCTATGCATTCCCTTCTGCCACCTCACTCGATTTTCAAATTTCTAGTTAAGGCAGACCCTTTGCTGGAGCATCTATATGCCCTGGCCATTGTAGCTGCCTTGACTCTTCTCAGGCTTCCCCCAAAGAGGAAGTGCATTCTGTCAATCTGCTGTCCTGATGCTTAGCTACCATAATGCATTGCACAGTGGCACCTTCCCTTATTTGTTCCTCTTTTCTCAACTGTTTTCTTGTATTTAAAATAAAAATTATATGATGATTAAGTAATAGATACATTAATAAATATATAAAATGAAGAATCTAATGGTCTGTTTATCAACCAAGTTAATGGAATTAATAAAGTTTGAAAACATAACAGTCAAAATGGAGTCATTATTATATTACTAAGCCAGGGTGTAAAATTAGAGAAAAAATAAGGATTTTATATTACTAATCAAGAAGATGTCAGAATTTTTTACTTGCCATTAAATACCAGTAAAAATCATTTTCAAGACAGGGAACTAATTCTACATGAAGGCCTAGGAGAAAAAGTGGATGAGAGCACATACGGCTGTAATTAAAACCAAGGGACTGACTTCCCTGGAGGAATTGCAAATTTAAATCACAGATGCCTTAACAAAATGTACTTGCAAAGGTGTTCTACAGAAATTTAAACATTTTTAGTTACTCAGTGAAAGGATCATCTTCTTGGAAAGATCCCGAAGGAAAAACTGAGAAAGAAGGCATGTATTCCTAATTGTTTAGGCATATTGGAGTTTAACCAGATGGAAGCATATTTTATTCAAAAGCTATGTATTAGAAATTTTTTTTTTTTTAAATCCTCCAAACTGGGAGGTAATTTTTCACATTGATCTGTAAAATTAGAGTAATGAATTTCTTATATATGTCACATGATTTTTTATATTGTTTAATTAACTTTATTGAGGCATACCATAATACATTAAATGCGTTCATTTTAAACGTACAGTTTGATGCATTTTGGCAAATATCTATACGCGTTTAACTATAAACGTAATCAGAGAGCAGAACATTTTTACCATCCCCCAAATTTCCCTCCAGAAGTACCCCCAGTCTTAATGGAGTTGATCCCTCAGCATGCCTAGGCCTGTGTCTGCTGGCATTTGGTCCTCTTTGCCTCCAGGAAGCCTTGTCACAGGGTTGTTTTTTACAGATTAAATGAAATAGTCCCTTTGGGATGCTAAGTGATTGAAAGGAAGTATTTAAAGCAACATAAACTCACAGCCACTGAATTGATTTTGATTCATAGAGACTCTACATGACAGAGTAGAACTGCCCTATTGAGTTTTCAAGGCTGTGATTTTTCAGGAAGCAGATGGCCTGTCACATCTTTCTCCTGCTGAACAGCTGGTAGGTTCGTAATGATGATCTTTTGATTAGCCAAGCACATAACCACTGTGAGACACGGCTCCCTTTTAAACTATGTTATATATACTAATTGAAGACTTACCTTGACTTTTGCTTCGTTAAGAACATATACAGATTAAGCATATAAATTATTAGTCTATTAAGGAAAGCTCAGTATTTTCAGAAAGAATTACAGGTAAATAACAGCAGGGTTTACTGCAAGGTTGCAAAATAAAATGTGTGACAAAGATGTGTGTGATGATGACCATGCACATCTGGTGGGTGAATACTGTGAGGCTATAACTCATTCAGTCTTTACAACAGTGTGAGGGAGCAGAGAAATAAAAACAAAATCTCAGAGAGGTTAATTAACTTGCCCGTTGGTGACAGAGTAAATCAGATTGGTCAGATCTGAAGGTCTATGGCATTGTTCTTCTCACTGCCTTTCGTATGGAACAGAGGTAGAAGCCACAGCTCTTCTCTGAGTTCAACATATGAAGAGCTGGCTATACAGAGAGGAGCACGAAGAAAGCTGCACATGTGTTGGAACTTGACGGAGGAAGATGATTTGCAAAGGGAAAGTGGAGTAGAAAAGTCATTCCAAGCAAGAGAGCTCTCCGGAGAAGAAACCTGAACTCAGACAGGTGTATGGTGCTTTTGGGGGTTGTAAGTAGCATACACAGGTTTTTGTATTGGGAAATGGAGTGCAGATGACTTGAAATAGAGGCTTAAGTGACTTTTTGCAACTACTTCAAAACAAGATAAATGAGATTAAGGGCTGTTCTGCAGAAGATCAGAGCTATGCAATGATTTTGAGAAGGAGAGTGATTAAATCTGACGATGATTTGGGAAAAATCCAAAAGTAGTATGTTAGATGGATGAAGAATAGATGACTAAGTTTTTCCGTAACGTGAAAGGGTGCAGATGCAAATAAGAAGGATGTTTCAGAAGTGTGAATGTGCCTTTCTCAAAAATATCAACAATCCTCCCTGGAGAGGTGGTCAGAGGATGCTATCTGTAGGGCAGGGGATGGATTAGATGAATGATTTCTACATTTAGGAAGGACTTTACACCCCCTTTTTATTTGTAAAATAGCTACATAGTTTTTGCCGTTTTGTTGGAAGTGGAGGGGGGGCATGATTTGTCTATTTGAAAAGTCCACCCGTATAGGACAGACACTTGTGCTCATGGCTCCTGTCAAAATTGATCCACCATCCTCTTGTCTCACTTTTCTTTCCTTTGTTCCTTATTCCTCTCAGTTTCTCACCAACTCCACTTTTTTTTTTCTTCAAGCCTCTCCATCTTTCACTATTGCATTGTTTTGCACTGTGCTTCCTCAGTCAACATGAATCCCTTTCTTTACTCTTCTCACCCCACTTTTTCCAATTACCCTTTCCTTAGGATGCCTCTGTGCCACTCCTCTTTAGCCTGTAGGTTTAAGTAACACTGATTGTCTTAGGGAGAGCTGTGTGTTAGATTTTTTTTTTTCAGGTGTTTGGGTCCAACAAAGAGCCTGTTTCAGTGGCCTGAGGGATTAGATAAGAATTTATGATGTGTATCAATTTTATCAGATTGTGATGAAATGATTATACAAAATATGAATTAATAAAATAATGTGCATTAAGGTTTGAAGTGCATTGATCTAAAGTCTATTCCAATCCCTCATTCTGCTGTAACTAAAATCATCCTTCTGGATCTCACAAAATTGACTTTTCCCAAGACATTGCTTGTATGTGGTTTATGGGCAGGAGCCTGAGTTGACCCTGTTCTGAAATAACTGCTTTAACAGCCATGAAACTCTGTTTATTCTAGTCTCCTTTGATAGGTCTGTGAAGGCAACAAAAGTTTGTAGGACTGACTTGACCAAAATGTTTGGTAATACAATACAATACTGTAATATAGCATCATACAACATAATATCAATGTATTCCTTTATAGATGTTCAACTTTAAGCAATAAGAAACTTTGAAAAAAATTAGAGGGATAGATAGCCTGCATGTCCTCCGCCTAATGAATATTGCTTTTCTCTACTGGGAGCTGACAAATCAAAACTGTACATCAACCCCTATTGATCAAGATCCTGTTAACTGACAGTGACACAGAATGACTAGTATTGAAAAAGCTGTAGACTGGTATTCTTCATGAGTGCCTGAAATGGGCTGAGATAAAGTTATAATTTTACTTATGAGGACAAATTATGAAAAAGCATAGATATAAAATATGCTGGAGTTTGCTGGTAACAAAAACCAACAAAGGGGCTGCAAAACCCAGCCATGGGCATAAACTGGGATGAGAAATATAATCTATATATAGAGTTAGGTCCTATCATTAACAACAGGATTTCAAGCAGCAAGCATGCTAAAATATTTCAGTCTTAAATAATGTTCCAAGGTCTTACTTTGGGGGGTGGTGCATAAATGATAGATTTGCACAAGGATGAAGAATAGAGGAAGGTTTTATAAAGCCTTAATTAGAAGTTGTGTTCAGGAAGAGTGGGGAAAAAAAAAAATAAAGAACTAAAACATCAAGGATCATGTGTTATAACTATCCACACAATAGAGGTTGCATTTCTAGATAAGCATTGCAAGTGCAAGAAGTATTTCTAGGAGAATTTAGAACTGACCAGGAATTTAAGATATAGCGAAGGACAGATTCTGAACTCCTGAGTTAGAATTGTTGAGTTGCAAAATTACAGAATTAGTGAATACTATTTTTTTTTTTTTTTACACAGGTGAAGCTATGAGTCAGAATCGACTCAACAGCACTGGGTTTGGTTTTTTTGGTTTGTTTACACAGGTGAATAGATTGGGAGGAGAAAATGGTGAACAAGATGGGGTGTGTCCACAATTTGTTCATAGGGTAGTGAGGGCGATATACAAAGTAGAAAATTGTTACTATGAAATATGATATCTACCAACAGAGTTATGTTTAAAAATTTATGGGAGGGCTCTCAGTTTAAGATCACTGAGAATGCAAAGATAAATGGATCTTTAAAAATATTTAGAGGAAGAAGTAATCAGTAGATTACAGATGTCAGCAAATATTAGGGTGAGAATATAAATGGAAGTCTGTGGATAAACACAACAAATCTTCAGCCTAAACATGTGAACGTAAGTCCTGTGATAGGGCTTGAAACAAATCTTCCCAGTAATGGTGGAGAGTGTTCTGAAATCTTCTGGGTACAATGCATGAGAATTACACCTGTAGTAAGAATAGTGAGATCAAGTGAAGGACTCTTAATGAAAGTGAGATTAAGTGAAGGACTTTTTTGTCTTTCATTATTTATCATACTTTAAGTGAAACCCTGGAGGTGTAGTGGTTCAGTGCTACAGCTGCTAACCAAAGCGTCGACAGTTCAAATCCTCCAGTTGCTCCTTGGAAACTCTGTGAGGCAGTTCTACTCTGTCCTATAGGATCACTATGAGTTGGAATCGACTCGACAGCACTGTTTTTTTTTTTTTTCTTAAGTGCAAGTTTACAAATCAAGTCAGTCTCTCATACAAAAAGTTATACACACCTTGCTATGTATTCCTAGCTGCTCTACCCGTAATGAGACAGCACATTCTTCCTCTCCTCCCTGTGTGCATTCAACCAGCTCCTCTCCCCTTCTTCCTTTCCATCTCACCTCCAGACAGAAGATCCCTACATAGTCCATGTGTCTACTTGAGCGAAGAAGCTCACTCCTCACCAGTATCATTACCTATCTTATAGTCTAGTCCAATCCCTGTCTGAAGACGTGGCTTCCGGGATAGTTCCAGTCTTGGGCTAACAAAGGGTCCAGGGACCATGACCTCCAGGATCCCTCTAGTCTCAGTCAGAACATTAAGCCTGGTCTTTTTACAAGAATTTGAGAGCTGCATCCCACTGCTGTCCTGCTTCATCAGGGATTCGCTGTTGTGTTCCTTGTCTGGGCAGTGATCAGTGGTAGCCGGACACTAACTAGTTCTGCTTTCAAGCTGATGTAGTCTTTTGTTTATACGGCCCTTTCTGTGTCTCGTGCTCATCTTTACCATATATCTTTAGTGTTCTTTATTCTCCTTTGCTCCACGTGGGTTGAAACCAATTGATACATCTTAGATGGCCACTTGCTAGTGTTTAAGACCCCAGATGCCTCTCACCAAAGAGGATGAAGAACATTTTCTTAATACATTTTGTTATGCCAATTGACCTAGATATCTCCTGAAACCGTGGTCCCCAAACCCCCATCCCTGCTACTCTGGCCTTCAAACCATTCAATTTTATTCAGGAGACTTCTTTGTTTTTTTCTAGTACACTTGTGTTGACCTCTCCTGTATTGTGAGTTGTCTTCCCTTCACTTAAAGTAGTTCTAGTCTACTATCTAATTAGTGAACACCCCTGTTCTTCTCTCTCCACCTTCATAACCACCAAAGAATTTTTTCTTCTGTGTTTAAACTTTTTCTAGAGTTCTTATAATAGCAGTCTCATACAATATTTGTCCTTTTGCAACTAACCTCACTCAGCATAATGCCTTTCAGATTCCTCCAGTTATAAGAGGTTTCACAGATTCATTGTTGTTCTTAATTGTTGCATAATATTCTCTCATTTATTTATACATCACCTGGTTATGTGCACCTTGGTTGCTTCCATCTTTTTGCTATTGTAAACAGTGCTACAATGAACATGGGTATGCATATATCTGTTCGTGTGAAGGCTCTTATTTCTCTAGGATATGTTCCAAGGAGTGGAATTGCAGAATCGTATGGTAGTTCTATTTCTAGAGCTTTTTAGGGAAGCACCAAATCAATTTCCAAAATGGTTGTACTCATTTTACATTCCACCCACGGTGTATAAGTGTTCCAGTCTTTCCACAACCTCTCTAGCATTTATTATTTTGTGGTTTTTTGGATTAATGCCAGCCTTCTTGGGGTGAGATGGTACCTCATTGTAGTTTCGATTTGCATTTCTCTAACTGGCTAATGATCTTGAGCATTTTCTCATGTATGTGTTAGCCACCTGAATATCTTCTTCGGTGAAGTGCCTGTTCATATCATTTGCCCATTTTTTCAATTGAGTTATTTGTCATTTTGTTTTAGAGTTTTTGCAGTATCATG
The DNA here is from genome assembly GCF_024166365.1 of Elephas maximus indicus. Lineage (NCBI taxonomy): Eukaryota > Metazoa > Chordata > Mammalia > Proboscidea > Elephantidae > Elephas > Elephas maximus. The sequence continues at coordinate 207,965,682 of NC_064820.1, forward strand.
TAGATTTTAGAGATTAGACACTGATCGGATATGTCATACCTAAAAACTTTCTCCCAGTCTGTAGGTAATCTTTTTACTCTTTTGGTGAAGTCTTTGGATCAGCAAAGGTGTTTGACTTTTAGGAGCTCCCGATTATCTAGTTTCTCTTCTGGTGTTTGTGCATCGTTAATAGTTTTTTATATTGTTTTTGCCATGTATTAGGGCTTCTAACATTGTCCCTATTTTCTCTTCCATGATCTTTATTGTCTTTGATTTTATATTTAGGTTTTTGATCCATTTTAAGTTAGTTTTTGTGCATGGTGTGAGGTATGTGTCTTATTTCATTTTTTTGCAGGTGGATATCCAGTTATGCTGGCACCATTTGTTAAAGAGACTTTTTTCCCATTGAACAGACTCTGTGCCTTTGTCAAACATCAGTTGCTCAGATGTAGATGGATTTATGTCTGGATTCTCAATTCTGTTCCATTGTTCTATGTATCTGTTGTTGTACTAGTACTATGCTGTATTGACTATTATAAAAAACTATTATAGTGGTATAATATGTTCTCAAATCAGGTAGTGTTAGGCCTCACACTTTTTTCTTCATTTTCAGTAATGCTTTACTTTTTTACTTACCCAAGGCCTCTCTGCTTTCCATATGAAGTTGGTGATTTGTTTCTCCAACTCATTAAAAAATGTCCTTGGTATTTGGATTGGATTGCATAGTATTTATAGATTGCTTTGGGTAGAATAGACATTTTTACAATGCTGAATCTTCCTATCCATGAGCAATGTATGTTTTTCAATTTATGTAGGTCTGTTTTGGTTTCTTGCAATAGTATCTTGTAGTTTTCTTTGTCTAGGTCTTTTATGACTCTGGTTAGATTTATTCCTATGTATTTTATCTTCTTGGGGACTATTGTAAATGGTATTGATTTGGTAATTTCCTCTTCGATGTTCTTTATTGGTGTAGCAGAATCCAACTGACTTGTGTATGTTTATCTTGTATCCTGATAGTCTGCTAAACTCTTCCATTAGTTTCAGTAGTTTTCTTGAAGTTTCTTTGTATTTCTCTTCGTATAAGATCAGGTCATATGCAAATAGAGATACTTTTACTTCTTCTTTACCTTTTGGAAGCAGATGGCCAGGCCTGTCTCCTGAGGTATCTCTGGGTAGGATTGAACCTTAACTTTTTGTGCCACTCAGGGACAAATAATGTTGTCCAGTCTTGCACCATCTTCATGATGATTGGTATGTTTAAGTCATTTGCTGTGGCTATTGTGTAATGACTTCCAACCTATGTGGCTCATCTTCTAGCATTGTATGGAACAATATTCTGTTGTGATCCATAGGGTTTTCATTGACTAATTTCAAAAGTAAATTACCAAGCCTTTCTTTCTAGCTCTGTCTTAGTCTAGGAACTCTGCTGAAATCTGTTCAACATTCATGGGGCAGATTAACCAGTAAGCTTGGTGTGCCCTGACTTATAGTAAGCAAGGTACTGCTGTAGAGAAGAAATTCATTCAGTCCTTGAAATAAGGTTAAGAGGATTCATTCAGTAAAATAATTAAAAAAATACATTTGAATGTAGAGAAACAACAGTCCACATAAATGGAAACTAATGGGACCAGCAAGAGCTTCTAACAGGAACAAATACTGTGCAAGGAACAAAGGAATTAAAATAAAACCAATTGTTTGGTCAGCCTTCAGTTAGGGTCACAAGAAGCATTGATTAGAAAGTGGGGAATGGGCTTCCATTGGAAAATTTGGCATAGGGGGAAAGCTTATGGTGTTGGGTTTAAGAAATAATTACTGAGGTCTTTGATCATAGACGCAAATGATTACATTGCATATTCCTCAGGAGAGATAAGTAAAACAGTCCTAACCAGATGTCTCAAAAATTTATGAGAACCACTTGGTACCAAAGTTTCATTTCCCAGAAATCGTTTGTTAAAACAAAATCATTTTAAGTCGCTTGGGAGACTTCAGGTAAGACTATGGCCCTTTCAGACCAAATTTTATTACATCCCTGTCATAAAGAAAATATTTTTGGCCCACTTTAAACAAAAAACACCCGCGTGAAGACTCCTTTCCTTATATTATTTTTCTTTAACATGCTGACTTTACGGGAGAGTTAGAAATGTTTCCTCAGTTACTACAATTAGGAAGGAAAATGGCAGGCATTCGTCAAGAAGTCTGAGCTGCCTCATGAAAAAACAGCTAGGCAATTAAAGTGTTCCAGAAAAACTGAATTTCAAAACTTCATGAGCTTCTCTTTTGAATGCAATATTAATTTTTTCCTGACCTGATCACAGAGAAAAGGTAAAATATATTTCTCCTTTATTCCCATGGTAGCTAACTCAAGGAGCTAAATGATACATAGTTGTGAAAATTCTGAACCAACGCCATAGACAGAGCTGAGTAAGTAATGGGCCCGGAGACAGGCATATACAAGGAAAAACTTTAAACTGATTCTATGCTAAAAGCAATAGAGAAAAATGATTTTGCTTTTTGACATTTTAATCTGGTCAAAAGGTTTACTGGAAACTTCTTTCGTACAGCAAGCAAGGACTAAATCTTTGAGGTGGTGAAACCCAGGAGAAATGGTGCTCTATAGATTAGTATTTATGCGGTGAAACACAGGTGAAATTGTGCACTACAAATTAGTAAGTAAGCACAATTAAGCCCATGCCTACATTTTATTTTTTACCTTGCTTACCTGACTATATTTGAGACTAGTGGTATTTGAAATACCAGTAACATAGCTTCTAGCATCACAGCAATGTGCAAGCCACTACAGTATGATAAACTGACAGATGGGTGGTTAAATAGAGTGTTAGATAGGAATAAATGCTATAAAGAAAAAGTGGGGAAAATTGTAGAGAGGGTGATGAGTGTATTGAGCATTTTTAGAGAGAGTGAGAGATGAAAGCTTTGTGACACAGGAAGCTTTTGAATAAGAAAACCCAGCACAGTTGAGGGACTTGCTGTAAGAAATAACCAGAGGAACATCAGAGGGAACATCAACATCAAATATTCTGGACAACTGTATTCCAAGTGTGTCCCACATTCAAGGAGATCAGTGTGATCTGAGCTCAGCAGGTGAGATAGTAGACACCTGGCATAAGTCAAGGGAAGTAATGACTTGCATTTCAGTGCCCACAGAAGTGTACACACTGTACGATTCACGTGCAGTTCAAGGACAGGCAAAATGTAAGCCCTGGAAACATGTCAGACTAATAGTTACACCTGGGAGGGTGACCGAGTATGAAAGGGAGTGAAGAAGTCTGGAAAATTCCATGTTTTTGTCTGGGTGGCAGTTATATGTGTTTAGACATTTATCAAACTGCAGTCCACGATGTGCTTAAGGTGATTGCCGTCAACACACTTTGCTACATAAATGTTTTATTTCCAAGAAAATTTAAAAAATTAAAAAGAAAAGGTGAAATATCATGTTAGAATTATATAATTTTGCCAAATTAGACATAAGCCTTTCCAAAATGAATAAATAAGTGTACTCAGCCTGGGAACCTTGATGCTGGGCTTTGGACTGGCAACAGAGGAACTGACCACAGCTTTTGCAGGCCTGACCCTCGGGGGCAATCTCTACCCAGCCAGCACACATAGGCGACACGCCCCTCAGGAATCTCAGATAAAATAGTCATCCCAAGCAAGATAAGTAACTTTGTCTATATCCCGGGGTGCTACTCTCTCCTGTTTTTCTGAACCCTTCCCTCCCCTTCCCAGGTGGCTTCATTAACATTGGAATTTCCTGAGCCAGAGGGAAAACTGCTCTGTGGTTTTTCTTTTCCCTTTTTCTTTGGGTTTTTTCCTAACCCATCCTTCCGGCCTGAGAGAAGCAATCACAAAGAACCCAGGGACGAAAAATCCTTCCCTAATTGGCCTAAAAACACAGAACCAGCTCCAGCCAAACATAGGTGATCCACAGTCTCCGGCATTCAACCCTGCAGGGAACAAGGTGGCTATTATAATGCAAAGGCATTTCTGATAGGGATCTGAATGCATTTTTTTTTTAGCGAATTTACTGGAAAGACAAGTTTCCCAGATCTGATATCTCTGCGTATTCAACAGAGCCCTCACTGACGCACAACAGGGAACGGAGGGCTGGAGCTCCCCCCAGACCACCTAGCCTCCTGCCTTAGGGGTCTAAGGAGGGTGACACCTACCAATCTGTAGAGGTACTTGCATTGGGAGCCTAAGGTACAGCTGCAGAGCCCATCCACCAAGGTGCTTTAGGAATAGAGACACACCTACCTCACTGACACTTGGGGGAAGCCTATCAGCATCATGCCTGCCCTGGAGTGTGAACCCCAGCTGCTAATTGAATCTGGTGCACACAACTATCACCACTACTTCTCAAGGTGGACAGGTGTTAGCGTGCATCACATACTTGATGACCCCAAATCAGATTCTACACAAGAATAGTGAATGGACTCAGGCATACATATCTGCTAACAGCCCAAACCAGCTGGTAATAGGCCATAAGTAAGTCAAGGGCTACAACAATCAAGACAGCACAATCTAGTAGCCCATCCACGTATATTTAAAGAAAACAAAACGAGATAAGACTCAGTGAGCAAATATAGAATAAATCACTACAATATCTTAGTGATGGTTCGGAGACAGCAGTCGATATTAAACCACATAAAGAAGCAGACCATGAATGTTTCTACAACCCCCCAAACAAAAGAATCAAAATCTTTCCCAAATGAAGATACAATCCTGGAATTATCAGATACAGAATATAAAAAACTAATTTACAGAATGCTTCAAGACATCAGGGATGACCTCAGAAATGAAATAAGGCAATCAGCAGAAAAAACCAAGGAATACACTGATAAAACACTTGAAGAACTCAAAAAGGTTATTCAAGAACATAGTGGAAAAATTAATAAGTTGCAAGAATCCACAGAGAGACAGCATGTAGAAATCCAAAAGATTAACAATAAAATTACAGAATTAGACAACGCAATAGGAAGTCAGAGGAGCAGGCTCGAGCAATTAGAATGTAGAGTGGGAAATCTGGAGGACCAGGGAATTAACACCAACATAGCTGAAAAAAAAACAGATAAAAGAATTAAAAAAAATGAAGAAACCCTAAGAATCATGTGGGACTCTATCAAGAAGGATACCTTGCATGTGATTGGAGTCCCAGAACAGTGAGGGGGGACAGAAAACACAGAAAGAATAGTTGAAGATCTGCTGACAGAAAACTTCCCTGACATCATGAAAGATGAAAGGATATCTATCCAAGATGCTCATCGAACCCCATTTAAGATTGATCCAAAAAGAAAAACATGAAGACATATTATCATCAAACTTGTCAAAACCAAAGATAAAGAGAAAATTTTAAAAGCAGCCAGGGAGAAAAGAAAGGTCTCCTTCAAGGGAGAATCAATAAGTTCAGACCAGTCAGCAGAAACCATGCAGGCAAGAAGGCAATGGGATGACATATACAGAGCACTGAAGGAGAAAAACTGCCAGCCAAGGATCATATATCCAGCAAAACTCTCTCTGAAATATGAAGGTGAAATTAAAATATTTACAGATAAACACAAGCTTAGAGAATTTGCAAAAACCAAACCAAAGCTACAAGAAATACTAAAGGAAATTGGTCAGAAAACCAATAATATCAGATACCAGCACAGCACAAGGACACAGAACAGAACATCCTGATATCGACTCAAATAGGGAAATCACAAAAACAAATTAAGATTAATTAAAAAAAAAATGCTCAAAACAGGGAATCATTGAAATCAATATGCAAAAGATCACAATAATCAAAAAGAGGGACTAAATACAGGTGGCATAGAACTGCCACATGGAGAGGGATACAAGGCAATATAGGACAATACAAGTTAGGTTTTTACTTAGAAAAATAGGGGTAATTATTAAGGTAACCACAAAGAGGTATAACAACTCCATAACTCAAAATAAAAACCAAGGAAAACGTAACGACTCAGCAAACATAAAGTCAAATACTATGAAAATGAGGAACACACAATTTACAAAGAAAAGCGTCTCAGCACAAAAAAGTAAGTGGAAAATTAAAATTGTCAACAACACACATAAAAAGGCATCAAAATGACAACACTAAACACATACTTATCTATAATTACACTGACTGTAAATGGACTAAATACACCAAGAAAGAGACAGAGAGTCTCAGACTGGATAAAGAAACATGATCCGTCTATACGCCGCCTACAAGAGACACACCTTAGACTTCGAGACACAAACAAACTAAAACCCAAAGGATGGAAAAAAATATATCAAGCAAACAATAAGAAAAAAGAAGAGGAGTAGCAATATTAATTTCTGACAAAATAGATTTTAAACTTAAATCCACCACAAAGGATAAAGAAGGACACTACATAATGATAAAAGGGACAACTGACCAGGAAGATATAACCATTTTAAATATTTATGCACCCAATGATAGGGCTGCAAGATACATAAATCAAATTTTAACAGAACTGAAAAATGAGATAGACACCTCCGCAATTATAGTAGGAGACTTCAACACACCACTTTCGGAGGACAGGACATCCAGTAAGAAGCTCAATAGAGACACGGAAGATCTAATTACAACCATCAACCAACTTGACCTCATTGACTTATACAGAACTCTCAACCCAACTGCTGCAAAGTATACTTTTTTTTCTAGCGCACATGGAACATTCTCTAGAATAGATCACATATTAGGTCATAAAACAAACCTTTGCAGAATCCAAAACATCGAAATATTACAAAGCATCTTCTCAGACCACAAGGCCATAAAAGTGGAAATCAATAACAGAAAAATCAGGGAAAAGAAATCAAATACTTGGAAACTGAACAATACCCTCTTGAAAAAAGACTGGGTTATAGAAGACATTAAGGAGAGAATAAGGAAATTCATAGAATGCAATGAGAATGAAAATACTTCCTATCAAAACCTCTGGGACACAGCAAAAGCAGTGCTCAGAGGCCAATTTATATCGATAAATGCACACATACAAAAAGAAAAAAGAGCCAAAATCAGAGAACTGTCCCTATAACTTCAACAAATAGAAAGTGAGCAACAAACGAATCCATCAGGTACCAGAAGAAAACAAATAATAAAAATTAGAGCTGAACTAAATGAATTAAAAAAATATAAATAAATGAATTAGAGAACAGAAAAACAATTGAAAGAATTAACAAAGCCAAAAGCTGGTTCTATTGAAAGAATTAACAAAGCCAAAAGCTGGTTCTTTGAAAAAATAAACAAAATTGATAAACCATTGGCCAGACTGACTAAAGAAATACAGGAAAGGAAACAAATAACTCGAATAAGAAACGAGATGGGCCACATCACAACAGACTCAACTGAAATTAAAAGAATCATATCAGATTATTATGAAAAATTGTACTCTAACAAATCTGCAAACCTAGAAAAAATGGATGAATTCCTGGAAAAACACTAACTACCTAACCTAACACAGTCAGAAGTAGAACAACTAAATAGACCCATAACAAAAAAAGAGATTGAAATGGTAATCAAAAAACTCCCAACAAAAAAAAAAGCCCTGGCCCGGATGGCTTTACTGCAGAGTTCTACCAAACTTTCAGAGAAGAGTTAACACCACTACTACTAAAGGTATTTCAAAGCATAGAAAATGACGGCATACTACCTAACTCATTCTATGAAGCCACCATCTCCCTGATACCAAAACCAGGTAAAGACATCACAAAAAAAGAAAATTACAGACCTATATCCCTCATGAATATAGATGCAAAAATCCTCAACAAAATTCTAGCCAATAGAATTCAACAACATAGCAAAAAATTAATCCACCATGACCAAGTGGGATTTATACCAGGTATGCAAGGCTGGTTTAATATTAGAAAAACCATTCATGTAATCCACCATATAAATGAAACAAAAGACAAAAACCACATGATCTTATCAATTGATGGAGAAAAGGCATTTGACAAAGTCCAACACCCATTTATGATAAAAACTCTCACCAAAATAGGAATTGAACGAAAATTCCTCAACATAATAAAAGGCATCTATACAAAGCCAACAGACAACATCACTCTAAATGGAGAGAGCCTGAAAGCATTTCCCTTGAGAACGGGAACCAGACAAGGACACCCTTTATCACCCTTCTTATTCAACATTCTGCTAGAGGTCCTAGCCAGAGCAATTAGGCTAGACAAAGAAATAAAGGGCATCCAGATTGGCAAGGAGGAAGTCAAATTATCTCTATTTGCAGATGACATGATCTTATACACAGAAAACCCTAAGGAATCCTCCAGAAAACTAGTGAAACTAATAGAAGAGTTTGGCAGAGTCTCAGGTTATAAGATAAACATGCAAAAATCACTTGGATTCCTCTACACCAACAAAAAGAACATCGAAGAGGAAATAACCAAATCAATACCATTCACACTAGCCCCCAAGAAGATAAAATACTTAGGAATAAATCTTACCAAAGATGTAAAAGACCTATACAAAGAAAACTACAAAGTACTACTACAAGAAACTAAAAGGACCTACTTAAGTGGAAAAACATACCGTACTCATGGAGAGGAAGACTTAACATAGGAAAAATGTCTATTCTACCAAAAGCCATCTGTACATACAATGCACCTCCGATCCAAATTCCAATGTCATTTTTTAATATGATGGAGAAACAAATCACCAAATTCATATGGAAGGGAAAGAAGCCTCGGATAAGCAAAGCATTACTGAAAAAGAAGAAGAAAGTGGGAGGCCTCACTCTACCTGATTTCAGAACCTATTATACAGCCACAGTAGTCAAAACTGCCTGGTACTGGTACAACAACAGACACATAGACCAATGGAACAGAATTGAGAACCCAGATATAAATCCATCCACATATGAGCAGCTGATATTTGACAAAGGCCCAGTGTCAGTTAATTGGGGAAAATATAGTCTTTTTAACAAATGATGCCGGCATAACTGGATATCCATTTGCAAAAAAATGAAACAGGACCCATACCTCACACGAAGCACAAAAACTAACTCCAAGTGGATCAAAGACCTAAAGACTAAAACAATAAAGATCATGGAAGAAAAATTAGGGACAACTTTAGGAGCCCTAATACAAGGCATAAACAGAACACAAAACATTACCAAAAATGAGGAAGAGAAACCAGATAACTGGGAGCTCCTAAAAATCAAACACCTATGCTCATCTAAAGACTTCACCAAAAGAGTAAAAAGACAACCTAGAGACTAGGAAAAAATTTTCAGCTATGAAATCTCCGGCCAGCGCCTGATCTCTAAAATCTATATGATTCTGTCAAAACTCAACCACAAAAAGACAAACAACCCAATCAAGAAGTGGGCAAAGGATATGAACACACTTCACTAAAGAAGATATTCAGGCAGCTAACAGATACATGAGAAAATGCTCTCGATCATTAGCCATTAGAGAAATGCAAATTAAAACCACGATGAGATTCCATCTCACTTCAACAAGGCTGGCATTAATCCAAAAAACACAAAAGAATAAATGTTGGAGAGCCTGCAGAGAGATTGGAACTCTTATACGCTGCTGGTGAGAATGTCATATGGTACAACCACTTTGGAAATCTATATGGCTTTATCTTAAACAGTTAGAAATAGAACTACCACACAACCCAGAAATCCCACTCCTCGGAATATACCCTAGAGAAATAAGAGCCTTCACACAAACAGATATATGCACACCCATGTTTATTGCAGCTCTGTTTACAATAGCAAAAAGCTGGAAGCAACCAAGGTGTCCATCAACGGATGAATGGGTAAATATACTCACACAATGGAATACTACGCATCGATAAAGAACAGTGACGAATCTGTGAAACATTTCATAACATGGAGGAACCTGGAAGGCATTATGCTGAGCGAAATTAGTCAGAGGCAAAAGGACATATATTGTATAAGACCACTATTATAAGATCTTGAGAAATAGTATAAACTGAGAAGAACACATACTTTTGTGGTTACGGGGGGGGAGGGAGGGAGGATGGGAGAGGGTGTTTTACTGATTAGTTAGTAGATACGAACTGCTTTAGGTGAAGGGAAGAACAATACTCAATACATGGAAGGTCAGCTCAACTGGACTGGACCAAAAGCAGTTTCCGGGATAAACTGAATGCTTCAAAGGTCAGCGGAGTAAGGGCGGGGGCTTGGGGACCATGGTTTAAGGGGACTTCTAGGTCAATTGGCATAATAAACTCTATTATGAAAACATTCTGCATCCCACTTTGAAATGTGGCATCTGGGGTCTTAAATGCTAACAAGTGGCCATCTAAAATGCATCAATTGGTCTCAACCCACCTGAATCAAAGGAGAATGAAGAACACCAAGGGCACACGATAAATAAGAGCCCAAGAGACAGAAAGGGCCACATGAACCAGAGACCTACATCATCCTGAGACCAGAAGAACTAGTTGGTGCCCAGCCACAACCGATGACTGCCCTGACAGGGAGCACAACAGAGAACCCCTGAGGGAGCAGGAGATCAGTGGGATGCAGACCCCAAATTCTCACAAGAATACCATACTTAATGGTCTCACTGAGACTAGAGGAATCACAGGGGTCATGGTCCCCAAACTTTCTGTTGGCCCAGGACAGGAACCATTCCTGAAGACAACTCATCAGACATGAAAGGGACTGGACAGTGGGTAGGAGAGAGATGCTGATGAAGAGTTAGCTAATGATATCAGGTGGACAACTGAGACTGTGTTGGCATCTCCTGTCTGGAGTGGGGATGGGAGGATAGAGAGAGTTGGAAGCTGGCAAAATTGTCACGAAAGGAGAGACTGGAAGGGCTGACTCATTAGGGGGAGAGCAAGTGGGAGTACGGAGTAAGGTGTATATAAACTTATATGTGACAGTTTGACTTGATTTTTAAACGTTCACTTGAAGCTCAATAAAAGTTAATAAAAAGAAAAAGACTTATACAGTGCTAACTGTATTCTAGGTAATGTTTTAAATATTACCTCACTGAGTCTTAATAACACCCTCTAGAGTAAAAAAAAAAAAAAACTCATTGCAATCAAGTCAATTCCAACTCATAGTGACTCTATAGGACAGAGTAGAACTGCTCCAAGGAGCAGATGGTAGATTCATACTGCCGACCTTTTGGTTAGCAGCCATACCTGGCCATAGCTCTTAACCACTCCACCTCCAGGGTTCCATAGTTAGTATAAATAGCCACATTCGCTGGTGTTGAAAATAAGGCTTAAAAAAGTTAATAACTTGCCCAAGTTCACAAAGCTAATATATTCTAGAGCAGGAGTTTAACAATGCTCTCCTCTAGTCTGCTTCTCCTGTAAAATGGTCTCTACACCTGACTGCACCATGGACAGGCCTCATTTTTAATGATATAGTGAGGGAAGGGTATATCCTCAAAAACCACCTTCCACTAAAATTCATAATTGTTAGAAATAAATATTAATCAGCTGGACTTCTGACTGTTGATGTCGCAATTTCTTCTGTTCGCTTGGCGTTTGACTATATGTTAATGAACAACAATAAAATTTTCTCATTGCCACTAATCAGCACTTCAATATACACTTTGTTAAGCAAAATTTGTATGAGTTTTATGGAATGATATGTTGAGTTACTTGTTGTCACAAATGGTTAAGTGCTTAACTACTAGTTGAAAGATTGGCAGTTGGAACACACCCAGAGGCACCTTGGAAGACAGGACTGATAATCTGCTTCCAAAAAGTCAGAGCCTTGAAAACCCTATGGCGCAGTTTCACTCTGCACAAATGTGGTCGCCATGAGTCAGAATTGACTTGACAGCAGGCACCTAACAACAACAAGAAAAACATGCTGAGTTCAGTAGAAGAGCATAATGAAAAATACCATTGCCTTCCCAGCAATTAATGAAACCTCATATATCTCTTAGAGCTACTGTTAAGGAATGAGCCACTCAACATGTTTGAGTTGAATTGTTGCTTAAACCAGATTACACCCCTCTTCAGAAAACTCCTATGTTCTTACTATGAACTATTAAGTCTATTAGCTACTAGTTTACATTTAAAAATCATGCCAAGCTTAAAAATAAGCCTCATCATCCCTAGTGTACAAATGAGAAAATCAATGCCAGGAGAAAAAAATTTTTCCACACTTAGACACCTTTTAGGTGTTGTGATCTAGGCATGAAGTCCTTTATATTTCCATTATACAATCCTGGCCATTGTTCACATGCTGTATTCTCCACAGTGAATTTATTCATGATGGCATGGGAGAATCCGACCTTCAAGTCTGATTTCATCCTTCTGAGAATCTTCAATCACAGCCCCGCCCACACCTTCCTCTTCTTTCTGGTCTTGGGCATCTTCACAGTGGCCTTCATGGGAAATACTGCCATGGCTTTCCTTATCTACTGGACTCCCATCTCCACACCCCCATGTACTTCCTCCTCAGCCAACTCTAGCTCATGGACCTGGTGGTTATCTGTACCACAGTACCTAAGATGGCCCTCAACTACTTGTCTGGCAGGAAATCCATCTCTGTGGCAGGTTGTGGAACCCAGATATTTTTCTATGTGTCCCTGCTTGGGGCTGAATGTTTCCTGTTGGCTGTCATGGCCTATGACCACTATGTTGTCATTTGTCAGCCATTAAGATACCTAATTCTCATGAGCCAGAAAATCTGTGGTCTCATGGCTGCCTCTTCCTGGATTCTTGGCTCTTTTGATGGTATAATTGAAGTTGCAGATGCCTCGTCTTTCCCATATTGTGGTGCCTGGGAAATACCCCACTTCTTCTGTGATGTTCCTGCCCTACTCACTCTTTCATGCACTGACACCTCAACATTTGAAAGGATAATATTTATCTGCTTCTCTTCCCTGTAGCAGTCATCATTGCTTCCTATACTTGTGTCCTTCTGGCTTTCATTAGCATAGAATCTGGTGAGGGTCATCGCAAGGCTTTCACTAAATGTTCCTCCCACCTAATGATGGTGGGGATATACTATGGAGCAGCCATGTTTATGTACGTGTGACCCACTTCAGATTGTTCCCCCACTCAGGACAAGATGGTATCAGCCTTCTATACCATTCTCACTCCTATGTTGAACCCCCTCATCTATAGCCTCTGCAACAAAGAAGTAAACAGAACATTCAAGAAGGTATTAAGGAAGGGAAAATCTGGAGAGGAAGTTGCTTAATTATGCTTTTCTCCACATTTTTGATTTATGCCTAAATTTATGTATTCAACAAATACAATTTAGCACACAGTATTTACCCATCTTTGTAATAAAAGACTTATAGGCGGACACATTATTTGAAAATAAAAATTGTTTGCATCCTAGTTTATTCATATATTTCCTATTTTTGTTATGGCAAATTCAAGTTATGAATACAAGTAAATCTTCATTACAAGAGGAAATGCACAACTGTATACTTTGGTTTACATAATTCAGTTAACAAGTGAGAGGTGTTTGCCCATCATAAGATCACAGAATTTGATTGCGCTGGTTGAAATTCTGTATTTTTTACTATGGAGTTGCCATGAGTCGGAAAAGACACCCCAGCAACCGGTTTGATATGGTTTTGTCTCTTAACGTATAGTAGATTTAACCACGGCTAAACAGATTTCTGAAGGAGCCTTGCCGGTGAAATTGTTAAGAGTTAGCAGTTCAAACTCGTGAAGATGCTCTGCTGGAGAAAGACCTGGCAATCTTTTCCCATAAAGATTAAAGCTTAGAAAACACTGCGAGGCAGTTCTACTCTGTCTCATGAGGTTACTATGAGTCAGAATCTACTTATGCCACCCAAAAACAACAATAAACAGAATTCTACTAAGTCTTATGTCATACTTTGAACTGATCCCTTTGCTATGATAAACAAATAAGCTAATTATCTACAAAATTATAGATGTTCTTGTAATATCATAATAAAAGTCAATGTAACTTAACCAGATGGAGAAAAGAGAGGTATTAGATTAGAGGAAAGTATAATGAGCTTGTCTTATACGAACACTATCTTTTTTTAGGATGGAGGATTGGCAAGCCCCATTTATGTTCTTGCTTCACAGACATCAGTCACATATGTGGAAATTGAAATGTGAATTTGACTCCCCCAAGTCTGAACTTCCATCATTAGATATCCTGATCTTTAAATGAATCATGTATTTCAACAGTATGGAAAAATTCTTAATAGAGACATCTAGGTTTTCTGAAATCTGTACATTTTCCATAAATTACATGTGTGTCATCTCAACAGGCATTGTAGAGATGATATTTAAATGAATTTTAGTGGAATTCTGGAGATTCTGTATTTTTATGAGGAAAATCACTATATTCTAATTTCAGTATTAACTCTTCTGTTAAAACTCCGTTGTTACATCCCCACTGTATTAGTTGTCTGTTACTATTAAAAAATTACCACAGCCTAAAGTAGCAATCATTTATGATCTCACAGCTTCAGTGTGTTAGAAGTCCAGGAAGAGCTTAGCAGGGTCTTCTGTTTAGCTTCTCACATGACTATAATTTAGGTGTTAGCTGGGGCTACAGTTTTATCTGAGGCTTGGTGTCATCTTCCAAACTCACATCGTTGTTGAAAGAATTTCTTTCTTTACAGCTGTAGAACTCATGGCATCTTGCTTCCTCAAGGCTAGAGAGGCCTAAGTCTTTTTTTTTTTTTTTTTTAAAGAGCTTCCAGCTAGTTAAAACTAGCCCACTCAGGGTAATTTCTGTTTTGATTATGAAATAAATTATCAGTAAATCAACCGATCTGGGAGATAAATCTGCAAAATCATCATGGGAGTAACACCAGGGGATGGAGATCATAAAGGTCATCTTAGAATTCTGCTGACCACACTCACCGAGAAAGCTTCAAGATGCATATCCATTAAACACAACAAAATGCAATCACCTGTAACATGGATTAACCTAAAAATCATTATTCTGAGTGAAATAAGTCATTCACAAAAGATAAATATTTTATGATCCCACCTATATACAATAGGCAGATATATAGAGACCAAAGCATATGCATGAGGGGCGCTGGGTTTCTGTTAAATGCGGTGGAAAAATTAGAAGTGACAATAGTTGTGCAGCATGATGAACACTTTCAGTCACTGAGGTGTATACACAGAAATTTTGATTTGCCAAATGTTTTATATGTATATATATATATATATATATAATCACAATAAAAATGCAATTCAAATAACTTATCTTGAAGAGTATATGAGAAAACATTAATAATGTTCAAATTATTGCCTGGCTTAAGTCACCTTTTTGAAGAATTTCAATAAATTTTGTGACAGTTCTGTTTAACGGATCAGCATATAATACATGGAATTTGATTACACTGTTCTAATTTGCCCATGGCTCGTCTACTGTGTACACAAATATAACATCCAACACAGTGAAGAGGATAGGTATATCATGCTGATTCTGTAAACAAAAAAGATGATTGCTTAACCCCATATTCTCCATTTTCAGCTCTACAAGAGGACTAAAATAAAACTGACCCTCAAGGATACTTTCCCCAGACAGAGCATAAATGGCTGAGTTCAATGAAATAATATTTGTAATGTTCTTTTTTTGTTACATTTTGTTTTTTACTTTATTAAAAACGACTCTACCCTTGAACCAAAATTTCTTCTTCCTATTATTGTTTGAAAAATTTTTTGTAGAAAGTTGGCTTAATTATAGGCTACACAAGTGATTTTCACACTTGGATCATAGCAATAGATTCTGTATTATCTTATGTACGAGCCCTGTTGGGATTAAGGGGGTAAGAGCTCAGCTGCTAACCAAAAAGTTGTCATTTAAAATCCACCAGCCGCTCCTTGGAAACTATAAGGGGCAGTTCTACTCTGTTCTATATTGTCACTGAGTCAGAGTTGACCTCACGGCAGTAGTTTGTTTTTGTGGTATTACCTAAATAAATATTACTACCTAGGCTTTTAGGCTGTTGGTGTTGTTAGATGCTGTCAAGCCAATTCTGACTTATGGTGACCTCATGCGTGGAGCATAGAATTAATCAATAAGGTTTTCAAGGCTGTGACGTTTCAGATGTCGATTGTCAGACATCTCTGTGGTGCCTCTGTGTGGGTTCAAAGAGCCAAACTTCTGGCTAGTAGTCCAGAGCTTAACCATTTGTATCACCGAGGACCTCTACGCCTAGGCAGGAAAGAATATTTCTCTGTGTGTATTGAAATGTAATTATAAGAAATGTGATTGACTGATAATCCCACTAAAAATTTGTGGACTGTGAAAATTTTCATGAAACGGGCATCTGTGACTCTCCACCATCTACTTACTTCTTAGAAGTATTAGGACGATTTACCCTTACTAAGTTCTTTCAGTGGTAAGAGAAACCAGTTATCAGTTTATGTTTGGAAGTAACATGGTATTGGTCTTAAAAGCCATTTACACAGGCTGTACATATACTCTTATTTCTGGATATTTAACACAATTTCCTTGATTGTATATGAGTTGGACCCTAGTCAATAGCCATCTAGAGATATTTATCTAGCTGAACTTACTCTTGGGCCACTGGCTAATGTTTACTTTTAAGAATTTAAGGTTGTTTATTGCATTTTTAAGGTCCCTGGTTGCACAGCTTCTTTCTCTCAGGGTAGCTATGTTACTGAAAAGTATAAAGAATCTCAGCTGACCATCTAAAAAATGGGTAATAACTGTGCTTTATATTGTTGCATAGCATTAGGTACCTTATATTTGAAATGTGTAAAGCCATGCCTGCCTCATGGCATGTCTTCTGTAAAACAGTGATGACTTTAGTTTTTAGGTTGAGGAAATCACTTTTAAGGTTGAGAAAATCAATCCCTACTTCCAATGAAAGCCCAAGAGTGGAATTATTACAGTGCTAGAAGTCATATGCTGATGATAAATATTGACAAGTATATTTCATCTCCATATAAATAAGGGAAACTCTGGTGGTATAGTGGTTAAGAGCTATAGCTGCTAACCAGATGCTCTTTGGAAACGTTATGGGGCATTTTACTCTGTCCTGTAGGGTCGCTATGAGTCAGAATCAACTTAATGGCAATAGGTTTTATATAAATAAGACCTAAGGCTTCAAAACTCTTAAAATAAATAATGAACACTGACAGAATTTTTAGTCATAAATTAGTTAAAAAAAAAAACCCTCATTAAATTATGAATGGAGAAGTTTATGAAGGATGGAGCATCCCCTCCCAGAATGTTTAGTTTTAAAAGGAGAATTGATACAAGCAGTTACTAACAATACATTAGAAAGTGTGTTTAATTTTCATAAGAGAATTGTACAAAAATGATATAGAAATATAGAAAAAGGAAGATAAAATCTGAAATCACCATGAATGAGTAAATAAAAAAGACCATATATTACCTAGATCATAAACAGGCAGAGAATTAGTGTATTTGTGGAAGAAGGTTAAACTTAATTTCAAAAAATTAAATAATAATGTGATTATGGGGATTGGGAGGCCTGTGGTACAGTAGTTAAGCATTCAGCTGCTAACCAAAAGGTCGGCAGTTCAAAGCCATCAGTCACTTCTTGGAAACTCTATGGAAACTCTTGGAAACTGTCCTATAAAGTTCTTCTGAATCAAAATTGACTAGATGGCTATGGGTTTGTATGTTGGAAGTGATATGAGAAAAAACTCAGAAAAAAGGATTTGGAAGCAATTAGGAACTGATTATTTAAGGACATAGATGAGAGAAGAAATAAATGGTACACTAAAAAAGTATTGTTTAATGCAAACAGAGACAGTAAAGGAACACAGAAAAAATGTTATGAGACATGTAAAAATTAAAAATCAAAATGGCAGAAGTAAATTCAACCAGATCAAGCATTACATTAAATGTGAATGGACTACACACCTAAATTAAAAGGTAGAGACTATCAAAATGGATATAAACACAAAATAACAACCCTGTGCTATCTATAAGAGACAAATTGACACTCAAAGAACCAAATAGACTGAAACAAAAATTACGGGAAAACACAACCCCGATAAAAAATCCCAGCAAGTTATTTTATGAACGTAGGCAAACATATTCTAAAGATTATATGAAAAGTAAAACCAGAATAGCTAATACAATATTAAACAAGAATGAAGTGGGAGGACTGACAACACTCAAAGACTTATGATAAAGCTTCAGTGATCAAGACAGTGAGATATTGTAAAAGAATACACAAATAGATCAATAGAATTGAAGATACAGCTCAGAAATACTCCCATAAAAATATAATCTACTGATCTTTGAAAATGGAGAAAAGGAATTTCAAAGGATAAAAAATAGTATATTCAGCTAATGGTGATGAAACAACTGGACATGCAAAAAAATGAATCTAGATACATACCTTACATATTTCACAAAAATTAACTCAAAATGTGTCACATATCTAAATGTTCAACACAAAACTATGTAAATTCTAAAAGATATCGTAGGAGAAAATCTAGGTCACCTTGGGTTTGGCAATGAATTTTAGATACAACAGCAAAAGCATGATCCATGAAACAGACAACAAATTTGTTAAATTGGACTTTATTAAAATTAAAAATTTGTGCTCTGTGGAATATACCACTAAGAGAATAAAAACATGAGCTACAGATTCAAGAAAAAACAGATCTGATGAACAACCTGCATCAAAAATATACAAAGATCTATTAACACTCAACAATAAGAAATTAAAAAAAAAAAACCTCAATTAAAAAATGGGTAAAAGGTCTGAACAGACATCTCCCTGAACAAAATATATCACACGGTATATGAAAAGATGCTCAAAATCATATGGTATTTAAAAAAAAAAAAAACTCCTTGCTGTCAAGTTGATGCTATTTACCAGGAGCAAAACAGTAAGATGACAACCAAAAGCTCAGAGAAGAAACAAGTGTACGTGAGTCACAAAACTCATGTACCCTGAAACCAAAAGGACTAGATTGTGCCCGGCTACCACCACCACCACCACTGATCGTTCTGAACAAGGTCAGAATAGATGGTACTGGATAAAATGAGAGAAAAATGTCAAGTAGAACTCAAATTAAAAAAAAAAAAAAAGCCAGGCAAGTTGGAACAGTAGAGAACAGAGGACTCCTTGAGACTATTGCCCTCAGACACTTTTTAAATCTAGCACTAAGCCTATCCCCTGAGATCACCTTTTAGAGAAATAGGAGTAGCACACAAAATGAAGAATGTTACACCTAAGATCAGTGTTCCACTTAAAACCATCTGTATAAGACCCAAAGGCCAACAATAAGTCAAAAACAAAGATGAGAAGATAAGGAGGTAGGGAAACTATAGTACCGGAAATGGAATAAACAGAATACAAAGGGAATGTTGACACATTGTGATAAATGTAACTAAAGTCACTGAAAAATCTGTGCAGAAATTGTCCAATGGGAACCTAACTTGTTGTGTAAACTTTCATGAAAAACTCAATAAAATATTATTTAAAAAAAAAAAAGATGTTAAAAAAATTCCTACTTACTGAGATCTGACTCAGATACTCTTTGTATAAATCATATTGAATTTACTTTCACCAATTGTACCAAAGGAGTCAATGCAATCAAGTCAACAAATCAGAGAGAGAAGCAATTTTCACCATGACAGAGTCAGCTGCAATTTTCTGAACTTCACAAGCATCACCACGCTGTCCCAGAGTTGCAGTCGACAGCATGGACATGTGAATGGGATGCCTGACCTTCCATAGGCACAGCAGGCTTTCTTGTGGTTGATTGTCCTATGCGCCAGGCTGGAGCAACCCAAACATGAGGTGGTCTGCTCTCAGAGTCATAAAATAAGCTATGTACACCCAAGGTACACTGTAATACTGTCTAGAATGGTAAGATCCCTGGGAACCCCAAAGTGACAGTCTGGTCCATGCATATTTCTAAATACTTTGCTGCAAAAACAAAAAGAGGTCATCATTAAGATGCTTTGGGAGTCATGCTATTTGGCCCTTTGAATTTGTGTAATTAATCCCGAATCTTATAAGACATCCTCTTGATCTCACTTTTAGTAGTTTTGGCTCTAATTTATAGTTTTACATCCTTCTCATATGCATAAGGAATATAAGAACAAAATTCACCTCACTGCAATTCACTACATAAATTTGAGTTATGCAATGAGGATAAAATGTAGTATCAACGAAAGTATCTACTCTATGCCTTATAATCCCCCACGGGTCCATCAGTTTGTCGTATTGTGGGGGCTTGCGTGTTGCTGTGATGCTGGAAGCTATGCCACTGGTATTCAGATACCAGCAGGGTCACCCAGGGAGGACAGGTTTCAGCTGAGCTTCCAGACTAAGAAGGACTAGGAAGAAGGACCAGGCAGTCTACTTCTGAAAAGCATTAGCCAGTGAAAACCTTGTGAATAGCAGCAAACATTGTCTGATATAGTGCTGGAAGATGAGCCCCCCAGGTTGGAAGGGCTTCAAAAGATGACTGGGGAAGAGCTACCGCCTCAAATAGAGTCAACCTTAATGACGTGGTGGAGTAAAGCTTTCGGAACCTTCATTTGCTGATGTGTCATGACTCAAAATGAGAAGAAACAGCTGCAAAAGTCCATTAATAATTGGAGCCTGGAATGCACAAAGTATGAACTAGGAAAATTGGAAATCATCAAAAATGAAACGGAGCACATAAACATCAATATCCTAGGCATTAGTGAACTGAAATGGACTGGTATTGGCCATTTTGAATCAGACAATCATATAGCCTACTATGCTGGGAATGACAACCTGAAGAGGAATGGTGTTGCATTCATTGTCAAAAAGAACATTTCAAGATCTATGCTGAAGTCCAATGCTGTCAGTGATAGGATAATATCCATACTCCTACAATGAAGACCAGTCAATAAGACTATTGTTCAAATTTAGGCACCAATCACTAGGGCCAAAGATGAAGAATCCAGATGAAGAATAGTAGATTTTTATCAGCTGCTGCAGTCTGAAACTGATCAAACATGCAATCAAGATGCATTGATAATTACTGGTGATTGGAATGTGAAAGATGGAAACAAAGGTATTGTTTCTATCACCATGGCCGTGTTTTCCAACTTCCCATCCTTCTTCTTTTTTTCCAATTTCACATTCCAATCACCAGTAATTATCAATGAATCTAGATCGTGCATTCAATCAATTTCAGACTGCAGCAGCTGATAAAAATCTTCTATTTCTTCATCTTTGGCATTAGCGGTTGGTGTGTAAATTTGAATAATAGTCACACTAACTGATCTTCCCTGTAGGTGTATGGATAGTATTCTATCAGTGACAGTGTTGTACTTCAGGATAGGTCTTTAAATGTGCTTTTTTACTAAGAATGCAGTATGTTCGTCTTCAAGTTGTCATCCCTGGCATAGTAGACCATATGACTGTCTAATTAAAAATGGCCAGTCCCAGTTCATTTCAGCTCACTAATGCCTAGGATATCAATGTTCATGTGTTACATTTCAATTTTTTTCAGTTCTTTTTTTTTTTTTTTAGTTTTTATTGTGCTTTAAGTGAAAGTTTGCAAATCAAGTCAGTCTCTCACACAGAAACTTATATACACTTCGCTACATACTCCCAGTTGCTCTCCCCCAATGAGATAGAAAACTCCCTCCCTCCACTCTCTCTTTTCATGTCCATTGCATCAGCTTCTAACCCCCTCTACTCTCTCATCTCCCCCTCCAGACAAGGCACGGCAACATAGTCTCAAGTGCCCACCTGATACAAGAAGCTCACTTGTCTCCAGCATCCCTCTCCATCCCATTGTCCAGTCCAATCCTTGTGTGAATAGTTGGCTTTGGGAATGTTTTCTATCCTGGGCCAACAGAAGGTCTGGGGGCCATGACCACCGGGGTCCTTCTACTCTCAGTCAGGATATTAAGTCTGGTCTTTCTACGAGAATTTGGGGTCTGCATTCCACTGCTCTCCAGCTCCTTCAGGGGTTTTCTGTTGTGTTCCCTGTCAGGGAAGTCATCAGTTGTAGCTGGGCACCCTCTAGTTCTTCTGGTCTCAGGCTGATGTAGTCTCAGATTTATGTGGCCCTTTCTGTTTCTTGGTCTCGTAATTACCTTGTGTCCTTGGAATTCTTCATTCTCTTTTGGTCCAGGTGGGTTGAGACCAACTGATGCATCTTAGATGGCCTCTTGCTAGTGTTTTAAACCCCAGAAGCCACTCTCCAAAGTTGGATGCAGAATGTTTTCTTAATAAGTTTTATTATGCCAATTCACTTAGATATCCCCTGAAACCATGGTCCCCAAACCCCCGCCCCTGCTATGCTGGCCTTTGAAGCATTCAGTTTATTCAGGAAACTTCTTTGCTTTGATTTAATCCAGTTGTGCTAACCTCGCCTGTATTGCGTGTTGTCTTTCACATCACCTAAAATAGTTCTGATCTACTTAAACTTCGTTTCTGATGACTTCCAATTTTTTAGATTCATACTTCATACATTTCATACCCTTATTATTAATGGATCTTGCAGCCATTTTTTCTCATTTTGAGTCCTGCCACCTTAGCAAATGGAGGTCCCAAAAGCTTGACTCCATCCACATCATTAATGTCAACACTATTTTGAGGAGGCAGCTCTTCCCCAGTCATATTTTGAGTACCTTTCAACCTGAGTGGCTCATCTTCAAGGACTATACCAATGTTCCATTGCTATTTGTAAGGTTTCACCGGCCAGTTTTTTTTTTTTTTTTTTTTCAGAAATTGACTGCCAGGTCCTTCTCCCTAGTCTGTCTTAGTTTAGAAGCTCTGCTGAAACTAGTCCATCATGGGTAACCCTGCTGGTATTTGAAATACTGGTGGCATAACTTCAACATCATAGCAACACAGAAGTCACCGCAATATGACAAACTGAGACATTTGAAACACTAACAACCAAGCACCAGACGAGTTGTGGGATGATATCAAGGACATTATACACGAAGAAAGAAAAAGGTTATTAGAAAGATAGGAAAGAAAAGACCTAAATGAATGTCAGAAGAGATCTCAAAAATACTTTTGAACATAGAGTAGCTGAAGTGAATGGAAGAAATACTGAAGTAAAAAAGCTGAACAGAAGATTTCAAGAGGCTGCTCAAGAAGAAAAAGTAAAGCATTATAATGAAATGTACAAAGACCCGGCATTAGAAAACCAAAAGGGAAGAACGCACTCAGTATTTCTCAAGCTGAAAGAACTGAAGAAAACGTTTAAGCCTCAAGTTACAATTTTGAAGGATTCTATGGGGAAAATATTAAACAACGCAGGAAGCATCAAAAGAAGAGGGAAGGAATACACAGAGTCACTGTACCAAAAATAATTTGTCGACATTCAACCATTAAGGAGGTAGCTGATGACCAAGAAATGATGGTACTGAAGGAAGAAGTCCAAGCTGCACTGAAGGCAATGGCAAAATATAAGCCTTCAGGAATAGAGAGAAAACCAATTCAGATGTTTCAACACATGGATTCAGGCCTGGAGATGCTCACTTTTCTACAGCAAGAAATTTGGAAAAGAGCTACCTGACCAATTGACTGGAAGAGACTCATATTTGTGCCTATTCCAAAGAAAGATGATCCAACAGAATGCAGAAATTATCAAAAATAATTATCATTAATATCACACCCAAGTAAAATTTTTCTGAAAAGTAGGTGTAGCAGTATATTGACAGGGAACTGCCAGACATTCAAGCTGGATTCAGGACAGGATAGGAATGACAGATAGTATTGCTGATATTAGATGAATCTTGCCTGAAAGAAGAGAATACCAGAGAGGTGTTTATCTGTGTTTTATTGACTATGCCAAGGCATTCAACAGTGTGGATCACAACGAATTACAGATAACATTGCAACGAATGGGAAATCCAGAACATTTCATTATGCTCATGGGGAACCTGTACATAGACCAAGAGAGGGTTGTTTGAACAGAACATGAGGATAATGTATGGTCTAAAATCAGGAAAGATGTGTATCAGGGTTCTATCCATTCACGATACTTATTTAACCTGTGTGTTGAGCAAATAATCTGAGAAGCTGGATTACATGAAGAATATGACATCAGAATTGGAGGAATACCCATTAACAAACTGAGATATGCAGATGGCACAACCTTGCTTGTTGAAAGTGAAGAGGACTT
The DNA here is from genome assembly GCF_024166365.1 of Elephas maximus indicus. Taxonomy (NCBI): domain Eukaryota; kingdom Metazoa; phylum Chordata; class Mammalia; order Proboscidea; family Elephantidae; genus Elephas; species Elephas maximus. The sequence continues at coordinate 207,989,746 of NC_064820.1, forward strand.
GAAGCACTTAGTGATGAATATCAAAGACTACAACCTTTAGTATGGATTACCCCTCACCAAAAAGAAAACAAAAATCCTCATAAGTGGACCAATAAGCAATATCATGAAAAACGCAGAAAATATTGAAATTGTCAAGGATTTCATTGTACTTGGATCCCCAACCAACACACATGAAAGGAAACAGCTCTCAAAATTCCTCAGCATAATAAAGGGCATTTATACAAAGCCAATAGTCAACATCATCCTAAATGGAAAGTGCCCGAAAGCATTCCCCTTGAGATCGGGAACCAGAAAAGGATGCCGTTTTTCACCACTCTTATTCAACATTGTGCTACAGGTCCTAGCCAGAGCAATTAGGCTAGATAAAAAAAAAAGGGGGCATTCAGATTGGCACGGAAGAAGTAAAATTATCTCCATTTGTAGATGACATGATCTTATACACAGAACAACATAAGGAATCCTCAAGAAAACTACTGAAATTAATAGAAGAGTTCAGCAGAGTATTGGGATACAAGATAAACATACAAAAATCAGTGGGATTCTTCTACACCAACAAAAAGATCATCGAAGAGGAAATAAAAAAATCAATACCATTTACAGTAGCCCTGAAGAAGATAAAATACTAAGGAATAAATTTTACCAAAGATGTAAAAGACTTCTACAAAGAAAACTACAAAACACTTCTGCAAGAAACCAAGAGACTTACACAAGTAGAAAACCATACCTTGCTCACGGATAGGAAGACTTAACATTAAAAGGTCTATTCTACCAAAAGCTACCTATAGATTTAATGCAATTCCGATAAAAATTCCAACAACATTTTTTAATGAGAGGGAGAAACAAATCCCCAAATTCATATGGAATGGAAAGAAGAACAAAGTGGGAGGCCTTACTCTACCTGATTTTAGAACCTATTTTACTGCCACAGTAGTCAAAACAGCCTGGTACTGGTACAACAACAGATACATGGACCAGGGGAACGGAATTGAGAATCCAGACATAAATCCATCCACATATGAGCAATTGATATTTGACAAAGGCCCCAGAACAGTTAAATGGGGAAAAGACAGTCCTTTTAACAAATGGTGCTGGCATAACTGGATATCCATCTGCAAAAAAGTAAAACAAGGGGAAGGAGGCCAAGATGGCTGACTAGGTAGATGCTACCTCGGATCCCTCTTGCAACAAAGACTCGGAAAAACAAGTGAATCGATCACATACATGACAATCTATGAACCCTGAACAACAAACACAGATTTAAAGAGTTGACCTGAGTGACAGAGACGGAGAACGAACAACTACGGAGAAGCAGTGACTGTTTTCGGAGCCTGGAGCCAGCATCCCAGTCAGGTAACCTTGGCACCGGGCTTAGGACTGGGCCCAGGGGAGCTGAACACAACATCCTGTGACGGCGCAAATACAGGGCACAGTCCTACCCCCTGAACTGACCCCGGGAGGGGGCCCAGGCAGTCCGCGTTGGCGGCACGGCCACGCAGCTGGCGGGAGGAGAAGTCTCCTGGAGGCAGTGACTGGTTTTGGAGCCGGAAGTGCAGCGTCCCAGCCGGGGAACCTTGGCACCGGGCTTTGGACTAGGCACAGGGAGGCTGAGCATGGCATCCTGTCACGGTGCAAACACGGGGCGCTACCCTACCCCCCTGAGCTGACCCCGAGAGGGGGCCCAGTCGGTCCATGCGGGTGGGGAGAGGAGAAGTCCCCGGGAGGCAGCGACTGATTTTGGAGCTGGGAGTGCAGCATCCCAGCCGGGGAACCTTGACGCTGGGGTTTGGACTGGCAGCGGAAAAACTGACCATGGCTGCTGCGATCTGACCCTCGGAGGCAATCTCTACACAGCCAGCACACATAGGTGACACACCTCTCAGAAATCTCAGATAAAATAGTCATCCCAAACAAGATAAGCAACTTTGGCTATATTCCAGGGTGCTACTGTCTCCTGCTTTTCTGAAGCCTCCCTCCCCTTCCCAGGCGGCTTCATTAACATTGGAATTTCCTGAGCCAGAGGGAGAACGGCTCCGGCTACGCGGCTTTCCTTTTCCCTTTTTTTTTTTTTTTGGTCTTTTCCTAACCCATTCTTCCGGCCTGAGAGAAGCAACCACAAAAAACCCAGGGACCAAAAATCCTTCCCTAATTGGACTAAAAACACATAACCAGCTCCAGCCAAGCATATATGATCCATATCTCGGGCTTTCATCCCTACAGGGAAAAACGTGGCTGTTATAATGCAAAGGCATTTCAGATATGGATCTGACAGCATTTTTTTTTTTAGCGGATTTACTGGAAAAACAAGTTTCCCAGGTCTGATATCTCTGCTTATTCAACAGAGCCCTCACTGACCCACAACAGGGAACTGAGGGCTGAAGCTCCCCCCAGACCACCTAGCCTCTTGCCTTAGGGGTCTAAGGAGAGTGACACCTACCAATCTGTAGAGGTACTTGCATTGGGGGCCTAAGATACAGCTCCAGAGCTCTCCCATCAAGGTGCTTTAGGAATAGAGACACACCTACCTCACTGACACTTGGGGGAAGCCTGTCAGCATCCTGCCCCCCGCCCCGGAGTGTGAACCCCAGCTGCTAATTGAATCTGGTGCACACAACTATCACCACTACTTCTCAAGGTGGATAGGTGTTAGGGTGCAGCACACACTTGATGACCCAAAATCAGATTCTACTCAAGAATAGTGAATAGACTCAGGCATATATATCTGGCAACAGCCCAAACCAGCTGGTAATAGGCCTTAAGTAAGTCAAAGGCTACACCAATCAAGACAGCACAATCTAGTAGCCCATCCACGTATATTTAAAGAAAACAAAACAAGATAAGACTCAGTGAGCAAATATAGAATAAATCACTACAATATCTTAGTGATGGCTCGGAGACAGCAGTCAATATCAAACCACATAAAGAAGCAGACCATGACAGCTTCTACAAACCCCCAAACAAAACAATCAAAATCTTTCCCAAATGAAGATACAATCCTGGAATTATCAGATATAGAATATAAAAAACTAGTTTACAGAATGCTTCAAGACATCAGAGATGACCTCAGAAATGAAATAAGGCAACCTGAAGAAAAAGCCAAGGAACACACGGATAAAACAGTTGAAGAACTCAAAAAAATTATTCAAGAACATAGTGGAAAAATTAATAAGTTGCAAGAATCCATAGAGAGACAGCATGCAGAAATCCAAAAGATTAACAATAAAATTACAGAATTAGACAACGCAATAGGAAGTCAGAGGAGCAGAATCGAGCAATTAGAATGCAGACTGGGACATCTGGAGGACCAGGGAATTAACACCAACATAGCTGAAAAAAAATCAGATAAAAGAATTAAAAAAAATGAAGAAACCCTAAGAATCATGTGGGACTCTATCAAGAAGGATAACTTGCGTGTGATTGGAGTCCCAGAACAGGGAGGGAGGACAGAAAACACAGAGAGAATAGTTGAAGATCTGCTGACAGAAAACTTCCCTGACATCATGAAAGACGAAAGGATATCTGTCCAAGATGCTCACCGAACCCCATTTAAGATTGATCCAAAAAGAAAAACACCAAGACATATTATCATCAAACTTACCAAAACCAAAGATAAACAGAAAATTTTAAAAGCAGCCAGGGATAAAAGAAAGGTCTCCTTCAAGGGAAAATCAATAAGAATAAGTTCAGACTACTCAGCAGAAACCACGCAGGCAAGAAGGCAATGGGATGACATATACAGAGCACTGAAGGAGAAAAACTGCCAGCCAAGGATCATATGTCCAGCAAAACTCTCTCTGAAATATGAAGGTGAAATTAAGATATTTACAGAAAAACACAAGCTTAGAGAATTTGAAAAAACCAAACCAAAGCTACAGGAAACACTAAAAGAAATTCTTTGGTCAGAAAACCAATAATATCAGATACCAGCACAACACAAGGTCACAGAACAGAACATACCGATATCAAATCAAATAGGGAAATCACAAAAACAAATTAAGATTAATTTTAAAAAACTGCTCAAAACAGGGAATCATTGAAGTCAATATGTAAAAGATCACAATAATCAAAAAGAGGGACTAAAAACAGGTGGTATAGAACTGCCATATGGAGAGGGATACAAGGCAATATAGGACAATACAAGTTAGGTTTTTACTTAGAAAAATAGGGGTAAATATTAAGGTAACCACAAAGAGGTATAACAACTCCATAACTCAAAATAAAAACCAAGAAAAACGTAACGACTCAGCAAACATAAAGTCAAATACTATGAAAATGAGGATCTCAAAATTTACAAAGAAAAACATCTCAGCACAAAAAAGTAAGTGGAAAAATGAAATTGTCAACTACACACATAAAAAGGTATCAAAATGACAACACTAAACACATACTTATCTATAATTACGCTGATTGTAAATGGACTAAATGCACCAATAAAGAGACAGAGAGTCTCAGACTGGATAAAGAAACACAATCCGTCTATATGCTGCCTACAAGAGACACACCTTAGACTTAGAGACACAAACTAAAACTCAAAGGATGGAAAAAAATATATCAAGCAAACAATAAGAAAAAAGAAGAGGAGTAGCAATATTAATTTCTGACAAAATAGACTTTAAACTTAAATCCACCACAAAGGATAAAAAAGGACACTACACAATGATGAAAGGGACAATTGAGCAGGAAGATATAACCATTTTAAATATTTATGCACCCAATGACAGGGCTGCAAGATACACAAATCAAATTTTAACAGAATTGAAAAGTGAGATAGACACCTCCACAATTATAGTAGGAGACTTCAACGCACCACTTTCGGAGAAAGACAGGACATCCAGTAAGAAGGTCAATAGAGACACGGAAGACCTAATCACAACAATCAACCAACTTGACCTCATTGACTTATACAGAACTCTCCACCCAACTGCTGCAAAGTATACTTTTTTTTCTAGCACACATGGAACATTCTCTAGAATACACCACATATTAGGTCATAAAACAAACCTTTGCAGAATTCAAAACATCGAAATATTACAAAGCATCTTCTCAGACCACAAGGCCATAAAAGTGGAAATCAATAACAGAAAAATCAGGGAAAAGAAATCAAATACTTGGAAACTGAACAATACCCTCCTGAAAAAAGACTGGGTTATAGAAGACATTAAGGAGAGAATAAGGAAATTCATAGAATGCAACGAGAATGGAAATACTTCCTATCAAAACCTCTGGGACACAGCAAAAGCAGTGCTCAGAGGCCAATTTATACCGATAAATGCACACATACAAAAAGAAGAAAGAGCCAAAATCAGAGTACTGTCCCGACAACTTCAAAAATTAGAAAGTGAGCAACAAAAGAATCCATCAGGCACCAGAAGAAAACAACTAATAAAAATTAGAGCTGAACTAAATGAATTAGAGAACAGAAAAACAATTGAAAGAATTAACAAAGCCAAAAGCTGGTTCTTTGAAAAAAATAACAAAATTGATAAACCATTGGCCAGACTGATTAAGAAATACAGGAAAGGAAACAAATAACCCGAATAAGAAACAAGAAGGGCCACATCACAACAGACCCAACTGAAATTAAAAGAATCATATCAGATTATTACGAAAAATTGTATTCTAACAAATTTGCAAATCTAGAAGAAATGGATGAATTCCTGGAAAAACACTACCTACCTAAACTAACACAACCAGAAGTAGAACAACTAAATAGACCCATAACAAAAAAAAGAGATTGAAACGGTAATCAAAAAACTCCCAACAAAAAAAAGCCCTGGCCCGGATGGCTATACTGCAGAGAGTTCTACCAAACTTTCAGAGAAGAGTTAACACCACTTCTAGTAAAGGTATTTCAAAGCATAGAAAATGACGGCATACTACCTAACTCATTCCATGAAGCCACCATCTCCCTGATACCAAAACCAGGTAAAGACATCACAAAAAAAGAAAATTACAGACCTATATCCCTCATGAACATAGATGCAAAAATCCTCAACAAAATTCTAGCCAATAGAATTCAACAACATAGCAAAAAATTAATCCACCATGACCAAGTGGGATTTATACCAGGTATGCAAGGCTGGTTTAATATTAGAAAAACCATTAATGTAATCCACCATATAAATAAAACAAAAGACAAAAACCACATGATCTTATCAATTGATGGAGAAAAGGCATTTGACAAAGCCCAACACCCGTTTATGATAAAAACTTTCACCAAAATAGGAATTGAACGAAAATTCCTCAACATAATAAAGGGCATCTATGCAAAGCCAACAGAAAACATCACTCTAAATAGAGAGAGCCTGAAAGCATTTCCCTTGAGAACGGGAACCAGACAAGGACGCCCTTTATCACCACTCTTATTCAACATTGTACTAGAGGTCCTAGCCAGAGCAATTAGGCTAGACAAAGAAATAAAGGGCATCTGGATTGGCAAGGAAGAAGTAAAATTATCTCTATTTGCAGATGACATGATCTTATACACAGAAAACCCTAAGGAATCCTCCAGAAAACTACTGAAACTAATAGAAGAGTTTGGCAGAGTCTCAGGTTATAAGATAAACATACAAAAATCACTTGGATTCCTCTACATCAACAAAAAGAACATCGAAGCTGAAATCACCAAATTAATACCATTCACAGTAGCCTCCAAGGAGATAAAATACTTAGGAATAAATCTTACCAAAGATGTAAAAGACCTATACAAAGAAAACTACAAAGCACTACTACAAGAAATTAAAAAGGACATACTTAAGTGGAAAAACATACCTTACTCATGGATAGGAAGACTTAACATAGTAAAAATGTCTATTCTACCAAAAGTCATCTATACATACAATGCACTTCCGATCCAAATTCCAATGTCATTTTTTAATATCATGGAGAAACAAATCACCAACTTCATATGGAAGGGAAAGAAGCCCCGGATAAGCAAAGCATTACTGAAAAAGAAGAAGAAAGTGGGAGGCCTCACTCTACCTGATTTCAGAACCTATTATACAGCCACAGTAGTCAAAACAGCCTGGTACTGGTACAACAACAGACACATATACTAGTGGAACAGAATTGAGGACCCAGATATAAATCCATCCACATATGAGCAGCTGCTATTTGACAAAGGGCCAGTGTCAGTTAATTGGGGAAAATATAGTCTTTTTAACAAATGATGCTGGCATAACTGGATATCCATTTGCAAAAAAATGAAACAGGACCCATACCTCACACGAAGCACAAAAACTAACTCCAAGTGGATCAAAGACCTAAACATAAAGACTAAAACGATAAAGATCATGGGAAAAAAAAGGGACAACCTAAGGAGCCCTAATACAAGGCGTAAACAGAATACAAAACATTACCAAAAATGTTGAAGAGAAACCCGATAACTGGGAGCACCGAAAAATCAAACACCTATGCTCATCTAAAGACTTCACCAAAAGAGTAAAAAGACAACCTAGAGACTAGGAAAAAATTTTCAGCTATGACATCTCCGACCAGCGCCTGATCTCTAAAATCTATATGATTCTGTCAAAACTCAACCACAAAAAAACCAACAAACCAATCAAGAAGTGGGCAAAGTATATGAACACACACTTCACTAAAGAAGATATTCAGGCAGCTAACAGATGCATGAGAAAATGCTCTCGATCATTAGCCATTAGAGAAATGCAAATTAAAACCACGATGAGATTCCATCTCACTCCAACAAGGCTGGCATTAATCCAAAAAACACAAAAGAATAAATGTTGGAGAGCCTGCAGAGAGATTGGAACTCTTATACACTGATGATGAGAATGTAATATGGTACAACCACTTTGGAAATCTATCTGGCTTTATCTTAAACAGTTAGAAATAGAACTACCATACAGCCCAGAAACCCCACTCCTCGGAATATACCCTAGAGAAATAAGAGCCTTCACACAAACAGATATATGCACACCCATGTTTATTGCAGCTCTGTTTACAATAGCAAAAAGCTGGAAGCAACCAGGGTGTCCTTCAACGGATGAATGGTTAAATATATTCACACAATGGAATACTACGCATCGATAAAGAGCATTGACGAATCTGTGAAACATTTCATAACATGGAGGAACCTAGAAGGCATTATGCTGAGCGAAATTAGTCAGAGGCAAAAGGACATATATTGTATAAGACCACTATTATAAGATCTTGAGAAATAGTATAAACTGAGAAGAGCACATACTTTTGTGGTTACGAGGGCGGGGAAGGAGGGAGGGTGGGAAAGGGTGTTTTACTGATTAGTTAGTAGATAAGAACTGCTTTAGGTGAAGGGAAGGACAATGCTCAATATATGGAAGGTCAGCTCAAGTGGACTGGACCAAAAGCAAAGAAGTTTCCAGGATAAACTGAATGCTTCAAAGGTCAGCGGAGCAAGGGCGGGTGTTTGGGGATCATGGTTTAAGGGGACTTCTAAGTCAATTCGCAAAATAATTCTATTATGAAAACATTCTGCATCCCACTTTGAAAGGTGGCGTCTGGGGTCTTAAATGCTAACAAGCAGCCATCTAAGATGCATCAATTGGTCTCAACCCACCTGGATCAAAGGAGAATGAAGAACTCCAAGGTCACATGATAACTAAGAGCCCAAGAGACAGAAAGGGCCACATGAACCAGAGACCTACATCATCCTGAGACCAGAAGAAGTAGATGGTGCCCGGCCACATCCGATGACTGCCCTGACAGGGAGCACAACAGAGAACCCCTGAGGGAGCAGGAGATCAGTGGGATGCAGACCCCAAATTCTCATAAAAAGACCATACTTAATGGTCTGACTGAGACTAGAGGAATCCCAGCGGTCATGGTCCCCAAACCTTCTCTTGGCACAGGACAGGAACCATTCCTGAAGACAACTCATCAGACATCAAAGGGACTGAACAGTGGGTAGGAGAGAGATGCTGATGAAGAGTGAGCTAATTATAACAGGTGGACACTTGAGACTGTGTTGGCATCTCCTGTCTGGAGGGGGGATGGGAGGATAGAGAGAGTTGGAAGCTGGCAAAATTGTCACGAAAGGAGAGACTGGAAGGGCTGACTCATTAGGGGGAGAGCAAGTGGGAGTACGGAGTACGGTGTATATAAACTTATATGTGACAGTCTGACGATTTGTAAACGTTCACTTGAAGCTCAATAAAAGTTAACAAAATTAAAAAAAAAAAAAGTAAAAGAACACCCATACCTCACTCCATGCCCCAAAACGAGCTCAAAATGGATTGAAGACCTAAACATAAAATCTAAAACGATAAAGATCTTGGAAGAAAAAATAGGGACAAGGTTAGGAGCCCTAATACATGACATAAACAGTGTACAAAACATTACTAACAATGCAGAAGAAAAACTCGGTAACTGAGAGCTCCTAAAAATCAAACACCTATGTTCATTCAGAGACTTCACAAAAAAAGTGAAAAGATTACTTACAGATTGGGAAAAAGTTTTTAGCTATGACATTTCCGATTACTGACTGATCTCTAAAATCTACATGATACTGCAAAAACTCAACTACAAAATGACAAATACCACAATTAAAAAATGGGCAAAAGTTAATGAACAGACACTTCACTGAAGAAGATATTCAAGTAGCTAACAGTTACATGAGGAAATACTATCATTAGCTATTAGAAAAACACAAATCATAACTACAATGAGATTCTATTTCACTCCAAAAAGGCTAGTATTAATCCAAAAAACACAAAACAATAAATGTTGGAGTGTCTGGGGAGAGACTGGAACACTTATACACTGCTGGTGGAAATGTTAAATGGTACAACCACTTTGGAAATCGATTTGGTGCTTCCTTAAAAAACTGGAAATGCAACTACCATATGATCCGGCAATCCCACTCCTTGCAATATATCCTAGAGAAATAAAAGCCTTTACATGAACAAATATATGCACACCCATGTTCATTGCAGCACTGTTTACAGTAGGAAAAAGGTGGGAGCAACCAAGGTGCCCCTCAACAGATGAATGGATAAATTGTGGTATATTCACACAATGGAATACTACGCATTGATAAAGAACAGTGAGGAATCTGTGAAACTTTTCATAGCATGGAGGAACCTGGAAGGCATTATGCTGAGTGATATTAGTCAGTTGCAAAAGGACAAATATTGTATAAGACTACTATTATAAGAACTGGAGAAATAGTTTAAACAGAGAAGAAAATATTTGTTGATGGTTACTGGGGGGGAGGGAGGGAGGAGAGGTATTCACTAATTAGATAGTAGATAAGAACTACTTTAGGTGAAGGGAAAGACAATACACAATACAGGCAAGGTCAGCAGAACTGGACTAAACCAAAAGTGAAGAAGTTTCCAGAATATATTGAGTGCTCCAAAGGCCAGCATAGGAGGGGCAGGGTTTTGGGGACCATGGTTTCAGGGGATATCTAAGTCAATTGGCATAATAAAATCTATTAAGAAAACATTCTACATCCAAGTTTGGAGAGTGGTGTCTGGGGTCTTGAACCCTAGCAAGCAGCCATCTAAGATGCACCAATTGATCTCAACCCACATGGATCAAAGGAGAATGAAGAATTCCAAGGACACAAGGTAATTATGACCCCAAGAAACAGAAAGGGCCACATAAACCAGAGACTACTTCAGCCTGAGACCAGGAGAACTAGAAGGTGCCCGGCTACAACCGATGACTGCCCTGACAGGGAACACAACACAGAACCCCTGAGGAAGCAGGAGAGCAGTGGGATCCGTAGACCCCAAATTCTCGTAAAAAGGCTAGACTTAATGGTCTGACTGAGACTAGAAGTACCCCGGTGGTCATGACCCCCAGACCTTTTCTTGGCCCAGGACAGGAACGATTCCCAAAGCCAACTCTTCAGACAGGGAAGGGACTGGAAATGGGTTGGAGAAGGATGCTGGAGAGGAGTGAGCTTCTTGAATCAGGGGGACTCTTGAGACTATGTTGGCATCCCCTGTCCGGAGGAGAGATGAGAGGGTAGAGGGGGTTAGAGGCTGATGAAATGGACACAAAAAGAGAGAGAGGAGGGAGGGAGCAGGCTGTCTCATTAGGGGGAGAGCAATTGGGAGTATGTAGCAGGGTGTATATGGGTTTTTGTGTGACAGACTAACTTGGTTTGTAAACTTTCACTTAAAGCACAATAAAAATTAAAAAAAATAATAAAACAGCCTTCAAGAAATCAAAAAATGTACTGCATTGGGCAAATCTACTGCAAAAATCCTCTCTAAAGTGTTGAAAAGCAAAGATGTTACTTTGAGGACTAAGGTGGGCCTGACGGAAGCCATGATGTTTTCAATCACCTCATATGTATGAGAAATCTGGACAATGAATAAGTAAGACCAAAGAAGAAATGATGCCCTTGAATTATGGGTTTGGTGAAGAATACCGAATATAAAATGGACTGCCAGAAGAATGAACAAATCTATTTTGGAAGAAGTACAGCCAGAGTGCTCTTTGGAAGCAACGATGGCAAAATTTTGTCTTGTGTAGTTTGGACATGTTATCAGCAAGGACCAGTGCCTGGAGGAGGATATCAGGCTTTGTACAGTAGCGGGTCAGCAAAAAAGGAGACCCTCAATGAGATGGGTTGACACAGTGGCAGCAACAATATGGGCTCAAACATGGCAACAATTGTGAGGATGGGGCAGTACCGGGCCTTGTTTCATTCTGTTGTAGACAGGGTCATTATTATTTGGAACAAATTTGATGGCACCTAACAACAACAACAATTTGATATATCATTATAGTTTTGATTTGCATCTCTCTAATAGCTAATGAGAAGAAACAGCTGCAAACATCAGATAAGGAGAAACAAATGCCAACATTCATTAATAATCAGAATGTGGACTGTCAGAAGTATGAATCTAGGAAAACTGGAAATTGTCAAAAATGAATGGAGCACATAAAGATTGATATCCTAGGCATTAGTGACCCTAGGTATTGGCTATTTTGAATCAGACAGTCATATGGTCTACTCTGCCAGGAGTGATAAACTGAAATGGAATGGTGTAAGATTCATTGTCAAAAAGAATATTTCAAGATCCTTCCTGACCTACCACACTGTCAGTGACAGGGTAATATTTATATGACTATAAGGGAGACCTAGGAGCCCTGGTTAATCATTAACGTGCTAACCAAAATGTAGGTTCAAACCAAAGGTAAAGATTTGGTAATCTGCTCCTGTAAAGATGAAAAAAAAAAAAAAAAAAGATTATAGCCTTGGAAACCCTATAGGCAGTTCTACTGTGTCCTATAGGGCCGATATGAGTCAGAATCAACTTGATGGCAAAGGTCTATGCAAGACCATTTAATATGACTGTTACTCAAATTTACACACAAACTATTAATGCTAAAGATGAAGAAACTGAAGATTTTCACCAACTTCTGCAGTCTGAAATTGATCAAACCTGAAATCAACGTGCCTTGATAATTATTGATGACTGGAATGCAAAAGTTGGGAACAAAGAAGAAGGATGGGAAGCTGGAAAATATGGCTTTGGTGACAGAAAGGATGCTGGAGATCACATAATAGAATTTTGAAAGACCAACAACTTCTTCATTTCAAATACCTTTTTTCAACAACTTAAATGGTGACTAGGCACATGTAATCTCACCAGATGGAATACACAAGAATCAAACTGACTACATTTGTGGAAAGAGACAATGGAGAAGCTCAGTATCATCAGCCAGAACAAGACAAGGGGCCAGCTGTGGACAGACCATCAATTACTCATATGTAAATTCAAGTTGAAGCTGAAGAAAATTGAAGCATCTCCACGAAAGCCGAAGCACAGCCTTGAATATATCCTATATGAGTTTAGAGACCATCTCAAGAACAGATTTGATGCATAGAACACTAATGACCGAACATCAAATTGTGGAATGACATCATACATGAAGAAAGTAAAAGGTCATTAAAAAAGAAGGAAAGAAAAAGACCAAAATGGATGTCAGAAAAGACTATGAAACTTGCTCTTGAATGTAGAGTAGCAAAAGCTTATGGAAGAGCAGTCCCTATGGAAGGATGAGATGGACTGATACAGGGGCTAAAACAATGGCTCAAACATTGCCACAACGGTGGGGATGGTGCAGGACCGGGCAGTGTTTCATTTTGTTGTGCATGGGGCTACTATGAGTTGGAACCAACTCAATGGCATCTAACAACAATGGCTAATTATAATGAAACATCTTTTCATATGTTTGTTGACTTTTTGGATGTCCTCTTTGGTAAAAGTTCTGTTCATGTCTTTCCTCATTTTCTGTTTGGGTTGTTTGTCTTTTTGTTGTAGAGTTGTTGTAGTTTTCTGTAGATTTTAGAGGATAAGTTTTTTTCTGAAGATTTTTCCCAGCCTCCAGGTTGTCTATTTACTCTTTTCTTTCCTTTTTTTTTTTTTTTTAAGCAAAAAGACAGCTTGTATTCTTTATGGAAACAAATTGTCTCCTTTGCATGGTGGCTGTTAGCACAGAGTTTCAGTGACAAGAAAGGCTTCTTTACTCAGCTTGTTGAAAGTTAGCAGACAGCTGGCATTACCACCGACAGTATCCCTACCCCTTATGATAGAATCCTCTTCAGCTCTGAATGCTTTTCATCTTCAGTTTTTAGTTCATTTGTTTGTTTCTATGTACTGTTTTAGTAAAGTTTTTTGATGAGCATAAGTGTTTAATTTTTATGAGGTTCCATTTATCTATTTTGTCTTCTATTCATGAATTTCTTGTTATTTTTGTTATCCTATTTTCACAAGATATTAGGTCCCATAGTTTTCTCCCAGCAATTTTATGGCTTTGGGTTTAAGGTTTTGGTCTTTGATTCATTCTGAGTTAGTTTTTTTGTGTATGGTGCGAGGTATGGGTCCTGTTTCATTTTTCTGCAGGTGGATATCCAGTTTTGCCATTACCATTTATTAAAGAGACTGTTTCTGCCCCACTGAATGGACTTTCACTCCTTGTCGAAAATCAGTTGTCCATAGATGGCTGGGTTTAATTCTGAGTTCTCAATTCTATTCCACTGGTCTATGTGTCTATCACTGAACCAATACCGGGCTGTTTTGATTACAGTGGCTGTATAGTATGCATTGATATCAGGGAGTGTGAGGCCTCCTGTTTTGTTCTTTTTCTTCAGTGTTGCTTTAGATATTTGGGATTTCTTTCATTATGAAGTTAGTCATTAGTTTTCCCATTTCAGTGAAGAATGTTGTTGGTATTTGTATAGGGATCGCATTGTATCTGTGAATCAATGCAGATTGAGATTTTCACTATATTAGGTCTTCCAATCCATGAGCATGCCATATCTTTCCATTTTTGTAACTGTCATCGAGTCTCTTGCAGTAGTGTTTTATAATTTTCACGGAATAAGTCTTTTATGTCTCTGGTTAGGTTAATTCCTAGGTATTTTATCAATTTGGGGTTATCGTAAATGGTATTGTTTTCTTGATTTCTTTTTCAGAGTCTTAGTGCAGAAGGACCCAACTGATTTTTGTGTGTTGATCTTGTACCCTGCAACGTTGCTAAATTATTCTATTCGTTGCAGCAGTTTTCTTGTGAAATCATTCGGGTCTTCTATGTGTAGGATCATGTCATCTGCAAATAGAGATAGTTTTACTTCTTCTTTTCCAATTTGGATACCTTTTATTTCTCTTTATAGTCTTGTTGCTTAGGCTAGGACTTCCAGTACAATATTGAATAAGAGCGGTGATAATCATCATCTTTGTCTTCTTCCAGTTTTCAAGAGGAAGGCTCTTAGTCTTTCTCTGCTGAGTAAGATAATAGCTGTTGCTTTTGAATATATGCCTTTATTTATGTTGAGAAATTTCCCTTCTATTTCAAAGTTGCTAAGAGTTTTTATCAGGCAAAGGTGCTGAATTTTATTGAATGCCTTTTTTGCATCAATTGATGCCATCATATAGTTCTTTTCCTTTGTTTTAATCACGTGGTGGATTACATTGATTGATTTTCTAATGTTGAACCACCCTTGTAATCCTGGTATGAATCACACTTGATTATAGTGTTATGATTTTTTTGATATTTCTTTGAAGTCTGTTGGCTAGAATTTTGTTGAAACTTTTTGTATCTATGTTCATAAGGTATATTGGTCTGCAATTTGGACTGGTTTAGGTATCAGGTTTATGCTGGCTTCATAGAAAAGGTTTCTTCCTTTTCTATGTTTTTGAAGAGATTAAGTAGGATTGGTGTCAATGCTTCTCTGAATGCTTGGTAGAATTCTCCAGTGTAGCCATTTGTCCTGGGATTTTTTTTAGGGGGGGGGTAGGTGGGCATTTTTTCATGACATCGTCAATCTCTCCTTTTGTAATGGGTCTGTTTAAATTTTCTATCTCTGTGTTAATTTGGGTAAGTTATTTGTTTGTAGGAATTTGTCCATTTCATGTAGGTTTTCAATTTTTTGGAGTACAATTTTTCATAGAAATTGATTACAATCTTGTCTCTGTTGTATCAGTTGTAATGTTGCCAATTTCATTTCTTATTTTTGTTATTTGCCTCTTCTGCTTTTTGCCTTTTGTCAGTCTAGCCACTAGTTTCTCTATTTTATTGACCCTTTCAAAGAACCAACTTCTGGTTTTGTTGATATTTTCTAATTTCTATTTTATTTCTGTACTCATCTTTATTATTTCTTTTTTACTTGTAAATTTTGGTTTTTTTTTTTTTCTTTTCCTTTTCTATTTGTTCAAGCTGTTGGTTTAAGTTAGTGATTTTGGATCTTTCTTTTTTAATGTAGGCATTTTATTGCTATGAATTTTCCTCTGAGTACCACTTTTGCTGTGTTCCAAAGGTTGTGTTTTCATTTTCATTTGATTCTAGGAATTTTTTTTTTCACTTTTGATTTCTTCTCTGACCCAATAGTTTTTTAGTAATGTATTATTTAGTTTCTGTGTAACATTTTTTTTCCTTGTTTTTTCTGTCATTGGTTTTTAGCTTTACACCATTATGGTCAGAAATGATGCTTTGTATGATTTCAGTATTTTTAAATTTGTTAAGACTAGTTTTGTGTCTGAACATATGATCTAGTCTGAAAAATGCTCCATGTGTGATGGAGAAGAATGTGTATTGTTTTGATGCTGGGTGGAGTGTTCTATACATGTCCATTAAGTCCAGTGGCTTTATGGTTTTATGTACATTCTTGATGTCCTTATTGATCTTCTTTTTAGATTTCTTTCTATAATTCAAAGTTGTATGTTGAAATCCCCTATTATTATTGTGGAATTGTCTATATCTCCTTTCATATTAGTCAGTGTTTGTTTCATGTACTTTGAAGCATTGCTATTAAGTGCATACCATAAAAAAAAAACAAAACTGGTTGCCATTGAGTCGATTCTGACTCAGAATGACCCTACAGGACAGGGTAGAACTGCCCCATAGAGTTTCCAAGAAGCACCTGGTGGATTTGAACTGCCGACCCTTTGGTTAGCAGTCGTAGCACTTAACATCTATGCCACTGATGTTTCTGGTAGGTGCATATATATTTATAATTGTTATGTCTTCTGGCTAGACTGATCCATTTATTCTTATGTAATGTCTTTTTTTATCCTTTTGTAATAAATTTGACTTAATAAATTGTAATAAATTTGATTTTGTCTGATAACAGTATGGCCACCCTTGTTCTTTTCATTTACTGGTTGCATGGAATACTTTTCCCTATCCTTTTATTTTCAGTCTGTTTGTGTCCTTATGTCTAAGGTGTGTTTCTTGTAGACATCAAAAGGATGGATCATGTTTTTTATCCATCCTGCCACTCTCTGCCTTTTGCATGGGGCATTTAGACCATTTATGTGTAAGGTTTTTATTGAAAATGAAGTATCTATCTGACTCATTTAGCTATTTGTTTTTTAATTCTGATTTTTCTGTTTTTCTTTGTATTTAGCTGCTTTCTTGTAAAGACTTTTTGCTTTCTTCGTTCTTTTCTTCTGAATGTTTTCTTCTTGGTGATTTCTTAGTGGATACCTCACATATAACATTACAGAACTTACAACTGCAACAAGATTTAACATGTGGACAGGAATTAACGTACAACCTTAACATAATAAATCTATTCCAGATATGCTCCCCATTTCTGTTGATGTGTCTTCATTAACAGCAATATACAACCTATATTCCTTAAGTTTATTTTGTACTTATTTCTTACAAACTTGATATTGTATTATTTGCAGCATTTAATTATTGAGTTTATTCCCTGAAAATATAATATACCTGGTCATTCTGATTGCCCATGCTGTTGTGTGTTTTGGAAATCTCTCCTATATAATTATTTATTTTTCCCAAGTCTAGCTGCAAGTATTCATTTAATGCTTTTGCCTTTCCATTTGGAGTGCTTCCTTGATTAATATTTGCAAAGCTAGTCTGATAGTAGAAAGTTCCCACAGCTTTTGTTTGGGAATTCCTTGATTTTCTCTTCATTTTTGAATGATAACTTTGCTGGGTAAAGAATTCTTGACTGGCAATTGTTTTCATTCAGTATTTTATATATGGTGATCCATATTCTTCTGGCCTTTAAAGCTATGGGGGAGAAATCCATACTGATTCTTATGAAAGACTGTTGATATGTTATATTTTGTTTTTCTCTTGCTGCTTTCAGAACCCTATTTCTGTATTCGGTTTTCAAGAATTTTGTTAGGAAATGACACGGAGTCAATCTTTTCATGTTTCCTCTAGTTGCGGTTAGTGTAGTTTCCTGTATTTGCAGGTTTATTTCTCTGTTCAGATCTGGGAAATTCTCTGATTATCTTGGAAAATTGATTCTATGCCTTTATTGTTGTTATAGTGCTTTGGGATTCCAATAATTCTGGTGTTAGATTTCTTAATTGGATCCCATATTTCCATTTGGATTTTGTGTTTTTCTTTGTTCTTTTCTCTTGAGACTTGATAGGTTCGGTTACCACTTATTCTATCTTATGTCAGCTTGACCATTGCTGAATGTTTCTCTAGCTTTTTCTAATTTAGTTGCTTTATTCAGTTCCAGCAGTTTTTTTTTTTTTGAGGTTTTCAGTTTCCTCATTTAGTCTCTCATTGTTCTCCGTTTGTTTCCTGATCTCTGCTAGTTTGTTTTCTCTCTGTGTGTATGTGTGTGTGTTTCGTTATTTAAACCTATTTAGCATCATACTCTGAAAATAATCAATTCTTTCTGTTAGTCTGGAATCCAGAGGAGAATTGTCCTCTTCATGGTTTGCTTTTGATTGTCCCTTCTTTTGTGATATTCTGTTTTATTTCTTTTTGTGGAACTTGGGCCATTTTTTAAATCTTTTTTTTATTTTTTACTTTAAACTTTGTATTCTGGTTTTTGTGGGAAAAATTTTTGATTTTGTGCTCTGGTGGCACTGTGCCCAAGAACCCGGAGCCCACCAGAAAGGTTTGGGCCAACACTCACCAGCTTCTCCACCGGAGAAAGATGCAGTAGCCTGCCTCCCCGTAGACTCACAGCCCTGGAAACCCCGTGAAGGAGCTCCACTCCACCGCAAAGGGTCACTAAGTCAGAATCAACCCAGGGATGTGGATTTGGTATCTTCTCATGAGAACCACTAGAGGGCACTCTTACTCTTAGAATTTTTTTTTTTTTTTTCCAGTGCTAATTCAGGAGTTCTGAATGCTTGATCTCTGAAATTCAGTAGGCATGCGCAAGGGGTGGGGGTACTTAGCTAGTCACAGACAGTGATGTAATCGGTGTGGCTCAACTTTCCTGTGAAGAAGGTAGGTGGCTTTTTATGACCTTGCCTCATGAGTGCCTCTGCAGAGACTCTACCACAGTGTCCTGCTGTGGGCAGGGTGCCAGATATTTCCCTCTGTGTTGCCCTTCTGTCTGAAGTATTCTCCTTGACCTGCTTTTGCAGTCCCTCCCTGCCCTAGTGCCATCCATCCCGGGTCTCAGTAAGATTGAATGGCACTGTCTCACGATGTAAGTCTCCCTTCATACACTATCTTAAAAAATCAGGCTACACTTTTCTCAGATTAACTCCATTTCTTTGTTTTCTGTTTGGAGTGCTGCCTTGCCCTGTCCAAAAATGGCTGCAATGAGCGAGTGCTCCAGGTCCTAGTGGGTAGTTTCTCCCAGGTTCTGTGCCATCCTTTCTCCTCCTCTCTCCTTTTTCTGGACTCATCTCAACTCTCTCCACACCTCAGGTACCCTCCGGAGCTCTGAAATCTTAGTCTGTGTTTATTTTTATTCATTATTTGGTGGGTTAGTGGCTGGGAGTGTAAATGGGATCATCCACTAAATTTGCCATCTTGCTATTCCTTCTAATATAGGGGTTTTATTGACTTGTGTCTAGCAAACTTTCTGAACACATTTATTAATTTGAACCTTTTTTGTGAATTCCATAGAATATTCTACATAAAAGACCATGCCATCTGTGAATAGAGTTGTTTTTTCTTGTTTCCAAACTGAGTAACTTTGTTATTTTTCTTGCCTAATTGCCTTGGCTGAAACTTCCAGTAGAATGATGAATAGAAGTGGTGGCAACATCATACTGACCTTAGGGGAAAAGATCTAGTCATTCACCATTGACTACAATGTTAGCTGAGGGATTTTCATAGGTGCCCTTTATAACTGTCATAGTTATCTGGTGCTGTTATAACAGAAATACCACAAGTGGATGGCTTTTAACAAACAGAAATTTATTCTCTTACAGTCCAGGAGGCTAGAAGTCTAAATTAAGGGTGCCAGCTCCAGGGGAAACATTTCTCTCTCTGTTAGCTCCAGGAGAAGGTTCTTGTCATCAATTTTTCCTAGTGTTTTGGAGTTTCTCAGCACAGCAACTCCAGCCCCAAAGGGTATGAGGTCCCTCTCCTGTCTGTTCACTTCTCCCTTTTATATCTCAAAAGAGATTGACTCAAGGTAAAACCTAGTCCTATAAATTTTGTCCTGCCTCATTAACATAAGTGCCTCTAATCCTGCCTCTTTAATATCAGGGGTTAGGATTGGCAATGCATATGCATATTATATCAGACCACAAAATGGAGGACAACCACACAATACTGGGAAGCCTAGCCAAGTTGACACACATTTTTGGGAGACACAATTCAATCCATAACATTCTACCCTTTGCCCCCCACCCCAAATTCATGTCCTAGCCACATGTAAAACATATTCACCTCATCATATCATCCCAAAAGTCTTAAATCCAAGTCAAAATTCTAACACTGGGGCAAAATTTCTCTTCATCTGTGAAATCTAGAATACAAGTTATCTACTTCCAAAGTACAATGGCAGAACAGGGACAAAGTAGACATTTCCATTACAAATGGGAGAAACTGGAGGAAAAGAAGGGATAATGGGCATCAAGCAAGTCCAAAACCCAGCAGAACAGTTTATATTAGTGCTCAAGGCTTGAAAATAATCTTCTGTTCTCTGAGTCCATTAGGCAATGGACTCAGAGTGTTGGCCTGCTCTCTGTATCCAGAGTGGAGCTCCCTCAGCCCTGGGTTTCAGCTCCACCTTTCAGGCCCACTGGGACAGCAGCTCTGGTCTCTAGAGTTTGGGCAGCCTCATTCTGCTGGTCCATCAGAGTGATGAACTCATCCCCTTGGCCCCATGAGACCCCATTCTTTTGCCCCTTGGGCATGGCAGCCCTTCCTTCTTAGCTTTGGGTGGCAGATCCAGGCCCCTGGCACTTGTGAATGGCAGCCTCACAGTCTGGAACCACGTTGGTGAAGATCTGACTATTTGAAACCCAGGTTGCTGTGGCCCCACCCTTTGAGGCCCAGCAGGCTGTGGTTCCACTCTTTGAGACCCCAAAGGTTGTCGTCCTACCCTTTGAGATTGAGGCAGCTCTATTTCCTGTGCTCTTTGTCTCCTAGGCTTCCTTTTCATGGTTCCTTGGCCTGTTGGCCTAAAGGCTTTCAGTTCTCTCACGCCATGGATGGCAAGCCTAGTCCTGCAAATGAGTGCTCAGAGTCACCTCACTCTGCCGGGAAGCTTCCTACTTGAACTCACTCAGCTCTCTTGCTTAATGCGTTGGCTTCTGCACCATCTGAGACTGGTCTTCTAGTTTTGCTGCCACTGTTTCTCTGCTGCTGCTTCTCACTGTGTCTGCACTGTCTCTGGTGTTACAGCTCTTCTTTCTTCCTCCTGAGCTCTCACTAGAATTGCCTTTGCTGTCCTGTCCATAATACCACCAACAGTCTCTTCAAGGTAATCTAGGCTTTTACTCTTAGGCACTTGAAAACTCTTGCAGCCTCTCTCCATTACTCAATTCCAAAACTGCTTCTACATTGTAGGTGTCTGTTAGAGCAGCACCCCACTTCTGGTATAAAATTCTGTCTCAGTTATCTAACAGAAATTTATTCTTTCACAACCTAGGAGGCTAGAAGTCCAAATTCAGGGTGCCAGTTCCAGGGGAAGACTTTTTCTCTCTGTTGTCTCTGGGGGTATGTCCTTGTCAATAATATTGAATATGTTTCCTTCTATTTCTAGTTTTCTTAGCTTTTTTAAAATCATTTTGTCAAATACTTTTTCTCTGACTATTGAGAATATTAGTTTTTAGGATAAATATAACCCACTAATTCTTATTATGTTGTTGTCATTAGGTTCTGTCGTGTTGATTCTAAGTCATAGTGACCCTGTGTATAACAGAATGAAACCTTGACCATCCCTGCACCATCCTCATAATAATAAATATGTATAATCCTATTGTTATAGACATTGTATCAATCCATCTCACTGACAGCCTTCCTCTTTTTTTACTGACCCTCTACTTTATCAAACATGATGTTCTTCTCCACAGATTGGTTACTCCGATAACATGTCCAAAGTAAGTGAGACAAAGTCAATTTCAGTCTTTTTTTTTTTTTCTTAATCCTTAGGATATTAATCTCCAAGCATTCCATTTCATTTTTGATGATTTCAAATTTTCCTTAATGCATACTTTGTACTTTCCACTTTTGGATTACTAATGGACGTTTGTAGTGGTTACTTCTCATTTTCAGTCATGCCACATCAGCAAATGAAGGTCCCAAAAGCTTTACTGTATCCACATCAGTAAGGTGGATTCTACTTTGGGAAGATAGCTCCTCCCCAGTCATATTTTAGTGCCTTCCAACCTCAGGGACTCATTTTCCAGCACTATATCAGAAAATGTTCTGTTGTTACTCATGTATTTGCTGGCTAATTTTTTTTTTTTTTCAGAAGTAAATTTCTAAGTTCTCCTTTTTAGTCTGTCTTAGTCTGAAGGCTCTGCTGAAACCTGTCCATCATGACTGACCCTGCTGATATTTGAAATACTGGTGGCTTAGCTTCCAGCATCACAGCAACATGTAAGCCACCACAGTACAAAAAACTGGTGAACAAGTATTACTGATATAAAAGATACATTTTTCCTTAGTTCCGATGCTTTTTTATGACAGTCTTGAAGTTTTTGTGATTGTAAGTGGTTCTTTATTATTTGTTGTTTTCTTTTTTTTTTTTTTTTAATTTTCTTTGTGTGATGTTTTGGGCTGAAATGAGAATAAAGTGGTGATGCCAATTTAATCTATTCTACAACCATTAACTTGTAACATTTACAAGTTAATATACAAACTGTTTAAACTTTTCTGTACTGTTAAATAGAAAGTTCTGCCCAAGACAGATAAATATGGTTTTCTCAGAGGCAAAGAAGAAAAAAAATATTTTTAAAGTTCTACCTGTAGTCATCAAGGTAAAAATTATTCAGCACTCTACAGTAGGTGATACTACTCATTGTCTGCTTACATGATCAACTGGGGCTAATCAGCACTATGTCCCACTGACCCCTCTCCTGGGTTTCAAGGAGATTATTTTTACAATTAATTTCAAAATAATGCTCCTACTACTTTCTTTATATCCCAATCATTTTCTGATACAGACATGAGAAGGGGTAGACATCCAAATGAAGCTTGGATTCTTCATTATTCTTCACTGAGGAGAAAAGAAGTTTGTTAACTTATGTGACCCATTCTCAACTGGACTGTTGGATTCTCCCCTTCAACTTTTCATTCTCAGTGTGTGTGTGCGTTTTTTTTTTTTAACTCTCCACTTTGGGAAAAGAAATACGGAAAATAATCAACAGAAGAAAAAACATGTGAGATGTGGTAAAGTTTACAATCCATCAAAGAATTGTCTGTTTACATTCTGATGACCAACATGTGTACCACTCAATATGTGTAAGTTGGAGAATTCATAATATCTTGGAGAGGTGGGTGTTGGGCATGGTCATGCTGGCATGTAAAGAGGGAAACAGATAGAAATATCCTAACTTGATTACTGTAAAATGTTACTGTATGGCCTTTGTTCAACACATTTTCTCCTGGGAGTGACATCTATATTCCAAGTGTTCTTAATATTTTGTTTTGTTATTGCTCTTTGACTTCAGACTTTTTTCCCCTTTAGTATTAAGAATTGCAACATACCTAGACAAAATACAGCCCCATTTTCTTTTTTTTTAAATACTCATGAGTGCAGGATTAATCCTCATATTAACCCACTGCCTAGACATTTAACAGTGATTTGCTAATGTAACATCTCTTGACATTTCCTTTCCTCTCATTGTTTATGAGATGAATTGTGAATAAAATGAGCAGCTTTAAAAAAATTGTATTTATTTCACAATGACAATCAACTCATTGACAGAATTATCTTTTACTGAGCCTATGAGTCAAGCATAACAACGATTGTGAGGATGGTGCCAGGACCAGTCGCTGTTTCGTTCTGTTGTATATAGGGTCACTATGAGTTGGAACCACCTTGACGGCATGTAACAACAACATGGGTCAATTATGTTAATCCAGTAATACCTCTGATGCCACTGATCATACCAGTCTATCATGCCCTAGTGACCTAGGAACCAAAGTGACCAGCTTCTTGCTGGTTATATAGACACATTCTTAGTTCTTTTTTTCCCCCTTGAATGAATAGACACAGGTTTTTCATTTTTGTTTCTTTAAGAAGAACATGGAGAGGGCAGTCTATATCCAAATCATATGGCATAAAAGAAAATGTAAAAAGAAAGCACCTATTAGAAATGTTACGTATAGATTGAGAAAAGTTGTTAAAGAAACATAATTAGTAGTTTAATCATTAGTTTGACTAGTAACACAATTTTGCTGCAATGATATTTTATGACATACTTCAGAGAAGGGTGAAAAATATGACATCAGTAAGGGTATCTTCTTCATTTCAGGGTTGTGAACGACTTGGAGACTGTAAAATAAATACATATAATACTGAAAGAGCTATGTATATAAAATCATCTCCTTTTTTCCATCCTAGAGATAAAGTGTCAAATCACACATTTTTTTGTGACATGCCAACTCATGGAATTCTCTGAAGTTTGGCTGCAGCAGATCCTGACTGGTATGATATTTTCACTAATTTTTCTAATGTCCATTACTGGAAATATCCTGATAATCATTCTTTCCACCTTTGACCAGCATCTCCATACACCAATGTACATCTTACTCAAGCAATTATCCCTCTTAGATCTTTGCTCTATCTCAATTACCATTCCCAATACCATTATAGACACCTGGACTAAAAGCAGTTCCATTTCTCTTGGGGTGTATCGTTCAGGCTTTCCTTGTGGTTTCCTTGGCCTGCATTGAGATGGCATTTCTCACAGTGATGTCCTATGACTGTTATGTTGCTATTTGCCACCCTCTGCACTATGAGGTCATCATGAAGAGGAGTACCTGTGTCAAGATGGCCACTTATTCATGGTTCAGTGGTGGGGTTTCTGGAATCCTGCACACAGCCACAACCTTCTCTTTGCCCCTCAGGGCATCCAATCTGGTGCATCAATTCTTCTGTGAGATCCCTCAGTTACTCAGACTCTCTTGCTCAGACAATTACTTGGCTGAAGTTGGAGCAGTTGCTGTCACCTCCTCATTGAGCTTTGCCTGTTTTGTCTCCATTACTCTCTCCTATATTTACATCTTCTCTACTGTGCTGAAGATGCCATCTGCTATAAGTCAGTCCAAAGCCTTCCCCATCTGTGTTCCTCACCTGATGGTTATTACTTTTTTTTCTCAGTGCTGCTGCGGCCTATTTGAAACTATCTGCAGATATTCCTGCTGTTTCTGACCTGCTAGTATCTGTGTTATATACAGCAGTTCCCCCAACCCTGAACCCTATTATTTATAGCTTAAAAAACAAGGACATGAAGGCTGCTCTGCAGAAGTTTTTAAAGATCAAATATTTGAGTTCTGTCACCTGCTGAATGACTTTAATGCCAATGGAAGCCAAATGGTAGTCTGGGCAAAATGCCTTATTAATTTCCATGCATAATGTTCTTATTCCATGAATCGCTCACTCTGGTTTCTTGCATAACTCTCCTTGCTTGTGGTGCAATTGTTTCTATTTTCTCCCTATTCCATTTTCTCTACAATTTTGTCCAATTACACTTTTTCTCCAAATTTATGTTATCATCATTCATTTTCACATACAAATATAAAGCAAATATAATCAAAATTTTCAAATTCAGAAAGAACATACTATACATTGATCTAGATAACCTCACTGATTTATTTATGCAGTAAATATCTATTGACTAATTACTATGTGCCAGGGATTATTCAAAGTACTTGGGGTACATCTGTGAACAAATTTGAAAAGATCTCTGACATTGGGGAACTGCCAGTTTAGCAGAAGGAGACACACAATAAACTGCATTATATAATATGTTAAAAGTTATAAATGCTATGAAAAAGTAGAAACATAAAGTCCCTAAGAGAAAGTGGTTTTGAAGTTATTGGTAGATTGTACTTTTGCAATAGTTGCATTTCCAAATGAAGTTACTTTTTTATAGAGATGTAAAGGAAGCAAAGAAGATAGCTGTGCAGACCTCTATGGAAGGAGCACTCTGGGAAAAGGGTATGGTGTGACATTCCTGATCAGCTTGAGGATGAAAAGGCAGCCAGTAGGAAATAGTAGATGGATTGCGGGAGAGAGAAATAGAAGTTGAGAGAAAATGAGGTCCAAGAAAAAGTGAGCAGAGAAGATTAGATTTTTCAGTGTTTTATAGAGCATTGTGAGGTCTCTGAGTGAAATGGGAATTCTCTGAAGAATGTTGAGCAGAGAATGAAATATCGTATTTAGGTATGAATATTGGTGGCAATACCTGAAGAAGGGGTATGGATCTGACAGTCTGAGAAGATAGAATTACCATCATATGAGCTGGGATGGAAACATTTGATGGATGCAATATGGAACCCAACGTTGGAAGTCTGGCATGTTTGTTAGACACCCAACTATAGAAATCAAGTAGAGAGTTAGTATACAAAGCTAGAATACAAAAGGGAGAATTGAGATGGAGATTAAATTTGAGAGTCGATATCATGGTGATGGTAGACAAGCAAAGAGAAAGTATAGGATCGCCCAGAATTAGTTTAGAAAGAAAAAAGGAGATTCCTGGGAAGCTCTCATATTAAGTGTGTGGGAAAAGAAGATAAATTTCAAAAGAGAAAAAGAAGCAACCAGTGGGGATGTGGGAAAACAAAAAAGGTTCCGTAAGCCAAATGAAAACATGTACATGTATAAAGAGGAGGGGAGTGATGAGATGTATCAAATATTGCTAATAGCATGAAAAAGACTGAGAATGGAACTCTAAGTATTATGTGGTGAATGTCATTGATGACCTTAACAAGAGTGGTGTTACATGGATTGAATTGTGTCCCCAAAACTATATGCTAAATTTCTAATCTCTGGTACTTCTCAATGTGACCTTGTTTGGAAATAGGGTCCTAGAAGATGTTAACAGTTAAGATAACATATAGAACATATGTTAACTGTTAACATCTTCTAGGACCTTATTTCCAAACAAGGTCACACTCAGAAGTACCAGAGATTAGGAATTTAGCACATAGTTTTGGAGACACAACCCAATCTATATAACACAAGATGAAAAACTGCAATGTGAAGATGGAGACAGAAATTACAGTGATCTACAAAACAAGGAATGCTGAAGAAAACTTGTTGCTGTTAAGTTGATTCCCACTCACAGTAACTGTATAGGACAGAGTAGATCTTCCCCATAGGGTTTCCAAGGAGCAGGTGGTGCATTTGAACTGCTCGCCTTTTGGTTAGAAGCTGAAATCTTAACAACTGCATCACCGGGGCTCGATGCTAAGTGTAGTTTGCCATTATCAGTAGCTAGGAGAGAGAGGTGGGGCACATTCTCCTTCAGAACCTTAAGAAGGAATCAACATGACTGACACCCTGATTATGGTCACTTAGCCTAAAGACTGAGACAAATTTCTATTCTTATAAACCACTCAATCTGTGGTGCTCTGTTACAGCACCTCGAGGAAACTAACAGAAATGGTTTTGATGGCAGAATAGAAGCTTCTACCTAAGTGAGTTGGCTTAACAGAGAATGAAAGGAAATGAATTAGGGATAGTGTTTATTCATGAAGTTTTCAAAAAGTTTTCAGTAATGAAAGCTGAGAAGTTGGGTGGCAGGGAAAGCATGAAATGGGGTCAAAAAATGTTTTTTGCTTCTTGGAAGTTGAGAGGAATAGCATATGCATTTGTGTGATGAGAAAATACTCTGATGAAAAAGAGGGTGGTACTACAAGAAAGAGTGGATAAAACTACTGGAAAAATACCACTGAATATGTAAAAAGGGTGGGTACAGGACTTCTACATAAATAAGTGCAAATGTGGAGGATTTGTGGAAATTTACGGGTGAGAGGGTGGAAAAAAGCAATGTAGACAATTGGAAGTTTATATCCTCAATGAATTTGAGAACAAGTTCTCAGATGAGAGTAACGTGGAGAGTGGAGGCATTGGAGGATTTTGAAGAACAAAAGCAGATGTAAAACAGTCATCTAGAAAGAGGGAGAGAGAATGAACTAGAGCTATGTAATATTTTTCTTGGAAGTTTAAGCTCACTTGAGGTTATAGGGTACAAATTTAAAGTGAGGACGTTCAGCATAGTTCCATTTTTTGTTTCTTTCAGTCACACTTCGCAGGGTGAGATCAAACACCAGAGGTGGGGTTTAAATAGGTGTGGAGGTGCTAGGTGATCAAACTGAAGTCAGAGGGGCGAAGGTAGATGAAACTGTATGAAAGATGTTATCATGCAATGGACCATAGGATTTAAGCTAGATAAAGAGAGAAGTGAGTTTTGAGGAAAACAAGGGATTCAAAAAATACAGAAGGGCAAATGAAGTCACTCAATCAGTTGAAGATTTGTCATTTTATTAAACCAGGATACATGAAGTCTTCCAAAATAAGATAAAATTTTTAAAAAATGCAATTTAAAATGATATTGACAACCAGTGTCACAAACCAATATGTGTATTGTTTGATGAGAAACTAATTTGCTCAGTAAAATTTCATCTAAATCACAATAAAGAAAAACAAATAATATTGAATAGTAATATACAGGTCACTTGGCAAAACTCTGCATTAGCTTGTGTAAGCGGTAACTAGTACTCTCAAAAATCATTGAGCAGTGTTAAAAAAATTAATAGCAAATATCTTATTTTGATTGTTTTTTCTTACCCATAAACCTAAAAATATCTGACCCCAAAATGATATTTCCTCCTCCTTCTCTGGCCTGTTCTTTTCATGAGAAGTTGCTAATTGACCTTGCAGCCTGTTCAAACTTGCTCCTCTTTGGCTTGAAAAAAAAGTAAATACCAAAACCGTTACCTCGTGATTTATTAAAAACAACCAAGAACCCTAAAATACTTTTGGATCTCTAAAAAAGAGAAACTCACCCAAACCTGTGGGTGCTATAGGTAAAATTTGGTGGCAAGTTCTTGGCTTGGCTTTCTGGCCATGAGAGGCTTTCACAAGTTTAATTTGAAGTTCCTTATGAAAATTTCCAGCAAAACAGATGTAAAATGCTTTATGACAAATTACTGTTCTTGCCACACCTATGTAAATAGTAACGAACAGCCACATTTAAGATCAAGAAAAATTTTGCTTTGAGACTGCCTTTTGTTCAAGAGAAGGGTGACCATAGTGAGAAAAAAATTTTTTCAATAAGAAATTATGACAAGCCTTTGTGGGCTATCGAATTCCAGTTTTTGTTCATTGTCTTTGAGACTTTTTTTTGTAAACCACAGACAACTAATGTGTTTGTTGTTTTCTCCTTGTACATTGGACTTGTTATATAGTTTATGCTGTTCTCTATGTATCTATTATATATCTATAATCAGTTATCAAAAAGAAAAATTAGAAATATAAGAGGGACTAAGACTGAAGGCCATCAAACAATTGACTAAATTGCTATCAAATCAGGGTCCATCTACAAAGGAAGCATTAACTGGTCATTCTGTAACAGCCATGGTACCCTTAGTTACCAGAATTGGTTTAAGCTGTGTAAAAAAAAATAATAAGGTTGTAAAATGATATTAGACAGGGTGGCCTATAATTAGTTGGCTCCATTAATAATCTAAGGAGCCCTGGTACTGCAGTGGTTAAGTGCTCAGAAGCTAATCAAAAGGTTGGCAGTTTGAGCCTATCAGCTGCTCCACAGGAGAAAGTTGTGTCCGTCTGCTTCCTTAAAGATTACAGCCTTCAAAACCCTATGGGGGCAGTTCTACTCTGTCCTGTAGGGTTGCTATGAGTTGGAATCAACTTCAAAGCAACAGGTTTGGTTTTGGATTGTTAATCTAGGTGATGCTATATTCTCGCTCTCTGAAATAGCTCATAAAAATAGTTACATTTCAAAATAGATTAGCTCTTGATTATTTAATTGCTTCCCAAGAAGGAGTTTGTTTTTTATAAACACAATTTGTTGTGTATATATGTATTGGTAGCACCTGAGTGGAAATATGGAGCCCTGGTGGCATAGTGGTTAAGAATTCCGCTGCTAACCAAAACGTTGGCAGTTCAAATCCACCAGCCACTCCATGGGAACTCTATGAGGGAGTTCTACTCTGTCCTATAGGGTCACTATGAGTTGGAACCAACTCGATGGCACCTAACAAGTGGAAATACGCCAAAATGTAGTTGTAGCAGAAGCTCATGCTGGAGACGCAACGCATGCCAAAGATGCTCCTCTTGCATCTTCTTGTCATTTGTTTTCATGGTTAGGCCGCTTGGCTTCATGGACCAGAAAAGGCTATCAGAACTTTGGCTTTTCCATTCTCCTCATTTTGATCTTTTATGTTACTGTTAAGCTACTAAGCTGTTTGGTGTCTCGGGTCTTAAAAGCTCGTGTGTGGCCATCTAAGGTAAAGGAAATGGTGTCCATCTAACTGGAGGAACAATGAAGAGAATGAGCTAAGAAACCAACAGGAAATGAATGTTACACTAAACCAAAAAAAAAAAAAAAAAAACCATTGCAGTCAAGTCGATTCTGACTCATAGAGACCCTACAGGACAGAGTAGAACTGCCTCATAAGGTTTCCAAGGAGCAGTGGTGGATTTGAACAGCTGATCTTTTGTGTAGCAACTTTGGCTCTTAAAGTTTCTCATAAAGTGATGCCTATAATGACTTAATGGAGCGGTTGGGCAGTGGTTAAGAGCTCGGCTGATAACCAAAACTTTGGCAATTCGAATCCACCAGCCACTCCTTGGAAACTCTATGGGACGGTTCTGCTCTGTCCTATAAGATTGCTGTGAATTGAAATCGACTTGATGACAATGGGTTTTATAATTACTGAGCCTGAAAAAAACTTGATGATGTCCAGCCATCACTTAGTTGAGCAAAGATTCTAATCGAATCATAGTTAGAAGGGAGTGGATGTCAAAGAAAAAACTTAATGACAAACATCTTACTTTGATTTTAAGCATTTTTCCTTACCCACTAACCTAAAATCATATGACCCGAAATTTATCTTGCCTGCAACTTCACTGGCCTGTTATTTTCATCCACAGTTGCTTATTGACTTTTAGCTGGGTTAAAGTTGTTTCTTTCTGGCTTAAAGATAAGAGTAAATAACAAAACCATTATCTTGTGATTTAATTAAAAAAAAATAGTAGGCAATATAAATTTCAAAAGGTCTCATGGTTGCAAGTGGGTGGAGGGCCAAATTTTTAGCAGCCAGGTCAGAGATCACCGGGTTCAATGAATCAAGTTAAGGTTAGCCAGTGGTTGATCTTCTATTCTTCTCTTTGCAAGGCTCATTGAAAGTATCCTACCTTGAGTCATCTCACTTTTTTTTTGAATCAGAATGGTCTCCCCATATGCATATAGAATAACTCTTCAGAATAAACCTTATATTTCACTTTCTTGGGGTTTTGGTTATTTTTTATTGACAGGATACTATTAACTAGTTCAACATCAAGTGTACACATCTTTTCAAGAAACACTCTATAAGTTTAACCTAAATATAAATTCACCTATGTGTACTCTGCTATAAACCCAAATGTCCATCAGCAGTGGACTAGTAAATTATTACTATATATCCTTGTAATGCATTCCACGCAAATGTAAAGAAAAGGATGAGTGTGATGTGTGATGTTTGGATAGTAAAATTTTAAGTTAAAAAGGAAAAAAAAAGTTAATTGGCAATTATACAAAATTGATATTGGTGATAAAGTGGACAAATCAGAGCTCAATTAATTTTCATCAAGTGAACACATCTGGGTAATCTGCTCCCACATTCTCTGTGGAGATGGCTGCAATATCCTCTCTTAATTTACTAGAAACAAAGATATATTTCTATCTGTACCAAACCAAAACCAAACCCATTGCTGTGGAGTTGGTTCCAACTCGTAGTGACCCTACAGGATGAAGGAGAACTGCCCATGGAGTTTCCAAGGAGCGGCTGGCAGATTTCAACTGCCGACCTTTTGGTTAGAAGCCATAGCTCTTAACCACTATGCCACCAGGGTTCCCATATCTATAGTGGTACTAAATTGATATGCTGCTATTTGTGACATTCTACAGTATATTGTTGTCTTGATCAAGGGATTTTTTTAATCTAATTGGAGATTGGTGATATTTTCTGCTGCTTAATTCATTCCTTGGTACAAACTGTTCTATATAGCTGCCATTCTTTTAAACATGGGAGCTTATTGACTTCTTTGTTTAGGGCCCACCTTAATTGATTCCTACTGTGATGACCTGAAGCTATAAAGTCTATGAAGCTATAATGAAAATTAAGACAGCATCTACGCTATAGGATTTGATATTTCTATGATGGCATTGTTTATGCACTTGATCCATGCTGCCAAATGTCATAGGGCTATAAAAAAAAAAAATAAGGCACTGATTTTCCCACCTGGTACCTGTGTCTCTTCTTTGTGCCAGAGACTCTAACATATACATGTCCCCAGAGAGCTATTCCAAACACTATGTGAAATTCATCTGTCTTTTTACAGGATTCTCACTCTACGATGATTCTTTTCTTTTACTCTCTGAGGAAAAAAAGATTAAAAGAAGCTAATTGGAAAACATCCCCAAATGAGATAAAGCAGAAAATAAAGAAAATTAGAGACAATACAGCCTTCTCTAATGTTCCATATGGAAAAGGTAACACATCACAATGAAGAAGTGAATAAATAAATGTAAATGAACATACCTATAGTTATATTTATATCAGTCATTGAGTACAATGTTTTTGATTAATTTTAATAAATAACAACAATACCGGAAGAGGAAGGTTTAAGTCAAAAGGAATGAAATAGTATCTCTCTCTCTGTCTCTATTGCTGTCACTCTCTCTCTTATACACACACACACACATGAACACACAGGTGGCAAGGTCCACTTTACTTTGGTAATTTCATTGCTAGTAGAGAATGTTATCGTAGATGGCTGAGTCTTTCTACTTAGTGGTGTGGTATTTGGCATTATTGTTCAAAACTACCATTTTAGGAATTACTGCTATTATTTTTTATGTCTCCATTTTATACACATTGATTCTTCTTCAAAAGTTAAGACCAACCTTCATACCAAATTATATATAGTCAAGGTCCTTTCCTGGCTGCCCAATCCTATCCAGTTTCAAAATTGAAGACATTTTTGAGTGTGTAATTTCTCCTGATTATCAAATTAAAAGAAAAAAAATCAAGGAGCAAGCAACTTTCAACCAAGGGAAGTAACAACAGTTGGAAAGCGTACCCCTGAAGAGGTCGTGAATAGAAATAGGATTTGATTCTCACCTCTGTTCTTTGACATTTCTATCAAAATAGAATTTTTCTATTACCTCAATAAAAGAATAAAAAGAGCAATGAAAATATTCAATTATATATATTTTAAAATTGCAGATAATGTTCTATAACCCATATGAAATGTGATATGTTTTAAAATGTGTGCTACCAAATATTTTGACTCCTTAGAAATATTGATTGCCTTTCTAAACATGTCTTAATCATGAGCATAAGAACTGTTCCCCTATGAAATTAATTAGGACTTAATTGATATTAATCATGTAGCAATGCCCCT
This sequence comes from Elephas maximus indicus, assembly GCF_024166365.1. Lineage (NCBI taxonomy): Eukaryota > Metazoa > Chordata > Mammalia > Proboscidea > Elephantidae > Elephas > Elephas maximus. Next base: position 208,023,038 of record NC_064820.1, read on the forward strand.
TCAAGCAACACTAGAAAGAGTGCTACAGATTGGGATCATCATGGTGAAGACTATGATGGAGATTAAAGTCAAGAAAATTTATTAAGAACTGATCAAAGTTTAATGCCTGTGGAGGAAAGAAAGAAAGAGAGATTGGGAAGAAGGAAAAATTTGACTGTAGTGAAGTTTTTACAGCGGACTTCACTGAACCTGCAGTGGCTCTGAAGCTGTAGTGGCTTTTCAGATTTGCCCCAAATTAGTTGTGCCTTTATACTCTCGCATTGAACAGGCATTGTGCAGGCTGCCCCAGGGAAGGAGATGTGACCTTGGATGAAGCATCTGTCTTCTTCTGAGGGCAATTTCCAGGAGTTGGCCAAGAGTTAAGGGCTATCTACTGGGAGCATTTTTGAATTTGAGTCCATAACCAATGCACAGGTAGTTTATTTGGTAGTATGACCTAAAATCTTATTCCTTTGCCTTCTACACTTGTTCATTTACTGTCATAATCAGACAAGGAAGTACCAAGACATAAAGTGGATCACCTGATAACAAATATATTCCTCTCCATCTCCATTATATTACTGCAGCTTTAATACGTCCCCATGACAAGATCAATTAATTCTACCACTATGATCATTTCTCTTCTTGCCTCCTGGTTCCTTAGCGTCAGGTACTCAAGTTTCCAAGGGGACTGTAACTCCAAATTCCTTTGAATTCTTCTTAATCTCTTACTGGGTTTTAACCCTTTGGGAAACAGGATCTCTCAAAAAGCAAAGCCCAAGGGTTGAGGGGACAGTAAGCACAAATACCTCAGATTGGTCACTAGGAACAATGGTAAATGTTGCCACACATAGCTGCATTCTGTTTACTAGACTAAACTCATGTATTCTGCCAGTTTGGTACATAAAATTCTTATCATGTCCATTGATTTAGAGTGGATAATGTGTCCTAGATTAAGGTACCCTACTCTCCCAGGGTTTTATCTCTAAGCTGTCGCCTTAGCTTTACTTTTAGTTCCATTGTTCTATTAGACTGGAAGATATGTGGTAGCGCAAGGTGTGATAACAACAGTAGAAGCCATGATCCTGCCACATCTTTCTCCAGCAGAGCAGCTGGTGGGTTCGAACTGTCAAGCTTTCAGTTAGCAACCAAGCACTTTCACCACTGCACCACCAGGGCTCCTTATGCATAACTTATTGCCCTGTAAACATGGTTACTACCTTGTTATGCCCATTTTACCAGCCAATGAGAAAGACTGATGGATATCAAATAGCAGAATTTTTTTTTTTTAAACTTTGTTATTTGGTTCTTCTTGTAAAGCGGATGCTCTCTAGTGGACATTACTATGTAATACCCAGATATTCCCACTTTGTTTTCACTTCCATGGATTCATTCATATCCCTTATTCAAAACTTCCTTATTTTGATCTTCCAGTCATTCCCCATCCATCCTTCTGGCCAACCTGCCAATCCATTTGTCACTGCACGTGTGTAGGTATATATATATATAAATACATATATGTGTGTGTGTGTGTATGCGTGTGTATACATGCATGTGTGTGTGTTTGTGTGTGTATACTAAAATACCCAAAACTGCCTGTTGGGGATATTTTCCCTCACTGTTGTCTTTAAAGGATACTAAATACCAAGATAAACCATCCATGACCCAAGTATGGATTTTATTTTCTTCATCAGTGGATTATAACGAATCCCTCATGCTGCTATTAGTATTAAGTGATGGATAGGAGTGAATACATAGGGATGACATAGGGGCCAATGGCTCCTACTTGTTTAGCTCACTGTGTATCTGGTGCCCAATTTTGGATGTACCATTCCATCTTACAATGAATTGTTCTTGGACACACCCAATCTTATGACTTGACAGATCTAAGACAACACAACTCATGATGAGTATTACTGCCCTTAGGTGACTTGATGACCCATGCTTGGATGCTCCTTCTCTACTCGGTTCTAGTAGTATGCCAGAAGAATACATTTTATTTGAAAAATATATTATTTTTTATGAATGAAGCCTGGGTCCAGAACTCTACAAGACTATATTGTGGTTCACCTATTGTAGCTAGCCACATAATGCACGTAGTATCTCTTCCCACCCCTGACACTTCCAGTAACATAAAATTTGCTTGGTATTGACACAAGCATCAGAACCACTAGGGTTGCAGTCAATATTTGCTGTAGGTCCATTTCCTGCTCTGACCTCACTCACACCTGCCACATTTTGTGTCACTCAGGTTACAGGTTGGAGAAGTTCTACCATGTGTGGAAAATGTTATATGTAAAATCAAACAGGCCTATTAGGTATTGTGCTCACATATTTATGGTGGGGGATGCAAGAAACAGTATTTTTTCACTTAATTTGGATAGGATATCTTAGAATACCTCAAGGTGAAGATCTACTAAAATTTTTACTTACTCCATCATCACCCTGGTGCTGAACCCTCTAATTTATAGCCTCCAGAACAAAGACATCACTACTACCCTGAGGAGGATAATGCCATGAGGGATGAGACTGAAAAATTGTAAATGGGGAAACCTAGGAATGACCATTTTCCTTTTTTTCCTTTTTTCCTCCCTTCCTCAACTCTTCTCTCATTCTCTCCTCTGTCTCCTGGGCCCCAAAGGAGAATCTTCCAAGAATTGCCCTCCCTCTCACACATGTGGTACTTCTGGTCCACACTACTTCCTAATCCTAATCTCTTATATTTAAGTTCCTTAGAGCCCTTTTACCTGTGATGCAATAGCTGGCACAAGAAAATCCATAGCAAGTGCTTTGTACTTTATCTCCCAGAATTTCATGGACCATTTTAATATGTGATTTGAGGAGTCAATGCTTTAACCGTAAACGGTTCACTGTGAGGATTTCAGATTCTAGCAGAATCTTGGAGAGAAATTGGCTGATCTTCCACTTTGCAAAACCCTTTAAGTCATAGTTCACATGTGTCAGCCACTGCATTTTCATGTTGGCACTGTGTGTTTACTAAGGAGATCCGAACACATTTTTTCCAAGTTTTGAAAGTAAGATTCATGGAATAAAATTTATATTTTAATATAAATATATATTTTAATATAAATTTTATTCCATCTAAACTGTCTAGATTGAATGCCAATCCACATTATAGTTCCACAGAGTTAATAGGTTCATTTAATTTCATAGGTTATAAGAGTATAAATAAAAATGGTTGCATATTCGTGATTCTTTAGTCTTTAAAATGTATGTATGTATATTAAATGTTTAGGTAATTTAATCAGACTTTTATTTCTGAAACAGAGATAACCAAGAAAATGATTTTGGACATATTGCCAGACTTTACTACCCCTAATGTATATCACAGGAGCCCTGGTGGTGCAGTGGTTAAAAATTATGGCTGCTAACTGAAAGATTGGCAGTTCAAATCTACCAGCTGCTCCTCGGAATCCCCTCAAGGCAGTTCTACTCTGTCTTATATGGTCACTATGAATTGGAATTGACCCGATGGCAATGGGTTTGTTTTTTTGTTTTTAATGTATATCATGCTGCAAATCAAATAGCATGAATCCATTATTATTTTCACTAGAGCAGTTCATCGTTCTAGTGTTTCTAGGATGCAAGAAATTAGGAAAAAATCTATTTTCTCAGATGAATATTCAAGAAGATGATTAGAGTCTCAAATTCCTGAAGTTACTACCACTTGGAAAAGAACATTTACCTTACCCTACTTCCTATCAAGAAATAGAATAAAAGATAAATTCAAGTGTTTCTGTGCCTGCTGCATTTCCAATTGACCGACAGTTACTTTCCTTGATGGCACCTCAGTGGAATACGTTCACTTATCTACCAATGATTATTCCTGCAGTATATGAATGAATTTGTCTGAATATGGAAATAATCCCACCTAGCTACAGCTGCTAACCAAAGGGTCAGCAGTTCGAATCCACCAAGTGCTCCTTGGAAACTCTGTGGGGCAGTTCTACTCGGTCCTATAGGGTCGCTATGAGTCAGAATCAACTCGACGCACTAGGTTTGTTTTTTGGTTTAGTTAGGCAAAAGGAGCCCTGGTGGCACAGTGGGGAAGCACTGAGGAGATAACCAAAAGGTCAGTGGTTTGAATCCACCAGCTGCTCCACAGGGAAAAGATATGGTAGTCTGTTTCCATAAAAATTACAGCCTTGGAAATTTTATGGGCTACTTCTCTGTCTATATTGTCGCTATGAGTCAGAATTGACTTGATGACAATAGGTCAGTCAAGCAAAGAAATGACACCTGAAAAACAAGATAAGCTCACCTCGAGGTAGATAAAACTTAATTTTAGAAATCTTTGTGATTCAATTAAAGGGATAAAAGGAGTAAAACTGCCCAAAGGGACACTATAAATGAAAGACTAATTAAACCAAGTTAGTATTACTAATTATTGCATTATTGATATCATTAATGAATCTCATATATTATCTCTTCATGGGCTTTATTTAAAAAAATAAATAAATGAGTGTTTTCTAATCTGTGTTACTCTCAAGACACGATGCTAAGAAAAACTAAAATCTTGAGTTTGAAATGACCATTAGACATGGGGACTGTTGTAATAAGATGGAACAAATGAACAAGAATTTCAGTTAAAATGAGACAATCTTGGGTTTCAGTCCTGGACTTTCCACTTAAAATCTAAAGAACTGTGTAACATTTGAGAATTTGCCTAAGCCCTCCAATTTTCACTTACATCACTTTTAAGACTGAAGAAGCAAAACTGCCTAATCAAATTACTCTGAGGATTAAGTGGGGTAGTATGCACAACCATCCGTACTACCTGCTACAAGTAGGGGAGTGTTACTTCTCTTCCCTCCTTTGTACCATTCTGAACTACTTGTATCTCTTCCTAAGACATTTACCTTCAAGTTATGGAAGTTTGTGTAATTACCTAGTCAGAGATATTGGGCTAAACCCAGCATTTGCTTCTCAGCAGCTCCAACCAAATAATTACTTTATCTCACTGCCTCCCCAGGTTCTGTATCACCAGTAGAGAGTTGGCAAAAAAATGTCCTCTAGATGACACTAGGTTGTTTAGGGGCTTTGAATATTACCTGTTTAATTCAGAGATCAGTCCCTCAAAGAGAACAGATAACTGTTAATCCCCCTTATCTTCCTCCCAGTCTTATAAGAACTCAGGACTAAACATTTCTTGTCCTCGGGTATGAACTCAATCTGCCAGCTACCCATTTCACTTCTTTCTTCTTAATCTCCAGCTGACCCCATCTTGTCCTTATTTCTTGATTATAGACTCGATGTAAAGTTTGCATGTGTATACAAAGTTAAATATATAAATTTGCTGGTGTTTTAAAATTGAGTTCTAGTAGCTCCATTTAAAATAAAATGTTTCCAGTTAGAACAAGTTCAATCAGTGTTCTGAGATTCTGAGAAGATCCTTTCAACCTTCCTCCACAAATACAGCAACATTCATCAATAAAATGGTGCTTGGCCTTGAGGGACTCTGAATGGGTGAGCAGAGGACAACAGCAGGGAACCACAGAAGGGTATGAAACAATGAGTCACATGTGGTAGGAAAATCACTTCTCCCACTTTCCCTGCCCCTCCTGCCAGCCACATGGACAATCCACTGCTGTGAACTAGGGAAGCCACCCTAGCAAAACAGCCTGCTTCCCTAGTCACCATATTCCCTGCTTGTGTAAAGATGCAGAACCCCAAGCTTATGCTCTAAAATCAGAAAAACTTCCATGTCGGAACATTTGGAGCATTCCAGCCCTTCCCCACCTGATAGCTGTCGGCTTCCAGGTTGCTGCAAGTTGCTACAGAAGATGCCTGCAGTGGAGCCTGTTCTCACAGCTAGCACCCTGCCTGTTTGTGCATTTCATAGCTCAGGCCTCCAAAATCAAAGGGATAGATCTCCCTGGGGGTCAGTTTAGGGGCCTGTCTGCCCCCCACCGCCTTCTGAGATCTGCTAACTGAGGTGGCTGTGAGGTAGGAAGCAGGTACCTTGAATAGAGCCAGCAGTCACAGCTAACGTACTACTGAGAGAGCTCTGATAGCAACAAGACAGACATTCCCTGGGAGCCTTTTCAGTGATGTTAGCATCACTCCCACCCAGTAAATGTCTACTGCCAGACATCTTGAATTGCTAATGAAGCCCTCCCTGCAGTGGAGTTTGCTCCCATAGACACCACTCTGCCTGTCTGCACACCCTGTATCTCAGGCCTCTAAAAACAACAGGACAGATTTTCCCTGGAGCCAGTTTGGGTTTGTCTGCCCCTCACCCCCTTCCAGTCAGCACTGAGAACTGCTGACTGAAGCTGCTATGGACAATGAAGTGGTTGCCTTGAATGAAGCCTACACACTGTTAACATACTACCAGTGGGGCTCTGATAGCAATGAGGCAGACCTCCATAGTGGACCCATTTGAACATAGCCCACCAATCCTCCACCCCATATCTGTCAACTGTAAGAATGCTGCAAATTGTTAAAGAATACCCCTGCAGTGGAGCATACTCCCAAACCAGCACTCTGCCTACCTGCACACAGGGGATGCTCCACAGCTCAGTCCTCCTGAATAAACAGGACACATCTACCTAGGGTCTGTTCAGGTCTGTCTCTCCCTATTCCACATGGTGCTGAGAACAGCTGAATGAAGTGTCTATGAGCTAGGAAGTGAGGGCCTAGAATGGAGCCTGCCAATGTATTACACATACTACTGGTGCGGCCAAAATACTACCAGTGGTGCTCTGACATCGACGAGGCGGACCTCCCTGTGAGTTTTTTAAGAGCAAACTAGTCCCTTTTCTACCTGAAAACTGTTGGCTGAGGCACTTAAAGTAATTACTATAGAAAGTTCCTTGCAGTGGAGCTAGGAAGTGGGTCATTTAAGCAGAGACTGCTCCCCCAAAAACACAGGGCTGCTCAGGCTCTGAAATCAACAAGACAAATCTCAGATGTCAGGCTGTGGAGTTCCAGCCCCCCTTCTCATGATATGGAGGAATGTCTGCCTGTGCTTCCCCTGAATGCTAGCTTAGATCTAAGTGGCCAGCACAGAGCAAGGAAGGAAGCATCTGGCAAAATCTGAGGGTAAGAGCCAGCACTGCAAGGGGCTCATTGAGGGTGATATTTCAGACTGAAAACAAGGTTGCAGAAACAGAGCAGGGGATGGAGTGATAACCACACAGAAAGGACTGTGCCCTAGTGGACAGATTGATTAGTGCATGATATCTCTCCTGTGGACTGTGGAGGCATGTGATTAAGAGCTCAGCTGCTAACCAAAAGTTCTGCAATTCAAATCCACCAGCTGCTCCTTGGAAAGCCTGTGAGCCAGTTCTCCTCTGTCCTGTAGGGTTGTTTTGAGTCAGAACTGACTCAATGGCAAATGGTTTGGTTTTTTGGTTTATCAGTCCTGTGTGGCTGTGCTCTCACTTGGACGCATTCATCACTGCATGTTCTCTGGTGTGTTTAGGAGACATTGAAAGTTGAAAGCTGAGATCTAGGACTACTGAATCCTAATGAAATCAGCAAAGGAGAAGGAGCTAGGTAGAGAGACAGTTAGACAGGAAATAGTAAGACAGACTAAGAGTTTCTTGGAGAAAACAGTGTGGGCAAAAATATCAAATAATTGAGAGAAATAACAAAGTTAACATCTTCAAAAATTCCAATTCTTCAATGAAAAAAATCGTAAAACCTACAAAGATAAGAGAAATGATGACCCATCCAAATGAACAAGAGGAAAAAAAACCACCGAAGGGAGTGAAATTGCAACTATGGATTCCCAAACGATGAACATAATGGAAGGCTATTTTACAACAATGTTAAATATGCTCAATAAACTAAGGGAAAATATGGGAATATACCTTAAAAAATAAGGAAAACAATGCATAAAAAAGAATGAAAAAAGAGATAGATACTCTAACAAGAAACCAAACAGAAATATTGTAAATGAGGAAGGCAATAACTGAAATGAGAAACACAGCAGAAGAATTTAACAACGTATTTGTCCAGGCAAAAGAAAGAATCAGTGAATTAGAGGATAAATTAGTCGAAATTATGGAAGTTGAAGGCCACCAAAAAAGAGGCTCGACTGCTGACTACAGTTTAATAGAAATATGGGACAACATCAAGAGACCTAATATACTTAGTACGAGAATTTCAGAAGGAGATGAAAGTGACAGAAAGAACTTTTAAAGAAATAATGACAAAAAAAAAGAATTTTCCGAATCTGAGGAAGGACATGAATCTATAAATCCAAGATTCTCAAAGAACTCAAAGTGGAATAAACCTAAAGAGATATACTGAGACACATCATAATCAGGCTCTCAAAAAGTAAAGGTTAAGAAGAGAATCCTGAAAGCAGAGAGAGAGAAGTGAATAGTCACATATAAAGGATCCCCAATAAGATTAAGGACCAATTTCTCTTCAGAAATATTGGAGGCCTGAAGACAATTGAATGAATATTTAAAATGTTGACATAAAAAATAAACAGAAACAACTATCAACCAATAGACTATACCCAGCAAGATTGTCCTTCAAGAGTGAGGATGAAGTTAAAATGTTCCCAAACAGAAGCTAAGAGAATTCACGTTTACTGGACTGTTCCTGTAAACAATACTAATGGAAGCTCTACAGATGTAAGAGAAAAAACATTAGAAGGTAATTCAGAACCATGAATAGAAAGAAAGATCTATAGTAAATGTTATTGCAACAAGTATAACACTAATAATGAGATACCCTTGCTTCATAATTCTGATAGTTTGTCCTTTATGCTTTTTAATGAGAAATGTATAAAAAGCAAGGATAAAATTATGTTACATCCATAAAACCATTTCCATTGAGTCGATTTCTACTCACAGAGACGCTACAGGATGGAGTAGAACTGCCCCATAGGGCTTCCAAGGAGCCGCTGGTGGATTCATACTATTGAACTTTAGGTTAGCAGCGCGTGCTTAACACTTTGCCACTAGGGCTCCAAAATTATCTTATAGGGTACATGAAATATAAACATGCAATTGACCAATTGATTATAACAAACAAACAAAATGGAAAGGGAGGTATAGGATTTCTTATGTATTACTGAAGACAAAATGGTACCATTTACCCTGTTGTTTTTAGTTACCATTGAGTCAGTTCCAACTCATAGCTACCTTATGCACAACAGAATGAAACACCTGGTTCTGTGCTGTCCTCATAGACTTTGCTATGTCTGAGCCCATTGTTGCCACCACTGTGTCACTGACCCTCTACTTTACCAAGCATGATGCCCTTCTCCCCATAACATGTCCAAAGCAAGCGAGGCAAAGTTTCACCATCTTTGCTTCTAAGGAGCTTCTGGCTGTACTTCTTCCAAGACAAATTTGTTCATTCTTCTGGCAGTCCATGGTATATTCAATATTCTTTGCCAATACCATAGTTCAAAGGCATCAATTCGTCTTTGGTTCTTATGCCCAAGGACACAAATAGGTTGAAAGTGAAAGGGTGGAAAAAAACATTACATACAAATGAAAATAAAAAGAGAGCTATGGTGACAATCTTAATATCAGACAAAATATACTTTAAGACAGAATCTGTTAGAAGAGATAGAAATGGACATTACATTGTAATATTAGGGTTATTTATCAGGAATATTTAACAGGTATATGTATATATGCACCCAGCATCAGAACATCAAAATATATAAAGCAAACAATGATAGAATTGAAGGGAAAAATAGATCTACAATATTAGTTGGAAATTTTATTACACCACAATCAATATTGGACAAAACATCTAGAAAGAATGTCAACAAGGGAACTAAGGATCTGAATGACGGTATAAAACAACTAGACTTAACATACATATATAGAACACTTCACCCAACAACAGCACAATATACTTTCTACTAGAGTTCACATAGATTATTCTCTATGATTGCTATATGTTGTCATAAAGCAAATCTTCACAAATTTAAGAAGTCTGAAACCATACAAAGTATTTTCTCTGTCCACAATGGAATGAAAGTAGAAACCGATAACGGGGGGAAAAAAACCTGGAGAATATGCAGTCATATTGAAATAAAACAAATGCGCTATTAGACTACCAAATGGGTCAAGGAAAAACTTAATAGAGAAACAACTAATTACTTAGAATCTAATGAAAATGAAAACACAATATACCAAAACTTACAGCATGCAGAGAAGGCAGTACTCCAAGGGTAATTTATAGTAATAAATGCCTGCGTGAAAAAAGAAGAAAGGTCTAAAATCAATAGCCTAACTCTACAACTTGAGGCATTAGAAAGAGAAGAGCAAAGTAAGCCTAAACCTACCAAAACCCACTGCTGTTGAGTTGATTCCAACTCACAGTGACGCTACAGGACAGAGTAGAGCTGCCCATAGGGTTTCCAAGGCTGCAAATATTTATGGAAACAGACTGCCAAGGTGTCTGTTTTCCCAAGAAGCCGCTGGTGGGTTCAAACAGCCAACCTTTCGCTTAGCTGCTGAGCACTTTAACCACTGTGCCACCAGTGCTCCTCAAATCTACAAGAAGAAAAGAAATAATAAGGATCAGAGCAGAAACAAATGAAATAAAATATCTGAAAAACAATAGAAAGAATTAACAAAACCAGAAGTTTGTTCTTTGAAAAGATCGATCAGTTTGACATTTAGTTAGGCTGACAGAAAAAAGAAAAGATGCAAATACACAGAATAAGAAATGAAAGTGGAGACATTATGACTGGCCTAACAGAAGTAAAAAGAATTATGACAGAATACTATGAATGACTGTACAGAAACAAACTAGATAACCTAGATGAAATGGACAAATGATTCTTAGAAATACACGACCTACCTAAACCGACTCAAGAGAAAATAGAAAATCTCAACAGATCCATAACAAGTGTAGAGAATGAATCAATAATTGAAAACCCTCCAATCAAAGAAAAAGTCCTGGGCCAGAAGTCTTCACTGGAGAATTCTACCAAACTTTTAGAGGATAATTGACATCAATCATGTTTATACTCTTCCAAAGGATAAAGAAGGAAGGATTACTCTCTAACTTCTTCTATGAAACAATATAACTCTGATACCAAAAAGAGACAAAGACACTACAGGTAAAATTATGGGCCAATATCCTTTATGAATATAGTTACAAAAATCTTCAACAAAACACTAACAAACAGAATCTGGCAGCAAGTTAAAACAGTCATACACCATTATCAATTGGGATTTATTCCAGGAATGCAAGGACTGTTCAACATTAGAAAATCTATCTTGTACACCACATTGACAGAACAAAGGTGAAGAACCACATGATCATCTCTATAGATGCAGAAAAGGCATTTGATAAAATCCAATACTTTTGATAAAACCCCCAACGTGATGGGAATAGAAGCAAAATTCCTTAATATAGTCAGGGCATCTATGAAAAACTATCAGCCAACATCATACTTAAGGGAGAAACATTGAGAGCTTTACTCTTGCAATCAGGAACAAGACAAGGATGTCCAGTTTCACCACTCATATTTAATATTGTATTGGAAATCAGAGCCAGAGCAATAAGACAAGAAAAACAAATAAAAAGTATCCAAATTGGATAAGTAGTAAAATTATTTCTGCTTGTTGATGACATGATCCTATATATATCAAATCCCAGAGTTCACAAGGAAACTTTAGGAACTAATAGAGGAAATTGACAAGATCTAGGGTATAATGTCAACAAACAACAATCAGTTGGGTTTATATGCACCCACAATGAGAAATATGAATGAAGATTAAGAAAACTATCCCAGTTACAACAGCATTTAAGAGAATATAATACCTAGAACTAAATTTAACCAAGGATGTGAATGACTTATACAATAAAAATTGTAAAACACTGTTGAAAGAATTAAAGATATATGAATGGAAAGATGTTCCATGTTCATGGATTGGAAGACTTAATATTCTTAAGATGTCAATACAACCCAAAGTGATCTATAGATTCAACACGATCCCAAACAAAATCTAATAGCCTTCTTTACAGAAATAGAAAAAAAAAATCCTCAATTTTATATGCAATGGCAAGAGATTTCAAATAGCTAAAGCAATTTTGAAGGACAAGAAGAAAATAAGAGAACTCATGTTTTCTGTTTTCAAAACATATCATACAGCTACAGTAATCAAAACAGCCTGGTACTGGTATAATAATAGACTCATAGACCAATGGAATAGAATTGAGAATCCAGAGACAAACTGACACATCTATGGTCAACTGGTTTTTGGGAAGCTTGCTAAGTGTTCAATGGGGAAAGATGAATCTTTTCAATAAACAGTATTGGGAAAATTGTGTTTCTGTAAGCAGAAAAATGAAACAGGATACGTGTCTCACACCATACACAAAAACAAATTCAAGATGGATTAAGGACATAAATGTGAAAACTAAAACTATAAAATTCTTAGAAAAAAATACAGGGGCAAGGCTGTCTGGCCTAGCTTTTAACAGTGGATTTTCTGATATAACAACAAAAGCAGGAAAAGCAAAAAAGCGAACACAAAATAAATAAATTGGACCTTATATAAATTAAAACTTTTTCATCCAAAGACTTTACCAAAAAAGTACAAATACAAGCTACCAGTTGGGAGAATATCTTCAGAAAGTATATATCTGTTAAGAATTTAATAACCAAAATGTATATAAAACTTCTAAAACTTAACAGAAAGACAACCCAATAAAAAAATGACCAAAGGACTTCAATAGACAATTAAACAAAGAGGATATTCAAATGGCCCACAAATACTTGAAAAGATTCTCAATCTTTAGGCATCAGAGAGATGCAAATACAAACCACAGTAAGATACTGTTTCATTCCACTAGAATGGCTGAGATTAAAAAAAAAAAGAACAGAAAAAACAAATATTGGCAAGATGTGGGAAAATCGGAACCCTTATCCATTGCTGGTTTGAATGCAAAATGATAGTCATTGTAGAAAACAGAGTGGTGGTTCCTCAAAAAACTGAAAATAGAACTACTGTACGATTCAGCAATTACACTGATAGGAATATACACACGGACTTGAAAGCAGTGATGCAAACAGACACATGTACACCTATGTTCCCTGTAGCACTGTTCGCAATTGCCAAAATGTGGAAACAACCTAAATGCCCATCAGTGGTTGAATGTGTAAACAAAATGTGACACTTTCATACAGTGGAGTAGTAATCAGCCAGAGAAAGAAATGCAGTCCTGATAAAATAAGATGGATGAAACTTGAAGATATTTTGCTAAGTGAAATAAATAAATAATAAAAGAATATTATATGACCTCACTGATGTAAAAATATAATAACAGGCAAATGAATAGAGACCAAAGTTTATTAGTGCTTACCAGAGGCAGGATGTTGAGGGAAAAGGAAAGTTATTGCTTATGAAGCACGGAGTTTTTGTTTACGTTGACGGAAAATTCACATTAATTAAGGGTGATGGTTGTACAGATGATCAATGTAATTGATGTCAATAAGTTGTACCCCAGTAAAAAGTTGAATTGTCAAATGTTGTGTGATATATATTTTTATAACAACAAAAAAAGAGCAGCTGCTGAGGCTGCTTATGTACAAACACTTCATGGGATTCGATTTGTCAGTTTAGAGACTTAGGGTCATGGTTTCATGATGATTTCAGCTAATTGGCCTTCTACAATTTATAGCGTTTCTGTTCTAACTCCTAGTTTGTTGCATAGTGCCTGGGGTGTTAAAATCTTGCAAGTGGCCATCCATGTTACAACAACTGGTCTTTATTTGCCTCGGACAACAGAGGAAGAAGGAGAGTCAGGGATAGAAGCAGGAAATGGAATGTGTTGCTAATTGCCCCCGTGAACAACTGCCTCCTTTGCCAGGAGATGTGAAGAACTGTAAGATGCCTGGCTACTATTACTGAATGTTTTGATCAAAGATTCCATAAAAGAATCCTGATTAAACCAAAAATAGTCCCCGAAGTCTATTTTCAATAAACCTTAATTAGCAAAAAATGTCTGCCTTGAGCATTGCGTTCTTTTAAAGAATTATCTGTGTGAGATCAAACTGACAACAGCAACTCAAACTGGAAGCCTCATTCATTGCAGGTAGGAATGTAAAATAAGAAAGCCATCGTGGAAAATATTTTGGCAGTTCCTTAAAATGTTGAACATAGAACTACCATATGGGTTAATCCACCAGCAGCTTTTCTTCACCCAGAGTTATTTTTTTTTCTTTCCTATTACTGCTTTTAGACATAAGATGGACAATTTTTATTTCCCGTTAACTTTGATTATGACTTTCTAGAAAATACCAGTCATTTGGAAGGAAATCTTAAAAATGTACACTTATTGCTTACATGTTGTTCTTGCATGAGATTTGCCTTTACTGATATTTCTTCATTAGCCAACCCACAAATTATTTGCACTCAGCCTAAACGCTTTGAAATAAGGTTCAGGTGATGATTTTCCTTCTGATTCGTTCCTCCTGTTGCTGCATCCTTAAAAAAAAAAAAATTTTTTTTTTCAAATAGTGGTCACAGTTGGCCCTTCTGTGCATGCAGGGTGGGCCAAATCTGATTTAGGTTAATTTCATATTACTTCTCTCAATATAATGTTTTATTGGTCCATCCATGATGTGACACACATCAATATTTTTTTTTTATGGCTGAGTAATATTCCACTGTGTGCATATCACATTTTATTTATTCATTCATCTGTTGATGGACATTTTGGTTACTTCCACATTTTAGCTCCTGTAAAAGGTGCTAAAATGGAGATTGGAGTACATATGCCTCTTTGCTAATTAGTATTAATAAGGTTAGGTTAAAATTTCAGCAAATTTATATGATTATAAAATTAATATGAATTTATTTGTTTGATGTTAAATTCCATGAGAGCAGGGTCTGTTTGTCTCTGACTATTCCTTCTACATTTGGCAGATGATAGATACACAATAAAACTTTCCTTAATCCATTTGTGTTTGGAACCTGCTTCTAGAAAGACATTTTATAATTCTCATTCAATTCTTTTTTTATTTTTTATTGTGCTTTAAGTGAAAGCTTACAAATCAAGTCAGTCTCTCATACAAAAACTTATACACACCTTGCTATGTACTCCCCCTAATGAGACAGCACACTCCTTCTCTCCATCCTGTATTCCCCATGTCCATTCAGTCAGCTTCTGTCCCCCTCTGCCTTCTCATCTCCCCTCCAGGAGCTGCCCACATAGTCTCAGGTGTCTACTTGAGCAAAGAAGCTCACTCCTCACCAGTATCATTTTCTATCTTATACTCCAGTCCAATCCCTGTCTGAAGAGTTGGCTTTGGGGATGGTTTCAGTCTTGGGCTAAAAGACGGTCTGGGGACCATGACCTCTGGGGTCCTTCTGGTCTCAGTCAGATGATTAAGTCCAGTCTTTTTATGAGAATTTGAAATCTGCATCCCAGAACTCTCCTGCCCCATCAGGGATTCTCTGATGTTTTCCCTGTCAGGGCAGTCATTTGTCATAGCAGGGCACCATCTAGGTCTTCTGGTCTCAGGATGATGTAGTCTCTGATTTACATGGCCCTTTCAGTCTCTTGGATTCATAATTACCTTGTGTCTTTCGTATTTTTCATTCTCCTTTGGTCCAGATAGGTTGAGACCAACTGATGCATCTTAGATGGCCACTTACTAGTGTTTACGACCCAGACGCCACTCACCAAAGTAGGATGCAGAATGTTTTCTTAATAGATTGTATTATGCCAATTGACCTAGATGTCCCATGAAACCATGGTGCCCAGACCCATGCCCCTACTACTCTGGCCATCGAAGCATTCAGTTTATTCAGGAAACTTCTTTGCTTTTGGTTTAATCCAATTGTGCTGACCTCTACTGTATTGTGTGTTGTCTTTCCCTTCACCTAAAATAGTTCCTGTCTACTACCTAATTAGTGAATACCCCTCTCCCTCCCTCACTCCCTGCTCTCTTAACCATCAAAGAATATTTTCTTCTATTTAAAGTGTTTCTTGAGTTCTTATAATACTGGTCTCATACAATATTTGTCCTTTTGCAACTGACGAATTTCTCTCTTATAATGCCTTCCAGATTCCTCCATGTTACGAAATGTTTCACCTGTTCATCATTGTTCTTTATCAATACGTAATATTCCTTTGTATGAATATACCATAGTTTATTTATCCATTCATCTGTTGATGGGTACCCTGGTTGCTTCCATCTTTTTGCTACTGTAAAGAGTGCTGCAATGAACACGGGTGTGCATAGATCTGTTCATGTAAAGGCTCTTATTTCTCTAGGATGTATTCCAAGCAGTGGCATTGCTATATCACACTGTAGTTCTATTTACAGCTTTTTAAGGAAGCGCCAAATCGATTTCCAAAAAAGTGGTTGTACCATTTTGCATTCCAACTAGCAAAGTATAAGTGTTCTTGTCTCTCCACAACTTCTCCAACATTTATTATTTTGTGTTTTTTGTGCCAGCCTTGTTGGACTGAGATGGTATCACATTGCAGTTTTGATTTGCATTTCTCTAATGGCTAATGATCATGAGCATTTCCTCATATATCTGTTAGCCGCCCAAATGTCTTCTTTGGTGAAGTACCTGCTCATATCCTTTACCCATTTTTTAATTGGGTTATTTGTCTTTTTGTTGTTGAGTTTTTGCGGCATCATGTAGATTTTAGAGATCAGACACTGATCAGAAATGTCATAGCTAAAAACTTTTTCCCAGTATGTAGATAATCTTTTTGCTCTTTTGGTTAAGTCTTTAAATGAGCAGAGGTGTTTGATTTTTAGGAGCTCCCAGTTATCTAGTTTCTCTTCTGGTGTTTGTGCATTGTTAGTAATGTTTGTATACCGTTTATGCCGTGTATTAGGGCTCCTAGCTTTGTCCCTAATTTTTCTTCCATGATCTTTATTATTTTAGGTTTTATATTTAGGTCTTTGATCATTTTGAGTTAGTTTTTGTGCATGGTGTGAGGTATGGGTCTTGATTCATTTTTTTGCAGATGGATATCCAGTTATGCCAGCACCATTTGTTAAAGAGACTGTCTTTTCTCCATTTAACTGAATTTTGACCCTTGTCAAATATCAGCTGCTCATATGTGGATGGATTTATGTCTGGATTCTCAATTCTGTTCCATTGGTCTATGTATGTATCTGTTGTTGTACCAGTACCAGGCTGTGTTGACTACTGTGACAGTATAATATGTTCTAAAATCAGGTAGTATAATATGTTCTAAAATCAGATAGTATGTTCTTCTTTTTTCAGTAATGCTTTACTTATCTGGGGCCTTTTTCCTTCCATATGAAGTTGGTGATTTCTTTCTCCATCTCATTAAAAAATGTAATTGGAATTTGAATCAGAATTTCATTAAATCTATAGATCACTTTTGGTAGAATAGACATTTTTGCAATGTTAAGTCTTCCTGTCCATGAGCAAGGTATGTTTTCCCACTTACGTAGGTCTCTTGGTTTCTTGCAGACGTGTTTTGTAGTTTTCTTTGTGTAAGTCTTTTACAATTCTGGTGAGATTTATTCCTAAGTATTTTTACCTTCTTGGAGGCTACTGTAAATTGTATTGATTTGGTGATTTCCTCTTCGATGTTCTTTTTGTTGGTGTCGAGGAATCCAACTGTTTTTTGTATGTTTATCCTGTATCCTGATACTCTACTGAACTCTTCTATTAGTTTCAGTTGTTTTCTTGAGGATTCCTTAGCGTTTATTTTGTATAAGATCATGTCTTCTGCAAATGGAGATACTTTTACTTCTTCTTTGCCAATCTGGATGCCCTTTATTTCTTCGTCTGGCCTAATTGCTCTGGCTAGGACCTCCTGCACAATGCTGAATAAGAGTGATGATAAAGGGCATCCTTATCTGGTTCCCATTCTCAAGGGGAATGCTTTCAGGCTCTCTCCATTTAGGATGATGTTGGCTGTTGGCTTTGTCTAAATGCCCTTTATTATGTTGAGGAATTTTCCTTCTATTCCTATTTTGCTGAGAGTTTTTATCATGAATCGTTGTTGGACTTTGCCAAATGCCTTTTCTGCTTCAATTGATAAGATCATGTGGTTCTTGTCTTTTGTTTTATTTATGTGATAGATTACATTGATTGTTTTTCTAATGTTGAACCATCCCTGCATACCTGGTATGAACCCCACTTGGTAATGGTGAATTATTTTTTTGATATGTTGTTGAATCCTATTGCGTATAATATTGTTGAAGATTTCTGTATCTAACTTCATGAGGGATATAGGTCTGTATTTTGGTTGTTGTTCTTGTTGTTTTTGATGTCTTTACCTGGTTTTAGTATCAGGGATTTGCTGGCTTCATAAAATGTGTGTAGGACTTTTCCATCCTTTCCTATGCTCTGAAATACCTTTAGTAGTAGTGGTATTAACTCTTCTCTGAAAGTTTGGTAGAACTCTGCAGTGAAACTGTCAGGCCCAGAGATCCTTTGTTTTGTTTGTTTGGGAGTTTTTAATTACCTTTTCTATCTCTTATTTTTTACGGGTTTCTTTGTATGTTCTACCTCTGTTTGTATGAGTTTAGGTAGGTAGCGTGTTTCCTGAAATTCTTCATTTCTTCTAGGTTTTCAAATTTGTTAGAGTACATTTTTTTGCAGTAGTCTGATATGATTCTTTTAATTTCAGTTGGGTCTGTTGTCATATTGCCTATCTCATTTCTTATTCGGGTTATTTGCTTCCTCTCCTGTTTTTCTTTTGTCAGTTTGGCCAATGGCTTATCAATATCATTAATGTTTTCAAAAAACCAGCTTTTTGTCTTGTTAACTCTTTCAATTGTTTTTCTGTTCTCTATGTCATTTAATTCTGCTCTAATTTTTATTGTTTGTTTTCTTCTGGTGCCTGAGAGTTCCTTTTGTTGCTCTCTTTCTATTTGTTCAAGTTGTAGGGATAATTCTTTGATTTGGCCCTTTCTTCTTTTTGGATGTGTACATTTATTGGTATAAATTGAGCTCTGAGCACTGCTTTCACTGTGTCCCAAGTGTTCTGATAGGAAGTGTTTTCATTCTCATTGGATTCTATAAATTTCCTTATTCTATCCTTAATGTCTCCTATACCCCAGTCATTTTTGAGCAGGGTATTCTTCCAACTGTTTCATTACTTTTCCCTTCTTTTTCAGTTATTGATTTCTACTGTTACGGGTTTATGGTCAGAGAAGCTGCTTTGTAATGTTTCAATGTTTTGGATTCTGTTAAGGCTTGCTTTATGACCTAATACGTGGTCTATTCTAGAGAATGTTCTGTATACATTGGGAAAAAAAAAGTATGCTTGTCTACTGTTGGGTAGATTGTTCTGTGTATGTCTATGAGGTCAAGTTGATTGATTGTAGCATTCAGATCTTCCATGTTTTATTGAGCTTCTTTCTGGATATTCTGTCTGCCAAAAATGGTGTGTTGAAGTCTCCTGCTATTACTGGGGAGCTGTCTATTTCACTTTTCTGTGCTATTACAATTTGTTTTATGTATCTCGAAGCCCTTTCACTAGGCACATAAATATTTAATATGGTTATATCCTCCTGGTATATTGTCCTTTTGTTATATAGTGTCTTTCCTTATCCTTTGTCATGGATTTAACTTTAAAGTCTATTTTTTTGGAAATTAATATTGCCACTCCTAGTCTTTTTTTATTTTTTGGATTTTTAAAAAAATTTTATCGTGCTTTAAGTGAAAGTTTACAAATCAAGTTAGACTCTCATACAAAAATTTATATACACCTAGCTATGCACTCCTAATTGCTCTCCCCTAATGAGACAGCTCACTCCTTCCCTTCACTCTCTGTTTTTGTGTCCATTTGGCCAGCTTCTGACCCCCTCTGCCCTCTCATCTCCCCTTCAGACAGGAGATGCCAGCATAGTCTCATGTGTCTCCTTGATCTAAGAAGCTCCTTCTTAACCAGTATCATTTTCTATTCCATACTCCAGTCCAATCCCTAGCTGAAGAGTTGGCTTTGGAAATGTTTCCTGTCTTGGGCTAACAGGAGGTCTGGGGACCATGAACACTGGTGTCCTTCTGGTCTCAGTCAGACCATAAGTCTGGCCTTTTATGAGAATTTGGGATCTACATCCCACTGCTCTCCTGTTCCTTCAGAGGTTCTCTGTTGTGTTCCCTGTCAGGGCAGCCATCAGTTGTAGCTGGGCAGCATCTAGTTCTTCTGGTCTCAGGCTGATATAGCCTCTGGTTTATGTGGCCCTTTCTGTCTCTTCGGCTCACAATTTCTTTGTGTCTTTGGTGTTTTTCATTCTCCTTTGCTCCAGTTGGGTTGAGACCAATTGATGCATCTTAGATGGCCACTTGCTAGCTTTTAAGACCCCAGATGCCACTCTCCAAAGTGGGGTGCAGAATGTTTTTTTAATAGATTTTATCATGCCAATTGACTTAAATGTCCCCGGAAACCGTTGTCCCCAAACCCCTGTCCCTGCTATGCTGGCCTTCGAAGCATTCAGTTTATTCAGGAAACTGCTTTTGGTTTAGTCCACTTGTGCTGACCTCTCCGGTATTGTGTGTTGTCTTTCCCTTCACCTAAAATAGTTCTGATCTACTGTGCATTAGTAAAAACCCCTCTCTCTTCCTCCCTCCCTCTCCCTTCTCGTAACCATCAAAGCATATTTTTTGATTGTTGTTTGCTTGATATATTTTTTCCATCCTTTGAGTTTTAGTTTGTTTGTGCCTCTAAGGTGTGTCTCGTGTAGACAGTGTATACATGAATCATTTTTTTTTTAATCCGTTCTGCCATTGTCTGTCTCTTTATTGGTGCATTTGGTCCATTTACATTTAGTATAATTATGGAAGGATATGAGTTTAGTGCTGTCATTTTGATGTCTTTTTTTATGTGTTATTGAGAGTTTCTTTTTTTCCACTTAATTTTTGTGCTGAGTATTTTGTCTTTCTGTGTTGTCTTTTCCTCTTATTCATTGTTGTTGATTTTGTTTTTGCTTATTCTATGTTGTGTTTGTATTTTATTTTGACTTGTAGGATTGTTAGCCTCCTTTGTGATTACGTAATATTTACCCCTATTTTTCTAAGTTTAAACCTAACTTTTATTTATTTATATTGCCTTCACTCCCTCTCCATATGAAAGTATGACTACATTTTTACTCCCTCTTTATTGTTTTAATGTTTTCATCTTTTATGTAATGACATCGTTATTTCCCTGTTTCGGGTGTTTTTTAATCTTGATTTATTTTTGTGATATCCCTATCTGGGTTGATATCTGATTGTCCTGTCCTATGTTGTAGTCTGGAGTTGATACCTGATTTCATTGATTTTCTAACCAGAGAACACCCTTTAGTATTTCTTGTAGTTTTGGTTTGCTTTGGTTTTTATGAATTCCCTAAACTTCTGTTTATCTGGAAATGTCCTAATTTCGGCTTCATATTTGAGAGACAGTTTTCCTGCAGATATGAGTCTTGGCTGGCAATTTTTTTCCTTCAATGCTTTATATATGTCAGCCCATTACCTTCTTGCCTGCATGGTTTCTGTCGAGTAGTCCAGGCTTATTCTTATTGACTCTCCTTTGTAGGTGACTTTTCTTTTATCCCTAGTCACTCTTAAAGTTCTCTCTTTATCTTTGGTTTTGGCAAGTTTGATTATAATATGTCTTGATGACTTTCTTTTGACATCTACCTTATGTGGGGTTTGGTGAGTATCTTGGATAGATAATCTTCTTGTCTTTCAAAATATCAGGGAAGTTTTCTGACAGCAAATCTTCGACAATTTTCTCTGTATTTCCTGTTATCCCTCCCTGTTCTGGTACTTCAGTCACTGGTAGCTTATTTGTCTTGTTAGAGTCCTACGTGATTTTTAGGGTTTCTTCATTTTTTTTTATTCTTTTATCTGATTTTTCTTCAAATATATTTGTGCCATGTGTTTTATCTTCAATCTCATTAATTCTGCCTTCCACCTCCTCAATTCTGCTACTCTGACTTTCTATTGAATTGTCTAATTCTGTAATTTTATTGTTAACCTTCTGAATTTCTGATTGCTTTCTCACTGTGGACCCTTGCACCCTATTGAAGTTTCCATTATGTTCTTGAATATCCTTTTTAATTTCTTCAACTGCATTATCCGTGTCTTCATTCGCTTGTTCTGCATTTTGTGTGATCTCCTTCCTGATCTCTTGAAGGGTTCTGTATGTTAATCTTTTGTATTCTACATCTGGTAATTCTGGGAAGACATCTGCATCCAGAAGATTCCTTGATTCTTTCTTTTGAGAGCTTGTTGAAGCAATTGTGGTCTGCTTCTTTCTGTGATTTCATTCTGACTGTTGTCTCTGAGCCATCTATATATTTTTGTATTAATTTATTTTATGTTTGCTTACTGTAGCCTAGCTTCTTGCTTTGTTTTGTTTTTATATGTGCAAATAAGCTCCTTGAGTGAGCTAGCTTGATTATTTATGCCTTCGAAGTGCTAATGTTCTGCCACCATATGGCTAGAACTGTTACCATGTATATGAACCTAGGAGTCCATTCACTTTCCTTGTATGGATTCAGCTATGTTGTGCAGGTTGTTTGTAATCAAGTGTGTGGTACAGGCTCTGTCCTCTAGTCTTAGAGGGGCAGGAGTCACTGGTATAGACACAGGTATCTTGTTAAAGCAGGGGGTCATAGTCTGACCAAGGCAGGGGGCTGACACAATCCCCCTAGTGTCTCTGGGGAAAGAGTGTCCCTTTCCCCATAAAGCACACAGATGTGTGGGTTCTGCAGCTGGAACATGGGCACCCAATGCTTTCGTTTATAAGGACTGGGAGGCACCACTTATCCTTGGATCCTTTTCACAGGTGGCTAGGTGACATGGGTGGAGTCACCAGTCCTCAGGCCCCTGACGTGTGTAGGTGATGACCCTGTTTAATAGGCAAAGCTGTGTCAAACATAAAAAATGTACCTTTCAACTGCATGGCTGAAACAGTTGAAGTCAGATCTCAAGCACATACGCTGTTGCAGTAACATGGGCCTGATCTCTTGAAATGGGCTCACACAGGTCCATGCAGCAGTGAAAGGTATTCAAAGTCTGCAGACACTTTATGCCTGGACAGGAGCTGCTTCTGTCCTGAGCTCCCCAGCTTAGTGGAGCTGGCAGGTTATCTTTCCCCCAATTGTTAATTTATTCCTGCTCCAAGGCTGGGAGAAAGTCTCAGAGTGCACAGGAGGACTATCTCAGGCCCAGGGAAATCGACAGCCACTGGAGCCAGCTTGCAGGCTGGGGAGTAGTAAAATAAACGCAAGAACTTAGCTTTTGCTGAGAGAGCTGTTCTTCTCTGGTTCCCGAGGTATGAGTAGACTGTGTGATTCTCTGTCTTTTCTTGAGGAAACCATGGCAGTTGCTCCAGGGGATCATAAATGAGGGGTGCTGATTCCTGCCGAGTCAGGTCTGGCAACTACTCACTGCTTATGAGCTGTCGTCTCTCCCTCCTCCTGCCACTCAGTCTGATTTCCTGCCTTTGCCTTTGATATTCAGGGCTCCTAGCTTGTCATATATATAATTGTTTCACCTGTTTTTTTGAGTCTTTGTTGTAAAGGGGATCACTGGAAGCATCTGACTACTCTGCCATCTAGACCCCACATCTACTCATTCAGTTCTTAATACAAGAAAATAAATACATTAACTTCACTAAAGTTATGGAAATAAGAATTCATCTTTGTTAATGGAAATCCAGAAATTAGCTGAAGTTATACTTTTTTTTTTCTTGGCTTTAACAAACAAAAAAAAATTCTTTTTCGCAGTGTAGGAGGCTAAAAGTCCAAATTCCAGATGCTGGCTTTGGGGAACTCTTCTCTCTCTGCCAACTCTGGGGGGAAGTTCCTTTTCTCTTTTTAGCTTCTTTTCTCAGTTTCTTGGCAATCGTTGTTAGGCATATATCTTCCCCTCCATTTGTGCTTGCTTCTCTGTAGCCCTCGTGGCAATGCGGTTAGCAGATTGGCTTCTAACCAGAAGGTTGGCAGTTTGAATCATCAGCCAATTCTTGGAAACTCTATGGGGCAGTTCTTCTCAATGGCAATGGGTTTTTGGGTTTTCTCTGTCTCTAATCTGATCTTTTTTTAAATCTCAAAGTGATTGGCTTAAGACATACCCTACACTGATATGGCCTTGTTAACATAACAAAGAAAACCCTATTAGCTGAAGTGATACTTTCTTTAAAGGCCAGTGAATATGTTAATACAGGCATATCTCAGAGATATTAGGGGTTTGATTCCAGACCACCACAATAAAGCAAATATTGAAACAATGTGAACATTTGTTATAAAGCGAGTCACACTTTTTTTTTTATTTCCCAGTGCATGTAAAAGTTATGTTTATGCTTTACTGTAGTCTATGTAGACTATTAAGTGTGTAATAGAATTACATCTAAAAAAAACACAAACTTTAATTGCAAAATATTTTATTGCTAAAAAATGCTAACCATCATCTGAGCCTTCAAAGAGTTGTAATCTTTTTCCTGGTGAAGTGTCTTGCCTCCATGCTGATGGCTGCTGACTGATCAGGGTGCTGGTTGCTGAAAGTTGGGTGGCTGTGGTAATTTCTTAAAATAGGACAACAATGAAGTTTGCTGTGTCATTTGACTCTTTCTTTCATGACAAATTTCTCTGTAGTATGCGATGCTGTTTGATAGCATTTTACCCAGGGTAGACCTTCTTTCAGAATTGGAGTCAATATTCTGAAAACCTGCTACTGCTTTATTAACTAAGTTTATGTAATATCCTAAATCCTTTGTTGTCATTTCAACAATGTTCACAGCATCTTCACCAGGGGTAGATTCCATCTCCAGAAACCACTTTTTTGCTCATCCATAAGAAGCAACTCCTCATCCTTTAAAGCTTTGTCATGAGATTGCAGAAATTCAGTCACATCTTCAGGTTCCACTTCTAGTTCTCTTGTAATTCCCACCACATCTGCAGTTGCTTCCTTCACTGAAGTCTTGAACCCTTCAAAGTCATCCATGAGGCTTACAACCAACTTCTTCCAAACTCCTGTTAATATTGACATTTTGACCTCCTCGCATGAATCATGAATGTTCTTAATGCCATATAGAATGGTGAATCCTTTCCAGAAGGTTTTCAATTTACTTTGCCCAGACCCATCAGAAAAATCACCATCTACAGCAGTTATAACATTATGAAATATATTTCTTAAATAAAAGTTGAAAGTACTCCTTGATCCATGGGCTGCAGAATAGATGTTGTGTCAGCAGGTATAAAAACAATATTAATCTCCTTGGACATCTCAATCAGAGCTATTAGGTGACCAGGTGTATTGTCAATGACCAGTAATATTTTGAAAGGAATCTTTTTTTTTTTTTTTTCCTGAACAGTATGTCTCAACAGTCAGCTTAAAATATTCAGTAAACCATGTTGTAAACAGATATGCTGTCATCCAGGCTTTGTTGTTCCATTTGTGGAGCATAGGCAGAGTAGATTGAGCATAATTCTTAAGAGTCCTAGGGTTTTCAGAATGGTAAATGAGCATTGGCTTCTATCTTAAATCACTAGCCACATTAGCCCCTCACAGGAGAGTCAGCCTGTTCTTTGATGCTTTGAAGCTAGCCATTGACTTCTCTCCAGCTATGAAAGTCCTAGATGGCATCTTCTTCTAGTATAAGGCTGTTTTGTCTAAATTGAAAATCTGTTGATTAGTGTAACTACCTTCATCAATTATCTTAGCTAGATCTTCTGGATAACTTACTGCAGCTTCTACATCAGCACCTGTTGCTTTACCTTGTACTTTTATATTATGGAGATGGCTTCTTTCCTTAAACTCATGAATCAACCTCATCTAGCTTTGAATTTTTCTTCTGAAGCTTCCTCATCTATCTCAGCCTTCACAGAATTGAAGAGAGCTAGGGCCTTGCTCTGGATTAGGCTTTGGGCTTAAGGGAATGTTGTGGCTGGTTTGATCTTCTATCCAGACCACTAAAACTTTCTCTGTATCAGCAATAAGGCTGTTTGCTTTCTTATCATACTGGAGTAGCGCTTTTAATTTCCTTCAGGAACTTTTCCTTTGCATTCACAATTGGGCTAACTGTTTGGTGCAAAGGCTTACCTTTCAACCTGTTTTGACTTTCAACATGCCTTCCTGACTAAGCTTAATCATTTCTAGCTTTTGATTTAAAGTGAGAGACATGGAACTCTTCCTTTCACTTGAACACTTAGAGACCATTGTAGGATTATTAACTGGGCTAATTTCAATATTGCCATGTCTCAGGGAATAGAGAGTCCCTAGGAGAGGGAGGGAGATAGCAGAAAAGCCAGTCAGTGGAGCAGTCAGAACACATACAACATTTATCAATTAAGTTTGCCATCTTATATGGGCACAGCTGGTGGTGCCCCAAAACAATTGCAATAGTAACATCAAAGATCACTGAACAGATCACCATAGCAGATATAATAATAATGTAAAATTTCGAAGCATTAGGAGAATTACCAAAATATGACACTATAAGTGAGCTCATGGTATTGGAAAAATGAGGCCGATAGAATTTCTTGATGCAGGGTTGCCACAAACCTTCAATTAGTAAAAAATGTAATATCTGTGAACTTCAATAAAGTGAAGCACCATAAAATGAGACCTGCCTGTACTGTCCCCTGCTTCCCTCTCCTTTTTAGATAATGAAGCCATATTTTTTTCTCAGTTAACGCTCAAGTTCTCCCTCACTATAACATTTTCTGTCATATCTATACTACTCAATTGTGCCTTATTCTTTGACTACTAGTTGCCTTTGTAGGTCTTTAGTGCTATATAAGGTAGACACAAGAATTTGGATCCCTGAGTTGAGGTTTATGATCTGGTGTTGTGTGCCATGACCTATTACAACCTTATGATGCCTTTCTGTAGTTGCTGTAGATGCCGTAATTCCCCAGCTCCAAGATCACAAGATTTGTCATTCACCATTTAAGGAAGTATCACACATTTGAATATTTACATTTTTTTGCAGTCTTCACAGAAATAACAAAATAATAAAAATGATGGGTACATTTTAGTTATTCTGTAAAAAAGTATCTATTAATTTTTTTTTTTTTTAGAGGCCTTTACTCATAGCGACCCTATAGGCAACTGGACGGCAGTGGGTTTGGTTTATTTTTGGTAGAGGCCTTTAATTTACTTGAAGACAATTTATCAATTCATATAATGTCCCAGCCTACAAAATGCATATGTATATGCATAATCATATATGTTCTGTTCATTAGAATGCTGTTGTGGATAGTGTGGATTGTGTGGTAAAATGAGATAGAATAATCATGATCTCATGGCCATAAGTCTCCACTGTATCACTCAAAGTCTAATTGGTGGAGTGGGACACATGGTCCCTGTGGTGTTTCCAGTATAAACAAGCCATACTCTAAATTTAGACCTTTTACCCTTATTGGAAGCCATATTCTTCTCCTTTATACCTCAGATATGGGGTTCAATCTCTGTCAGCATATGCCAACTCTGTGGGTTTTATTCTCCTGACCCCCATATATGCAACAATACAGAGAAAGCAGGACATGCATCCAAACCCTTGCATGTTATTAGGGAGAGTCTGCTACCTTTTTATCACCCAACTGGTAGTTTCACAGTAATCCTCCCAGTCATTTCTGGCTATTCAAATTATGCCATATTGATAATTGAAATCTCACAAAAAGTACTAAACCAGAAAAGGCCATCCAAGAAGAGGCTGGGATTGTGCACAATATCAGGTATTCCAAAAAACTTTTTATGTATGTATGTAATAATCCTCACCTTTCTTGTTCTTGTTAATTATTGTGGGAAAAAGCACTTCACCAGGATCTGCCTTTGACTGTAACCAAACATTTTCCATAGAATTTAAACATGTCCCTAAATTTAACCCTTCTCCAGCTCCAGATAAACCCGTGCTCATGACCA
Organism: Elephas maximus indicus; assembly: GCF_024166365.1. Lineage (NCBI taxonomy): Eukaryota > Metazoa > Chordata > Mammalia > Proboscidea > Elephantidae > Elephas > Elephas maximus. Next base: position 208,050,838 of record NC_064820.1, read on the forward strand.
TGTAGATTTGTGAAGCATTGAAATTTACTTTCCTCTTCCAAAGTTTATCTAAATAGTCTGACAAGGTAGAATCATGTCAAATCAATAATACCACAAACCAAACCAAATCCATTGCCACTGAGTGGATTCCGACACATAGCAACCCTATAGGAGAGCAGAACTGCTCCCATAGAGTTTCTAAGGAGTGGCTGGTGGACTTGAACTGCTGACCTTTTGGTTACCAGCCATTACTCTTAACTACTGTACCACCAGGGCTCCAAAAACCACAGTGAACCTTTAATCTCTTTGTCTTAGTTATCTCATGCTGCTGTAATAGAAATACTGCAAGTAGACAGCTTTAACAAAGAGAAATGTATTTTCTCACAGTCCAGGAGGCTAGAAGTCTGAATTCAATGTGCCAGCTCCAGGGGAAGTCTTTATCTCTCTCTGTCAGCTCTAGGGGAAGGTCCTTGTTATCAATCTTCCCTGGTGAAGGAGCTTCTCAGTGCAGGAACCCCGGGTCCAAAGGATGCTCTATTGTCCTGGCTCTGGTTTCTTGGTGGTATGAGGTCTCCCTGTCTCTCTGTTCTTCTTTCTTATACCTCAAAAGAGATTGATTTAAGGCCCAGCCTAATCGTGTAGACTGAGTACTACTTCATCAGCATGACTGCCTCTAATCCTGTCTCATTGACATCATAGAGATAGGATTTACAACACACAGGAAAATCACATCATATGACAAAATGGTGGACAATCACACAATACTGGGACTCATGGCCTAGTCAAGTTGACACATATTTTGGGGAGAGACAATATAACACTCTTCAATTCAGCATTGCAAAACCAGGTCCATGCTCCTGACAGATCCCTGAGCCAAGTCAGATTCTAGCTGAATCACAAAATCATCTTTTAGAATTCCATGCAGGCTGGTGGAAAGGAGGCTTTGGCTGAAGAGAACAGCTCTGGTTGGACTTCTGCTCCTTTATGTTTATTTTTTAAATTTCCACTAGATAGGGAAGCATAGTAGAAATAAAAGAGAATTCATTCATTTTTTTCTTCAATTATTCTTTTTTGTCTCAATTTTCTACTTTAGCAAGGTACTGTCTATATTCAAAAGTGAAACATATTCCACTTGCTCCTAGAGTAGTTCACAATCTATTGCTTACGAATACATATCACAAGAAAGAGAGCTAAAATGCAAGCAACCAGACACTTTTCAGAAATGGTTATAATGCAGTAAGCAAGGTAAAAACAATGGGCCTGAGAAATGGTATGAAGATTCTTTGTGTTTAAGGCAAAGTTTGAGAGGAAATTGATCACATAAGTTAAAAATAAGTTTCTCAGTGGGAATATTGGAATGGGAAACTCCGTGTTAAAATACAAAGCATAAACAGGAGCACGTAATTATGTAAACTGAAAATCTGAAATTTGGATTAATGTAAGCTAAAAATTTGAAATTTACTTGTCATTAAACTGTTAGTTCAAAAAAGCCAAAACTTAGGCAATGCCCCAGGAAATCTTCAGGAACAAGACTTTGAAAAGAAGAAAGGCACCAATTTCAGACTTGACAAAAGTATATTTTATTTTTCTCTGATTTATTGTTATCGAAACATGTTTTCGTGACATGAGGAAAAATACATATGTAACATACTGCTCATGAAGTCCCAAATTCAACTCCAAAAAATCTTATTTTTTTTGATATATTTATTTCAACTCTTACCAAAATATCATAGTTGCATTGAAGCTCTGTATGTGCCACTCTGGGATCCCCTCACCTCAATATCTCAGAGAAAGAGCGCTTCTCCTCTAGTTGGTGTTTACTCTGCCTATGTATTTGTTAATGCTTATTGCAGATATGTGTCCAACAGCAGTATGGCTTTTGATAAACGGAATTACATTCATCATTTTGCAATACATACTTTCCCTTCACATTATTTTTTAACTTTTCTAATAATTTGATATATGGATTATTTATCTATTCATTTTTCCTGTAGATGAATGTGATTTCTTCCCCTATTATTCACAGTTTCTAATAGTTTTGTTGTTCTTTTTAATGTGCTGCAATGTACATTATTTTGTATTCTTCTTTGGGAATATTTCCAGAAGTGCTAAATTGGGGGGTAAGAACATATTCAGTTTTGCGACATAGTACCAATTTCTTCCTCAAAGGGGTTGTGTAATTTGTTCTTTCGTGTTCATTTCCCTCCATTTATTTATTCACTAAACAGATGTAAATGAGTGGTACTATGTGTCAGGCACTGTGCTAATGCTAGAGAATAAAAGATAACAAAAGTGACACATGTTTTTGCCCTCCTAATTCAGGAAAGCAAACCAACAAAGAGTAAATAAAAAATATACATATAGTGTGCTAGATGATGATGTATGTTATGAAAATAAAATAAAGCAAGGGAGGAAGGTAGGTAATATGGGGACACAGTGCTGCAATACTCAATATAATAGTGGATCAGTCAGAATGGATTCGGTTATGCTGCAGGAAAAAACATCTTCAACATCTCAGTGGCTGTACAAGAACAAGTTTTTATTTCTCGGCTTTCCTGTACGTCCAACAGAGGGATTGGGGTGCTGCTCATCCAAAGTTCCTTCGAGATTCAGGATGATGGAACTTTTTATTGGCTATTGTGTCATTTTATTTTTTCTATCTGATTATATTTATTGAACTTAATAAAACTCTAAATTGAAGTATATATGTAGATAATGCTAATAACATTAGGGATTCACTAATGGTTTTATAATATTTATAAAATTTTATATGAATAATTTTTCAATTTTATCTATTCAGATTTATTAATCCTCCACTTGTGAGGTTTAAACCTTAGTTTTTTGTTTGCAATTTTTGTATTTATACAGATTCCATTTAAAGTAATTTTCAGATATCATCTTAATTTTCATTTTAATTATACACACACCAGTATCATTTCTGTGGAATTTTTGTTGAAATTTGAAAATAATAACTACAGGAATAAGTGACAAAAGAGTTGTAACAGGAGTATAGAGAAAGCACTGTGATGTTTGGAGGTGTGACACCCTCACCGAATAGTTGCTAAGTGCCATCAAGTTGGTTCTGACTCACATAGGTCTCTGATCAGAGAGTGGAGAAATCTTCATGCAGAACTTGTCATCTTATCTGAGTATTTTTGGGCTACTGGAATCTAGACAGATATGAATGAAGTAAATTCATAATAATTAAACAATATGAGCAATGTTATGATGGGAAATATGTAGGTATCTACACTGAATATAGCCACAAGATGTTGGTGAACAATAACCTGGAGTGGAAGGTGGACTCCAGTGAAGGAGTGAAGGTGCTGATTTTGTTTCCTGGCATCAGAATCCACTGTAGCAGATGCATTTGTCAGTGTTTGTAGCCAAGACATGCTGAGAAGGGCTTAGCATAGTGCCCAGCACACTGTGGGCACTGATAAAAAGGCAGCTCACTTGCCTTGTCCTTTTCATTCCTAAATTATGCCATCCAGTTTTGATGAGGCTTATCTTCAAGGAAGGAACCGTGGTGGTACAGTGATTAAACTGTCCAGCTGCTAAGCAAAAGTTTGGAGGTTTGACCCCACCAACCACTCTGCAGGAGAAAGATGTGACAGTCTGCTTCCATAAAGATTACAGCCTTAGAAACCCTATGGGGCAGTTCTATTCTGTCCTATAGGGTCACTATGATGTGGAATGGACTTGACAACACACAAGAACAACAATCTTCAAGGCAATTCTCTGAGCCTTTGAGGTCAGGGAAATAGGGTGGAGGTTAGCCCTCTCATTGAGAAAGCTAAGACCACATTTGAAAATAGAATCATCAAGGTCTTGAAATTCACAGGAATGTAGAGTGTAACATTGTTTCTTTTTATTTAATTAGCTAAACTGATTCTAGAGACTGTTTGAGTTATCTGTTTATACACTTAGTTAGATACAAAGATAATATTTGAACCAAACTTTTTTTATTACACTGTAATACATTCTGCCACCCGGCCTCCTCCAACTTGTCCCAACCTCACTAGGCTGAGCATTCCAATGGAAATAGAAAAGTGAACAGAGACACAAGGGTAAGATTTGTTGATACCATTTCAGATCCAATTTTTTTTTAATTTTGGGGGCCATGGTGACAAACTTAGATACACAATTTGGAAACAATTATACAGTAACTGTTTTTCATATGAATCTATAAGGTGCTTTCAAATATACCAGTTTGCATGGGAGAGGAACATGAACCTAAGACATAACCCCCATCCTAAAGACTTAATAAAGTTGATAACACAATAAAGTACCTAAAGTCATCATAGGATGACATATGGTGTCACAGACAGATAGCATTCAATAATGGAATGTCTAAGGGGAAGGACATGGGATTTTAGATAAATTCTGGATTCAAGTTCTGATTATGGTATTTATTTTCTGCATGATCCTGCCTTTCTGATATTGAGTCATATTTACAGTGTCAGAATCAACTCAGATGCAACAATCAAGAAGAACAACAGCATATGAAATATAGAAATAGGCTTTTCAAACTGAAAACTATTTAACTGTTTAAAACATGTACAATTTGCTCCTTTTGGATATAGGAAAAAATCTAAATGGCAATCATGTTTGACTTCTGTGTATACATTCAGTGGAAAGTTACATATACCTGGGGAGTGGGGACGTGTGGAACTAAGGATTCTGAGAGAATCTTAAAGAAAGTAGGTACTCCAGGGAAAGGGTCAATACAAAATGCAAAGAATATGAATAACAAATTTAAAATTCTTCCTGGCTATGATAATGTGGTTAGTTGTATCCTTGTTCAACAGCACAAAGAAATTTAAAAACCAGTGGGGACATATCTTAATTCTTAAACATGAAGAAATGGGTGTAACTTTCCTACTTTGTCCCAAGAATTTAAACCCAGTCAATCTCTTAGGAGGGTGAAAGCAGCATTCCCTTCACTTGGCTGGTTTGGCTCAAATTTTCTCTTTGGTGGAACAGAAAAGGGATAAGCTCTCAAAGTCTTGTTTGTCTCTTTGCCTGGACCATGGCTTGTTAACATGTCAACTTCAGATCTTTGTAAACATACAATACAAGAGCAAAGAATCTGGTTCTTTTTGGTATCTCTCATGTAATTCTTAATGTTAGATTTCCTGAAGTTTCTGGGTTTTTTGTTTTTTTTGCTTTGTTTTCTTCTTTCAGGACCAGTAGTTCATGATTATGCTACCTCCTGAAGTGGATGAATGATAACCAATTCTTTTTGGTATGGCGACTCTGTACATAGCTTCCATCTTCTTCTTCTTTTTTTTTTTTGTTTGTTTGTTTTAATTTTTATTGAGCTTCAAGTGAACATTTACAAATCAAGTCAGTCTGTCACATATAAGTTTATATACACCTTACTCCATACTCCCACTTGCTCTCCCCCTAATGAGTCAGCCCTTCAGTCTCTCCTTTCGTGACAATTTTGCCAGCTTCCAACCCTCTCTACCCTCCCATCCCCCCTCCAGACAGGACATGCCAACACAGTCTCAAGTGTCCACCTGATACAAATAGCTCACTCTTCCTCAGCATCTCTCTCCTACCCACTGTCCAGTCCCTTTCATGTCTGATGAGTTGTCTTGGGGAATGGTTCCCGTCCTGGGCCAACAGAAGGTTTGGGGACCATGACCGCCGGGATTCCTTTAGTCTCAGTCAGACCATTAAGTGTGGTCTTTTTGTGAGAATTTGGGGTCTGCATCCCACTGATCTCCTGCTCCCTCAGGGGTTCTCTGTTGTGCTCCCTGTCAGGGCAGTCATCGGTTGTGGCCAGGCACCATCTAGTTCTTCTGGTCTCAGGATGATGTAAGTCTCTGGTTCATGTGGCCCTTTCTGTCTCTTGGGCTCATGGTTATCGTGTGACCTTGGTGTTCTTCATTCTCCTTTGATCCAGGTGGGTTGAGACCAATTGATGCACCCTGGATGGCTGCTTGTTAGCATTTAAGACCCCAGACGCCACATTTCAAAGTGGGATGCAGAATGTTTTCATAATAGAATTATTCCATCTTCTTTTGATGCTTCATGTGTTATTCAATTTTTGCCCATACAACCCTTCAGCTTTGCAGCTCAAGGCTTGAATATTCTCTCCAGCTCTTTCAGTTTAAGAAATGTTTATTGTGCTCTTCCCTTTTGTTTTTCTAACCCTAGGTCCTTGCATAGTTTAACATAATACTTATCCTTGTATTCTTGAACTTCCCTTTGAAATATTTTGTTCAGCTCTTTTAGGTAATTACTTTTCAGTTCAGTCTAGCTGCTCTGTACTTAAGAGCAAGTTTCAGAGTCTCTTCTGACACTCATTTTGGTCTTTTCCTTCCTTCATGTCTTTTTAATGATCTTTTACTTTCCTCATGTATGATGTCCTTGATGTCATCCCATAACTCATCTAGTCTTTGGTCATTAGTATTCATTGTATCAAATCTATTCTTGAGATACAAGCTAAATATGGGTGTGGTGTCTTCAATGTTGTACTTTGGCTCTCTTAGACTTATTTTGATTTTCTTCAGCTTCAACTTGATTTGCACAGGAGCAATTGACAACCTGTTCCACACTTGGTCTTTGCTTTTTCTCATGACGGTTGATATTGAGTTTTCCATCCTATCTATCCACAGATGTAGTTGATTTTATTCCTGTGCGGTCCATCTGGCAAGGTTGATTTGTATTGATTATATAGTTAAAAAAAAGTATTTCCAATAACTAATTCATTGATCTTATGGAATTCTATCATGTGTTTTCTAACACTGTTTCTATCACCAAAGCCCTATTTTCAACTATTTCTTCTTCATTTCCAACTTTCACATTGCAACCAGCAGTGATTATCAACACAGCTTGATTGCATGTTCAATCAATTTCAGGCTTCAGTAGTTCACAAAAATATTCAATTTCTTCATTGTCACCATTTGTGGTTGGTACATGAAATTGAATAGCAGTCACAATCATTGATCTTCCTTGCAGGCCTATGGACATTAATCCATCACTAACAGCGTTGTCCTTTAAGATACATCTTGAAAATTCTTTTTTGACAACAAATACAACACTGTTTCTCCTTGATTTGTCATTGCCAACATAGGAGACCATATGGATTGTTGGATGGAGAGTGGCCAGTACAAATCCATTTCACTCTCACTAACACCTAGGATCTTCAATTGATAATCCCATCCATCTTCAATTGTTCCATTTCATTTTTTTAAATTTTATTTATTTTGTTGTTGTTGAGAATATACACAGCAAAACATACACCAATTCAATAGTTTTTACATGTACAATTCAAAGACATTGATTACATTTTTTCAGTTGTGCTACCATTCTCACACTCCTTTTCTGATGTGCTCCTCCCCCATTGACATAAATTAATTGTCCCTCAAGTTGCCTATCTAATCTTCCAAGTTGCTATTGTCAATTTGATCCCATATAGATAGATATTTCTTAAAAGACCAGATTTTTTTTACTAATTAAGTTTAACTATTCTTTAGTTTTAAGAAGAATTCAGGAGATATTTTTGGTTTAAGGTTTAAAGATTATCTCAGGGCAATAGTTTTAGGGGTTCATCTAGCCTCCATAGCTCCAGAAAGTCTAGAGTCCCTGATAATTTGAAATTCTGTTGTGCATTTTCCCCCTTTTGGTCAGGATTCTTCTATAGAGTCCTTGATTTAAACATTCAGTAATGGTAGCTTGGCACTATCCTGCACTTCTGGTCTCATGGTAAATGAGGCAATTGTTGATGGAGACAATTAGCCACACATTCCATTCTTCCTTCTATTGATGACTTTCCTTCTTCCTCTGTTGCTTCAGGCAATTAAGACCCATTGTTGTACCTTGGGCAGCTGCTTGCAATCTTTTAAGACCCCAGGCACCATGCAATGATCTAGGAAATAGAAATGAAGCACTAAATATATTATTAGGCCAAGGTGTTATGGATTGAATTGTGCCCCTCTCACCCCTAAAAAAAGGTATGTTGACATTCCAAACCTTGGCATTGGTGAATGTGACCTTGTTTGGAAACTGAGTCTTTGAAGATGTTATCAGACAAGCCCCCATGAGGTCATACCAGGTTAGATGGGGCCCTAATCCAATCTGACTGGTGTCAGAGAAGAAAAGACACAGAGATATACAGAGGAAGGGTGACCATATGAAAAACACATGTTAGGAAGTCTAAATTGCCTTGAAGAGTCTGCTGGTAGAATATGAAAAGTAATCCTGGTGAGGGCTATAGGGAAAGCTTATACACTGTTCTTTAAGAAGAGTATATGTATACATAAGTAATCGTGAATAGAATGTTGCTAAAAATATGGACATTAAATGTGGTTCTAGTGAGAAATTGAAAGGAAATGATGAACATATTATTAGATGCCTGAGAAAAGGCAATCCTCATAAAATGACAAAGAACTTGGTTGGTTTGTGTTCTTATCTGGTATAGAAAGTACAACTTGTAAGGGGGAAAAGGTATTAAAACTCCATGGGCCATTTATGCCTTGACAGGAGCCATTTCTGTCCTGAGCTCCCCAGGTTAGTGGAGCTGGCAAATTATCTTTTCCCCCAATTGCAAGTTTATTCCTTCTCCAAGGTCTGGAGGATGGCTCCAGGTGCTCAATAGGGCCTATCTCAGGCCCAGAAAAATCAGCCACTGCAGCTGACTTGGGAGCGGTGGGGGTGGGGGGTGAGGTAAAACATATGCAAGTACTTAGCTTTTGCTGAAAGCGCAGTTATTCTCTGGACCCAGAGGTGTGAATAGGCTGTGTGGCTGGCTGCTTCTCCCTAAGGAAACTGTGGCTGAATGCTAGTACCAGCCCTCTGCAGCCTCTCTCAGAAATAGTGTCTGAGGGCTCTCCGTGATTCAGGTCTGTTAACTCCTCTCTGCTTCTGAACCATCTCTTCCTCACCCTGCTCCTCAGCTCATTTTCTATGCTTGCCTTTCATGTTCAGGGCTCCTTGCTTGTCATAAATATACTCATTTCACTTGTCTTTTTGGGTCTTTGTTGTAAGAAGCCTTGCCAGAAGCATCTGTCTATTCCACTATTTTGGCTCTGCCTCCATGAATTAAAACTTTTGGTGAAGCTGAGTGAGAAAGACATGAGTTTTGTCAGGACAGAGGGTGGACTGTTATGGAATGAATGTGTCTCGTAAAGGGATATGCTGAGTCCTAACCCCTGGTCCCTGTGCATATGAACATTTTAGTTGTACCCGGTCTTTGAAAATATTATCAGTTAAATTATCAGTAGGTCATAAAGGAGTAGGGTGGGTTCCAATCCAATCTGAGTGGTGTCCTAATAAAAATGGAGAAGAGACACAGAGAGACAGACAAAAACAGAATAGCCATGTGAAGATGCATCTACAGCTAAGGAATGTCTGAAGCTATGAGACCCTGAAAGAGATAAGATCTATTCCTAAAGACTTCAGAGGGAGAATGACCAGGAAAACACATCGACTTAGCTTTCAGAACTGTGAGACAACAAGTGTCTGTTTTTATAAGCCCCTCAGTTTATGGTATTTTGTTACAGCAGCCCCAGGAAATTAATACAAATGGAAAAATTATTTTCAACTTAAAACTTGCTATTTAAGGCATATGCAGATTTTATTTCTGTAATATTTAGAAAGAAAGTTATATTTAATGTGTCAAATTAATCCCCGTTTCCTATAAATATCATCTTACTGGAAACCCTGGTGGTGTAGTTGTTAAGTGTTATGGCTGCTAACCAAGAAGTCGGCAGTTTGAATCCACCAGATGCTCCTCAGAAACTATGGAGAAGTTCCACTTTGTCCTATAGGGTCCCTATGAGTTGGAATCAACTCAACTGGAGTGGGTTTGGTTTGGGTTATCATCTTACTATCTAACTACTAATAAATCAAATGTCTTAAACTATTGCTTCAGGATTATGAATTGGATCAGCCACACACTGCTGCTCTCTGGCCCTGCCCCCTGCAGCTCCAAGCTCCTCTCCTCAGGCAACTGGGCTCTCCTTCTGTTTGTGATTGCTTGTGATTTCTTCATGGGGCTGCTTATTGAACTCAATTATATGAGGAACAGTTTAATATTGAAAATTTTTTTTTACTGAGTGCAATGGAGTTAATGCAGAGATATGATGGGTAGAATTCATTTGAGGATGTTTCACTGGGTTTCCGAGTATTCAGAGAACTTTGGTATGGTGCTAGTTCTATAACAATATTAATATAAACATTTCATGAGCTACTAAATCTGTTAATGAGTGCCCGTGATGATCTACCATATCCAAAAGTGGGTGGAGGCTTAGTGAATTATTTAACACGCATTGTGTTACAGGCTTCAATTTGCTTTTTAAGCTGTCCTTTGAGGTGTAGCCTATGAAATTCTCAATTTTAGATTAAATAAATAAGACTTATTGAGTTTAAATGCATCCTCTCTTTATACAGCTCATAAGGGGTCCAACTTCTCAGGTCTGCTTGACACTTGACCCTAGACTTCTTACCATTAGGTGGTGTGGTCTCACCTTGATTTGGTATCATGATACCACATCAATTTAATCCTACTTTTGGAAAAATGTTTAAAAGCACATATCTTACTGGAAATAAGTTAAGAAATCATATATACATGAAATATTTAAAAACAATGACTCTTAATGTTTTACCCAGGTTAAAACTGTCAGCTGAACCATGTACTCAGGGAATAAAACTTCAGAGAATCAAACTTCAAGCACAAATTTCATCCTCACCGGGCTCTTTGATCATACCAAATACTCAGTCTTCCTCTATACTTTAACCTTTGTCTTTTTCTTGATGGCTCTAACTGGGAATGCCCTTCTCATCCTCCTGATCCACATGGAGCCCCGCCTTCACACCCCTATGTACTGCTTCATCAACCAGCTCTCTCTCATGGACCTCATGTACATATGTGTAACTGTGCCCAAGATGCTCGTGGGGCAGGTCACAGGAGATAATACAATTTCCCCCTTAGGATGTGGGGTTCAGATGTTCTCCCACCTGACCCTTGCTGGAGCTGAGTTTTCTCTCCTGGCTGCCATGGCCTATGACCGGTATGCTGCCATTTGCAGACCTCTCCACTACCCACTGCTTATGAAGCCAAGAATCTGCCAAATCCTGGTGTCTGGATGCTGGTTCCTGGGCATGTCTGATGGTTTTGTGTTTGCCCCCATGACCATGAGCTTCCCCTACTGTCACTCAAGGAAAATCCTGAACTTCTTTTGTGAAGCCCCTGCACTACTGAAGCTGTCCTGCTCTGACATCTCCCTCTACGAGAAGCTCATGTACCTGTGCTGTGTTCTCATGCTCCTCATTCCCATATCCATCATCTCCATGTCATATGCCCTCATCCTGCACCTTATCCACAGGATGAATTCAGCTGAGGGCAGCAGGAAGGCCCTTGCCACCTGTTGCTCCCACATAGTGGTAGTGCTGCTCTTTTTTGGAGCCTCCATCTACAATTACATGCTCCCCAGATCGTACCACACAGCTGAGCAGGACAGAAGGGTGTCTGCCTTTTACACCATCATCACCCCTGTGCTGAACCCTCTCATTTACAGCCTCTGGAACAAAGATATCATAGAGGCTCTGAGGAGAATGATACCATCAGGGATAAGACTAAGGAAAGTTGTAAATGGGAAAACCTAGAAATGACCCTCTTCCTTTTCTTTCTTCCCCTCCCTATCTCTTTTCATTCTGCCCTCTGATTCTGGTTACCCCAAACGGAGTCCTCCAGGGTCTTTTTTTTTTTTTTTTCCTATCTTATGCATGTGGTAATTCTCCTCCACATTTCTTTTTCATCCTGATTTGTCTCTTATATTTTTAAGTTCCTTAGAATCTTTTTTATCTGTAATGCTGTAAGTGACATAAGGAAAACCACAGCAAGTGCCTTATCTACCATCCTAACGTCATTGATCATTTTAATATGAGATTTGGGAAGTCATTGTCTTAACCCTGAAAGTGTTTCACTGTGAAGATGTCATATCCTAGAAGAATTCTGGAGGGAAATTGGCTGGTCTCTCACTTTGCAAAACCTCTGAAGTTATAGTTCACATGTGCCAGCCACTGCATATCTGCAGTTTTATATTTACTAAGGAGATCTGGACATATCTTTTCCAAGGATTAAAAGTTGGATTGATAGAGCAAAACTTATGCTTTCAATAATATTTGGCCATTAAAACAATCTGGAATGAATGCCAATCCACATTATAGTTCCATACTTAATAGGTTCGTCTAATTTCACAGGTTATAAGCATGTAAATAAAAGTGGATACATATTTATGATTCTTTAGATTTTAACTAAAAGACAAATGCCTTATGGGTAGTGGTGATTTAGAAAACATTAATCTCATCCTTTTACTTCTGAATCTGAGAAAACCAATAAAATGATTTTGAACATGTCATCAACCTCTACTTTTCGTTAATATAGCATGCTGCAACTCTACCAGTATCAGGAAATAATTTTATTTTCACTAGACCAGTTCACAAATCTAGTGTTTCTGGAATGCAACAAATTAAGGAAGAAATATATTTGCTCAAATATATTTGCAAAAACATGACTTGAGACCCAAAGTCATTTCGTTATTACTACCTGGCAAAGAATCCTCACATTATATTCACTATCAAGAAATAGAACCCAGGTGTTTCTGTGCCTGATGCATTTCCAGTTGACTGGCAGGTGTTCTCCTTTCCTTGCTCCTGAGCTGCGTTCTCTTGCTTCTCAACTAATGATTATTCCTGCTGAGGGTGAAAGGAATTTTTCCTTTTTTTTTTTTTTTTTGATAATGATTCCATTCCACCAATCAGACAAAAAAAGTAACAGCTGAATAGCATGAGAAATTTGCTGAGAGCTTTATATAATTTAATTTTAGAAAATTTGATTAAAGTAGAGAAATAAAAAAAAGCAAAACTACCTACAGAGCCTTTCACTATACACGAAAGACTAATTAAGCCATGTTAGTTTTCCTTTTAATTACGTTATTGATATAATTAACTAAACTTATGTAATATTTTTTCATAGTTTTTATTTTTTTAATGATTGTTTTATTTCTTTGTCACTAACAAGGACATTATGCTGAGAAAAACTAAAATCTTAAGTTTGAAGTAATCGCTAGACATGAGGACTGCCGTAGTAAGATAGAATACGTAAACAAGGACTGCAGTTAAAACCAGTCAATTTTGAGTTTCAATCCTGAATTGCCACTTAAAATCTAAAGATCTGTTTAATATTTTTATGTTTGTCTAAGCCCTTTGAGCCCTTGTATAAATTTTAAGAAGGGTAAAACAAAACTTTCTAATCTAATTGCTTTTAGGAATGAGTGGGATAATATGGACAATGGTTTTTACCACTTGCTACAACTAAGAAGGTGTTACTTTCCGTCCCTCCATTGTACCACTCAAAACTACTTGTATCTCTTCCCAAGCTATTTGCCTTCATGTCATGGAAGTTTGGGTTAAATTCTATATTTGTTTCTCAGCAGCTTCAAAGAAGGAATTAATTTATTTCACTGCCTCCCTGGATTCTCCATCACAAGCACAGAACTAGGAACATAAATGCCAACTAGGGGCTTTGAATATTACCTGAGTTTAATACATTCAAGGTGCCTAGTCAAGAATCCAGCCCGTGGAAGAGGCTAGAAAACTGTTAATCCCTTTCATCTTTCTCCCATGTATGAAAACTGAGGACTAAGCAGATAAAGTAACAGGCACGAGAGCTCAATTTCCGTGTTTGTAATGACTTGGAATCGATTTGATGGCGATGAGTTTTCCTAATTACCTTCTTAATCCTCATGCTGCCCTGCTCTCATCCCTACTGACCTTTCATCTTTATCATAGACCTGACATGAACTTTGTGTCTGCATACTAAGTTACATGAGAATTTCTGGTGTCTTAAAAGTCAGCTTCTGGTAATTCCATTTAAAATGAAGTTTCAAATTAAGAGCTGAATTTAATCAACATTTTGATGAATGGCATAAAACTGTGTGTATCTTTTAGTATTCATTATATAAAATGCTAAGAAAACCGTTCACTTATTTGGTCTCACTTGAGATACAAGAAAATGCATATTACAATATCTAGATCCAGAAGGAGTCCCGGGGTGGTGCAAATGGTTAAGCACTAAACTTCTAACCAAAAAGTTGACGGTTTAAACCCACCCAGAGGTGTTTGTGACGATAGGCCTGGAGATCTGCTCTTGAAATGTCACAGCCTTGAAAACCTATGGAGCTGTTCTACTCTGCACACATGGGATCACCATCACTCAGAATCAACTTGATGACAACTAACGACAACATATCCAGAGAAGCGGATTTGTATGCAAAATCAACCAACTCTGTGCACAGATTTTGTGCCAGAAATGTTGACGAGAAATTGAATTTTAATGCTCGATTCCTTGTTCAGTATTTTGTCTATTTCATCACTTTGCATTTCGTATTTACATATTACCTACTACATCATTTTTATTTTTAAAAAAACTAAATTATTACAGCTCTGTTTTGTTTTATTCACATTTTAAGACCACAGTAATTTCTATATTTATTAAAATTATTTACTAATTCCAAGGCAGGGCCAAGATGGCAGACTAGGTGAACACTACTGTGGATCCCTCTTGCAACAAAGACTTAGAAAAACAAGTGAATCGATCACATACATAACAATCTATGAACTCTGAACAACAAACACAGATTTAGAGATGGAGAACGAACAGATACGGGGAGACAGCGATTGTTTTCAGAGCCAGGAGCTGGTGACCTTCGGAGCCCGATTTGGGGCAGAGCCCAGGGGGGCAGACGGCACAGACAAGGGGCCCAGCCCTAGCCCCCGAACTCATCCCGGGAGGGAGCCTAGCCAGTTGGCACGGGCGGCGTAGCGGCGCAGCCGGTGGGAGAAGTCCCCGGGAGGCAATGACTGGTCTTGGAGTGGGGAGAGCAGCGTCCCAGCCGGGGAACCGTCCTGCTGGGAGTTTGGTGGGCGTGGGCGGGGCGTGAGCACGGGGACCAGCTATATTCCCCTGAATTGACCCCGGGAGGGGGCCCAGCTGTTCTTGCAGACGGCGCCCACCTAGTTTGCGCAAGCAGCGCAATGCGCCAGAGGGAGAAGTCCCAAGGAGGAAGCGACTGGTCTTGGAGCAGGGAGAGCAGCGTCCCAGCTGGGGAGCCGTCCCGCCGCGATTTTGGAGGGCGCGGGCGGGGCGTGAGGGCGGGGATCAGCTACATTCCCCTGAATTGACCCCGGGATGGTCCCAACTGGTTCGCGCAGACCCAGCTGGTTCGCACGGGTGGTGAGGCAGAGCAGCCGGTGGAAGAAGTCCCCGGGAGGCAGTGGCTGGTCTTGGAACGGGGAGAGCGGCGCCCCAGTTGGGACGCACAGTCGTGACTCAGGCACGGGGACCTGCTCCGCTCTCCTGAGCTGACCCCGGGGGGGACCCCACCCAGTTCGTGGGAGCGGCACACGATGCGGCTGGCAGGACGGGGTGTCCCTGGGAGGCAGCGACTGATTTTGGAGACGGGAGTGCACCGTCCCAGTAGGGGAGCCTTAACCTTGGGGCTGGGGCTGACAGCGGAGGATCTGACCGTGACGCCAGCGGGCCAGAACCCCGGGGGGGGGCAATCTCCACACTGCCAGTACATATAGGTGATGCGCCCTGTGGAAATCTCAGATATAAGAGTCATTCCAAGTAAGACAAACAACTCTGGCTATATTCTGAGGTGCTACACTCCTTTTTTTTTTTTTTTTTAAACTCCTAGCTCTCTGATCCCTCCCACACCCTCCCCAGGCGGCTCCATTAACATCCGAATAGCCTGAGCCAGAGGGAGAACTCTGATAGGGATCTGACTGCATTTTTTTTTAGTGGATTTTCTGGAAAAACTAGTTTCCCAGTGATGGCTCAGAGACAGCAGTCCATATCAAACCACATAAAGAAGCAGACCATGACAGCTTCTACAACCCCCCAAACAAAAGAATCAAAATCTTTCCCAAATGAAGATACAATCCTGGAATTATCAGATACAGAATATAAAAAACTAATTTACAGAATGCTTCAAGACATCACAAATGAAATTAGGCTAACTGCAGAAAAAGCCAAGGAACACACTGATAAAACTGTTGAAGAACTCAAAAAGATTATTCAAGAACATAGTGGAAAAATTAATAAGTTGCAAGAATCCATAGAGAGACAACATGTAGAAATCCAAAAGATTAACAATAAAATTACAGAATTAGACAACACAATAGGAAGTCAGAGGAGCAGACTCGAGCAATTAGAATGCAGACTGGGGAATCGGGAGGACCAGGGAATCAACACCAACATAGCTGAAAAAAATCAAATAAAAGAATTAAAAAAAAATGAAGAAACCCTAAGAATCATGTGGGACTCTATCAAGAAGGATAACTTGCGAGTGATTGGAGTCCCAGAACAGGGAGGGGGGACAGAAAACACAGAGAAAATAGTTGAAGAACTCCTGACACAAAACTTCCCTGACATCATGAAAGACGAAAGGATATCTGTCCAAGATGCTCATCGAACCCCATTTAAGATTGATCCAAAAAGAAAAACACCAAGACATATTATCAACAAACTTGCCAAAACCAAAGCTAAAGAGAAAATTTTAAAAGCAGCCAGGGAGAAAAGAAAGGTTTCCTTCAAGGGAGAATCAATAAGAATAAGTTCAGACTACTCAGCAGAAACCATGCAGGCAAGAAGGGAATGGGACAACGTATACAGAGCACTGAATGCGAAAAACTGCCAACCAAGGATCATATATCTAGCAAAACTCTCTCTGAAATATGAAGGAGAAATTAAGATATTTACAGATAAACACAAGTTTAGAGAATTTGCAAAAACCAAACCAAGGCTACAAGACATGCTAAAGGAGATTGGTCAGATGACCAATAATATCAGATTCCAGCACAATACAAGGTCACAAAACAGAACATCCTGATATCAACTCAAATAGGGAAAGCACAAAAACAAACAAATTAAGATTAATTCTAAAAAATAAATAAACAAAATAATACACATAACAGGGAATCATGGATATCAATAGATAAAAGATCACAATAATCAAAAAGAGGGACTAAATATAGGAGGCAATGGACTGCCAGATGGAGAGTGATACAAGGCGATATAGAATGATACAAGTTAGGTTTTTACTTAGAAAAATAGGAGTAAATAATAATAAAAAAAAAGGTAACCACAAAAAGGAATATCAACTCCATAACCCAAGAAAAAAGTCAAGAAAAACGTTAACGACTCAACTAACATAAAGTTAAACATTATGAAAATGAGGATCTCACAATCTACTAAGAAAAACGTCTCAGCACAAAAAAGTATGTGGAAAAATGAAAAGGCCAACAACACACGTGAAAGGGCATCAAAATGACAGCACTAAAAACTTATTTATCTATAATTACGCTGAATGTAAATGGTCTAAATGCACCAATAAAGAGACAGAGAGTCACAGACTGGATAAAGAAACACGATCCATCTATATTCTGCCTACAAGAGACACACCTTAGACTTAGAGACACAAACAAACTAAAACTCAAAAGATGGAAAAAAATATATGAAGCAAACAATAAGAAAAAAGAAGAGGAGTAGCAATATTAATTTCTGACAAAATAGACTTTAAACTTAAATCCACCACAAAGGATAAAGAAGGACACTACATAATGATAAAAGGGACAATTGAGCAGGAAGACATAACCATATTAAATATTTATGCACCCAATGACAGGGCTGCAAGATACATAAATAAAATCTTAACAAAATTGAAAAGTGAGATAGACACCTCCACATTTATAGTAGGGGACTTCAACACACCACTTTCGGAGAAGGACAGGACATTCAGTAAGAAGCTCAATAGAGACACGGAAGACCTACTTACAATAATCAACCAACTTGACCTCATTGACTTATACAGAACTCTCCACCCAACTGCTGCAAAGTATACTTTTTTTTACTAGCACACATGGAACATTCTCTAGAATAGACCACACATTAGGTCATAAAACAAACCTCTGCAGAATCCAAAACATCGAAATATTACAAAGCATCTTCTCAGACCACAAGGCAATAAAACTAGAAATCAATAACAGAAAAACTAGGGAAAAGAAATCAAATACTTGGAAACTGAACAATACCCTCCTGAAAAAAGACTGGGTTATAGAAGACATCAAGGAGGGAATAAGGAAATTCATAGAATGCAACGAGAATGAAAATACTTCCTATCAAAACCTCTGGGACATGCAAAAGCAGTGCTCAGAGGCCAATTTATATCGATAAATGCACACATACAAAAAGAAGAAAGAGCCAAAATCAGAGAACTGTCCCGACAACTTGAACAAATAGAAAGTGAGCAACAAAAGAACCCATCAGGCACCAGAAGAAAACAACTAATAAAAATTAGAGCTGAACTAAATGAATTAGAGAACAGAAAAACAATTGAAAGAATTAACAAAGCCAAAAGCTGCTTCTTTGAAAAAATTAACAAAATTGATAAACCATTGGCTAGACTGACTAAAGAAAAACAGGAAAGGAAACAACCTGAATAAGACGAGAAGGACCACATCACAACAGAGCCAAATGAAATTAAAAGAATCATTTCAGATTACTACGAAAAATTGTACTCTAACAAATTTGAAAACCTAGAAGAAATGGATAAATTCTTGGAAAAACACTACCTACCTAAACTAACACATTCAGAAGTAGAACAACTAAATAGACCCATAACAAAAAAAGAGATTGAAACGGTAATCAAAAAACTTCCAACAAAAAAAAGTCCTGGCCCGGACGGCTTCACTGCAGAGTTCTACCAAACCTTCAGAGAAGACTTAACACCACTACTACTGAAGGTATTTCAAAGCCTAGAAAAAGACGAAATACTAGCCAACTCATTCTATGAAGCTACCATCTCCCTGATACCAAAACCAGGTAAAGACATTACAAAAAAAGAAAATTATAGACCTGTATCCCTCATGAACATAGATGCAAAAATCCTCAACAAAATTCTAGCCAATAGAATCCAACAACACATCAAAAAAATAATTCACCCTGATCAAGTGGGATTTATACCAGGTATGCAAGGCTGGTTTAATATTAGAAAAACCATTAATGTAATCCAGCATATAAATAAAACAAAAGACAAAAACCACACGATCTTATCAATTGATGCAGAAAAGGCATTTGACAAAGCCCAACACCCATTTATGATAAAAACTCTCACCAAAATAGGAACTGAAGGAAAATTCCTCAACATAATAAAGGGCATCTATGCAAAGCCAACAGCCAATATCACTCTAAATGGAGAGAACCTGAAAGCATTTCCCTTGAGAACGGGAACCAGACAAGGATGGCCTTTATCACCGCTCTTATTCAACATCGTACGTGAAGTCCTAGCCAGGGGAATTAGGCTAGACGAAGAAATAAAGGGTATCCGGATTGGCAAGGAGGAAGTAAAGCTATCACTATTTGCAGATGACAAGATCGTATACACGGAAAACCCTAAGGAATCCTCCAGAAAACTACTGAAACTAATAGAAGAGTTTGGCAGAGTCTCAGGTTATAAAATAAACATACAAAAATCACTTGGATTCCTCTACATCAACAAAAAGAACACCGAAGAGGAAATAACCAAATCAATACCATTCACAGTAGCCCCCAAGAAGATAAGATACTTAGGAATAAATCTTACCAAGGATGTAAAAGACCTATGCAAAGAAAACTACAAAGCTCTACTACAAGAAATTCAAAAGGACATACTTAAGTGGAAAAACATACCTTGCTCATGGATAGGAAGACTTAACATAGTAAAAATGTCTATTCTACCAAAAGCCATCTATACATATAACACACTTCCAATCCAAATTCCAATGTCATATTTTAAGGGGATAGAGAAACAAATCACCAATTTCATATGGAAGGGAAAGAACCCCCCTGATAAGCAAAGCATTACTGAAAAAGAAGAAGAAAGTGGGAGGCCTCACTCTACCTGATTTCAGAACCTATTATACAGCCACAGTAGTCAAAACAGCCTGGTACTGGTACAACAACAGGCACATAGACCAATGGAACAGAATTGAGAACCCAGATATAAATCCATCCACGTATGAGCAGCTGATATTTGACAAAGGCCCAGTGTCAGTGAATTGGGGAAAAGATAGTGTTTTTAACAAATGATGCTGGCATAACTGGATATCCATTTGCAAAAGAATGAAACAGGACCCATACCTCACACCATGCACAAAAACTAACTCCAAGTGGATCAAAGACCTAAACATAAAGACTAAAACGATAAAGATCATGGAAGAAAAAATTGGGACAACCCTAGGAGCTCTAATACAGGGCATAAACAGAATACAGAACATTACCAAAAATAATGAAGAGAAACCAGATAACTGGGAGCTCCTAAAAATCAAACACCTATGCTCATCTAAAGACTTCACCAAAAGAGTAAAAAGACCACTTACAGACTGGGAAAGAATATTCAGCTATGATATCTCAGACCAGCACCTGATCTCTAAAATCTACATGATTCTGTCAAAACTCAACCACAAAAAGACAAACAACCCAATCAAGAAGTCGGCAAAGGATATGAACACACATTTCACTAAAGAAGATATTCAGGCAGCCAACAGATACATGAGAAAATGCTCCCGATCATTAGCCATTAGAGAAATGCAAATTAAATCTACGATAAGATTCCATCTCACACCAACTAGACTGGCATTAATCCAAAAAACACAAAATAATAAATGTTGGAGAGGCTGCGGAGAGATTGGAACTGTCATACACTGCTGGTGGGAATGTACAACCACTTTGGAAATCCATCTGGCGTTATCTTAAACAGTTAGAAATAGAACTACCATACAACCCAGAAATCCCACTCCTAGGAATATACCCTAGAGATACAAGAGCCTTCACACAAACAGATATATGCACACCCATGTTTATTGCAGCTCTGTTTACAATAGCAAAAAGCTGGAAGCAACCAAGGTGTGCGTCAACGGATGAATGCGTAAAAAATTGTGCTATATTCACACAATGGAATACTACGCATCGATAAAGAACACTGACGAATCTCTGAAACATTTCATAACATGGAGGAATCTGGAAGGCATTATGCTGAGCGAAATCAGTCAGAGGCAAAAGGACAAATATTGTCTAAGACCACTATTATAAGATCTTGAGAAATAGAAAAAAATGAGAAGAACACATACTTTTGTGGTTACAAAGGGGGGAGGGAGGGAGGGAGGGAGAGGGTTTCTTATTGATCAATCAGTAGATAAGAACTGCTTTGGGTGAAGGGAAACACAACACTCAATACAAGGAAAGTCAGCCCAATTGGACTGGACTAAAAGCAAAGAGGTTTCCAGGATAAAATGAATGCTTCAAAGGTCAGCGGAGCAGGGGCTGAGGTCTGGGGAACATGGTGTGAGGGGACTTCTAAGTCAATTGGCAAAATAATTCTATTCTGAAAACATTCTGCATCCCACTTTGAAATGTGGCGTCTGGGGTCCTAAATGCTAACAAGCGGCCATGTAAGATACATCACTTGGTCTCAACCCACCTGGAGCAAAGGAAAATGAAGAACACCAAGGTCACACAACAACTAAGAACCCAAGAGACAGAAAGGGCCACGTGAACCAGAGATCTACATCATCCTGAGACCAGAAGAACTAGTTGGTGCCCGGCCACAATCGATGACTGCCCTGACAGGGAGCACAGCAGAGGACCCCTGAGGGAGCAGGAGATCAGTGGGATACAGACCCCAAATTCTCATAAAAAAAAAAAAAAAAAAAAAAGACCATAGTTAATGGTCTGACTGCGACTAGAGGAATCCCAGCGGCAATGTTCCCCAGACCTTCTGATGGCACAGGACAGGAACCATCCCCGAAGACAACTCATCAGAAATGAAAGGGACTGGTCAGTGGGGGGGAGAGAGATGCTGATGAAAAGTGAGCTAATTAAATCAGGTGGACCCTGGAGAGTGTGTTGGCAACTCTTGACTGGAGGGGGGATGGGAAGATAGAGAGAGAGGGAAGACAGCAAAATTGGGACGAAACGAGAGACTGAAAGGGCTGACTCAATAGGGGGAGAGCAAGTGGGAGAAGGAAGTAAGATGTATGTAAACTTACATGTGACAGACTGATTGGAATTGTAAATGTTCACTTGAAGCTTAATAAAAGTTAATTAAAAAAATTATTTACTAATTCCACAAGTGTAAGTGTAAGTGACAGTATACGATTCGACTCTGGGTCAGTTTAATAAATGGGAACATAAAAGTCTAAGTTGATAAAGAGTAGAATAGGGAGATTGGGATAGAATGGAATGTAATAGGATTGGATTTATACATATATTTACTTGGCTGACACCAGTGGCAGAATCTCCAGGTGCAGATATAATCAATAAGAGAGGTGTCTTCTATTCATTTATCCTTTTCTTTTCCTAAAATTACAACTAGCAGACTTACCTATGTCTTGTTATAGTTGTTAGGTGTCTTCAAGCCAGTTCCAACTCATAGTGACCCTATGCACAACAGAATAAAACACTGCCTGGTCCGAGGCCATCCTCATAATCATTGTTATGCTTGAGCCCATTGTTGTAGCCCGTGTGTCAATCCATCTCATTGAGGGTCTTCCTATCTTTTGCTGACCCTTTACTTTACCAAGCATGATGTCCTTCTACAGGCACTGGTCCCTCCTGACAACGTGTCCAAAACAAGTTAGATGAAGTCTCGCCGTCCTTGTTTCTAAGGAGCATTCTGTCTGTATTTCTTCCAAGACAGATTTGTTCATTCTTCTGACAGTCCAGGGTATATTCAATATTTTTTGCCAACACCATAATTCAAAGGCATCATTCATTCTTCTTCAGTCTTCCTTATTCATTTTCTAGCTTTTACATGCATATGAGGTGATTGAAAACACCATGCCTTGGGTCAGGCACACCTTAGCCTTCAAAGTGACATCTTTGCTTTTCAACATTTATTAAAGAGGTCTTTTGCAGCACATTTGCCTAATGCAAGGGGTTGTTTCATTTCTTGACTGCTGCTTCCATGGACATTGATTGTGGATCCAAGTAAAATGAAATCCTTGACAACTTCAATATGCTCTCTGTTTATCAAGATATTGCTTATTGGTCCAGTTGTGAGGATTTTTGCTTTCTTTTTATTGAGGTATAATCCATACTGAAGGCTGCAGTCTTTGATCTTCATCAGTAAGTGCTTCAAGTCCTCTTCACTTTCAGCAAGCAAGGCTGTGTCATCTGCATAACTCAGGTCATTAGTGAGTCCTCCTACAGTCTGGATGTTCCTTTCTTTTTCATGTAGTCCAGCTTCTCAGGTTATTTGTTTTGGGACACCAACTTATCCTGAGTATAGAGGACGAGCCAGGAAAATAATCGTGTGAGTATCAGTCAGCGTAAGATGTATTAAAGGAAAGTGACTTCAAAATCTTAGTACTCTATCAGCAAAATTTAGTTCTAGCTCACACTACACATACATTGGAAGTTGGGTGTGACTTTTTTTTTTTTTCACATTGTCTATATTATCAAACCAGATCAGATGGAACAGCTTCTTTATGAAATATTGCAGTTGTGTTACACAAAGGAGAAAGAAGCTGGTTGTACCACATGATTGTTCTTATGTTTTGTTCCTGGAAGGTCCAAATGGCGATACTGCTTATGTTTCAGTGGCCAAAGCACTTTCTTCACATGACCAGGATTAGGTTCAACAAAATGGAGAGGTACAATTCCATATTATGTATTAATATATTGAATCTGTTGTTGGTTTTATGTAAAAGATGGACAAGTTAATTTTTTTTCTGTTCACTTTGATCCTCTGACTTTCTAGAAAATACCAGGCATTTGGGTGAAACTCTTAAAAGTACACACTCTTTGCTTACATGTTTTCCATTTATATTTTCCTTGATTGATATTTTTTCAACACCCACCCCCAAAACTATATGTCCATAGCATAAATAATCACGGTCATTATAGGCCCTCCCTTCACTTTCTCCCCTGGATCTAAGATATACCATATTGTGTGTCTGTCCATTATTTACCTAAGGCAATTTTGTCCTGTGATAAAGAACGTGGTAGGCCTTCATCTCATTTCTTACTATAGCTTTATTCATCCTTTTAAATCTGGTTAATATTATGTGATTATGAAATTAATATGAATTTATTTGTGAGATGGTGAAAAAAAATGAAAACAGGGTCTGCTTATCTCATCGACCACTCTTTCTGTCTTTGGCAAAAAAATAAGCTGGTAGATATTCGATACAACACGCTTCCATCAATTCATTGTATGTGGTGATTTACATGTTGCTGTTATGCTTGAAGCTATGCCACTGGTATTTCAAATACCAGCATGGACCCATAGTGGACAGGTTTCAGCAGAGCTTCCATGCTAAGATGTACTAGGAAGAAAGGCCTGGTTATCTACTTCCAAAAATTAGCCAATAAAAACCTTATGGGTTGCAATATAACATTTTTACACATAGTTCTAGAACAGCCTAGGTTGAAAAAAAAAGTGGCCACAATAATGGGCTCAAGCATACCAATTATTGTGAAGATGGCACAGGACAGGGCACTATTTTATTCTGCTGTACATAAGGTCATCGTGAGTTGGTGCTGACTTGATTGCAACTAAAAAGAACTGAGGCAGATATTC
Source organism: Elephas maximus indicus (assembly GCF_024166365.1). NCBI lineage: Eukaryota > Metazoa > Chordata > Mammalia > Proboscidea > Elephantidae > Elephas > Elephas maximus. Next base: position 208,075,455 of record NC_064820.1, read on the forward strand.
GATAAAATTTTGTTCAAGACATTTGTGTTTATAACCTACTGCTGGAGAATTAAGGAATGGTTCAGTGGTTAAGTGCTTGGCTGCTAACCCAAAGTAGCAGTTCAAAACCCCAGCCATTCCCATGAGAAAGGTGTGGCGGTCAGCTTCCATAAGGATTACAGCCTTGGAAACCCTATGGAGCTGCTCTTAACAATGGGTTTGATTTTACTGGAGAATTATTTTATACTTTTCAATGACTACTGAATACAAAAAGAACAAACCTGTTATAACCCTACCAAAACATATATTATTACTTAACTAAAATTGCAGAATTAAAGCATTCACCTTTGTCGACAGAAATTTGGAGATTAACTGAAGTAATAATTTCTTTACAGGCCAATGAATATGATAATCATTTCCTTTCTCTCTCCTCTTCACATAACAAAGCTATATTTTTCATGTCAGTTTACACTCAAATTGTTCGTCCCTTTGGCATTTTCTTTCATATTTATACTACTTACTTGTTCCTTATTCTTTGATTATTCATAGGCTTTGTAGCTCCTTGGACTCTATGACTGAGACATAGATCTGGATCTCTGAGTTGTGATATTAGCTTTGGTGCTGTCTCTGTTGAGTGCCATGACCTTTTGTAACCCACAGAGCTTCTCTGATGTTCTAATTCTTCATATATATAATGAAGATCCTAATCTAGTTCATCTGAATCTAAGGTGACCACTAGCCTAGCTCTAAAACTACAAGATGGGCTATTTACCCTTCAAGGAATTTGATTATTTATATTAATCAAAATATTCATATAAATAATGAAAGTGCTGGGTATACTGAAGCTATTCTATAAAATATTTTAATTTTGAATTTAACAAAAACCTTTAGAGATCTTTAATTTATGTGAACAAAAATATCAATCCGTATACTGTTTCACATATATAAACATAAAACTCATGATCATATATGTTCTGTTGGTTAGAATTCTGTTCTGGATAGTTAGGTCAAATGAGATAGTAAGGTTTACACCATCATCCACAGGGGATGATTTCAGGACTATACACCTCCATTGTATCTCCAAAGGCTAATTGGTAGGTTGGGACCTATGGTCCCTGTGGTGTTCCCACTATAAACAAGTCAGATGCTAAATCTAGACACCTTATCACTGTTGGGAGCCCTATTCCTCTACATTGTATTTCAGATCTTGGACTTAATCTTTTTAGCATATGGTCACTCTATCAGTGTCATTCTCGTGACCCTGAATATGTAACAACACAAAGAAAACAGGCTGTGAACCCAAACTTCTGCATATTATTAAGGGGAATCTGCTCCCTTTTCTCCCTCAGTTGGCAGTTTCCCGTTAATTTTCCCAATCTGTTTTTGCTGTTTAGATTATCCCAGATTTATCATTGGAATCACACAAAAAACACTAAACCAGAAAAAAAAACAATCCAAGAAGAGGCTGGATTGCACACAATATCAGGTATTTCAAAAACCATTTTTCAGCAGTGTAATGTGTTTAAAACAGTAATCACACTACCTTGTCTGAGTGATGCTCAAAATTATAGCTATTGTGGGAAAAAGCAATTTGGACCAATATTTGCATTCGATTGCAGCCAAACATTTCAATAGAATTTAAACATATCCCTAAGCTTGATCAAAAATTAGATTGCAGTAAAAATTTTAATAGAATTTGCATCAAAGGTTCTAATGGGATTTAAGCATGTCCCTAAACCTAACCCATCTCAACTTCCATGCTCATGACCATGTAGATGTATGAAGCATTGAAATGTAATCGCCTCTTCCAAAGTGTGTCAAAATAGCCTAACAAGGTAGTCTGTGTCAAGTAAATTGTACCACACTGATCCTTAATCTCTTTAATTCAGTGTTGCAAATCATCTTTTTTAAAAAGTATTCTTCTTCAGCAAGGTACTCTCTATATTGAAAAGGGCAAAATATTCTTCTTGCTTCTAGTTTACACTCTATTGTTTGTTACTATAGTCATGGAAAGAGGTAAAATTCCTTACATGAAAACAAGTTTCAAAAATATAACAAAATAAGGCAAAAACCACAAGCGTGAGACAGGAAGATGATTATTTGTTTAGAGTATAGAGTAACAGTTGACCAAATAAGTAAAAAATAATTTTGTTAGTGGGAACATTGGAATAGGAAATTCCATGGTAAAAATAGTCATGACAAACAGCATGCTAACGTAAACTGGAAATTTGAAATTTGGATTAATGTAAACTGAACATTTGAAGTTACTCATAATTACATTCTTGATTCAAAAAAGCCATAACTCACCCAGAAGCTCAGGAAATATTCAATGTCAAGACATTGAATGAAAAAAAAAGGCACAGATTTCAGACATGTTGAAAGTCTAAAATTTATTTTTCTTTGATATATTTTGTTACAGTATATTTTGACATAAAGAAAAATATATGTGTTAATATAGTGCTCATGATGTCCCAAATTCTACTTCAAAAAAATATTCCTATACTGATATATTTATTTCAGTTCTTCAAAATACATTATAAGTACATTGAAACCATCTCTGGAACACCCTCTGAGAGATACCCTCCCTTCAGTGTCACAGAGAACAAACACTTCTCTAGTTGGTGTGTAATCTGCCTATATATTTATTAATTTTATTTCAGATATATGTGTCCAAATTTAATACTTAGCAGTGTGGGTTTTAATAAATTGTATCACACTGATAATTGTGTTACCTTTTTCCCTGAACTTTATTTGTTGAGTTTTTTCCTAATAAATCAATATGTGGATTATTTATGTATCCATTTTTCTGTAGATAAATATACAGACTTCTCCCTTATTTTTCCTGGTTTATAATAGTTGTTTTTTTGTTGTTTTGTTTTGTTTTTTTTAATGAGGTACAACATGTGTCCTTGGGTATTTTCCCTGGGCATACTCCTTGATGTAGATATTGTAAGTAGAAGTGGAATTTTATGAGATAGTACTGAATTCCTCCCCAAAGGAGTTGTACTAATTTGCTATCTCATGTTTACTTTTCCTTCTTTATTTATGTATTCATTCAACAGATATGAATGAGTTTTTGCTATATGTCAGGCAAAGAGCTAATATTAGAGAAAAATAGACATGTTTTGCCTTCTTAGTGCAGGAAAACAAACCAATAAAAAGTGAATAATATATATATATATATAGTATGTTAAAAAAAAAAGTATGTTAGATGATGATATACGAAGATAAAAGAAAACAAGGGAGGCAGGTAAATAATATTGGTACATGACTCTGCAATATTAAATACAATGGTGGGTCAGTCAGAATGGATCAGGTTATGCTGCAATAAAAAAAAAAAAAACCTTAACATCTCAGTGGCTGCAAGAAAGTAAAGAAATAACCCAGTGTTTATTTCTTGAACACCTTGTGCATCTGACAGGGGGTCCTGAAGCTCCACTTATCCTAATACCTTTGAGACCAAGGATGATGGAGCACTGTGTTACCTATTTTCTTAGTTTGTTTTTCTGCATCTGTTTATATTTATTGTTGCAGATGAACTTAATAAACTCCTAGTTGATGTATAATAGCATCCACAACTTTTTGAGTTTGTGATCCATGATGATGAACTTAGATACACAATTAGGAAACAATTTTACAGTTTTTCATGTGAATGTACAATGGGGTTTGAAATCTTCTAGTTGGCATGAAGAAGGGACTTGAGCTGCAGATATAATCCTACCCTCAATAGTTAACATAGTTGATAACACTATAATGTACCTCAAGCTATCACTGGCTGACACAGAGTGGCAGTGACAAATAGAGTTCATATATAGAATGTATGAGGAAAAGAAGAAGGTTCTAAACTGACCCTGGGTTCGAGTACTGATTATGGTATTTATGTTCTGCATGATTCTACCTTTCTGATATTCAGATGCATTTTTACAAAAAGTGAGAGTTTTCTTAGTAAGTATCAAATATGGAAATATGCTTTACAAAGTGGAAAAAATGAAACTGCTTAAAAATGTATAATTTCCTCATGACAAAGATGGGTCTTGCGTTTCTATAGCTGCACCACCTAAATGACAATCACATCTGATTCCCATGCATATGTACGTATGCTGAGTGGAAAATTACAGTGTAACTGACAAGAACAAATGGAAAAAAAAAATGGATTTCGAGAGGATCTTAAAAAAGTAAGAGCTCCAGGGAAGAGTGTAGGGAATATGAATAACACAGAAAATTGAAAATTGCTCCTTAGTTTCCCAATTCTGTTATTTTTATGCTTGTTCAAAAGTGCAAAACAATGTAAAAACAGGAACTGATCTCAATTTCCTAACCTGAAGAAACGAATGATCTAACGTTCCTACAATGTCGTTGTTTTTGTTTGGTGCCATCACTCTGGTTTTGACTCATACGGACCCTATGCACAACGGAATGAAACACTGCCCAGTCCTGAGCCATCCTTAAAAAAGTTGTTAAGCTTGAGCTCATTGTTGCAGCCACTGTGTCAATCCACCTCGTTGAGGGTCTTCCTCTTTTCCAAGGACCCTGTACTCTGCCAAGCATGAGGTCCTTCTCCAGGGACTGATTCCTCCTGACAACATGTCCAAAGTATGTAAGACGCAGTCTCTCCATCCTTGCTTCTAAGCAGCATTCCGGTTGTGCTTCTTCTAAGACAGATTTGTTCGTTCTTTTGGCAGTCCATGGTATATTCAATATTCTTTGCCAACACCACAATTCAAAGGTGTCAATTCTTCTTTGGTCTTCCTTATTCATTGCCCAGCGTTCAAATGCATATGACACGATTGAAAATACCATGGCTTGGGTCAGGTGCACCTTAGTCTTCAAGGTGACATCTTTGCTCTTCAACACTTTAAACAGGTCCTTTGCAGCAGATTTACCCAATGCAATGCATCTTTTGATTTCTTGATTGCTGCTTCTATGGCTGTTGATTGTGGATCCAAGTAAAATAAAATCCTTGATGGCTTCTATCTTTTCTCTGTTTATCATGATGTTACTCATTGGTCCAGTTGTGAGGATTTTTGTTTTCTTTATGTTGAGGTGCAACACATACTGAAGGCTGTGGTTTTTGATCTTCATTAATAAGTGCTTCAAGTCCTCTTCACTTTCAGCAAGCAGAGTTGTGTCATCTGCATAATGCAGGTTGTTAATGAGTCTTCCTCCAATCCTGATGCCCTGTTCTTCTTCATAGAGTCCAGCTTCTCAGATTATTTGCTCAGCATACAGATTGAATAGGTATGGTGAAAGAATACAACCCTGACGCACACCTTTCCTGACTTTAAACCAATCAGCATCCCCTTGTTCTGTCCGAACAACTGCCTCTTGATCTATGTAAAGGTTTCTCGTGAGCACAATTAAGTGTTCTGGAATTCCCATTCTTCACAATGTTATCCATAATTTGTTATGGTCCACAGAGTCGAATGTCTTTGCATAGTCAATAAAACACAGGTAATCTCCATTCTGTTATTCTCTGCTTTCAGCCAGGATCCATCTGACATCAGCAGTGATATCTTGGTTCCACGTCCTCTTCTGAAACCAGCCTGAATTTCTGGCAGTTCCCTGTTGATAAACTGCTGCAGCCGTTTTTGGATGATCTTCAGCGAAATTTGCTTGCGTGTGATATTAATGATATTGTTCTATAATTTCCACTTTCGATTGGATCACCTTTCTTAGGAATAGGCATAAATATGGATCTCTTCCAGTCAGTTGGCTAGGAAACTGTCTTCCATATTTCTTGGCTTAGACTAGTGATCACTTCCAGCACTGCATCTGTTTGTTGAAACACCTCTCTCGATATTCCATCAATCCCTGGAGCCTTGTTCTTTGCCAATTCCTTCAGAGCAGCTTCGACTTCTTCCTTCAGTACCATCGGTTCCTGATCATATGCCACCTCTTGAAATGGTTGAACATCGACTAATTCTTTTTGGTATCATGACTCTGTGTATTCCTTCCATCTTTTTCTGATGCTTCCTGCATCGCTTAATATTTTCCCCATGGAATCTTTTACTATTGCAACTTGAGGCTTGAATGTTTTCTTCAGTTCTTTCAGCTTGAGAAACACCAAGTGTGTTCTTCCCTTTTGGTTTTCCATGTCCAGCTCTTTGCAGGTATCATTATAATACTTCATTTTGTCTTCTCGAGACACCCTTTGAAATCTTCTGTTCAGTTCTGTTACTTCATCAATTCTTCCTTTTCCTTTAGCTGCTCGATATTTGAGAATAAGTTTCAGAGTCTCCTCTGACATCCATCTTGGTCTTTTTTTCTTTCCTGTCTTTTCAATGACCTCTTGCTTTCTTGATGTAATTCCACAGTTCCTCTGGTCTTCAGTTACTAGTGTTCGATGCCTCAAATTTATTCCTCAGATGGTCTCTAAATTCAGGTGGGATGTACTCAAGGTCATATATTGACTCTCATGGACTTGCTCTGTTTTACTTTAGTTTCAGCTTGAACTCGATTATGAGCAATTGATGGCCTGTTCCACAGTCAGCCTCTGGCCTTGTCCTGACTGATGATATTGAGCTTTTCCATCGTCTCTTTCCACAGATGTAGTCAATTTGATTTCTGTGTGTTCCGTCTGGTGAGGTACATGTGTATAGTCGCCATTTATGTTGGTAAAAGAAGGCATTTGCAATGAAGAAGTCGTTGGTCTTGCAAAATTCTTTCGATCTCCAGCATTTTTTCTATCACCAAGGCTACATTTTCCAACTACTGATCCTTCTTTTTTGTTTATAACTTTCGCATTCCAATTGCCAGTAGTTATCAATGCATCTTGATTGCATGTTGGATCAATTTCAGACTGCAGCAGCTGATAAAAATCTTCTATTTCTTCATCTTTGGCCCTAGTGGTTGGTGCCTAAATTTGAATAAGAGTCGAATTAACTGGTCTTCCTTGAAGGAGTATGGATATTATCCTATCACTGACAGCATTGTACTTCAGGATAGATCTTGAGACATTCTTTTTGACAGTGAATGCAACACCATTCCTCTTCAAGTTCTCATTCCCAGCATAGCATACTATGTGATTGTCCTATTCAAAATGGCCAATATCAGTCCATTTCAGCTCAGTAATGCCTAGGATATCGATGTTTATGTGTTCCATTTTATTTTTGATGATTTCCTATTTTCCTAGATTCATACTTCGTAAATTCTAGGTTCCAATTATTAATGGATGTTTGCAGCTGTTACTTCTCATTTTGAGTTGTGCCACATGAGTTAATGAAGGTCCCGAAAGCTTTACTCCAACACATCATTAAGGTAGACTCTACTTGGAGGGGACAGCTCTTCCCCAGTCATCATTTGAGTGCCTTCCAACCTGGGGGGCTCATCTTTCAGCACTATATCAGACAATGTTCTGCTGCTAGTCATAAGGTTTTCACTGGCTCATGCTTTTCAGAAGTAGACTGCTGGGTCCTTCTTCCTAGTCTGTCTTAGTCTGGAAGCTCAGCTGAAACCTGTCCTCCATGGGTGACCCTGCTGGTATCTGAATTCCGGTGGCATAGCTTCCAGCATCACAGCAACATGAAAGCCACCAGAGTACAGTTTCCTACAATATTTAACAAATAACCTAAATTCCCATCAATTTAAACCCTGTTATCTTTGTCTTGGAATAGTGAAAGTAGTTGGTGACTTCAATGTTTGGTTTGATAAAACATAATATTGAAATCTGTTAATGGTGATAATGGAGTTAATTTAGAGATATTATGGATTGAAGACATTTAAGGAGATTTCACTGGACTTCCAATTTTCCAGACAAATTCAGTTGTGATTTTAATACTATTACCAATATTAATAGTCACGTGTTGGTGTTTCAGCTATTACTTCCGTTACTTAGGACTTGTGTTCAGCTAAAAAAAAAAAAAACCAGTGCCGTCGAGTTGATTCTGACTCATAGTGACCCTGTGGGACAGAGTAGAAGTCCCCCATAGAGTTTCTGAGGAGCGCCTGGTGGGTTCGAACTGTCGACCCTTTGGTTAGCAGCTGTAGCACTTAACCACTATGCCACCAGGGTTTCCTGTAATGATCTACTGTGTCCAAAATTGGAGTGGAAGCTTTAGTGAATTGTTTAATTTACATTCACATTGTGTTACGGATTCCATGTGGAGTGCTTTATTTAGTCTTTTTTTAACTATTCTATGAAGAGAGGCTTATTAATACTCAGTTACAGAGGGATAAATATCAAAGAGTTTAAATTCACAATTTTTTTTTTTCAGTTCCTAAGAGATACACCTTCTAAGTCTGTTTGATATTTGACCCTAGACTTCTACCTCCAAATGCACTAAGACTTAATGGTACAATTCCAGAAAACTTCAGTCCTACTTTTGGAACAATAGCTCAAAACACAAGTCTTATTTAAAAAGGTTAGGAAAACCGTGTATATAAGAAAGATTTAAAAAACAATGACACCTATTTTTTCCCCCAGGTGAAAACTATATGCTGAACCATGCACTCAGGACATCACACTTCAGAGAATGAAACGTCAAGCACCTATTTCATCCTCATGGGGCTCTTTGATCAAACTAAACATGCAGTCTTCCTCTACACCTTAACCTTTGTCCTTTTCTTGATAGCTTTAACTGGGAACACCCTTCTCATCCTCCTGATCCACAGGGAGCCCCATCTCCACACGCCCATGTACTTCTTCATCAGCCAGCTTTCTCTCATAGACCTCATGTACATATGTGTGACAGTCCCAAAGATGCTCGTGGACCAGATTACTGGAGATAATACAATTTCCCACTTAGGTTGTGGGGTCCAGATGTTCTTTTATCTGACTCTCACTGGAGCTGAGTTTTTCCTCATAACTGCCATGGCCTATGACCGATATGCTGCCATTTGCAGACCTCTCCATTACCCACTGCTCATGAGCCAGAGAATCTGCCATCTCTTCATGTCTGGATGCTGGTTCCTGGGGATGTTTGATGGTTTGTTGCTCACCGCAATGACCATGAGCTTACCTTTTTGTCAGTTCAGAAAAATCAGGAACTTTTTCTGTGAGGCCCCTGCCCTGCTGAAACTCTCCTGCTCCGATATCTCCCACTATGAGATGTTCATGTACCTGTGTTGTGTCCTCATGCTCCTTATCCCCACCATGATTATATCTAGCTCATATGCTCTAATCCTGTTCCTCATTCACAGTATGAATTCAGGCAAGGGCCGCAGAAAGGCCTTTGCCACCTGCTCCTCCCACATGGTGGTATTGATGCTCTTTTTTGGTGCTGGCACATACACCTACATGCTCCCGAGATCCTACCACACAGGTGAGCAGGACATGATGGTGTCTACTTTTTACACCATCATCACCCCTGTGCTGAACCCCCTCATTTACAGCTTCCGGAACAAAGATGTCACAGGCGCCCTGAAGAACTTGATGACATCAAGGATGAGATTACGAAAAGTTTTAAATGTGAAAACCTAGGAATGGCCATCTGCTTCCCCTTCCTTCTTTACTGCCCCGCATCTGTCCTTTAGTTCTTTTCTCTGGTTCTTGGGCCCCAATATAAAACCCCATAAGATCGTTCCTTCCTCTCATTCAAGAGTTCCATCTCTTTTACACTGCTTACTCATCCTGAGTAATCCATTTATATTTTAATTCCTTAGAGTCCATTGTTTGTGATGCAATAGCTGATGTAAGGAAAACCATAGCAAGTACATTGTATATTATCACCTGTCCCAACCTCAACGACCATTGTAGTATGAGATTTGGGGAATCAATGCCTTAACCCTAAAATTGGATCACTGTAAACCATATGAGGCAGTTTTAATCTGTCCTATAGGGTCACAATGAGTTGGAATTGACTCAAAGGCAACAGTTTTTTGTTTTTTTTTTTTTAGTTTTAAAAAGTCCTGGAGGGAAGTTAGCTATTCCCTACCTTTGCAAATTCCCTTAAGTCATAGTTCACTTGTGCCAGCCACTGCATGAAATGCTACAGTTGCATCTTCACTAAATGTATCCACACACACTTTTTCCCAATGTTGAAAGTTAGTTTCACAGATAAATACTAAGTTTTTTCATAGTATTTGGCCATCAAAAATATTCAGATGAATACCAATCCACATTAAATTTAAATAGAGTTAAAAAGTTCATTCAAATTTACAGGTTTTAAGGGCACAAATAGAAGAGTTTTCATATTTACTATTTTTTTTAGTCTTTAACTAAAATACAAAGGCCCTGGGAACAAGTGAAGATTTAGGAAATCTTAATCTCAGTCTTCTACTTCTGGAACTGAGAAAACCAACAAAATGGTTTTAGATGTGTCCAGACTTTACTCCCTCGAATATATATCATGTTCAAATCTAACAGTAGCACCAAATTATTATTAAATTCATGAAACAAATTATTAATGATTCTAGTGTTTCTGACAATAAATTTAGAAAAAAAAAAAAAAACATTTGCTTAGATGGAAAAGTCCCAAAATTATTAAGTTACCACCACTTGGCACAGAACCCTCAACTTAACTACTATCAAGAAATAGAACCCAGTTGTTTTTATGACTGATACATTTTTAATTTATGGACAAGTACTTTTTTGTCACCTAAGATGAATACTTTGGCTTCTAAACTGATTCCTGCAGTGGGTGAAAGGAATTTGTCTGAATTTCAAATAATTCCTCAAATTTGAGCAAAAAGTAACATCTGAGTGTAGAAAAACAATAGAAATAATCAACAAAACCAAAAGTTGTTTCTTTGAAAGGGTCAACAGAATCGGCAAAATATTGGCAAAAATTGACAAAATAATAACAGAAGAGGATGCAAATAATCCAAATAAGAAATGAAATAGGGATTACAACAAACCCAACTGAAATAAAAGACATTATAACATAGTCCTATAACATAGCTATACTCCAAAAAAATTGAAAACCTAGAGGAAATGGACAAATATCTAGACATACTACCTATCTAAACTAACGCAAACTGAGCTAGAAAATCTGAACAAACTCATAACAGGAGAAGAGACTGAAAAGGTAATTAAAAAGAAAAACAAAAAACAAACTCACAACAAAAAATATTCTGGGTCCAAATGGCTTCAAGGAGATTTTTACCAAACCTTCAGACAAAGACAAAAACTTAACACAGTACTACCTAAGCTGTTTCAGAACATAGAAAAAGAAGGGATACTTCCAAATTCATTCTGTGGAGCCAGCATAACCCTGATACCAAAACCAGGCAAAATGCCACACACACAAAAAAATTTAAGACCATTATCTCTCAAGAATATAAATGCAAAAATTCTCAACAAAATCTAGCCAATAGAATTCAACATCATACATTAAAAAAATACAAGCCAATCAAGTGGGATTTATACCAGGCATGCAAGAGTGGCTCAGTATTAGAAAATTAATCAATGTAATCCACCACATAAGTAAATGAAAGGAAAAGAATCACATGATCATCTCAATGTATGCAGAAAAATGCGTTTGGCAAAATTCAACACTCCTTCCTGATAAAACCTCTCAATAAAATAGGAATAGAAAGGAAATCTTCCAACTTAATAAAGGGCATCTTTTTTTTCTTGTCTTTTTTTCAGTTTTGTACAAAACCAACAGACAACATCATCCTCAACAAAAAAAGTCGAAAACATTCCCCCTAAGAACAGGAGCAAGGCAAGGATGCCCTTTAACACTAATCCTATTTAATATTTTTCTGGAAGTTTCAGTTAAAGCAATAAGGCAAGAAAGGGAAATAAAGGTATATGAATTGATAAGGAAGAAGTAAAACTATCCCTATTTGCAAATGATATGACACTATACATAAAGAACACAAAAGATTCCACAAGAAAACTACTGAAACTAATAGAAAGGTTCAATAAAAAAAGAAAGGTTCAATAGAGTAGCACAATACAAGATAAACATACCAAAATCAGTTGGATTCCTATACACCAATAAAAAGAACTATGAAAAGGAAATGGGGAAAGCAATACCATTTGTAATAGCCCTCCTCCCCCCAAAAAATACTTGGAAATTAAATCTACCAGGGATGTAAAAGACCTATACAAGAAAACTACAAAATACTGCTTCAAGATACCAAAAGAGAACTACATAAATGAAAAAAACATACAATGCTCATGTCAATTTTACCCAAAGCAATTTAAAAATACAATGCAATTCCAATCCAAATACCAAAGGCATTCTTTAACAAGATGGAAAAACTAATAATTAACTTTATATGGACAGGAAAGAGGCCCCAGATAAGTAAAGCACTATTGAAAAAGAAGAAGAAAGTACTATTCACACTACCTGACTTCAGAACCTGCTATACAGCTATGATTGTCAAAACAGCCTGGTACTGGTACAATGACAGATACACTGAGCAATGGAATGGAATTGAGAACCCAGATGTAAATCCATCATCCTATAGTCACCATAGTCCACCAGATGTGGATAAGACAGTCCTTTTTAACAAATGATGCTGGCAAAACTGGATGTCCATCTGTAAACAAATGAAACAGGACCAATACTTTACACCATACACAAAAATGAATTCAAAATAGATCAAAGACCTAAATACAAAATCAAAAACTATGCAGATCATGGAAAAATAGGATCAACACTAGATGCCTTAATAAAAAAAAAAAAAAAATTTTTATACACAGTGTAAATAAGGATATGAACCATAACTAGCAATACACAAACACCAGAAGAAAGCTAGATAACTAGGATCTTCTAAAAATTAAACACTTATCAAAAGACTTCACCAAAAGAATAAAAAAAAGAACCTACAGACTAGGAAAAAAATTTCTGGCTATGACAAATCCGACAGAGGTCTAATCTCTAAAATCTATAAGAAAACCTAACACCTGAACAACAAAAAGACAAATAATCCAATTAAAAAATGGGCAAAGGATATGAACAGACTCTTCACCAAAGAAGACATTTGTACGGCTAACAGACATATGAGGAAATGATTGCAATTTATAGCTTTTAGGAAAATGCAAATCAAAACTACAATGAGATACCATCTTACCTGGACATTAGTGGTATGAGTTAAAAAATAAAAAAAAAAAAACAGAAAATGAAAATGTTGGAGAGGCTGCTGGGAGATTGGAAATCTTATGCACTGCTGTTGAGAATGCAAAATGACACAACCATTTTGGATAATAATATGGTGCTCCCTTAAAAAGCTTGAAATAGAAATATCATACAATCCAGCAATCTCACTCCCAGGAATAGACATATCCACACCCATGTTCATTGTAGCTTTATTCACAACAGCAAAAGGATAGAAACAACCTAAGTGCCCATCAACAGATGAATGGATAAACAAACTATGGAGTACTACGCAATGATGAATCTGTGAAACATCTCACAGCATGAATGAGTCTGAAAGGCATTATGCTGAGTGAAATAAATCAGTCACAAAAGGGCAAATATTGTATGAGATGACTATGATAAAAACTCATGAAAAGGTTTACACACAGAAAGAAACAAATCTTTGATGGTTAGGAGGGAGGGGAGGGGTGGGAAGGGATAAACACTAACTAGACAACGGATAAGTGGTAATTTTGGTGAAGGGTAACACTGTACACAATACTGGAGAAGTCAGAACATCTTGGCCAAGGCAAGGTCATGGAAGCTTCATAGACACATCCAAACTCCTTGAGGGACCAAATTACTGGTTTGAGGGTTAGGGACCACGACATCAGAGGACATCTAGCTCAATCGGCATAACATAGTTTATAAAGAAAATGTTCTACATCCTACTTTGGTGAGTGGCGCTTGAGGTCTTAAAAGTTTGTGAGGGGGGACAGGGCAAAGATGGCAGAATAGTCAGATGCTTCCTGTGGTCCCTCTTACAACAAAGACCTGAAAAAACAAATGACTTGATTATATATTACAATCAGGAACCCTGAGCATCAAGGGCAAAGTTGAGGGGTCAGACTGAATGACAGGCGGAGGGAGAGAAGGTTCAGAATTAACGAGGAGTTGCCAGACCTCACCCAGTGGGAACCAGCACCCTGAAGGCCAGATCTGCTGAAGTAAATGCAGTGAGGCAAGTAGTGCTGTTTGGGATGCATTTTCCACATCAGGAGAGACTGAGCAGCAGAGGGTCCACTTGCCTCCAGAATCAGTGAAATGTGGGGCTCTGTTGGCAAAAGACAAGTACATGAGTCTAACCTACTACACAGATCAAAAAACAGCCCTTAGGGAGAAACTTCTCTCCCAATTACTTGCTCCCTTCCCACTCTTCACTGCGTCTGAGCTGGCTTCAGAGATTGCCACCACCCCCTGGGCCAGAAGTAGGACCCTTCATGCTCCCTGAGCCATTCTCCTGGCCTTTGAGAGGAAAAAAAAATTAACAAACAGGAAAAAATAATCTGTCAACTCCCCTAAGCTGGGAAATCAGGGCAGAAAGAGCTCCATTGCCTAGACACAGGCATAAGGGGTCCATGAACTTTGAATGCCTTTCACCCCCACATAGACTTATGTGGGCCCATCTCAACAGTGTAGGCCCTCATTAGCACAGTACAACAAGGTGTATACCTGAAGTCAAACTTCAGCTATTTCAGCTATGTGGTGCAGAGGCAGGTTCGTGACATTTGACACCACTCTGACTATTAAATAGGGTCCTCATCTACCCACATCAAGGCCCTGAGGACTGCTGGCTCCACCCATGCCACATAGCCACCAGCAACAGGGGTCCAAGAATAAGCAACGCCTCCCAGTCCTCATGTCCAACAGCACTGGGTACCCATAGTCTGGCTGTAAAACTCACCTACCTACGTGGTCTAGGGAACAGGAATACAATTCCTCACAGACACGCGGGACAGCTGTCAGCCCCAAGCCTAGCTCAGTGCTTGACCCCCTAATGCAGCCAGATACCTGTCCCTACATCAATCATGTCTGCCTGTCTAGGACTCTAGGTGAAAGCCTGCACCACACACTTGGTGGCCGACTACCTGGACACTTGAGCTGAATCAATACAAGGAAAGTAAATGAACTCCGTGGCTCACATGTCTAGTAACAGCTCAAACCACCTGGCGGCAGGACATTAGAGCTTCAAAGGAGTCGATAATCAAAATGGCTCACATGAGCAGCCAATCTGGAAATATCTAAACAAAACAAGAAGCTAAGACACAGTAAGCAAACACAAAATAAATAAATACAATAACTTGTTCATGGCTCATTGACAAAAGTCAATAATAAATCACGTAAAGAGGCAGATCATGATGGCTTCAACAAGCTCCCAAAACAAAGAATCAAGAAATTTTCTGGATGAAGAGAATTTCCTGGAATTACCAGAGGTAGAATACAAATTATTTATATACAGAACTCTCTTCAAGAGATCAGGGAGGAGATCAGGCAAAATGCAGAACAAGCCAAGGAACACACAGATAAAGCAGCTGAGAAAATTAAGAAGGGCATAATGACAAATTTAATATGCTGCAAGAATCCATAAAGAGACAGCAATCAGATCCAGAAGATGAGCAATAAAATTTCAGAATTAGACAACTCAGTAGGGAGTCAGAGAGCAGAATCAAGGCAATGAAGTCAGAATTAGTGAGACTGAAGATAAAACAGTTGACACCAACATATTTGAGGAAAAATCAGATAAAAGAGCTTTAAAAATGAAGAAACCCTAAGAAATACATTGAACTCCGTCAAGAGGAATAACCTACAGGTGATTGGCATACCAGAGTGGGGGATGGGGGGAGACTAACAGAAAATACAAAGAGAATTGTTGAAGGTTTTTTTCACAGAAAACTTCCCTGATATAATGAAAGATGAGAAGATATTTATTGAAGATGCTTATCAAATCTCACACAAGGTAGACGCCAAAAGAAAGTCATGAAGACATATTATAATCGTACTTGCCAAAACCAAAGACAAATGGAGAATTTTAAGAGCAGGCCAGGGATAAACGAAAAGTCATGTACAAAGTCAGTAAGACTAAGTTCAAACTGCTCAGAAGAAACCATGCAGCCCAGAAGACAATGGATGACACATATATAGCCTTGAATGAAAAAAAAAAAAATCCCAGCCAAGAATTATATATCCAGCAAAACTTTCTCTCAAATATGATGGCAAAGTTAGGGCATTTCCAGATAAACAGAAGTTTAGGGAATTTGCAAAAAACAAAGCAAAATTACAAGAAATATTAAAGGGAATCCCTCAGCTAGAAAATCAATAACATCAGACAACAACTCAAGACTAAAACACAGGACAGAGCAATGAGATATCAAACCAGGTATGGGAATCAAAAAAGTAAGCCAAAGCTAAAACACACAAAATAGGAAAAGAGGCGCCATTATGTAAAAGATGGCAACATTAAAACAAAAAAAAAAGAGACTTACAAAAAAATGTAGTCATAGATCTTTCATATGAAGAGGAAGTCAAGGCAATAAAGAAATAAAAGATTGGTATAAACTTAGAAAAATAGGGGTAAACATTAAGGTAACCACAAAGGAATCTAACGGTCTTACAAACAAAATAAAAAACAAGAAAAACCTAAAGACTCAACAAATATAAAATCAACAACAATGAAAAATGACTCAACAGAGAAAACTAAGTGGAAAAAAGAAACTGTCAACAATACACACAAAAGAAACATCAAAATGACAGCGCTTAACTCATACTCAACAGCAATTACACTGAATGCAAATGGGCTAAATGCACCAATAAAGAGACAGACAGTGGGAGAATGGGTAAAGCAACATGATCTGTCTGTATGCTGCCTACAAGAGGCACACCTTAAACTTAAAGACACAAACAAACTAAAACTCAGAGGATGGAAAAAAATATATCAAGCAAATAATAATCAAAAGAGAGCAGGAGTGGCAATATAATTTCTGACAAAATAGGCTTTAAAGTTAAATCTACCACAAAGGATAAGGAAGGACACTATGTAATGATTAAAAGGTCAATACACCAGGAGGACATAACCATAATAAGTAATTACCCAACAACAGGGCTCCAAAATACATAAAACAAACTGTAACAGCATTGAAAAGAGAGATAAACAGCTCCACAAAAATAGTAGGAGACTTCAACACAGCACTGTCAGTGAAGGACAGAACATCCAGAAAGAAAGTCAATAAAGACAGGGAAGATCTAAATGCCACAATCTACCAGCTTGGCCTCATAGCCATATACAGAACACTCCACCCAACAGTAGCCAAGTATACTTTCTTTTCCAACGCACATGGAATTTTCTCTAGAATAGACTACATATTATACCAAAAAGCAAGGCTTAACAGAATGCAAAGCATTGAAATATTACAAAGCATCTTTTCTGACCATAAAGCCATAAAAGATGAAATAAATAACAGAAAAAAAAAAGGAAAAAATAAATCAAACACATGGAAACTGAAGAATACCTTGCTCAAAACCTACTGGGTTGTATAAGAAAATAAGGTTAGAACAACAACAAAAAAAAATTCTCAGAATCAAATGAGAAATAAAACACACCCAACAAGAATGTTTGAGACACAGCTAAAGCAGTGCTCAGAGATCAATTTTTAGCAATAAAAGCACACAACCAAAAAAGAATAAAGGGCTAAAATCTAAGCATTAACCCTACAACTCAAACAAATAGAGCAGCAAAAGAAGACCTGAGGCACCAGAAGAAAGCAAATAATGGAAAGTAGAGTAAGATTAAATGAAATAGAGAACAGAAAAATAATTGAAAGAGTTAACAAGACCAAAAGCTTGTTCTTTGAAAAGATCAACAAAATCCATAAACCACTGGTCAAACTTGGAAAAGAAAAACAGAAGAGGAAGCAAATAACCTGAATAAGAAATGAAATGGGTGATATCACAACAGACCAAACTGAAATTAAAGAGTCATAAGAGAATACTATGAAAAATCGTACTTCAAGAAATACAAAAATCTAGAGGAAATTGATAAATTTCTAGAAATACACTACTTACCTAAACTAGCACAAACAGAGGTAGAATAACTAAATAAACTTGTAACAAAAGAAGAGGTCAAAAAGGTAATTTAAAAAACTACCCCCCCACACGAAAAAAAAAAAAAAAGCCCTGGCCCTGACGGCTTCACTGGAGAATTCCACCAAACTTTTAGAGAAGAGTTAACACCACTGCTACTAAAGCTATTTCAGAGCATAGAAAATGATGGATTACTCCCAAACTCATTCTATGAAGCCAGCATAACCCTGATACCAAAACCAGGTAATGACACCACAAAAAAAGAAAATTACAGACCAGTATCTCTTATGAACTTAGATGCAAAAATCCTCAACAAAATTCTAGCCAAAAAAAATAAGCAACATATAAAAAAAAAATAATTCAGCAAGACCAACTGGGGTTCATACAGGGTATGCAGGGATTGTTCAAAATGAGAACAACAATCAATATAATCAATCACATAAATAAAACAAAAGACAAGAACCACATGATCTTATCAATTGATGCAGAAAACGCATTTGACAAAGTCCAACACCCATTCATGATAAAAACTCTCAGCAAAATAGGAATAGAAGGAAAATTCCTCAACGTAATAAAGGGTGTTTATGCAATACCAACAGCCAACATTACCCTAAATGGAGTCTGACAGCATTCCCCTTAAGAATAGGAACCAGATTAAAAAAAAAAAAAATGCCCTTTATCACCACTGTTATTCAACATCGTTCTGGAGGTCCTAGCCAGAGCAATTAGGCTAAAAAAAGAAATAAAGCACATCCAAATTGGTAAGGAAGCAAGAAAATCATCTCTATTTGCAGGTGTTATGATCTTATACACAGAAAACCCTAAAGAATCCATAAGAAAGCTACTGGAACTAATAGAAGATTTCAGCAGAGTATCAGGATACAAGCTAAAAAAAAAGCTAAACACACAAAAATGAGTTGGATTCCTCTACACCAACAAAGAGAATGTCAAAGAGGAAATCACCAAATCAATACCATTTACAATAGCCCCAAGAAGATAAGATACTTAGGAATAAGCAAGAGAAGCTTCTCTAGAGGTAGCTAAAACTTAATTTTAAAAATTATTGTGATAAAAGCATAGAAATAAGAAAAGCAAAATTTCCCAAAGGGACATTATCAATGATAAACTAATAAAATCATTTTTTTCTTCTTTCTATATTGGTAGTATCATCAGTCTTATATATCATCTCTTCATAGGCTTTATTATTTCTTTAAATAAATTAACTTTTATTACCTTTTTCTCTCAAGGAGCCCTGGTTGCACAGTGGTTAAGAGCTCAGGCTGCTAACCAAAAGGTTAGCAGTTTGAATCCACCAGCAGCTCCTTGGAAACCCTATGGGGCAGTTCTACTCTATCCTATAGGTTCGCCATGAGTCAGAATAGACTCCATGGCAACGGCTTGTTTTGATTTCTGTCAAGGATGCTATGCTAAAAGATAAACAAACAAAAACACTAAAATCTTCAGTTTGAAGTTACAACTAGATCTGAGAATTATTGTAGTAAGAGATTAAGTGAATCAGGATTACAGTTAAAATTAGTCAGTCTTGAGTTTCGTTCCTGGGCTTTCCACTTAAAATCAGAGGAGCTATGTAACATTTGTAATTTTGCCTAAGTACCTCAAGATTCTGTAACAACACATGTAAGGTAGAGAAAATAAAACATCCTAATCAAAACACTTTGAGTATTAAGCAGGGGCCAATATGCACAATCCATAATACCTGCTAACTGGTGAGGTGTTACTTTCCTTCCCTTCTTTTTACCACTCTGAAGTATTTATTTCTCTTTCCAAGATATTTGCCTTCAAGTCACGAAAGTGATTGCCTAGTCAGAGATAGGGAGTCAAAGCCTCTATTTGTTTTTCAGCAGCAATACAGTGACGGAATTACTTTATCTCACTTCCTTCCTGCTTTCTGTATCATTAATATAAATATAGCAACATAAACATCATCTAGGAGATTTGACTGTTTTCTGGAATTAATACATTCAAGGTGCCTAGTGGAGAGCCTGGCCCATTGGAGGGAATAGAAAACGGTTAATCCCTTTCATCTTCCTCCTAGGTGTAGAAACTGAAGGCTAAGCATGTCAAAGGCAAAGATCTATCCATAAGCTTTTTTTTTTTTATTAACTTTTATTGAGCTTCAAGTAAACGTTTACAAATCAAGTCAGTCTGTCACATATAAGTTAATACACATCTTACTCCTTACTCCCACTTGCTCTCCCCCTAATGAGTCAGCCCTTCCAGTCTCTCCTTTCGTGAAAACTTTGGTAGCCTCCAACTCTCTCTATCCTCCCATCCCCCCTCCAGACAGGAGATGCCAACACAGTCTCAAGTGTCCACCTGATATAATTAGCTCACTCTTCATCAGCATCTCTCTCCAACCCACTGTCCTGTCCCTTTCATGTCTGATGAATTGTCTTCGGGGATGGTTCCCGTCCTGTGCCAACAGAAGGTTTGGGGACCATGACCGCCGGGATTCCTCTAGTCACATCCAGATCATTAAGTATGGTCTTTTTATGAGAATTTGGGGTCTGCATCCCACTGATCTCCTGCTCCCTCAGGGGTTCTCTATTGTGCTCCCTGTCAGGGCAGTCATCGATTGTGGCTGGGCACCAACTAGTTCTTCTGGTCTCAGGATAATGTAGGTCTCTGGTTCATGTGGCCCTCTCTGTCTCCTGGGCTCTTAGTTGTCGTGTGACCTTGGTGTTCTTCATTCTCCTTTGCTTCAGGTGGTTTGAGACCAATTGATGCATCTTAGATGGCCGCTTGTTAGCTTTTAAGACCCCAGATGCCACATTTCAAAGTGGGATGCAGAATGTTTTCATAATAGAATTATTTTGCCAATTGACTTAGAAGTCACCTTAAACCATGGTTCCCAAAACCCCGCCCTTGCTCCGCTGACCTTTGAAGTATTCAGTTTATCCTGGAAACTTCTTTTTTTTTGGCCCAGTCCAGTACAGTTGAGCTGACCTTCCATGTATTGAGTGTTGTCCTTCCCTTCACCTAAAGCAGATCTTTTCAGCTAATTAATCAGTAAAAAACCCTCTCCCTCCCTCCCTCCCCCCCTCGTAACCACAAAAGTATGTGTTCTTCTCAGTTTATACTATTTCTCAAGATCTTATAATAGTGGTCTTATACAATATTTGTCCTTTTGCCTCTGACTGATTTCGCTCAGCATAATGTCTTCCAAGTTTCTCCATGTTATGAAATGTTTCAGAGATTCGTCACTGTTCTTTATCGATGCGTAGTATTCCATTGTGTGAATATACCACAATTTATTTACCCATTCATCCATTGATGGACACCTTGGTTGCTTCCAGCTTTTTGCTATTGTAAACAGAGCTGCAATAAACATGGGTGTGCATCTATCTGTTTGTGTGAAGGCTCTTGTTTTTCTAGGGTATATTCCGAGGAGTGGGACTTCTGGGTTGTATGGTAGTTCTCTTTCTAACTGTTTAAGATAACGCCAGATAGATATCCAAAGTGGTTGTACCATTTTACATTCCCACCAGCAGTGTATAAGAGTTCCAATCTCTCCGCAGCCTCTCCAACATTTATTATTTTGTGTTTTTTGGATTAATGCCAGCCTTGTTGGAGTGAGATGGAATCTCATCGTAGTTTTAATCTGCATTTCTCTAATGGCTAATGATCGAGAGCATTTTCTCATGTATCTGTTAGCTGCCTGAATATCTTCTTTAGTGAAGTGTGTGTTCATATCCTTTGCCCACTTCTTTTTTTTTTAATTTTTATTAAGCTTCAAGTGAACATTTACCATTCTAATCAGTCTGTCACATGTAGATTTACACTCTTCTTACTCCCTTCTCCCACTTGCTCTCCCCCTATTGAGTCAGCCCTTACAGTCTCTCGTTTCATGCCAATTTTGCCATCTTCCCTCTCTCTCTATCTTCCCATCCCCCCTCCAGTCAAGAGTTGCCAACACAGTCTCAAGTGTCCACCTGATTTAATTAGCTCACTCTTCATCAGCATCTCTCTCCCCCCCACTGACCAGTCCTTTTCATGCCTGATGATTTGTCTTCAGGGATGGTTCCTGTCCTGTGCCATCAGAAGTTCTGGGGAGCATTGTCTCTGGGATTCCTCTAGTCGCAATCATACCATTAGGTATGGTCTTTTCATGAGAATTTGGGGTCTGTATCCCATTGGTCTCCTGCTCCCTCAGGAGTTGTCTGTTGTGCTCCCTGACAGGGCAGACATCAATTGTGGCCGGGCACCAACTAGTTCTTCTGGTCTCTGGATAATGTAGGTCTCTGGTTCATGTGGCCCTTTCTGTCTCTTGGGTTCTTAGTTGTCGTGTGACCTTGGTGTTCTTCCTTGCCTTTGCTCCAGGTGGGTTGAGACCAATTGATGTATCTTAGATGGCCACTTGTTGGCATTTAGGACCCCAGGTGCCACAATTCAAAGTGGGATGCAGAATGTTTTCATAATAGAATTATTTTGCCCATTGACTTAGAAGTCCCCTCAAACCAAGTTCCCCAGACCTCAGTCCCTGCTCCGCTGACCTTTGAAGCTTTCATTTTATCCCGGAAACCTCTTTGCTTTTAATCCAGTCCAATTAGGCTGACCTTCCTTGTATTGAGTGTTTGTCTTTCCCTTCACCCAAAGCAGTTCTTATCTACTGATTGATCAATAAAAAGCCCTCTCCCTCCCTCCCTCCCTCCCCCCTTTGTAACCACATAAGTATGTGTTCTTCTCCGTTTTTTCTACTTCTCAAGATCTTATAATAGTGGTCTTATACATTATTTGTCCTTTTGCAACTGACTCATTTCGCTCAGCATAATGCCTTCCAGATTCCTCCATGTTATGAAATGTTTCAGAGATTCGTCACTGTTCTTTATCGATGCGTAGTATTCCATTGTGTGAATATACCACAATTTATTTACCCATTCATCCGTAGATGGACACCTTGGTTGCTTCCAGCTTTTTGCTATTGTAAACAGAGCTGCAATAAACATGGGTGTGCATATATCTGCTTGTGTGAAGGCTCTTGTTTTTCTAGGGTATATTCCGAGGAGTGGGACTTCTGGGTTGTATGGTAGTTCTCTTTCTAACTGTTTAAGATAACGCCAGATAGATATCCAAAGTGGTTGTACCATTTTACATTCCCACCAGCAGTGTATAAGAGTTCCAATCTC
The DNA here is from genome assembly GCF_024166365.1 of Elephas maximus indicus. NCBI lineage: Eukaryota > Metazoa > Chordata > Mammalia > Proboscidea > Elephantidae > Elephas > Elephas maximus. The sequence continues at coordinate 208,098,466 of NC_064820.1, forward strand.
TCCGCAGTCTCTCCAACATTTATTATTTTGTGTTTTTTGGATTAATGCCAGCCTTGTTGGAGTGAGATGGAATTTCATCGTAGTTTTAATCTGCATTTCTCTAATGGCTAATGATCGAGAGCATTTTCTCATGTATCTGTTAGCTGCCTGAATATCTTCTTTAGTGAAGTGTGTGTTCATATCCTTTGCCCACTTCTTGATTGGGTTGTTTGTCTTTTTTTTTTTTTTTTTTTTATAATAACTTTTATTAAGCTTCAAGTGAACGTTTACAAATCCAATCAGTCTGTCACATATAAGTTTACATACATCTCACTCCCTACTCCCACTTACTCTCCCCGTCTTGAGTCAGCCCTTTCAGTCTCTCCTTTCTTGACAATTTTGCCGGCTTCCCTCTCTCTCTATCCTCCCATCCCCCTTCCAGACAAGAGTTGCCAACACAATCTCAAGTGTACACCTGATATAATTAGCTCACTCTTCATCAGCGTCTCTCTCCCACCCGCTGACCAGTCCCTTTCATGTCTGATGAGTTGTCTTCAGGGATGGTTCCTGTCCTGTGTCAACAGAAGGTCTGGAGAGCATGACCGCCGGGATTCCTCCAGTCTCAGTCAGACCATTAAGTTTGGTCTTCTTATGAGAATTTGGGGTCTGCATCCCACTGCTCTCCTGCTCCCTCAGGGGTCCTCTGCTGAGCTCCCTGTCAGGGCAGTCATCGATTGTGGCCGGGCACCAACTAGTTCTTCTGGTCTCAGGATGATGTAGGTCTCTGGTTCATGTGGCCCTTTCTGTCTCTTGGGCTCTTAGTTGTCATGTGGGCTTGGTGTTCTTCATTTTCCTTTGCTCCAGGTGGGTTGAGACCAATTGCTGCATCTTAGATGGCTGCTTGTTAGCATTTAAGACCCCAGACGCCACATTTCAAAGTGGGATGCAGAATGATTTCATAATAGAATTATTTTGCCAATTGACTTAGAAGTCCCCGCAAACCATGTTCCCCAGACCCCCGCGCTTGCTCCGCTGAGCTTTGAAGCATTCATTTTATCCCGGAAACTTCTTTGCTTTTGGTCCAGTCCAATTGAGCTGACCTTCCATGTATTGAGTGTTGTCTTTCCCTTCACCTAAAGCAGTTCTTATCTACTGATTAATCAATAAAAAAACCCTCTCCCCCCCTCCCTCCCTCCCCCCCTCGTAACCACAAAAGTATGTGTTCTTCTCAGGTTTACTATTTCTCAAGATCTTATAATAGTGGTCTTATACAGTATTTGTCCTTTTGCCTCTGACTCATTTCGCTCAGCATAATGCCTTCCAGGTTCCTCCATGTTATGAAATGTTTCAGAGATTCGTCACTGTTCTTTATCGATGCGTAATATTCCATTGTGTGAATATACCACAATTTATTTACCCATTCATCCGTTGATGGACACCTTGGTTGCTTCCAACTTTTTGCTATTGTAAACAGAGCTGCAATAAACATGTGTGTGCATATATCTGTTTGTATGAAGGCTCTTGTATCTCTAGGGTATATTCCGAGGAGTGGGATTTCTGGGTTGTATGGTAGTTCTATTTCTAACTGTTTAAGATAACGCCAGATAGATTTCCAAAGTGGTTGTACCATTTTACATTCCCACCAGCAGTGTATGAGAGTTCCAATCTCTCCGCAGCCTCTCCAACATTTATTATTTTGTGTTTTTTGGATTAATGCCAGCCTTGCTGGTGTGAGATGGAATCTCATCGTAGTTTTAATTTGCATTTCTCTAATGGCTAATGATCGAGAGCATTTTCTCATGTATCTGTTGGCTGCCTGAATATCTTCTTTAGAGAAATGTGTGTTCATATCCTTTGCCCACTTCTTGATTGGGTTGTTTGTCTTTTTGTGGTTGAGTTTTGACAGAATCATGTAGATTTTAGAGATCAGGCGCTGGTCGGAGATGTCATAGCTGAAAATTCTTTCCCAATCTGTAGGTGGTCTTTTTACTCTTTTGGTGAAGTCTTTAGATGAGCATAGGTGTTTGATTTTTAGGAGCTCCCAGTTATCGGGTTTCTCTTCATCATTTTTGGTAATGTTTTGTATTCTGTTTATACCTTGTATTAGGGCTCCTAGGGTTGTCCCAATTTTTTCTTCCATGATCTTTATCGTTTTAGTCTTTATGTTTAGGTCTTTGATCCACTTGGAGTTAGTTTTTGTGCATGGTGTGAGGTATGGGTCCTGTTTCATTTTTTTGCAAATGGATATCCAGTTATGCCAGCACCATTTGTTAAAAAGGCTGTCTTTTCCCCAGTTAATTGACACTGGTCCTTTGTCAAATATCAGCTGCTCATACGTGGATGGATCTATGTCTGGGTTCTCAATTCTGTTCCATTGGTCTATGTGTCTGTTGTTGTACCAATACCAGGCTGTTTTGACTACTGTGGCTGTATAATAGGTTCTGAAGTCAGGTAAGGTGAGGCCTCCCACTTTCTTCTTCTTTTTCAGTAGTGCTTTGCTTATCCGGGGCTTCTTTCCCTTCCATATGAAATTGGTGATTTGTTTCTCTATCCCCTTAAAATATGACATTGGAATTTGGATCGGAAGTGCGTTAAATGTATAGATGGCTTTTGGTAGAATAGACATTTTTACTATGTTAAGTCTTCCTATCCATGAGCAAGGTATGTTTTTCCACTTAAGTATGTCCTTTTGAATTTCTTGTAGTAGAGCTTTGTAGTTTTCTTTGTATAGGTCTTTTACATCCTTGGTAAGATTTATTCCTAAGTATCTTATCTTCTTGGGGGCTACCGTGAATGGTATTGATTTGGTTATTTCCTCTTCGGTGTTCTTTTTGTTGATGTAGAGGAATCCAAGTGATTTTTGTATGTTTATTTAATAACCTGAGACTCTGCCAAACTCTTCTATTAGTTTCAGTAGTTTTCTGGAGGATTCCTTAGGGTTTTCTGTGTATATAATCATGTCATCTGCAAATAGTGATAACTTTACTTCTTCCTTGCCAATCCGGATACCTTTTATTTCTTTGTCTAGCCTGATTGCCCTGGCTAAGACTTCCAACACGATGTTGAATAAGAGCGGTGATAAAGGGCATCCTTGTCTGGTTCCCGTTCTCAAGGGAAATGCTTTCAGGTTCTCTCCATTAGAGTGATATTGGCTGTTGGCTTTGCATAGATGCCCTTTATTATGTTGAGGAATTTTCCTTCAATTCCTATTTTGGTAAGAGTTTTTATCATAAATGGGTGTTGGACTTTGTCAAATGCCTTTTCTGCATCAATTGATAAGATCATGTGGTTTTTGTCTTTTGTTTTATTTATGTGATGGATTACATTAATGGTTTTTCTGATATTAAACCAGCCTTGCATACCTGGTATAAATCCCACTTGATCAGGGTGAATTATTTTTTTGATGTGTTGTTGGATTCTATTGGCTAGAATTTTGTTGAGGATTTTTGCATCAATGTTCATGAGGGATATAGGTCTATAATTTTCTTTTTTTGTAATGTCTTTACCTGGTTTTGGTATCAGGGAGATGGTGGCTTCATAGAATGAGTTGGGTAGTATTCCGTCATTTTCTATGCTTTGGAATACCTTTAGTAGTAGTGGTGTTAACTCTTCTCTGAAAATTTGGTAGAACTCTGCAGTGAAGCCGTCCGGGCCAGGACTTTTTTTTGTTGGGAGTTTTTTGATTACCGTTTCAATCTCTTTTTTTGTTATGGGTCTATTTAGTTGTTCTGCTTCTGAATGTGTTAGTTTAGGTAGGTAGTGTTTTTCAAGGAATTCATCCATTTCTTCTAGGTTTTCAAATTTGTTAGAGTACAATTTTTCATAATAATCTGAAATGATTCTTTTAATTTCATTTGGTTCTGTTGTGATGTGGTCCTTCTCATTTCTTATTCGGGTTATTTGTTTCCTTTCCTGTATTTCTTTAGTCAGTCTAGCCAATGGTTTATCAATTTTGTTAATTTTTTCAAAGAACCAGCTTTTGGCTTTGTTAATTCTTTCAATTGTTTTTCTGTTCTCTAATTCATTTAGTTCAGCTCTAATTTTTATTATTTGTTTTCTTCTGGTGCCTGATGGATTCTTTTGTTGCTCACTTTCTATTTGTTCAAGTTGTAGGGACAGTTCTCTGATTTTGGCTCTTTCTTCTTTTTGTATGTGTGCATTTATTGATATAAATTGACCTCTGAGCACTGCTTTTGCTGTGTCCCAGAGGTTTTGATAGGAAGTATTTTCATTCTCGTTGCTTTCTATGAATTTCCTTATTCCCTCCTTGATGTCTTCTATAACCCAGTCTTTTTTCAGGAGGGTATTGTTCATTTTCCAAGTATTTGATTTCTTTTCCCTCGTTCTTCTGTTATTGATCTCTAGTTTTATTGCCTTGTGGTCTGAGAAGATGCTTTGTAATATTTCGATGTTTTGGACTCTGCAAAGGTTTGTTTTATGACCTAATATGTGGTCTATTCTAGAGAATGTTCCATGTGCGCTAGAAAAAAAAGTATATTTTGCAGCAGTTGGGTGGAGAGTTCTGTATAAGTCAATGAGGTCAAGTTGGTTGATTGTTGTAATTAGATCTTCCGTGTCTCTGTTGAGCTTCTTACTGGATGTCCTGTCCTTCTCCGAAAGGGGTGTGTTGAAGTCTCCTACTATAATTGTGGAGGTATCTATCTCGCTTTTCAGTTCTGTTAAAATTTGATTTATATATCTTGCAGCCCTGTCATTGGGTGCGTAAATATTTAATATGGTTATGTCTTCCTGATCAATTGTCCCTTTTATCATTATATAGTGTCCTTCTTTATCCTTTGTGGTGGATTTAAGTCTAAAGTCTATTTTGTCAGAAATTAATATTGCTACTCCTCTTCTTTTTTGCTTATTGTTTGCTTGATATACTTTTTTCCATCCTTTGAGTTTTAGTTTGTTTGTGTCTCTAAGTCTAAGGTGTGTCTCTTGTAGGCAGCATATAGATGGATCGTGTTTCTTTATCCAGTCTGTGACTCTCTGTCTCTTTATTGGTGCATTTAGTCCATTTACATTCAGGGTAATTATAGATAAATAAGTTTTTAGTGCTGTCATTTTGATGCCTTTTTATGTGTGTTGTTGACAATTTCATTTTTCCACATACTTTTTTGTGCTGAGGCGTTTTTCTAAGTAAATTGTGAGATCCTCACTTTCATAGTGTTTGACTTTATGTTAGTTGAGTCGTTACGTTTTTCTTGGTTTTTGTCTTGAGTTATAGAGTTGTTATACCTTTTTGTGGTTACCTCATTATATACCCCTATTTTTCTAAGTAAAAACCTAACTTGTATTGTTCTATATCGCCTTGTATCACTCTCCATATGGAAGTTCAATGCCTCCTGTATTTAGTCCCTCTTTTTGATTATTGTGATCTTTTACCTATTGACTTCCATGATTCCCTGTTATGTGTATTTTTTTTTTAATTAATCTTAATTTGTTTGTTTTTGTGATTTCCCTATTTGAGTTGATATCAGGACGTTCTGTTTTGTGACCTTGTGTTGTGCTGATATCTGATATTATTGGTTCTCTGACCAAACAATATCCTTTAGTATTTCTTGTAGCTTTGGTTTGGTTTTTGCAAATTCTCTAAACTTGTGTTTGTCTGTAAATATCTTAATTTCGCCTTCATATTTCAGAGAGAGTTTTGCTGGATATATGATCCTTGGTTGGCAGTTTTTCTCCTTCAGTGTTCTGTATATGTCGTCCCATTCCCTTCTTGCCTGCATGGTTTCTGCTGAGTAGTCAGAACATATTCTTATTGATTCTCCCTTGAAGGAAACCTTTCTTTTCTCCCTGGCTGCTTTTAAAATTTTCTGTTTATCTTTGGTTTTGGTGAGTTTGATGATAATATGTCTTGGTGTTTTTCTTTTTGGATCAATCTTAAATGGGGTTCGATGAGCCTCTTGGATAGATATCCTTTCGTCTTTCATGATGTCAGGGAAGTTTTCTGTCAGAAGTTCTTCAACTATTTTCTCTGTGTTTTCTGTCCCCCCTCCCTGTTCTGGGACTCCAATCACCCGCAGGTTATCCTTCTTGATAGAGTCCCACATAATTCTTAGGGTTTCTTCATTTTTTTTAATTCTTTTATCTGATTTTTTTTCAGCTATGTTGGTGTTGATTCCCTGGTCCTCCAGATGTCCCAGTCTGCATTCTAATTGCTCGAGTCTGCTCCTCTGACTTCCTAGTGTGTTGTCTAATTCTGTTATTTTATTGTTAATCTTTTGGATTTCTACATGTTGTCTCTCTATGGATTCTTGCAACTTATTAATTTTTCCAGTATGTTCTTGAATAATCTTTTTGAGTTCTTCAACAGTTTTATCAGTGTGTTCCTTGGCTTTTTCTGCAGATATCCTAATTTCATTTGTGATATCATTAAGCATTCTGTAAATTAGTTTTTTATATTCTGTATCTGATAATTCCAAAATTGTATCTTCATTTGGGAAAGATTTTGATTCTTTTGTTTGGGGAGTTGGAGAAGCTGTCACGGTCTGCTTCTTTAAGTGGTTTGATATGGATTGTTGTCTCCGAGCCATCACTGGGAAACTAGTTTTTCCAGAAAATCCGCTAAAAAAAAACTGCAGTCAGATCCCTATCAGAGTTCTCCCTCTGGCTCAGGCTATTCAGATGTTAATGAAGCCGCCTGGGGAGGGTGGGGGAGGGAACAGAGAGATAGGAGAGTAGCACCTCAGAATATAGCCAGAGTTGCTTGTCTTGCTTGGAATGACTATTATATCTGAGATTCCCGCGGGCGCGTCGCCTATGTGTGCTGTCTGTGTGGAGATTGCCCCCGGGGGGTCTGGCCCGCTGGAGTCACGGTCAGATCCTCCGCTTCCAGCCCCACGCCCAGCGTCAAGGCTCCCCTACTGGGACGGTGCACTCTCGACTCCAAAATCAGTCGCTGCCTCCCGGGGACTTCTCGTCCCTCCAGCCGCGTGGCCGTGCCGCCCCCGTGAACCAGGTGGGCCCCCTCCCGGGGTTAGTTCAGATTGGTGGAGTAGCTCCCCGTGCTTGTGCCGCGACCGAGTGTCCCGGCTGGAACGCTGTTCTCCCCGCTCCAATACCAGTCGCTGCCTCCCGGGGACTTCTCCTACCGGCTGCGTCCCACGCCGCCCGCGCGACCCGGATGGTCACCTTCCCGGGGTTAGTTCAGGGGGTGGAGCAACTCTCCGTGTTTATGGCGTACCTGCGTGCAGTCCAAATCCCTGTGGGACGGTTCCCCGGCTCGGATGCTGCTCTTTCTGCTCCAAGATCAGTCACTGCCTCCCGGGGACTTCTCCTAACGGCTGCGTCCCACGCCGCCCGTGGAACCGGCTAGTCCCCCTCCCGGGGTTAGTTCAGGGGGGTGGAGCAGGTCTCTGTGCTTGTGCCATACCTGACTGGTATGCTGGCTCCAGGCTCTGGAAACAATCGCTGCTTCCCCGTATTAGTTCGTTCTCCGTCTCTAAATCTGTGTTTGTTGTTCAGGGTTCGTAGATTGTTATGTATGTGATCGATTCACTTGTTTTTCCGTGTCTTTGTTGTAAGAGGGATCCGAGGTAGCGTCTGCCTAGTCCGCCATCTTGGCTCCGCCTCTGTTTGTCTTTTTGTGGTTGAGTTTTGACAGAATCATGTAGATTTTAGAGATCAGGCGCTGGTCGGAGATGTCATAGCTGAAAATTCTTTCCCAGTCTGTAGGTGGTCTTTTTACTCTTTTGGTGAAGTCTTTAGATGAGCATAGGTGGTTGACTTTTCGGAGCTCCCAGTTATCTGGTTTCTCTTCATCATTTTTGGTAGTGTTTTGTATTCTGTTTATGCCTTGTATTAGGGCTCCTAGGGTTGTCCCTATTTTTTCTTCCATGATCTTTATCGTTTTAGTCTTTATGTTTAGGTCTTTGATCCACTTGGAGTTAGTTTTTGTGCATGGTGTGAGATATGGGTCCTGTTTCATTTTTTTGCAAATGGATATCCAGTTATGGCAGCACCATTTGTTAAAAAGACTATCTTTTCCCCAATTCACTGACACTGGGCCTTTGTCAAATATCAGCTGCTCATACGTGGATGGATTTATATCTGGGTTCTCAATTCTGTTCCATTGGTCTATGTGCCTGTTGTTGTACCAGTACCAGGCTGTTTTGACTACTGTGGCTGTATAATAGGTTCTGAAATCAGGTAGAGTGAGGCCTCCCACTTTCTTCTTCTTTTTCAGTAATGCTTTGCTTATCCGAGGCTTCTTTCCCTTCCATATGAAATTGGTGATTTGTTTCTCTATCACCTTGAAAAATGACATTGGAACTTGGATCGCAAGTGCATTGTATGTATAGTTGGCTTTTGGTAGAATAGACATTTTTACTATGTTAAGTCTTCCTATCCATGAGCCTGGTATGTTTCTCCACTTAAGTATGTCCTTTTGAATTTCTTGTAGTAGAGCTTTGTAGTTTTCTTTGCATAGGTCTTTTACATCTTTGGTAAGATTTACTCCTAAGTATTTTATCTTCTTGGGGGCTACTGTGAATGGTATTGTTTTGGTGATTTCCTATTCGATGTTCTTTTTGTTGATGTAGAGGAATCCAAGTGATTTTTGTATGTTTATTTAATAACCTGAGACTCTGCCAAACTCTTCTATTAGTTTTAGTCGTTTTCTAGAGGATTCCTTAGGGTTTTCTGTGTATAAGATCATGTCATCTGCAAATAGAGATAATTTTACTTCCTCCTTGCCAATCCGGATGCCTTTTATTTCTTTGTCTAGCCTAATTGCCCTGGCTAGGGCTTCTAGCACGATGTTGAATAAGAGAGGTGATAAAGGGCATCCTTGTCTGGTTCCGGTTCTCAAGGGAAATGCTTTCAGGCTCTCTCCATTTAGAGTGATGTTGGCTGTTGGCTTTGCATAGATGCCCTTTATTATGTTGAGGAATTTTCCTTCAATTCCTATTTAGGTGAGAGTTTTTATCATAAATTGGTGTTGGACCTTGTCAAATGTCTTTTTGCATCAATTGATAAGATCATGTGGTTTTTGTCTTTTGTTTTATTTATGTGGTGGATTACATTAATGGTTTTTCTGATATTAAACCAGCCTTGCATACCTGGTATAAATCACACTTGATCAGGGTGAATTATTTTTTTGATATGTTGTTGAATTCTATTGGCTAGAATTTTGTTGAGGATTTTTGCATCCATGTTCATGAGGGATATAGGTCTGTAATTTTCTTTTTTTGTAATTTCTTTACCTGGTTTTGGTATCAGGGAGATGGTGGCTTCATAGAATAAGTTAGGTAGTATTCCGTCATTTTCTAGGCTTTGAAATACCTTCAGTAGTAGTGGTGTTAACTCTTCCCTGAAAGTTTGGTAGAACTCTGCAGTGAAGCCGTCCGGGCCAGGACTTTTTTTTGTTGGGAGTTTTTTGATTACCCTTTCAATCTCTTTTTTGTTATGGGTCTATTTAGTTGTTCTACTTCTGAATGTGTTAGTTTAGGTAGGTAGTGTTTTTCCAGGAATTCATCCATTTCTTCTAGGTTTTCAAATTTGTTAGAGTACAATTTTTTGTAATAATCTGATATGATTCTTTTAATTTCAGTTGGTTCTGTTGTGATGTGGTCCTTCTCGTTTCTTATTCGGGTTATTTGTTTCCTTTCCTGTATTTCTTTAGTCAGTCTAGCCAATGGTTTATCAATTTTGTTAATTTTTTCAAAGAACCAGCTTTTGGCTTTGTTAATTCTTTCAATTGTTTTTCTGTTCTCTAATTCATTTAGTTCAGCTCTAATTTTTATTAGTTGTTTTCTTCTGGTGCCTGATGGATTCTTTTGTTGCTCACTTTCTATTTGTTCAAGTTGTAGGGACAGTTCTCTGATTTTGGCTCTTTCTTCTTTTTGTATGTGTGCATTTATCGATATAAATTGGCCTCTGAGCACTGCTTTTGCGTGTCCCAGAGGTTTTGATAGGAAGTATTTTCATTCTCGTTGCATTCTATGAATTTCCTTATTCCCTCCTTGATGTCTTCTATAACCCAGTCTTTTTTCAGGAGGGTATTGTTCAGTTTCCAAGTATTTGATTTCTTTTCCCTAGTTTTTCTGTTATTGATTTCTAGTTTTATTGCCTTGTGGTCTGAGAAGATGCTTTGTAATATTTCGATGTTTTGGATTCTGCAGAGGTTTGTTTTATGACCTAATGTGTGGTCTATTCTAGAGAATGTTCCATGTGTGCTAGTAAAAAAAAGTATACTTTGCAGCAGTTGGGTGGAGAGTTCTGTATAAGTCAATGAGGTCAAGTTGGTTGATTGTTGTAATTAGATCTTCCGTGTCTCTATTGAGCTTCTTACTGGATGTCCTGTCCTTCTCCGAAAGTGGTATGTTGAAGTCTCCTACTATAATTGTGGAGATGTCTATCTCACTTTTCAGTTCTGTTAAAATTTGATTTATGTATCTTGTAGCCCTGTCATTGAGTGCATAAATATTTAATATGGTTATATCTTCCTGGTCAATTGTCCCTTTTATCATTATGTAGTGTCCTTCTTTATTCTTTGTGGTGGATTTAAGTCTAAAGTCTATTTTGTCAGAAGTTAATATTGCTACTCCTTACTTTTTTGCTTATTGTTTGCTTGATTGATTTTTTTCCATCCTTTGAGTTTTAGTTTGCTTGTGTCTCTAAGTCTAAGGTGTGTCTCTTGTAGGCAGCATATAGACAGATCGTGTTTCTTTATCCAGTCTGAGACTCTCTGTCTCTTTATTGGTGCATTTAGTCCATTTACATTCAGCATAATTATGGATAAATAAGTGTTTAGTGTTGTCATTTTGATGCCTTTTTATGTGTGTTGTTGACAATTTCATTTTTCCACATACTTTTTTGTGCTGAGATGTTTTTCTTAGTAAACTGTGAGATCCTCGTTTTCATAGCGTTTGACTTTATGTTAGTTGAGTCGTTACGTTTTTCTTGGCTTTTATCTTGAGTTATGGAGTTGTTATACCTCTTTGTGGTTACCTTGTTATTTACCCCTATTTTTCTAAGTAAAAACCTAACTTGTATTGTTCTATATCGCCTTGTACCACTCTCCATATGGCAGTTCTATGCCTCCTGTATTTAGTCCCTCTTTTTGATTATTGTGATCTTTTACATATTGACTTCAGTGATTCCCTGTTATGAGCATTTTTTTGTTAATTAATCTTAATTTGTTTTTGTGATTTCCCTATTTGAGTTGACATCAGGATGTTCTGTTTTGTGACCTTGTGTTGTGCTGGTATCTGATATTATTGGTTTTCACCACACAATATCCTTTAGTATTTGTTGTAGCCTTGGTTTGGTTTTTGCAAATTCTCTAAACTTGTGTTTATCTGTAAATATCTTAATTTCGCTTTCATATTTCAGAGAGAGTTTTGCTGGGTATATGATCCCTGGCTGGCAGTTCTTCTCCTTCAGTGCTCTGTATATGTCGTCACATTCCCTTCTTGCCTGCATGGTTTCTGCTGAGTAGTCTGAACTTATTCTTATTGATTCTCCCTTGAAGGAAACCTTTCTTTTCTCCCTGGCTGCTTTTAAAATTTTCTGTTTATCTTTGGTTTTGGCAAGTTTGATGATGATATGTCTTGGCGTTTTTCTTTTTGGATCAATCTTAAATGGGGTTCAATGAGCATCTTGGATAGATATCGTTTCATCTTTCATGATGTCAGGGAAGTTTTCTTTCAGGAGATCTTCAACTATTTTCTCTGTGTTTTCTGTCCTCCCTCCCTGTTCTGGGACTCCAATCACACGCAAGTTATCCTTCTTGATAGAGTCCCACATGATTCTTAGGATTTCTTCATTTTTTTAAATTCTTTTCTCTGATTTTTTTTCAGCTATGTTGGTGTTAATTCCCTGGTCCTCCAGATGTCCCAGTGTGCATTCTAATTGCTCGAGTCTGCTCCTCTGACTTCCTATTGTGTTGTCTAATTCTGTAATTTTATTGTTAATCTTTTGGATTTCTACATGCTGTCTCTCTATGGATTCTTGCAACTTATTAATTTTTCCACTATGTTCTTGAATAATCTTTTTGAGTTCTTCAACTGTTTTATCAGTGTGTTCCTTGGCTTTTTCTGCAGTTTGCCTTATTTCGTTTGTGATGTCTTGAAGCATTCTGTAAGTTAGTTTTTTTATATTCTGTATCTGATAATTCCAGGATTGTATCTTCATTTGGGAAAGATTTTGATTCTTTTGTTTGGGGGTTTGTAGAAGCTGTCATGGTCTGCTTCTTTATGTGGTTTGATATGGACTGCTGTCTCCGAGCCATCACTGGGAAAGTAGTTTTTCCAGAAAATCCGCTGACTGGGACGCTGGCTCCAGGCTCCGAAAACAATAGCTGCTTCCCCATATTTGTTCGTTTTCCATCTCTAAATCTGTGTTTGTTGTTCAGTGTTTGTAGATTGTTATGTATATGATCGATTCACTTGTTTTTCCGAGTCTTTGTTGCAAGAGGGATCCGAGGTAACATCTACCTAGTCCGCCATCTTGGCCCCGCCTCCTATCCATAAGCTTTTAATACACTTTTGAAATCAAACAAATTCTTAATCTTAAAATATAACACTTTTTTAAAAAATTTTTTTTGTGCTTTAAGTGAAAGTTTACAAATCAAGACAGTCTCTCACACAAAAACATATATACACCTTGCTACATATTCCCAATTGTTCTCCCCCTAAAGAGACAGCCCACTCCCTCCCTCCACTCTCTCTTTTTGTGTCCATTTCACCAGCTTCTAACCCCCTCTACCCTCTCATCTCCCCTCCAGACAGGAGATGCCAACACAGTCTCAAGTGTCCACCTGATCCAAGAAGCTCACTCCTCACCAGTATCTCTCTCCAACCCATTGTCCAATCCAATTCCTGTCTGAAGAGTTGGCTTTGGGAATGGTTCCTGTCCTGAGCCAACAGAAGGTCTGGGGGGCATGACAGCCAAGGTCCTTTTAGTCTCAATCAGACCATTAAGTCTGGTCTTTTTACAAGAATTTGGGGTCTGCATCCCACTGCTCTCCTCTTCCCACAGGGGTTCTCTGTTGTGTTCCCTATCAGTGCAGTCGTTTGTTGTAGGCAGGCACCATCTCATTCTTCTGGTCTCAGGCTGATGTAGTCTCTGGTTTATGCAGCCCTTTCTGTCACTTGGGCTCATAATCACCTTGTGTCCTTGGTGTTCTTCATTGTCCTTTGATCCAGGTGGGTTAAGACCAATTGATGCATCTTAGGTGGCCACTTCCTAGCATTTAAGACCCCAGGGGCCACTCTCCAATGTGGGTTGCAGAATGATTTCGTAATAGATTTTATTATGCCAATTGACTTAGATATTCCTGAAACCATGGTCCCCAAACCCCCACCTCTGCTACGCTGGCCTTCAAAGCATTCAGTTTATTCAGGAAACTTCTTTGCTTTTGGTTTAGTCCAGATGTGCTGACCTTGCCTGTATTATGTGTTTTCTTTCCCATCACCTAAAGTAGTTCTTATCTACTATCTAATTAGTGAATACCCCTCACCCACCCTCCCTCTCTCCTCCCTCTCGTAAACATCAAAGACTATTTTCTTCTCTGTTTAAACTATTTCTCGAGCTCTTATATAGTGGTCTTATGCAATATTTGTCCTTTTGCATCTGACTAATTTTGCTCAGCGTAGTGCCTTTCAGATTCTTCCATGTTATGAAATGTTTCACAGATTCATCACTGTTCTTTATTGATGTGTAGTATTCCATTGTGTGAATATACCGTAATTAAAGCACTTAATTTTTTATAGAATGCTTAAGAAACCCTTTCATTTATTTAGTATTACATGGAATTCAAGGAAATGTGTATGAGTCGAAGCAGACTCGATAGCACCTAACTACAACAGCAACATATTCAGAAGAATACATTTGCATGCAGAATTGACTAAATCTGTGTACAGACTTAGTGTTGTTAGTGTTGGCTAGAAATTGAATTTTAGCACCTGATTTTTTTTTATTCCTTATTTAGTATTTTATCTGTTTTACAACCTTGCATTTAGATAAATATTATAACCCAAACCAAACCCATTACCGTCGACTCTATTTAGACTCATAGTGACCCAACAGGATAGAGTGGAACTGCCCCATAGGGTTTCCAAGGAGTAGCTGATGGTTTTGAACTGCCAACATTTTGCTTAGCAGCCAGGCATTTTACCACTGTGTCACCAGTGGTCCAGATATACTATATATTACCTATTATATAATTTTTTTATTTTTAAAAATTTAAACAAAATTATTGCTACTCTATAATAGAACATGAATTATATTCTTTTGTCTCATTGAATTTCTTTTTTCTTCAGAAAACAGAATATTTAATTTTTGTTTTTTCAAGATTTTCACATTTTCTTTCTTGAAAGGGATCAAATGAAATACTTGATTCCTTCAATTATTACCAAAAAACATGAGAATCAAAATTTGCATTCAGAGGTGGGGCCAAGATGGCCAACTAGGTAAAAGCTACCTCAGATCCCTCTTGCAAAAAAGACTTGGAAAAACAAGTGAATCGATCACATACATGACAATCTATGAACCCTAACCATCAAACACAGATTTAAAGAGTTGACCTGAGTGATAGGGGAGCAAAAAGCTGCATCCTGAAGCAGCGACTGCTTCTGGAACTGGCGACCCACACCACAGCTTTGAGCCCTCGCAGTTCCTGTGTGCCGAGGGGTGGGACTGATTGCTGCTTGCTGAGGTGGGGCAGGCACGGGACACAGCCCTAACCCCTAGCCCCCTGGGGTAACCTCTGTAGAGACTCATCAAGCTCAAGCAGGCTGCACACTGACGGGGCTAACGAGAGAAGGAGCAATCATGGGGAAGCTGCAACTCTTTTCAGAGCCTGGAGCCAGAGTCCCAGTCAGAAAACCTTGGCACCGGGCTTTGGACTGGGCACAGGGGAGCTGAGGACATCATCCTGAGATGGTGCAAACACGGGACATAGCCCTAGCCCCCAGAAGCGACCTCGGGGGAAGCCCAGCCAGTGCACAATCGCAGCACAGCAACGCAGCTGACAGGAGGAGAAATCACCGGGAGGCAGCGACTGGTTTTGGAGCCTGGAGTGCAACGTCCCAGCCAGGGAACCTTGGTGCTGGGCTTTGGAATGGGAGCAGAGGAACTGACCATGGCTTCTGAGACAGCACAAGCACAGGACGTGGGCCTGACCTTCGGGGGCCATCTCAACCCAGCCAAAACACACAGGCTACAATCCCCTCAGGAATCTCAGATAAAACAGTCATCACCAAGCAAGAAAGGTAACTTTGTCTATATTCCTGGGTGCTACTCTCTCCTATCTATCTGATCCCTCCCCTCTCCTTCCTAGGTGGCTTCATTAACATTGGAATTTCCTGGGCCAGAGAGGGAAGTGCTCTGTGGGGTTTTTTTGTTTTGTTTTTTTGTTTGTTTTTCTTTTTTCCTAACCCATTCTCCTGGCCTGAGAGAAGCAGCTACAAAAAACCCAGGGTCAAAAATCCTTCCCTGACTTCCCGAAATTGGACTAAAAATACAGAACCAGCTCCAGCCAAGTATATGAGATCCACAGTCTTGGGCTTTCATCCCTACAGGCAATAAGGTGGCTATTATAATGCAAAGGCAATTCTGATAGTGATCTGACTGTAATTGTTTTAGCTGATTACTGGAAAGGCAATTATCCCAGGGTTGATATCTCTACCTATTAAACAGAGCCCTCACTGACCCACAAAGGGGAAATGAGGGCTGAATCTCCACCCAAACCTCCTAGCCTCCTGCTGTAGGGGTCTGAGGATAGTGACACCTACCAATCTGTAAAGGTACATGCATTGGGTGCCTAAGGTACAGCTGCAGAGCCCACCCACCAAAGTGCTTTAGGAACAGAGACACACCTACCTCACAGGCACTTGGGGAAACCTGTCAGCATCCTGCCCCGCCCCCTGGAGTGTGACCCCTGCTGCTACTAAAATCTGGTGCACACAACTATCACCACTACTTCTCTAAGTGAATAGGTGACAGTCTACACCACATATTGGTGACCGAAAATCAGATTCTACTCAATAATAGTGAATAGACCCTTAGGCTTATATATCTGGTAACAACCCAAACCAGCTGGTAATAGGACGTAAGTGATTCAAAGGCTACAAGAATCAAGACAGCACAATCTAAGAGCCCATCCACTGTATTGAAAGAAAACAAAACAAGATAAGACTCAGTGAGCAAATATAAAATAAATCATTACAATATCTTATAGATGGCTCAGAGACAGCAGTTGATATCAAACCACATAAAGAAGCAGACCATGATTGCTTCTACAACTCCCCAAATTAAAGAATCAAAATCTTTCCCAAATGAAGGTACAATCCTGGAATTGCCAGATGCAAAATATAAAAAACTAATTTCCAGGATGCTTTCAAGACATCAGGGATGACCTCATAAATGAAACAAGGCAATCTACAGAAAAAGCCAAGGGACACACTGATAAAGCAGTTGAAGAAATCAAAAAGATTATTCAAGAACATAGTACAAAAATTAATAAGCTGCAAGAACCTATAGAGAGACAGCATTCATAAATCCAAAAGATTAATAGAAAAATTACAAAATTAGACAACTCAATAGGAAGTCAGAGGAGCAGAATCGAGCAATTGAAATGCAGACTGGGGGAGGTGGAAGATAAAGCCATTGACAACAATATAGTTGAAGAAAAATCAGATAAAAGAATTTTAAAAAATGAAGAAAATCTAAGAATCATGTGGGACTCTATCAAGAAGAATAACTTGTGTGTGATTAGAGTTCAAGAACAGGGAGGGATAACAGAAAATACAGAGAGAATAGTTGAAGGTCTATTGGCAGAAAAATTCCCTGACATCATGAAAGACAAAAGGATATCTATCCAAGATGCTCATCGAACCCCATGTAAGATTGATCCAAAAAGAAAATCACCAAGACTTATTATCATCAAACTTACCAAAACCAAAGATAAAGAGAAAATTTCAAAAGCAGCCAGGGATAAAAGAAAGGTCTGCTACAAAGGAGAATCAATAAGAATAAGTTCAGACTACTCAGCAGAAACCATGCAGGCAAGAAGGCAATGGGATTACATATATAGAGCACTGAAGGAGAAAAACTGCCAGCCAGCGATCACATATCCAGCAAAACTCTCTCTCAAATATGAAGGTGAAATTAAAACATTTACAGATAAACATAAGCTTAGAGAATTTGCAAAATCCAAACCAAAGCTACAAGAAATACTAAAGGAAATTGTTTGGTCAGAAAATCAATAATGTCAGAAATGAACGCAACACAAGATCACAGAACAGAACATCCTGATATCAAATAGGGAAATCACAAAAACAAATTAGATTCATTTTAAAAAGAAAAAAAAAAATGCTCAAAACAGGGAATCATTGAAGTCAATATGCAAAAGATCACAATAATCAAAAAGAGGGACTAAATATAGGTGGCATAGAACTGCCAAGTGGAAAGGGAAACAAGGTGATATAGGATGACACAAGTTAGGTTTTTACTTAGAAAAATAGGGGTAAATATTAAGGTAACCACAAAGAGGTATAACAATTCCATAACTCAAAATAAATACCAAGAAAAACATAATGACTCAGCAAACAAATTCAACTACTATGAAAAAGAGGAACACAAAATTTACAAAGAAAAACGTCTCAGCACAAAAAAGTAAGGAGAAAAATGAAATTGTCAACAACACACACAAAAAGGCATCAAAATGACAGCACTAAACTCATATTTATCTATAATTACGGTGAATGTAAATGGACTAAATGCACGCATAAACAGACAGAGAGTCTCAAACTGGATAAAGAAACACGATCCATCTATATGTTGCCTCCAAGAGACACGCCTTAGACTTAGAGACACAAACTAAAACTTAAAGGATGGAAAAAAATATATCAAGCAAACAATACTCAAAAAAGAGCAAGAGTAGCAATATTAATTTATGACATAATAGACTTCAAAGTTAAATCCACCACAAAGGATAAAGAAGGACACTACATAATGAATAAAGGGACAATTGACTAGGAAGATATAACCATATTAAATATTCATGCACCCAATGACAGGGCTGCAAGATACATAAAACAAATTTTAACAGAATTGAAAAGTGAGATAGACACCTCCACAATTATAGTAGGAGACTTCAACACACCACTTTCGGAGAAGGACAGAACTTCCAGTAAGAAGCTCAACAGAGACACGGAGACCTAACTGCTACAATCAACCAACTTGACCTCATAGACTTATACAGAACACTTCACCCAACAGCTGCAAAGTATGCCTTTTTTTTCCTAGTGTATGGAACATTCTCTAGAATAGACCACATATTAGGTCATAAAACAAATCTTTGCAGAATCCAAAACATCGAAATGTTACAAAGCGTCTTCTCAGACCACAAGGCCATAAAAGTGGAAATCGATAACAGAAAAATCAGGGAAAAGAAATCAAGTATTTGGAAACTGAACAATATCCTGCTCAAAAAAGACTGGGGTATAGAAGACATTAAGGAGGGAATAAAGAAATTCATAGAATGCAATGAGAATGAAAACACTTCCTATCAAAATCTCTGGGACACAGCAAAAGCAGTGCTCAGAGGTCAATTTATATCTATAAATGCACACATACATAAAGAAGAAAGAGCAAAACCAGAGAGTTGTCCCTACAACTTGAACACATAGAAAGTGAGCAACAAAACAATCCATCAGGCACCAGAGGATAACAAATAATAAAAATTAGAGCTGAACTAAATGAATTAGAGACCAGAAAAACAATTGAAAGAATTAACAAAGCCAAAAGCTGGTTCTTTGAAAAAATTAACCAAATTGATAAAGCCTTGGCCAGACTGACTAAAGAGATACAGGAAAGGAAATAAGCCGAATAAGAAACGAGATGGGCCCCATCACAACAGCCGCAACTGAAATTAAAAGAATCATATCAGATTATTACAAAAAATTGTACTCTAACAAATTTGCAAACCTAGAAGAAATGGATGAATTCCTAGAAAAACACTACCTACCTAAACTAACAAAATCAGAAGTAGAACAACTAAATAGACCCATAACAAAAAAAAAAGAGATTGAAAATGTAATAAAAAAAAAACTCCCAACAAAAAAAAGCCCTGGCCCGGATGGCTTCACTGCAGAGTTCTACCAAACTTTTACAGAAGAGTTAATACTGCTACTACTAAAGGTATTTCAAAGCATAGAAAATGATCAATACTACTTAACTCATTCTATGAAGCCACCATATCCTTGATACAAAACCAGGTAAACACACCACAAAAAAATAAATAAATTACAGACCTATATCCCTCATGAACATAGATGCAAAAATCCTCAACAAAATTGTAGCCAACAGAATTCAACAACATATCAAAAAAATAATCCACCAGGGCCAAGTGGGATTTATACCAGGTATGCAAGGTCGATTTAATATTAGAAAATCCATTAACGTAATCCAGCATATAAATAAAACAAAAGACAAAAACCACGTGATCTTATCAATTGATGCAGAAAAGGCATTTGACAAAGTCCAACACCCATTCATGATAAAAACTCTCAGCAAAATAGGAATTGAAGGAAAATTCCTCAACATAATAAAGGGCATCTATATAAAGCCAACAGCTAACATCATTCTAAATGGAGAAAGCCTGAAAGCATTTCCTTTGTGAAAGGGAACCAGACAAGGATGACCTTTATCACCGCTCGTATTCAACATTGTGCTAGAGGTCCTAGCCAGAGCAGTTAGGCTAGACAAAGAAATAAAGGGCATCCGGATTGGCAAGGAAGAAGTAAAATTATCTCTATTTGCAGATGACATGATCTTGTACACAGAAAACCCTAAGGAATCCTCTATAAAACTACTGAAACTAATAGAAGAGTTCGGCAGAGTCTCAGGTTACAAGATAAACATAAAAAAATCACTTGGATTCCTCTACATCAACAAAAAGAACATCGAAGAGGAAATCACCAAATCAATACCATTCACAGTAGCCCCCAAGAAGATAAAATACTTAGGAATAAATCTTACCAAAGATGTAAAAGACCTATACAAAGAAAACTACAAAATAGTAGTGCAAGAAACTAAAAGGGACCTACATAAGTGGAAAAACATACCTTGCTCATGGATAGGAAGACTTAACATAGTAAAAATGTCTATTGTACCAAAAGCCATCTATACATACAATGCAATTCCGATTCAAATTCCAATGACATTTTGTAATGTGATGGAGAAACAAATCACCAACTTCATATGGAAGGGAAAAGAACTCTGGATAAGTAAAGCATTACTGAAAAAGAAGAAAGTGGGAGGCCTCATTCCACCTAATTTTAGAACATATTACAGAGCCACAGTAGTCAAAACAGCCTGGTACTGGTACAACAACAGACACATTGACCAATGGAACAGAATTGAGAACCCACATATGAGCAGCTGATATTTGACAAAGGGCCAGTGTCAGTTAATTGGGGAAAAGATAGTCTTTTCAACAAATGGTGCTGGCATAACTGGATATCCATTTGCAAAAAAATGAAACAGGACCCATACCTCACTCCATGCACAAAAACTAACTCCAAGTGGATCAAAGACCTAAACATAAAGACTAAAACGATAAAGATCATGGAAGAAAAAATAGGGACAACCCTAGGAGCCCTAACACAAGGCATAAACAGAATACAAAACATTACTAAAAATGATGAAGAGAAGCCAGATAACTGGGAGCTCCTAAAAATCAAACACCTATGCTCATCTAAAGATTTCACCAAAAGAGTAAAAGACCACCTACAGATTGGGAAAAAATTTTCAGCTATGACATCTTCAACCAGTGCCTGATCTCTAAAATCTATATGATTCTGTTAAAACTCAACCACAAAAAGACAAACAACCCAATCAAAAAGTGGACAAAGGATATGAACACGCACTTCACTAAAGAAGATGATATTCAGGCAGCTAACAGATACAAGAGAAAATGCTCTCGATCATTAGCCATCAGAAAAATGCAAATTAAATCTACGATGAGATTCCCTCTCACTCCGACGAGGCTGGCATTCATCCAAAAAACTCAAAATAATAAATGTTGGAGAGGCTGCAGAGAGATTGGAACTCATACACTGCTGGTGGGAATGTAAAATGGTACAACCACTTTGGAAATCTATCTGGCGTTTTCTTAAAAAGTTAGAAATAGAACTACCATACAACCCAGAAATCCCACTCCTCGGAATATACCCTAGAGAAATAAGAGCCTTTACACAAACAGATATATGCACACCCATGTTTATTGCAGCACAGTTTACAATAGCAAAAGCTGGAAGCAACCAAGGTGTCCATCAACAGATGAATGATTAAATAAAGTATGGTATAATCACACAATGGAATACTAAGCATTGATAAAGAACAGTGACAAATCTGTGAAACGTTTCATAACATGGAGGAACCTGGAAGGCATTATGCTGAGTGAAATTAGTCAGATGCATAAGGAAAAATAATGTATAAGACCACTATTATAAGATCTTGAGAAATAGTATAAACTGAGACTAACACATTCTTTTGTGGTTACAAGAGGGGGGAGGGAGGGGGGGTGGGAGAGGGTTATTTACTGATTGGATAGTAGATAAGAACTACTTTAGGTGAAGGGAAGGAGAATACTTAATACAGGGAAGGTCAGCTCAACTAGACTGGGCCAAAGGCAAAGAAGTTTCCGGGATAAACTGAATGCTTTGAAGGTCAGCGGAGCAAGGGCGGGGGTTTGGGGACTATGGCTTAAAGTCAATTGGCAAAATAAATTCTTTTATGAAAACAATCTGCATCCCACTTTGAAGTGTGGCGCCTTGGGTCTTAAATGCTAACAAGCGGCCATCTAAAATGTATCAGTTGGTCTCAACTCACCTGGATCAAAGGAGAATGAAGTACACCAAGATCACATGATAGCTATGAGCCGAAGAGATAGAAAGGGCCACATGAACTAGAGACTTACATCATCCTGAAACCAGAAGAACTAGGTGGTGCCCAGCTACAACCGATGACTGCTCTGACGGGGAGCACAACAGAGAACGCCTGAGGGAGCAGGAGAGCAGTGGGATGCAGACCCCAAATTCTCATAAAAAGGCCAGACTTAATGGTCTGACTGAGACTAGAGGAATCCCGGCGGTCATGGTCCCCAAACCTTCTGTTGGCCCAGGAGAAGAACCATTTCCGAAGGCAACTAATCAGATTTGGAAGGGACTGGACAATGGGTTGGAGAGAGATGCTGATGAAGAGTGAGCTACTTGTATCGGCTGGACACTTGAGACTGTGTTGGCGTCTCCTGACTGGAGGGGAGATGGGAGGGTAGAGAGGGTTAGTACCTCCAAAATGGTCACGAAAGGAGAGACTGGAGGAAGGGAGCGGGCTGACTCATTGGGGGGAGAGTAAATGGGAGTATGTAGTAAGGTGTATTTAGGCTTATGTGTGGCAGACTGACTTGATTTGTAATCTTTCACTTAAAGCACAATAAAAATTATTTTAAAAAATTTGCTTTCAAAATTTTAATATTCTTTTTTTGTTTCCTAAATTCAAATAAGTTATTTTTATCATGAATCCTGGATATAAATAATCCTTTAGTTTCTTGAAATGATGGAATAGAAAACATGGGCTATTAATAATGATTTGAGTTTTGCTCATCACGTTTTTTCCCACATATATGTAGATGAGTGAGATAAACACACATGTCGACATATAAGTGAAGAATATGTCAGGTAATAGAGACAAAAGAAAAGATGGTTTCAAGATAATTTCATATCAAATAGAAGAACATAGATATATTTCAAAATATCACAGAAATGCTTTGATTAGAAGAGAGAAATGGGAAAATATTGAGCATAGACATACACATTAAATGAGTCATGGATGAGAGATTTTGAAGGATACAGAGAGATTAGAGAATGAGTTTTGAAACATCAAGTTGTAAATTATCCAAGTTTCTCTAAAATTGTTTTGCTCTATTCTCATTAGTATAAGAACTGGGAAATATTTATTTTTACAAAATTATTTACTAATTTCACAAGTGTAAGTGTTAGTGACTGTATAATATTCAACTCTGGGTCAGTTTAATAAACTAGAACGTAATCATTTAAGTTGGGCAAGGGCAAAATAGGGAGAATGGGATAGACCGTTATATAGTAGGCGTGGATTTAATCATATTTACATTACTTACACAATGGCAGAATCTATATGCATAGCTATGACAAATAAAAGAAATGCCTTTTATTCATTAGTTCTTTTGACCTCCTGAAACTGCAAATGGCAGAGCTGTCTATGACTTGGGGCACCAACTTTTCCTGAGGATAGAGGCTGAACTAGGAAACTTACTTAATGAGTACCAGTCAGCATCTTAGGTTGGGTTCTCTAGAAGAGCAAAACCAGTGAAGTGAATGTATAAATATATACACAGAGATCTATTTCCAGGAAATGGTTCCCACTCTTGTGGAGGCTGGCAAGTTCCAAATGCACAGTAGGCTGGAAACTTCTCCTGACTCATGTGGTTGCAGAGGCTGACAAACTCAAAATCTGCAGGTCAGGGGTCAGGCTGCTGGCTCAAGAGGTTGTAGGAGCTGGTGAATCCAAAATATGCACGTCAGGCAGCAGGCCGCACGCTTACCTCCCAAGGTCCAGAAGTCAGGATGACAAGCTGAATGTGGGATGAAGAGAGAGAGTGAGTATTGCCCAAACATCCAAACAGATTGTATACAGACCACACCTCCTTGGAAACCTCCTCCAACTGATTGGTCACTCACATCAGATCACAAAAAGGAGGAGGATGACATAATATCTGCCAAGCTACTGAGAATCATGGCCTAACCAAGTTAACACATAACATTAACCATCACAGTCCACCCCTTGTCAACTAGGCACCTGTATATATCTCCTTAAATAAAGACACCATAAAGTCTAACATGATATACCTAACATGCAGAAACAGAAAATGTACTAGCCCCATTTGCATCCTATATTTTATAGTAAGTAATGGAATAACAGAAGGAAGAAAGCAAAGATATTATATACACACAACACACATACAGGTAAAACACAGCAAGGTAGAAATACTCCTAACTGTTAACAGTCCTTGTTTCTGCAACTGGTCACATGGTCATAGCTGGTCTTTAGAACTACCTTCTTCAACCAACCATTCTGTATTCCCTTAGCCCTCAGCAAACATCTCAGCTGGCTGTGGTTCTTTGCTGGAGGGGCGACCCTAACCTTCATTCCTGAAGGGTCTGAGCTGTTAATAATCATATCAGAATTGGGTTGCTGTCGATCTCCTTTGACTTTAATCACAGGGAATGGTAGTACTAAGAGACGGCCTAAGGTATCTCCTGTATTCCAGACATACTCTTTTGACCTCCATTCTGTAATACCAATCCGATTTCCCATTGTTAATCTGGAGCAATCACACCAGCCAATATAGTAACTCCCTTAAACAGCTGCAGATTCAGAGGCATGAAGATCCCAAAGTGGCTGAGTGGCATTCTTAACTTTCAGTGTTGTATGTCCTGGGGGGGGGAGCATTCTCCCTTTGGAAGTAAGACCTCTAGACCCACAGAGCATAGGTCACGGTGACAGGAAGCAAAAATTTTGCAAGTGAGTCAGTAAAGGTAATGATGAGTAGTGCAAATCCCATTTCCACCACTTGATTCCTGGACCCACAAATCCTGGCTTTGGGAGAAACAGCACCATATAATGGATACTTCCTTAGTGCACATATAGCCTCCTGGAGAACATTGCCTCAACCCTGCAAGATATTGCCATGTTCCTCCTCTGGATCTCACATATAGCCATATTGTCTGTCCATCCATTATTTCTCTGAGGAAATTCTGTCCTGCAGTAAAGACTGTGGTTGGCTCCCATCTCATTTCTTACCATAGCTGTATTCATCCTTTTAAAATCCATTAATATTATGTGACTGTGAAAATAATATGAATTTATTCATCAAATGATAAATTCCATGAAAGCAGGGTCTGTTTATCTCATTGACCACTCTTTCTGTCCTTGGCAATTGTTAGATATTCAATCTAACACCTATCTGTCCTTTTGTTGTATGTGGTGGCTTGTATGTTCCTATGATGCTTTGAAGTTATGCCACTGGTATTTCAAATACCAGCAGGGACTCATGGTGGACAGGTTTCAGTAGAGCTTCTATAGAAAGACTGAATAGGAAGAAAGGTGTTGTTATCTAATTGCTAAAACTTAACCAATAAAAACCCTATGGGTCACAACATTATATTTCCAGACTTAGTGCAACGAGAAGAACCCTTAGGTTGGAAAACGCTCAGAATACCAAGTGGCCATAATAATGGACTCAAGCATATCAACAATTGTGAAGATAGTGCAGGACAAAGCAATGTTTTCTTCTGCTGTACATGAGGTCAATATGAGCCGGCAGTGACTTGATTGCAACTAAAAAGTACCACAGCAGATATACAATAAAATTTTGTTCAAGATATTTGCGTTTATAACCTACTGCTGGAGAATTAAGGAACCATGGGGGCTCAGTGGTTAAGCCCTTGACTGCTAAACCAAAGTTTAATGGTTCAAAACCACCAGCTACTCTGCATGAGAAAGATGTAGTAGTCAACTTCCATAAAGAGTACCTTTTGTATATAAATATTTGTATGAGAGACTGACTTGATTTGTAAACTTTCACTTAAAACACAATAAAAAAAAAAAAAAAGAATCAAGAGTCAGGAGAATAGTGTGTCCTTTGGACCCAGGGTCCCTGCACTGAGAGGCTCCTCAGCCAGGGGCAGATTGATGACAAGGACCTTCCTAAGGAACTTACAGAGAGAGAGAGAGCCTTCCCTTGGAGCTGACACCACGAATTTGGACCTGTAGCCTACTAGACTGTGAGAGAATAAATTTGTTTGTTAAAACTAAGAAAAGAAAGGAGTACATCCTTCAAAAACCATATGGACCAGTTCTACTACAGAGTCGCTATGAGTCAGAAATGACTTGAAAACAACAGCTGTCATTTGGTTGGAGAATTATTTTATATTTGTCATTAACTACTTAATACGAAACCAATGGACCCATTGTAATCCTGCCCAAACATATTTATATATTATTACTTAACTAAGACTGTGGAATTAAAACATTCACTTTTGTCGATGGAAATTTGGAGATCAGCTGAAGTAATCATTTGTTTACAGGCCAGTGAAGATGATAATCACTCACCTTGCTTCTCTCTCCACATAACAAAGCCATACTTTTCTTGTCAGTTTATACTCAAGTTCTTCATCACTTTGACATTTTCTCTCATATTTATGCTACTCATTTGTGCCTTGATCTGTAATTATTCATTGGCTTTGCACCCCTTTGGGACTCTATGACCAAGACATAGATTTGGATCTCTGGGTTGTGATATTAGCTCTGGTCCTGTCTCTGTTGTGTGCCATGACCTTTAGTAACCCATAAAGCCTCTCTGACTCTCTAATTCCTCATACATATGCATATATATAAAGAAGATCCTTATCTAGTTAATCTGAATCTAAAATGACCACTAGCTTTAGAACTACGTGATAGGTTATTCACCCTTCAAGGAAGAGCCACACATTTGATTATTCATATATTTGCAATCTTCATAGAAATAATGAAAGTGAAGTGTAATTTTTAAGTTATTCTATAACGATATACTAATTCTGAAATTGAAAAACATTTAGAGATTTTTAATTTACTTGAACAAAAATATCAATTTGGAGAGCATTCCACATGTATGAGCATATAACTAATAATCATATATATTCTGTTCGTTAGAATTCTGTTGTGGATAGTTGGGTCAAAGGAGATAGTAAGGCTTACCCCATCAACCACATGGGATGATTTCAGGACTGTAAATCTCCACTGAATCTCTCAAAGTCTAATTGATGGGTTAAGACCTGCAGTCCCTGTGGTGTTCCCACTATAAATAAGTCGTACTCTACATCTAGCCACATTATCATTATTGGAAGCCCTGTTTCTGTACATTATGTCTCAGATCTTGCATTTTATCTTTTTAGCTTATGATCACTCTGTGGGTATTACTCTTGTGACCCCGAATATGCAACAATATGAAGAAAACAGGCTGTGAACCGAAACACCTATATGTTATTAAGGAGAAACTGCTCCCTTTTCTCCTTCAATTGGCAGTTTCCCATGAATTTTCTCAATCAGTTTCTCCTATTTAGATTGCCCAAGATTTATAACTGGAATCACACAAAACACACTAAACCAGAAAAAAATATCCAAGAAGAGGTTGAATCACACATAATATCAGGTATTCCAAAAAAACATTTTATGTCATAATAATGTGTTTAAAGCAATAATCATAGTACCTCGCCTTAGAGTTGTTCAAAATTATAACTGTTGTGGGGAAAAAAGCAATTTGGACCAAGGTCTGCATTTGATTGGAGCCATTTTAATGGAATTTAAATGTATCCATAATCTTGATCAAAAATTAGATTGTATAAAAATTTAATAGAATTTGCTAGTAAACGTTCTAGTAGAAATTAAGCATGTCCTTAAACTTAACCCATCTCCATTTCCAGGTATATCCATGCTCACCACTATGTAGATGTATGAAGCATTGAAATGTAATTGCCCCTTCTAAAGTTTGTCTAAATACCCTGACAAGGTAGTTTGTGTCAAGTAAATTATACCACAATGATCCCTAATCTCTTTAATTCAGTATTGCAAATCCAGGACCACGCTTTTGAAGGATCCCTGAGCAAAGTCAGATTCCAAGGAATCTTCACGATCATTTTATAAAACTTCATGCAGGCTGGTGGAGAAAGGGGCAGTTCTGACCTGGACTTCTGCTCTCTTTGATTTATGTCTTAAAATTCCACTACATAGGTAAGTATTGAGTAGAAATAAAAGAAAAAGTACAATATTATTTTTCAATTTTTTTAAGAAAAATATTCTTCAGCAAAGTACTCTATATTAAGAAGGGAAAATTATTCTTCTTGCTTCTAAGTTATAATCTATTGTTTGTTAACCCAGTAATTAATGGAAAGAGGTAAAATCCAAAACAGTGAAAACAAGTTATAAAAATACTTATAATAAAGTAAGGCAAAAACCACAAGCCTGAGAAAGGGTAAGATGATTCTTTGTGATTAAGGTAGATTCTAGAGTAGAAGTTGACAAAATACCTTGAAAATAATTTTATCAGGGGACCACTGAAATAGGAAATTCCATGGTAAAAGAAGAGCATGCTAATGTAAGCTGGAAATTTGGAGTAATGTAAGCTGAATATTTGAAATTACTCATAATTATATTCTTATTTCAAAAAAACCCGTAACTCATTTAGAATCTCAGGAAATACTCAGTATTGAGACATTGAAAGAAAAAAAAAAAAGAAAAAAAGCACAGATTTCAGACTTGTTGAATGCCTACATTGCACTTTTCTTTCATCGATTTTATTATAATGTATTTCAGACATGGAGAAAATATGTTAATATAGTGCTTGTCATGTCCCAAATTCTGCTCCAAAAAGAAATTTTTTTCAACTCTCCAAACTATGTTATAGGTGCATTGAACCATCTCTGGAATACCCTCTGTGAATTACTCTCCCTTCAGTGTCTCAGAGAACGAGCACTTCTCCTCTAGTTGGTGTATATTCTGCCTATGTATTTATTTATTTTATTGCAGATATATGTGTCCAAATTTAATATTTAGCAGTGTAGTATTTGATAAATTGTATCACACTGTAATTTTGCTATCTTTTTCCTTCAACTTTATTTGTTGAATTTTTCCAATAAATTGATATATGAATTATTTACATATCCATTTTCCTGTAGATGAATATATAGATATTCCTCCTGTACTTCATGGTTCATAATAGTGTTGTGTTTTTGTTTTTTAATGTGTTGCAACATGTATCCTTGTATAGTCTCCCAGGGCATACTCCTTGAAGTAAAAGTGCTAAGTAGAAGTGGAATTTTATTAGATATTACCAAACTCTTCTCCAAAAGTCTTGCATTAATTTGCTCTCTCACGTTCATTTTCCCTTCTTCATTTATTTATTCATTTGACAGATATGAATGAGTTAGAACTGTGTCAGCCAAAAAGCTAATGTTAGAGAATAATAGAGAACAAAATAGACACATTTTGCCTTCCTAGTGCAGGAAAATAAACCAATAAAGAGTAAATAAGAATATATATAAATATATATAACATATATAGTATGTTAGATGATATATGTTATGGTAATAAAATAAAGCAATGGAGGCAGGTAAGTAATATGGGTATATGGTTCTGCAATATTAAATGCAATGGCGGATCAGTCAGAATGGCTCAGGTTATGCTGCTGCACAAAAATAAATAACCCAGTGTTTATTTCTTGACCACCTTGTGCATCTGGCAGGGGGTACTGGAGCTCTGCTCACCCAAATCTCTTTGGGACCAAGGATAATGAAGCACTTTGTTGCCTATTTTGTCATTTATTTTCCCAAATTTTTTGTGTTTATTGTTACAGATGAACTTAATAAACTGTTAATTGATGTATAACATATATACAGACTTCCTGAGTTTGGGATCCATTATGACGAACTTAGATACACAATTAGGAAGCAGTCTTACAGTAACTATGTTTTCCATGTGAATGTAAACTGGGCTTTTAAACCTTCCAGTTGGCAGGAAGAAGGGACTTGAACCGCAGATATAACCCTCCCCTCAATAGTTAATATTGTTGATAACACTGTAAAGCACCTAAAGCTATCATTGGATGACATAGGGTGGCACAGACAAATAGGGTCCAAATATAAAATATGTTGGAGGAGAGAAGGGTTCTAAATTGACTGTGAGTTCAAGTTCTGATTATAGTATTTATGTTCTGCATGATTCTGGCTTTCTGATATTCAGGTGTATTTTTACAAAGAATGAGAGTTTTCTTAATAAGTATCAAATATGAAAATATGCTTTACAAACTGGAAAAAACGAAACTGCTTAAAAATGTAAAATTTCCTCATGACAAAGATGGGGTTTGTGTTTTGATAACTGTGACACCTAATTGACAATCGTATTTGATTCCCATATGTATGTACCTTGAGTGGAAAGTTACTATGTGACTGAGAAGAAAAAAATGGAAAAACAACAGCTACAAAAATGGTGGATTAGGAGAGGATTTTTTAAAAAGTAAGAGCTCCAGGGAAGAGTATGGGGAATGTGAACAACAAGAAAAATTGAAAATTTCTCCTTAGTTAACCAATGCTTTTTGTGCTTGCTCTATAGTTTTCCATAGTCGTATTCAAAAGAATGTAATAAGGGGAACTTACCTCAATTCCCTAACATGAAGAAATGAATGATCTAAGCTTTGCTAACGTGTCAGATGAATTAAAATCATGTCATCTTTGCCCTACAATGGTGAAAGTAGTTGATGCTTCAACGTGTAGTTTGATAAAGCATACTCTAGATAGAATATTCAGGATATAGCTGGAAACTATTTGCTGTAGAGGTTAGGAGTGTGATTTTTCGCACCAATCAACCATCTCCCAGGGGAAATATATATATATATATATATATACATATATGAAAGATTTAAAAAACAGTGTAACTTATTCTTCTCTCCCAGGTGAAAACTGTAAGCTGAACCATGTACTCAGGGAATCAAACTTCAGAGAATCAAACATCAAGCACCTATTTCATCCTCATGGGGCTCTTTGATCAAACTAAATATGCAGTCTTCCTCTATACCTTGACCTTTGTCCTTTTCTTGATGGCCCTAACTGGGAATGCCCTTCTCATCCTCCTGATCCACAGGGAGCCCCGCCTTCACACTCCCATGTACTTCTTCATCAGCCAGCTCTCCCTCATAGACCTCATGTACGTGTGTGCAACAGTCCCCAAGATGCTCGTGGACAAGGTTACTGGAGATAATACAATTTCCCACTTGGGTTGTGGGGTCCAGATGTTCTCCTATCTCACCCTCGCTGGAGCTGAGGTTTTCCTCCTAAGTGCCATGGCCTATGACCGATATGCTGCCATTTGCAGACCTCTCCATTACCCACTGCTCATGAACCAGAGAGTCTGCCATCTCTTCATGTCTGGATGCTGGTTCCTGGGAATGTCTGATGGTTTGTTGCTCACCGCAATGACCATGAGCTTACCTTTTTGTCAGTTTAGAAAAATCGTGAACTTTTTCTGTGAGGCCCCCACCTTGCTGAAGCTCTCCTGCTCCAACATCCCCCTTTATGAAACGTTCATGTACCTGTGCTGTATCCTAATGATCCTAATCCCCATCATTAGTGTATCTGGCTCATATGTTCTCATCCTGCGCCTCATCCACAGCATAAATTCAGCAGAGGGCCGCAGAAAGGCCTTTGCCACCTGTTCCTCCCACATGGTGGTAGTGCTGCTCTTTTTTGGTGCTAGCATATACACCAATATGCTCCCCAGGTCCTACCACACAGGTAAGCAGGACATGACGGTGTCTGCTTTTTACACCATCATCACCCCTGTGTTGAACCCCTTCATTTATAGCCTCTGGAATAAAGATGTCACAGGGGCCCTGAGGAACTTGATGTTATCAGGGATGGGACCGAGGAAGTTTTAATGTGAACACGTAGGAAAGACCATCTCCCATTTCCCCGTCATTTTCTCTCCTCCCAATCTGTCCTCTCATTCTTTCCCCTGCTTCCTGAGCCCCAACATAAAGTCCTATAAGACACTCCCTCCTTCTCACTCATGAGGCACTTCTTTTATACACCGCTTACTCATTCTTTGTAATTTATATATATGTTTAGGTTCCATAGAGTCAATTATTTCTGATGTAATAGCTGTTATAAAGAAAACCATAGCAAGTGCCTTGTATCTTATCACCTACCCCAACTTTATTTGGCATTTTAGTATGAGATTTGGGGAGTAAGTGCCTTAACCCTAAAAGTGGGTCACTGTAAAGAGTACTTGAGGGAAATTGGCTGTTTCCTAGCTTTGCAAATCCCCTTAAGTCATAGTCCAATTGTGCCAGCCACTGGATGGAATGCCGCAGTTGCATCTTCAGTAATTGCATCTACACACATATTTTCCAAGTGTGGGAAGTTAGTTTCATAGTTAAATACTAAGGTTATTCACAGTATTTGGCCATCAAAACTATCTGGACAAATACCAATCCACATTAAAATTGAATAGAGCTTAAAAATCCATTTTTATATGTACAGGCCTTAAGGACATAAATAGAAGTGTCTGCATGTTTAAAATTTTTTTAGTTTTTAACTAAAATACAAAGGTCCTGGGGGGAAGTGGATGTTTAGGAATTCTTAATCTCAGTCTTTTACTTCTTGAACAGGGAAAACCAACAAAATGTTTTTGGATAGGTCATCAGAATTTACTTCCTAAAAAAAAAAAATTTTTTTTTTTTTTAAATATGTACCATGGTGCAAATCTACTAGTAAAAAAATTATTATTATATTCATGAACCAAATTATTAATGATTTGGTGTTTCTGGCATGCAGTGAATTCGGAAAGAAATGTATTTGTTCAGATAAATATGCAGGAAGGTGATTTAGGTCCCAAAGTTGTTAAGTTACCTCCATTTGACAGAGAACCCTCATCTTACCTTAAATACTTTCAAGAAATAGGCCCCAGTTGTTTCCAAGACTGCTACATTTTTAATTGACTGACAGGTACTTTTCTTTTCTGTTACCTGAGATGAATACTTTGGTTTCTAAACTGATTTCTGCAGTGGATGAAAGGAATTTGTCTGGATTTCAAATAATCCCTCAAGGCTGAGCAAAAAGTAACATCTGAAAAGCAAGAGAAGCTTCTCTAGAGGTAGATAAAAATTTTATAAATCAGTGTGATAAAAGTATAGAAATTAAAGGAATAAAACTTCTCAAAGGGACAACATTGATTAAAAACAAAGACTAATAAAATCATGTTATTTTTTCTGATAACTACATTAGGAATATCATTAATTAATCTTATATACTATGTCTTCATAGGCTATTTCTTTAAATAAAGGACTTTTCTTATCCGTCTGTCTCTCAAGGACACTATGCTAAGAAAAACTGAAATCTTAAGTTTGAAACTACCACTAGATTTGGGAATTGTAATAAGACAGAATAAGTGAACCAGGTTTATAGTTAAAATCAGCCAGTCTTGGGTTTCATTCCTGGATTTTCACTTAAAATCTAAAGAGCCTTTGTAAGTTTGTCTAAGCACTTCAAGATTCCCTTATAACACATTTAAGACTGGGGAAACAAAACTTCCTAATCAAAAAGCCTTGAGGATTAAGAGGGGGTAATATGCGCAACAGTCCATAATAGCTGCTACAACTAGGAAGGTATTACTTTCTTTCCTTCCTTTTTACCACTCTGAGCTATTTGTATCTCTTCACAAGATATTTGCCTTCAAGTCATGAAAGTGGTTGCCTGGTCAGAGATATTGGATTCAATCCTTTATTTGCTTTTCAGCAGCTGCAATGAAGGAATTGCTTTATCTCACTGCCTTCCTGGTTTTTCAATCATTAATATAAAACTAGCAACATAAACGTCATCTAGAGGGTTTGAAAATGACCGGAGATTGATACATTCCTGCAATACATGTCGTTTGATTTCTTGACTGCTACTTCCATGGGCATTGATTGTGGATGCAAGTAAAATGAAATCCTTGACAACTTCAGTCTTTTCTCCATTTATCATGACGTGGCCTATTGGTCCAGTTGTGAGGATTTTTGTTTTCTTTATGTTGAGGTGTAATCCATACTGAAGGCTGTGGTCTTTGATCCTTATCAATGAATGCCTCAAGTTCTCTTCACTTTCGGCAACTAAGGTTGTGACATCTGTATATCATAGGCTATTAATGAGCCTTCCTCTAATCTTGATGCCACATTCTTTTACATATAGTCCAGCTTCTCGAATAATTTGCTCAGTCTACAGATTAAATAGTATGGTGAAAGGATAGAACCTTGATACATACCTTTCCTGACATTAACCATGCAGTATCCCCTTGTTCTGTTCAAATGACTGCCTCTAGGTCTGTGTACAGGTTCCTCATGAGCACAATTAAGTGTTCTGGAATCCCATTCTTGGCAGCATTATCCATAATTTGTTATGATTCACAGTCGAATGCCTTTGCATAATCGGTTAAACACAGGTATACATCTTTCTGGTATTCTCTGTTTTCAGCCAGGATCCATTATACATCAGCAATGGCATCTCTCAGTCCTCATCTTCTTCTGATTTAGGCTGGAATTTCTGACAGTTCCCTGTAGATGTACTGCTGCAACCACTTTTGAATTATCTTCAGCATTTTACTTGTGTGTGATATGAATGATCTTTGATAATTTCTGCTTTCTGTTGGATTACCTTCCTTTGGAATAGATACAAATATGCATCTCTTCCAGTTGGTTGACCAGATAACTGTCTTCCAAATTTCTTAGCATAGAGGAATGAGCACCTCCAGTGCTGCATCCTTTTATTGAAACAACTCAATTTGTATTCCATCTATTCCTGGAGCTTTGTTTTTCTCCAATGCCTTCAGTGCAGCTTGGATTTCTTCCTGCAATGCCATCAGTTCTTGATCATATGCTACCTCCTGAAATGGTTGAACATCAACCAGTTCTTTTTGGCACAGTGACTCTATATATTCCTTCCATTTTCTTTTAATGCTTCCTGTATTTTTCAATATTTTGCCCATAAAATCCTTCAGTATTGCAAGTTAAGGCTTGAATTTTTTCTTTACTTCTTTTAGCGTGAGAAATGCTGAGCGTATTTTTCCCTTTTGGCTTTCTAACTCCATCCAGTTCTTTGCAGATTTCACTATAATACTTTACTTTGTCTTCTCAAGCCACCTTTTGAAATCTTCTGTTTAGCTCTTTTATGTGATCATATCTTCTGTTCACTTTTGCTACTCTATGTTCAAGAGCAAGTTTCACAGTCTCTTCTTACATCCATATTTGTCTTTTCTTTCTTTCCTTTCTTTTTAATGACCTTTTGCTCTCTTCGTGTATGACGTCTTGATGTCATCTCACAATTCATCTAGTATTTGATAGTTAGTATTCAGTGTGTCAAATCTATTCTGGAGATAGTCTCTAAATTCAGATGGAATTTACACAAGGTAGTATTTTGATCAAACATTCAATCAAGGGTTTCTTCATCTTTGGCATTAGTGGTTGGTGCGTAAAGTTGAGTAATAGACATATTAACTGGACTTCCTTGTAGGTATACGTATATTATTCTGTCACTGACAGTATTGTACTTCAGGATAGATCTTGAAATGCCTTTTTTGATGATGAATGCAACACAATTCCTCTTCAATTTGTCATACCTGGCATAGAAGACTATATGATTTCTGATAAAAATGGCCAATACTAGTCCATTTCAGCTCACTAATGCCTAGGATATTAAACTTTATGCATTCCATTTAGCATACAATTTTTTTTTATACATACATATATATCTATGAACGAGAAGAGAAAACCTTCATAAGGTGGTGAAATAGACAGTCTTATTGCTACTAGTCCTGGTGATGCAAAAAGTTGGGTGCTTGGGTGCTAGCCAAGGTGTTGGTGGTTCAAAACCACCTAATAGCTCCTCAGGAAAAAAGATGTGTATATCTACTTCAATTAAGATTACATCCAGGAAAACCATATGGGTCAGCTCTCCTCTGTCACATGAGATCTCTATGAGTCAAAATCCACTTG
This sequence comes from Elephas maximus indicus, assembly GCF_024166365.1. Lineage (NCBI taxonomy): Eukaryota > Metazoa > Chordata > Mammalia > Proboscidea > Elephantidae > Elephas > Elephas maximus. The sequence goes on from NC_064820.1 coordinate 208,134,056, forward strand.
ACAGCACACAACGACACTGTTGCTACTAAGAAGGTGATAAAATCCACTTTGAGGTTCCTTCGTCAACACGGAATTCTTTCCTATAACTTAGCAACTGCACTTCGTGAAAGCTGTTATAAAGAAGTATACCTACCTCAAGAGACAGAAAGGCCACATAACCCAGAGACTATATTAACCTGAGACAGGAAGAACTACATGGTATGCAGCTACCATCAAGGACTGACCTGACAGGAAACACATTAGAGAATCCCTGATGGAGTGGGATAACATTGGGATGCAGACCTCAAATTCTCATAAAAAGACCAGACTTAATGGTCTTACTGAGACTGGAGGCTACTCCAGAGGTCATGGCCCCTGGACCCTCTGTTGGCCCGAGACTGGAATCATTCCTGAAGCCAACTCTTCAAACAGGGATTGGACTAGACTGTAAGACAGAAAATGATACTGATGAGGAGTGAGGTTCTTGGCTCAATTAGACACGTGAGACTACGTGGGCAGCTCCTGTCTGGAGGCAAGATGAGAAGGCAGAGGAGAACAGGAGTCGGTTGAATGGACGTGGGGAATATAGGTTTGGGAGAAGTAGTGTGCCATCACATTAGGGGGAGAGCAGCTAGAGTTACACAGCAAGATGTGTATAAGTTTTTGTATAAGAGACTGACTTGATTTGGAAACTACTTAAAGCACACAAAAAAAGAAGTATAGCTACACAAGAATGTTGTTTTATAAACGTATTCATTCTATAGCCATTCATAATGGCTAAAATACAACACCAATCTACATGTTTAACAAGATGAAACTGTTAAAATTATCATTTATCTTTATAATAAGTTTAGTGGGGCAGTTAAAATCAGGTTACAGAATTGTGAAACTGGTTATATTATGAAGTAAAATAATGAAGGAAACATATTTAATTGCATGACCTATCTATCTATGGGCCATCTACCATTAGCATATACACCAAAGTGTAACACTGATTCTTTTGTGGAAATTCATGCAATATTAATATTTTTCTTTACTTTTACCTTCTTCCTTTTTAGGTAGTCATTGGAAGAGTTCAACCCAGGCTTTATGTTTCCAGGGAGAAATTAAACATATAAAAGCTTTCCAATTGGCTGGTGCACTTTTTGCTTTGTGTAGTAAAGGAAAGAGATAAATTTTCACCCATTTTCCCATACTTTTTAAATTAAAAAAAGAAATGAAATGTTACTTTAAAAAATAAAAACTAATGTTTATTTTCCATACAAATGACCTATTCTTCATGGAACGAGAGGCCCACATCTAGGATAAAGCACCTTTCATCAACATGATTTCTGTTCATGAGTTCAAGTGTGCTTAATAACAATTATTTCCCTAAACAGGATTTTTACATTAATTAAACTGTCAACAGGTTGAGTGAAAACCTGCCTGGTATATATGCTTAACAGACTGGTCAGTGATTTTATTGAATTAATTGATTACACAAGTTGTTTTGATGCCATTTTAGAACCTAAACTTGTCAGTTAATGAACAATCTTCATTTGGAAGCTGCTCATGGAAGAAAAGAAATGAAGGGAGGAGAGTTTATGATTGTTGTTAAAGTGAGAAATGAAATGATCACATGAAAAACTTCTCTTTCTGTCCTTTGGCAATATTCCTAATATTACTCATTTACCCTCTGGCGGAATGTGCAACATAAGGATTCTGGTGGTGAAACACTCAGAAAACAGTTGTTCTCAAACTGTTTATTAAAAAAGAAGATGACGACGAAGAAGAAATCAGTCAATCACTTCAGCTTTAGAGCATGTTCTTTGTTTGCCATTGAGATATTTTGAATGAAGGCTTCAGTACCAACCAGAATCAGTTAAATTGATATCCCACTGGTCTCTCTCTGTGGGAAATCTAGTTATGATGTCACTCTCTAGGTTATTTGGATCTCTGGTGCCACATGCCACAAAGTGTTTGTGGTGCTCATGTGGGAAATCAATGGCTCTGGTTAATCAGTAATCTTAAAATACTTCTAACAAGACTCTTCTATTTGATACTTTGCATCCTTTCTACTTGTATCTTTTATCCTGTCTGCAAGGAAGGAAGGAGGCCAATATGGAGACAGAAAACAGGAAGAACAAGGAGGCTTCCTTTTACCACTTCAGTTTCTAAGGTTTTACTACTTCTGAAGTTGTGTGCCAACAATTTTGCCTTTAACTAATATCCTTGTCTCTAAATATACCTATAAGTGATCCACTGTCCTTGGATTCATCCATCTTAATTCTCAGGGTAAGAAGCCATTTGGCTCTCTTTGATAATGCATATTTGTTAGAGAGGCAGGGGAGAGTGGATAAGGAAGGCTATTAATTTTTGGTAATTGGTGTTCAGTTCACACCAATGAGCTTGATATCTTAGAAGCTTGAAGCACAGGACTTACATAACCTGAGCAAATAATTGAATTTAATGGAACGGAAAATCACAATTTTGGAGGAGGCATGAGGAATTGAGATGTTTTAACCCAAGAAGTTTGGGTTGGAAATTAATGCAGCACAGCCCAGGATTCCAGAGGCAAAAATGAAACAAACAAACAAGGAAAAAACTTAACTGGATGTAAAATAAAAGCTGTAGACAAATCTAGTTGGAAAACAAAAAACATATGTTAGTACTGGAATATTTCTGAGTACTTGCAAATAATGAATTAGTATACTTACAGGTATATTTTTCAAGTAAAAATTAAATTTTTAGAATTAAATGCTGTCAGTGGCTTGACATAACCATGGAAACCCTTGAGAGAGACCACAATTTTTCTGTTGCTTCATCTACAAAATATCTACTCACCTGTTTAAAACAAACATCCTTTTCTTGAAAAAGTATTTAGTCTAGAGATAACCAATTGCTACATTATTTCACCAGTGTTTGATGGAGCCAGTCACTATTTCATTAGCTGATCTTATTTATCTCCTTTTATAACCCATTTTGGACAGGTTCAAAAGCATCATCTGGAAGATGGGCATAATCGTCACTGATGTTTTTAGATGTCAATTGGCCGGGCTGTGTTTAATATGCAGGTGTAATGTACCTTGTGAGGTTAGAAGGAATGAAAGTGGGCCACATAATCCTGTCACTTTTCTGATCTCATCACTGTTTCTTTTTCAAAGACAAGTTTTGGTCTGACTCAAGTGGTCCTCAAAGTTAGCTTCTTGGTACTGTTTGATATCATAGAAAATGACAAAGCATATATTTAAATCTTTTGTGCCATGTAATAATGTATGACTCAAATGGGAAAGGATTAACTATGCTGTTGTTAGGTGCCAGTAGTCGGCTCCAACTCGTAGAGACCTTATGTGTCACAGAACAAAACTTTGCCAAGTCTTGAGCCATACTCGCTCATCTTACTATGTTTGAGCCCATTGTTGAGGCCAGTGTGTCAATCCATTTCATCGAGGGTCCCCTCTCTTCTGCTGACCCTCTACTTCACAGTTAAGTATTAACCAAAAGCCAAAACCAAATCTGTTGCCATCGAGTTGATTCTGACTCATAGCGGTCCTGTAGGACAGAGTAGTACTGGTAGAACTGCCCCATAAGGTTGCCAAGGAGCAGCTGACGGATTCGAACAGGGTAATCAATGTGTACGCTACCTAATACAAGCAAGTCTGTGCTAATGGCTCTGAATAGAAAGATCACTTAGAGCATGACTCCACCTGCCAGTATTTCACATGCTAGGTGGGGAGGCAGAAACACACAGTGGATAAAAACACCAGCCAGAATGCTGCAAGTTGCGGAAAACGAGTTGAAGTCATGTCCGGTCAAGGGGAGCATGAATTCTCCCTGGTCAGAAGTTAAGGAAAGCATCACAGAGAAACCGAGATGTCTTTATTGAACTCTGATAGCCATCAGATTCTAGCCTATCTTATTGGAAAGGCATGAAATGTAAAGTTCCTCGTAGAAGATTCTAGGAGGTGCTGGTGAAGTGTCTTCATGTGTCTTTGATCTCCATGCAATTCAACAGAGCCTCAGAGCTGTTAACCTTGAGCTTGATTTATGTCCTTGGGTTAATTCTTTCCTATCTCAATCCAAAACTTGTTGGGCCAACAGTGGACTTTTATGATTTTTCCATAAATATCTATCTTTATAAAAGGTAGGCATTTGCATTCTATAACATGCCTTTTAACTCAAAGATAAATTATGCACATTCCTACATGCCGATAACTACATCATTATTATTAATGGGTGTGATCTAAACTGGTTAATATTTAATTTAGTCAATCTGGCATTGTTGATCATTCAGATTGTTTCTAGTTTTGTTTGTTTTGTTTTTTACTATCAATAGCAATGTTTCAATTAATGCCCTTGCAGAAACTCACATTTTCACATTACTATCTAATTATTTGTTTACAATAAGTTCATAGATGTGTGATTTCTCACTCAAGTGTGGATACTTTTAAAAGATTTTGATAAAGATTACCAACCTTTTCCAGATAAACTGTTTTTTTTATAATTTTTATTGTGCTTTAAGTGAAAGTTTACAAATCAAGTCGGTCTCTCACATAAAAACTTATATACACCTTCCTACATACTCCCAATTACTCTCCCCTAATGAGACAGCCCACTCTCTCCCTCCACTCTCTCTTTTCGTGTCCATTTCACCAGCTTCTAACCCCCTCTACCCTCTCATCTCCCCTCCAGGCAGGAGATGCCAACATATTCTCAAGTGTCCACCTGACAGATAAACTGTTTTAATTTACACTGACACCAGCAACGCATAAGAATGGCCACTTCCTCACAGTGGAAATCCTAAATGTTACTATCATCCTTTAAAAATAGTTTTCTTTTTACAAAAATAATATACATATTTGTCAAATGGATTCAAACACTACTCTAATGTTTTCTTCCAGAAATGTATTGAATTCCTGTATTTGAGTCTTTGAGCCACCTGGCCTGCAGTTTGAAAGTGCTTTTTACCTCTTTTACCTTTAAGTTGCAATTTTGTTGTCTTCACGTATTTATTGTAAAATCTATCCTTCTCACTTCTTTACATTCTCATTTTATTTTGTGAAACCTTCACATATATGCTGGTTTTTTTTTTTTTCCCCTCTCTTGGTTTGAATTTTTTTTTTTTTTTGTGGAGGGGGCTATTTCTAGACCGATTACTGCTCTGTTGATCAATTTGTGCATTTTTCTATTGATCTTCCAGAGGTTTAAGTGCTCTCAATTTTTAACATATTTTTCCCTTTGAACATATAACATGCACTCTTTCTTTCAGATCAGATTCAAGATAATTTTGTCAAGTTCCTCTGAAAGAAAATACTGTTGAGGTTTTAATTAGAATTGCATGTTATTTAAAAGTTAAATGAGAGAGAGACAGAGATTTGACAGGTTTAACACACTGGGGTTCTATCCAGGAACAAGGTGTGCATCAGTGATTATGTCTTACCGGTTTACAGTTTTCCTCATCTTTATTACATTAGCACATATCTCATTGTTTTTTGTTGATATCGTGAAAACTGTCTTATTTGGTCGTGATTTTTTTTGCCTATTTTTAATATAAAGAGCTGTTAATAAACTCTTACTAAGTTAAGTAATAAACCATCTTGCTAATTGTCTTTCCTCATGTTCAATTAGTGTTAGTGCAGGCAGATCCTTCTTTGATCCCTCAACAAACATTTTTTGAAGTCTTGATGCTAGAGAGGCAATGGTGAGGAAAACCAGTTTATGGTCTAGACAAAGAATTGATCACCAACCACACAATCAAGGTTACAATTGTAATGACGTGAGGAGGAGTTTAACACTGTCTCTGACACCAGGGAAGGTCCATGCAGGAAGCATATGTGATCTGAGACCTAGGGTGGTAGTAACCAGGTGAAGAGGAGAAAATTGTGCTCTAGGCGGAGGGAGCTCTTCATGTTAGGCTATTTCCTGGGAAGTACATGCCAAAATCTGACACAGGCCTGGAGATCAGGCAGCTACAGGCCATATTCAGGACTTTTGTCTTTAGGTCAAGAAAAATGTGGCACCTTGAAGGGTATTAAGCAGGGAAGGGAGTGGATTTATATGAACAGGTTTACAGGTATATTATTCTTAGTCTGTTGTTGGTTTCCATAACTAATATGTGTTTATGACTTTTTTCTTCTGTATTTATAAATGAGAATGCTTTATAATTATGGGGAAATTGTAATCTGGACACTATACAAGTTTATAGAATAAATGGAAAATTAATTCCATATCTTTCTATACACTGAAACAATTCTGAAGTTACTTTTTCTTAGAAGATTTGCAAAACATGTTTTTTGATCTAAGAAACTCTGTGGGATATCACTCTATTAAGTTTTTTCAATATTTCCAAATTTAGGGGGGCTTAGTTTTTTTTTTTTTTTTTAGTTTAGCATTTTTCCTAAGTCAATTTAATTATATATATGTATAGTGCCTCTCTGGAAACACTGGTGGCGTGGTGCTTAAGTACTATGGCTACTAACTAAGAGGTAGGCAGTTTGAATCTGCCAGCTGCTCCTTGGAAACTCTATGGGGCAGTTCTACTCTGTCCTATAGGGTCGCTATGAGTCAGAATCAACTCAATGGCAGTGGGTTTGGTTTGGTTTTATAGTGCATCTCTATATATAATTATATATGATATAAATATACGTGCATATATACATGCATACATATAAATTATATGCATGTATCTTCTTTATTTAAATCTCCAGGTTTATTAGTACAATGTTGAATATAAAACTCTTACACTATAAATATTTTGCTTGTCTCACATGTGTGGTTAAAATTTTTTCTTATCCTTAATGTTTTTTTTTTGTCTTGCGTTTCTTTCCCCTCCGGTATCACTAACATGGTCAAAAGATAGATCATTTTATTCTCAATTTAAAAGAGTCAGCTTTTTATGTGCAGTCTACTTACTCTGGAATCCCTGAGTATCTATTTAAATCTTTTATATTCTCTTCCTCTTAAGTAAATCTGTTTTGTGGGTATTTTGCTAACTTATTGGTATCAGCATCGGGGGGTTCTATATAGCTGTGGTTTTTAACTTGGTTTGTGCTGTCTTGGAGCCCTGATGGTTCTGTGGTTAAGAGCTCACCTGCTAACCAAAAGGTAAGCAGTTAGAAACTACCAGCTGCTCGTTGGAAACCCTGTGGAGCAGTTCTATTCTGTCCTACAGGATCGCTGTGATTTGAAACTGACTTGACGACAACGGGTTTGGTTTTGGTTTTGTGCTCTCTTAATAGATTCTGATATTATTTATGGCAGGAGGGATAGGTGGTTTAAAAAGAAATGTGATTCTGATTCACTCCCCCAGACTGATGTTCCAAATAGTATGAGACTGTATAACGTTTTCTGAATACATTATCATTTTATTATCTAATGATTTAATTACATCAGTTCCATTTGATTTTTTTCTTAATGATATTAGCTGATTGAAATACTGAGTAGAATTTAGGAATACAGATGAGATTTAGAAATATATGTTAAGTTTTTACACAGTTTTAAAACTGCACAACTATGAACCGACTTGGCATGAGAAACTTGTGTGTGAAACTACAACTGGAAGTTTTAATGTATATATAATGAGTCGACAGTGTAATATGTCTGCTGTAAACACATAAAAGTAACATTTCCAATGGAAAAATGACACCCAGAGTAATCTGTTAAATTTGAGATATTGCATTTTCAAATGGGCATTGTCAAAGACCTTCCTGAGTAAATGTCTGGAATTGGGCACTTTGGCAAGGAATTCATAGATAAAACAAAAAAAATTGGGTGCACAACCAGGCAAAAAGAAAGATAAAGACAGGCTTTGAAGTCACATTCACATTATGAAGGGTTGAATGTTAAAAAAGGAGAGAAGTGTTTCTAAACTGACCCAGAGGGCGGGAAAGGAAGTTGCACAGAGGCCTATTTTAATCCAGCCCACCACAGAACTTCCTCACATAGAGGTTGTTGCATTAAAGGAGTATGGGTTGTGTCTTTCATTTGGCAGAAGTTCGCCAGCAGTCATTTAGCAGCAGAAGAAGGCAGCAAGTTACAACTTAGAGATTCTATTGCCACTTGATTTAAAGGATTAGCTACTGATCATCACAGACCTGGGCAGTGACAGTATCCTCATCTCAAATGACAGTGACATGGGAGGAAAAAATTTGCGACCATCCTTACTCGACCAAAGATGTACTCCTTACAAAACAGAATAGTTACAAATGCTAGGATGTAATAAATGTATTACCTTCACTTGGCAATGTGTGGTATTGTGAAACAAAAAGTGATTTAGGTAAGCTTTAAAGGTAATTTTATCCAGTAAAGTCATACCAATTTTATCCAATAACCTCTTTTCCCACCTTATGTTCTCACAATTTTCAGGCCACACATATCTATGGTCCTCAAACAAAGACATTGAGATTCTCTGCAGGTGTGAATGAAATGAACACATTTTTTCTGAGAATTTATACTAAAGACCATTATGTCAAATCAAAGGGTATTTGGAGAAAAGAAAATAGAATCTATCTGCTGAAATAACTACACCAGGAGTGCCTGAGTCTATAATACCTAAAGGCCAAAAGGTATTTACAACTCAAAATCATCAGCTTTTAATTGAGTATGTAGATTGCTTAAATGAGATATTGGGGAATAGCACATATTTACCAATAGCTTTAAAATAATTTATTTATGTGTGGATGGCATTGACATTTTACTTTGTTTTTTATAAAATATTTTCATTTGTATAAAATATTTTGCTCCAAATTTCTTATTTGATCTTTAGAGCATTCCTTAGAGTTAGTTATCTAATCTAAATAAAATATAAAAAGAAACTGCGGCTCGGAGAGTTGGGAGAGAAAGTCCAGGATTGCTGAATTAATGTTTCTCATGGCCAGGGAAGGAGCTCAGTTCATCGGACTCCGCATTTGGTTTTAGAGCATGTCTACTACATACCTTCAGAAGAGCAGACCCCTGTATAAAACCACAGAATTATTCCAGAAGTTTTCTCATTAGTTTTAATTGTAACTAAACAGTAGAAAATCAACATAACCTGTGGCTAGCAGAACTTTACAAAGTAAAGGTCCTTGTCATCATGTTGCCCCATAGTGAGAATTCAACAAAGAGATATAACCAAAGGATGGATTTACAATCACAGTTCACATTAAGGGAATCTTGCTCTCTGGCAAATTAGATTTTTTGTATGCAAACATGAGGGTAAGGCCAACCAGCTGCTTAATGGTGAAGCCTCCAGTGTTTCCCGTTATTATTTCTAGGACTAGACGACTACATAGAAAAAAAAAAAAAAAAGTAGGGAAACAAGATTAAAAATGACTTAGGAGTTAGCATGCATATAGACCAGAGAAAGCTATTTGACTTAATTTTCCCTCTCTTACTGGGGTCTTAGAGCATGATAACAGTTAACGCTAAACAGTGGGAGATGTGGAAGCAGTAGAAATACTACCAATATTTAAGCTACTTCACAAACTGGGCAGCATTTTATCCTTCAGAAGCATATTTCTGTGGCTCGGTAAATGGGAATTAGAAAAGGCAAAAGAAAAATAAGACAAATTTGCAAAATGAAACTCTATATTCTTTAAACATTCTGCAATTAGTAAAGAGAGATGATAAAAAAATACAAAAAAGTTAGTTTTAAAAAGAAGTTCCTGGGTGGTTAATGTGACAGCTGCTAACTGAAAGATCGGAGGTGCCACAAAAGAAAGTCCTGGCGATCCTCTTTTGACAACCCTATGGGGCACAGGTGTACTCTGACACACATAGAAAAAAAAAAGTTACCGTAAATTGGAATCAACTCCAGAGCAACTGATTTGCTCTTAAAAAACAGCAGCCCTAGTTATAACAATTTATGTCCTCTGCTCTCAATCGCTTGCAGATCAGACTGTTGTGATCCATAGGGCTTATGTTGGCTGATTTTCAGAAGCAGGTTACAGGACTTTCTTCCCAGCCCGTCTTAGCCCGGCAGCTCCCTTGAAACCTGTACAGCATCCCAGCAACATCAAGGTGGCTGCACACGGGCTGCATCTGCCAAGAATTCAACCGGGATCTCCGGCGTGGAAGGTGAGGATTCTACCGCTGACCCACCAGCGCCTTCGGTTTACCCAAACTTAGAGCTAAATGTCAGACACAACTATCCACAGCCAGTACTGAGATTTTTTTAACTTTTTAAAATTTTTTTTTTTTTTTTTTTTTTTTTTTTTTTTTTTTTTTTTCTTTTTTTTTTTTTTTTTTTTTTTATAATAACTTTTATTAAGCTTCAAGTGAACGTTTACAAATCCAATCAGTCTGTCACATATAAGTTTACATACATCTCACTCCCTACTCCCACTTACTCTCCCCGTCTTGAGTCAGCCCTTTCAGTCTCTCCTTTCTTGACAATTTTGCCGGCTTCCCTCTCTCTCTATCCTCCCATCCCCCCTCCAGGCAAGAGTTGCCAACACAATCTCAAGTGTCCACCTGATATAATTAGCTCACTCTTCATCAGCGTCTCTCTCCCACCCGCTGACCAGTCCCTTTCATGTCTGATGAGTTGTCTTCAGGGATGGTTCCTGTCCTGTGTCAACAGGAGGTCTGGAGAGCATGACCGCCGGGATTCCTCCAGTCTCAGTCAGACCATTAAGTTTGGTCTTCTTATGAGAATTTGGGGTCTGCATCCCACTGCTCTCCTGCTCCCTCAGGGGTCCTCTGCTGAGCTCCCTGTCAGGGCAGTCATCGATTGTGGCCGGGCACCAACTAGTTCTTCTGGTCTCAGGATGATGTAGGTCTCTGGTTCATGTGGCCCTTTCTGTCTCTTGGGCTCTTAGTTGTCATGTGGACTTGGTGTTCTTCATTTTCCTTTGCTCCAGGTGGGTTGAGACCAATTGCTGCATCTTAGATGGCTGCTTGTTAGCATTTAAGACCCCAGACGCCACATTTCAAAGTGGGATGCAGAATGATTTCATAATAGAATTATTTTGCCAATTGACTTAGAAGTCCCCGCAAACCATGTTCCCCAGACCCCCGCGCTTGCTCCGCTGAGCTTTGAAGCATTCATTTTATCCCGGAAACTTCTTTGCTTTTGGTCCAGTCCAATTGAGCTGACCTTCCATGTATTGAGTGTTGTCTTTCCCTTCACCTAAAGCAGTTCTTATCTACTGATTAATCAATAAAAAACCCTCTCCCACCCTCCCTCCCTCCCCCCCTCGTAACCACAAAAGTATGTGTTCTTCTCAGGTTTACTATTTCTCAAGATCTTATAATAGTGGTCTTATACAGTATTTGTCCTTTTGCCTCTGACTCATTTCACTCAGCATAATGCCTTCCAGGTTCCTCCATGTTATGAAATGTTTCAGAGATTCGTCACTGTTCTTTATCGATGCGTAGTATTCCATTGTGTGAATATACCACAATTTATTTACCCATTCATCCGTTGATGGACACCTTGGTTGCTTCCAACTTTTTGCTATTGTAAACAGAGCTGCAATAAACATGGGTGTGCATATATCTGTTTGTATGAAGGCTCTTGTATCTCTAGGGTATATTCCGAGGAGTGGGATTTCTGGGTTGTATGGTAGTTCTATTTCTAACTGTTTAAGATAACGCCAGATAGATTTCCAAAGTGGTTGTACCATTTTACATTCCCACCAGCAGTGTATGAGAGTTCCAATCTCTCCACAGCCTCTCCAACATTTATTATTTTGTGTTTTTTGGATTAATGCCAGCCTTGCTGGTGTGAGATGGAATCTCATCGTAGTTTTAATTTGCATTTCTCTAATGGCTAATGATCGAGAGCATTTTCTCATGTATCTGTTGGCTGCCTGAATATCTTCTTTAGAGAAATGTGTGTTCATATCCTTTGCCCACTTCTTGATTGGGTTGTTTGTCTTTTTGTGGTTGAGTTTTGACAGAATCATGTAGATTTTAGAGATCAGGCGCTGGTCGGAGATGTCATAGCTGAAAATTCTTTCCCAATCTGTAGGTGGTCTTTTTACTCTTTTGGTGAAGTCTTTAGATGAGCATAGGTGTTTGATTTTTAGGAGCTCCCAGTTATCGGGTTTCTCTTCATCATTTTTGGTAATGTTTTGTATTCTGTTTATACCTTGTATTAGGGCTCCTAGGGTTGTCCCAATTTTTTCTTCCATGATCTTTATCGTTTTAGTCTTTATGTTTAGGTCTTTGATCCACTTGGAGTTAGTTTTTGTGCATGGTGTGAGGTATGGGTCCTGTTTCATTTTTTTGCAAATGGATATCCAGTTATGCCAGCACCATTTGTTAAAAAGGCTGTCTTTTCCCCAGTTAATTGACACTGGTCCTTTGTCAAATATCAGCTGCTCATACGTGGATGGATCTATGTCTGGGTTCTCAATTCTGTTCCATTGGTCTATGTGTCTGTTGTTGTACCAATACCAGGCTGTTTTGACTACTGTGGCTGTATAATAGGTTCTGAAGTCAGGTAAGGTGAGGCCTCCCACTTTCTTCTTCTTTTTCAGTAGTGCTTTGCTTATCCGGGGCTTTTTTCCCTTCCATATGAAATTGGTGATTTGTTTCTCTATCCCCTTAAAATATGACATTGGAATTTGGATCGGAAGTGCGTTAAATGTATAGATGGCTTTTGGTAGTATAGACATTTTTACTATGTTAAGTCTTCCTATCCATGAGCAAGGTATGTTTTTCCACTTAAGTATGTCCTTTTGAATTTCTTGTAGTAGAGCTTTGTAGTTTTCTTTGTATAGGTCTTTTACATCCTTGGTAAGATTTATTCCTAAGTATCTTATCTTCTTGGGGGCTACCGTGAATGGTATTGATTTGGTTATTTCCTCTTCGGTGTTCTTTTTGTTGATGTAGAGGAATCCAAGTGATTTTTGTATGTTTATTTTATAACCTGAGACTCTGCCAAACTCTTCTATTAGTTTCAGTAGTTTTCTGGAGGATTCCTTAGGGTTTTCTGTGTATATAATCATGTCATCTGCAAATAGTGATAACTTTACTTCTTCCTTGCCAATCCGGATACCTTTTATTTCTTTGTCTAGCCTGATTGCCCTGGCTAAGACTTCCAACACGATGTTGAATAAGAGCGGTGATAAAGGGCATCCTTGTCTGGTTCCCGTTCTCAAGGGAAATGCTTTCAGGTTCTCTCCATTTAGAGTGATATTGGCTGTTGGCTTTGCATAGATGCCCTTTATTATGTTGAGGAATTTTCCTTCAATTCCTATTTTGGTAAGAGTTTTTATCATAAATGGGTGTTGGACTTTGTCAAATGCCTTTTCTGCATCAATTGATAAGATCATGTGGTTTTTGTCTTTTGTTTTATTTATGTGATGGATTACATTAATGGTTTTTCTGATATTAAACCAGCCTTGCATACCTGGTATAAATCCCACTTGATCAGGGTGAATTATTTTTTTGATGTGTCGTTGGATTCTATTGGCTAGAATTTTGTTGAGGATTTTTGCATCAATGTTCATGAGGGATATAGGTCTATAATTTTCTTTTTTTGTAATGTCTTTACCTGGTTTTGGTATCAGGGAGATGGTGGCTTCATAGAATGAGTTGGGTAGTATTCCGTCGTTTTCTATGCTTTGGAATACCTTTAGTAGTAGTGGTGTTAACTCTTCTCTGAAAATTTGGTAGAACTCTGCAGTGAAGCCGTCCGGGCCAGGACTTTTTTTTGTTGGGAGTTTTTTGATTACCGTTTCAATCTCTTTTTTTGTTATGGGTCTATTTAGTTGTTCTGCTTCTGAATGTGTTAGTTTAGGTAGGTAGTGTTTTTCAAGGAATTCATCCATTTCTTCTAGGTTTTCAAATTTGTTAGAGTACAATTTTTCATAATAATCTGAAATGATTCTTTTAATTTCATTTGGTTCTGTTGTGATGTGGTCCTTCTCATTTCTTATTCGGGTTATTTGTTTCCTTTCCTGTATTTCTTTAGTCAGTCTAGCCAATGGTTTATCAATTTTGTTAATTTTTTCAAAGAACCAGCTTTTGGCTTTGTTAATTCTTTCAATTGTTTTTCTGTTCTCTAATTCATTTAGTTCAGCTCTAATTTTTATTATTTGTTTTCTTCTGGTGCCTGATGGATTCTTTTGTTGCTCACTTTCTATTTGTTCAAGTTGTAGGGACAGTTCTCTGATTTTGGCTCTTTCTTCTTTTTGTATGTGTGCATTTATTGATATAAATTGACCTCTGAGCACTGCTTTTGCTGTGTCCCAGAGGTTTTGATAGGAAGTATTTTCATTCTCGTTGCTGTCTATGAATTTCCTTATTCCCTCCTTGATGTCTTCTATAACCCAGTCTTTTTTCAGGAGGGTATTGTTCATTTTCCAAGTATTTGATTTCTTTTCCCTCGTTCTTCTGTTATTGATCTCTAGTTTTATTGCCTTGTGGTCTGAGAAGATGCTTTGTAATATTTCGATGTTTTGGACTCTGCAAAGGTTTGTTTTATGACCTAATATGTGGTCTATTCTAGAGAATGTTCCATGTGCGCTAGAAAAAAAAGTATATTTTGCAGCAGTTGGGTGGAGAGTTCTGTATAAGTCAATGAGGTCAAGTTGGTTGATTGTTGTAATTAGATCTTCCGTGTCTCTGTTGAGCTTCTTACTGGATGTCCTGTCCTTCTCCGAAAGGGGTGTGTTGAAGTCTCCTACTATAATTGTGGAGGTATCTATCTCGCTTTTCAGTTCTGTTAAAATTTGATTTATATATCTTGCAGCCCTGTCATTGGGTGCGTAAATATTTAATATGGTTATGTCTTCCTGATCAATTGTCCCTTTTATCATTATATAGTGTCCTTCTTTATCCTTTGTGGTGGATTTAAGTCTAAAGTCTATTTTGTCAGAAATTAATATTGCTACTCCTCTTCTTTTTTGCTTATTGTTTGCTTGATATACTTTTTTCCATCCTTTGAGTTTTAGTTTGTTTGTGTCTCTAAGTCTAAGGTGTGTCTCTTGTAGGCAGCATATAGATGGATCGTGTTTCTTTATCCAGTCTGTGACTCTCTGTCTCTTTATTGGTGCATTTAGTCCATTTACATTCAGGGTAATTATAGATAAATAAGTTTTTAGTGCTGTCATTTTGATGCCTTTTTATGTGTGTTGTTGACAATTTCATTTTTCCACATACTTTTTTGTGCTGAGGCGTTTTTCTTAGTAAATTGTGAGATCCTCACTTTCATAGTGTTTGACTTTATGTTAGTTGAGTCGTTACGTTTTTCTTGGTTTTTGTCTTGAGTTATAGAGTTGTTATACCTTTTTGTGGTTACCTCATTATATACCCCTATTTTTCTAAGTAAAAACCTAACTTGTATTGTTCTATATCGCCTTGTATCACTCTCCATATGGCAGTTCAATGCCTCCTGTATTTAGTCCCTCTTTTTGATTATTGTGATCTTTTACCTATTGACTTCCATGATTCCCTGTTATGTGTATTTTTTTTTAATTAATCTTAATTTGTTTGTTTTTGTGATTTCCCTATTTGAGTTGATATCAGGACGTTCTGTTTTGTGACCTTGTGTTGTGCTGATATCTGATATTATTGGTTCCCTGACCAAACAATATCCTTTAGTATTTCTTGTAGCTTTGGTTTGGTTTTTGCAAATTCTCTAAACTTGTGTTTGTCTGTAAATATCTTAATTTCGCCTTCATATTTCAGAGAGAGTTTTGCTGGATATATGATCCTTGGTTGGCAGTTCTTCTCCTTCAGTGTTCTGTATATGTCGTCCCATTCCCTTCTTGCCTGCATGGTTTCTGCTGAGTAGTCAGAACATATTCTTATTGATTCTCCCTTGAAGGAAACCTTTCTTTTCTCCCTGGCTGCTTTTAAAATTTTCTGTTTATCTTTGGTTTTGGTGAGTTTGATGATAATATGTCTTGGTGTTTTTCTTTTTGGATCAATCTTAAATGGGGTTCGATGAGCATCTTGGATAGATATCCTTTCGTCTTTCAGGATGTCAGGGAAGTTTTCTGTCAGAAGTTCTTCAACTATTTTCTCTGTGTTTTCTGTCCCCCCTCCCTGTTCTGGGACTCCAATCACCCGCAGGTTATCCTTCTTGATAGAGTCCCACATAATTCTTAGGGTTTCTTCATTTTTTTTAATTCTTTTATCTGATTTTTTTTCAGCTATGTTGGTGTTGATTCCCTGGTCCTCCAGATGTCCCAGTCTGCATTCTAATTGCTCGAGTCTGCTCCTCTGACTTCCTAGTGTGTTGTCTAATTCTGTTATTTTATTGTTAATCTTTTGGATTTCTACATGTTGTCTCTCTATGGATTCTTGCAACTTATTAATTTTTCCAGTATGTTCTTGAATAATCTTTTTGAGTTCTTCAACAGTTTTATCAGTGTGTTCCTTGGCTTTTTCTGCAGATATCCTAATTTCATTTGTGATATCATTAAGCATTCTGTAAATTAGTTTTTTATATTCTGTATCTGATAATTCCAAAATTGTATCTTCATTTGGGAAAGATTTTGATTCTTTTGTTTGGGGAGTTGGAGAAGCTGTCACGGTCTGCTTCTTTAAGTGGTTTGATATGGATTGTTGTCTCCGAGCCATCACTGGGAAACTAGTTTTTCCAGAAAATCCGCTAAAAAAAAAACTGCAGTCAGATCCCTATCAGAGTTCTCCCTCTGGCTCAGGCTATTCAGATGTTAATGAAGCCGCCTGGGGAGGGTGGGGGAGGGAACAGAGAGATAGGAGAGTAGCACTTCAGAATATAGCCAGAGTTGCTTGTCTTGCTTGGAAAGACTATTATATCTGAGATTCCCGCGGGCGCGTCGCCTATGTGTGCTGTCTGTGTGGAGATTGCCCCCGGGGGGTCTGGCCCGCTGGAGTCACGGTCAGATCCTCCGCTTCCAGCCCCACGCCCAGCGTCAAGGCTCCCCTACTGGGACGGTGCACTCTCGACTCCAAAATCAGTCGCTGCCTCCCGGGGACTTCTCGTCCCTCCAGCCGCGTGGCCGTGCCGTCCCCGTGAACCAGGTGGGCCCCCTCCCGGGGTTAGTTCAGATGGGTGGAGTAGCTCCCCGTGCTTGTGCCGCGACCGAGTGTCCCGGCTGGAACGCTGTTCTCCCCGCTCCAATACCAGTCGCTGCCTCCCGGGGACTTCTCCTACCGGCTGCGTCCCACGCCGCCCGCGCGACCCGGATGGTCACCTTCCCGGGGTTAGTTCAGGGGGTGGAGCAACTCTCCGTGTTTATGGCGTACCTGCGTGCAGTCCAAATCCCTGTGGGACGGTTCCCCGGCTCGGGTGCTGCTCTTTCTGCTCCAAGATCAGTCACTGCCTCCCGGGGACTTCTCCTAACGGCTGCGTCCCACGCCGCACGTGGAACCGGCTAGTCCCCCTCCCGGGGTTAGTTCAGGGGGGTGGAGCAGGTCTCTGTGCTTGTGCCGTACCTGACTGGTATGCTGGCTCCAGGCTCTGGAAACAATCGCTGCTTCCCCGTATTAGTTCGTTCTCCGTCTCTAAATCTGTGTTTGTTGTTCAGGGTTCGTAGATTGTTATGTATGTGATCGATTCACTTGTTTTTCCGTGTCTTTGTTGTAAGAGGGATCCGAGGTAGCGTCTGCCTAGTCCGCCATCTTGGCTCCGCCTCCCCAACTTTTTAAAATTTTTTTATTGTGCTTTAAGTGAAAGTTTATAGTTCAAGTTAGTTTCTCATACAAAAAATTATACACACATTGTTATGTGACCTTTGTTGCTCTCCCTATAATGTGAGAGCACACTCCTCCCTTCCACCCTGTATTTCCCATGTTTTTTTTTATTCAACCAGCTCCTGTCCCTTTCTGTCTTCCTGTCCTGCTTCTGGACAGGAGCTGCCCATTCACTGTCATGTATCTACTTGAGCCAAGAAGCACACTCTTCAAAAATATTATTTTACATTTTATATTTTGAGTCCAGTCTAGTCTTTGTCTGAAGAGTTGCCTTTGGGAATGGTTTTAGTTTTGGGCCAACAGAGAGTCCAGGGGCCATGTCTTCTGGGGTCCCTCCAGTCTCAGCCAGTCCATTAAGTCTGATCTGTTTACTAGAATTTGAGGTCTGACCCCACTTTTCTCCTGCTCCATCAGCGACTCTCTGTTGTGTTCCCTGTCAGAGCGGTCATTGGTGGTAGACAGGCACCATCTAGTTCTTCTGTTCTCAGGCTGATGGAGTCTCTGGTTGATGTGGCCCTTTCTGTGTCTTGGGCTCATTTTTTCCTTGTGTCTTTGGTGTTCTTCATTCTCCTTTGCTCCAGGTGGGTTGGGACAAATTGATACATCTTAGATGGCTGCTTGCTAACTTTTAAGACCCCAGATGCTACTTATCAAAGTGGGATGCAGAGCATTTTCTTAATACACTTTGTTATGCCAGTTGACCTAGATGTCCCCTGAAGCCATGGTCCCCAGGCCCCCGCCTCCCCGCCCCACGACTCTATCCCTCAAAGTGTTGTGTCGTATTCAGGAAACTTCTTAGCTTTTGGTTTAGTCCAGTTGTGCTGATTCCCCCGTATTGTGTGTTGTCCTTCCCTTCACCTAAGATAATTCTCGTCTACTACCTAGTTAGTGAATACTCCTCTCCCTCTCTCCTCACCCTCGTAACCATCAAAGAATGTTTTCTTCTGTGTTTAAAGCCTATTCCTGAGTTCTTATAACAGAACTGTCATATAGTATTTGTTCTTCTGCGACTGACTAATTTCACTCAGCATAATGCCTTCCAGATTCCTCCATGTTATGATGTGTTTCACGGATTCATCCTTGTTCTTTATCATTGTGTAGTAGTCCATGGTGTGAATATACCATAATTTGTTTATCCATTTGTCCATTGATGGGTACTTAGTTGTTTCCATGTTTTTTTTTTTAATTTTTTAAATTGTACTTTAGATGAAGGCTTATAGAACAAACTAGTTTCTCATTAAACAGTTAGTGTAACATATTGTTTTATGACATTGGTTAACAACTCCACGACATGTCAACACTCTCCCTTCTCAACCTTGGGTCCTCTATTACCAGCTTTCCTGTTCCCTCCTGCCTTCTAGTCCTTGCCCCAGGGCTGGTGTTCCCCTTTAGGCTTGTTTTGTTTTATGGGCCTGTCCAATCTTTGGCTAAAGGTTGAACCTAGGAGTCACCTCATTACTGAAGCTGAAACAGTGTCCGGGGGCCATACTCTCAGGGTTTCTCCAGTCTGTGTCAGGTTTTCCTTTTTCTCCAGCTCTGTCTAGGACTCTCTGTTGTGATCCCTGTCAGAGCAGTCAGTGGTGGTAGCTGGGCACCGGACTAGTTGTACTGAACTCTGTCTGGTGGAGATGTTGGTGAATGTGGTCCATTAGTCCTTTGAACTAATCTTCCCCTTGGATCTTTACTTTTCTTTGTTTTCCCTTACTCCCAAAGGGGTGAGACCAATGGAATATCCTAGATGGCTGCTCACAGCCTTTAAGAACCCAGGCACTAATCACTGAAGTAGAATGTAGAACATTTTCTTTATAAACTATGTTATGCCAATTGAGCTAGATTTCTCTGGAGACCATGGTGCCCACAGCACTCAGCCAAGAAATTCTGTCCCTCAGGAAGTCTGGATGTGTCTGTGGAGCTGCCATGACCTTGCCTTGCACAAATTGTGTCGGCTTCCCTAGTGTTGTGTGCTGTCTTACCCTTCACCAAAGTTACCACTTATCTATTGTCTATTTAGTGTTTTTCCATCCCTACCCTTCCCTTCCCTCATAACCATCAAAGATTATTTTTTGTGTGTAAACCTTTCAATGAGTTTTTACAGTAGTGATTTCATACAGTATTTGTCCCTTCGTGATTGACTTATTTCACTCAGCATAATGCCTTCCAGATTCATCCATGTTATGAGATACTTCACAGATTGATCTTGTTCTTTATTGTTGCATAAAACTCCATGTGTGTATGTGCCACCTTTTGTTTATCCGTTCATCTGTTGATGGGCATCTAGGTTGTTTGCATCTTTTTGCTATTGTGAACAATGGTGCAATGAACATGGGTGTGCATATGTCTATTCATGTGACAACTTTTATTTCTCTAGGATGTATTCCAAGGAATGGAATTGCTGGATCATATGGTATTTCTATTTCTAGCTTTCTAAGGAAGCACCATATCGTTTTCCACAATGGTTGTATCATTTTGTATCCCCACCAGCAGTGCATTAGGAGTTCCACTCTCCCAGCAGCCTCTCCAGCATTTGTTATTTTATGTTTTTTTGATTTGTGCCAGTAATTCTGGGGTGAGATGGTATTTCCTTGTGGTTTTGATTTGCATTTCTCTAATGGCTGGTTATGACGAGCATTTTCTCATGTGTCAGCTGGCCTCTTGAATGTCTTCTTTGGTGAATCGTCTGTTCATTTCCTTTGCCCATTTTTTTAAGTGGATTTTTTTTTTTTTTTGGTAGAGGTATTGGATTTTCTTGTAGATTTTAGAAATTAGACCTTTGTCTGATTTGTAATAGCCAAAAATTTCTTTCATTCTGTAGTTTCTCTTTTTATTCTTTTGGTGAATTTTTTTGATGAGTATAAGTGTTTAATTTTTAGAAGATTCCAGTTGTCTAGGTTTTCTTCTGGAGCTTGTGTGTTGTTGGTTGTGGTTTGTATCCTGTTAATGCCATGTATTAGAGCCTCTAGCGTTGGTCCTATTTTTTGGTTTATGAACTTCGTAGTTTTTGGCTTTATATTTATGTCTTTGGTCCATTTTGAGTTAGTTTTTGTATATGGTATGAGGTATGGGTCCTCTTTCATTTTTTTGCAGATGGACATCCAGTTTTGCCAGCACCATTTGTTAAAAAGACTGTCTTTTCCCAATTTGGTGGACTTTGGGTCCTTGTCAAAGATAGGGTGACCATAGGTGGATAGATTTACATCTGGGTTCTCAATTCCATTCCTTTGGTCAATGTATCTGTCAGTATGCCAGTACCAGGTTGTTTTGACTACCGTAGCTGAGTAGCAGGTTCTGAGGTCAGGTAGTGCAAGTCCTTCTAATTTCTTCTTCTTCGATACTGCTTTATTTATCCGGGGCCTCTTCCCTTTCCACATAAAGTTAATGATAAGTTTTTACATCTCCTCAAAGAAGGTTGTTGGTATGTGGATTGGGATTACACTTTATTTGTAAATTGTTTTGGGTAGAATTGTCATTTTCACAATGTTGAGTCTACCTATGCATGAGCATGGTATGTTTTTCCATTTATGTAGATCTCTTTGGTTTCTTGCAGTAGTGTTTTGTAGTTTTCTTTCTACAGGTCCTTTACATCCATGGTTAGATTTATTCATAAGTTTTTTTTGTTTGTTTGTTTGTTTTCTTTTAGGGGCTATTATAAATGGTATCGTTCTCCTGATTTCCTTTTCAACGTTGTCTTTATTGGTGTAGAGGAATCCAACTGATTTTCGTATGTTTATCTTGTACCCTGCTACTCTGTTGAATCTTTCTATTAGTCCCAGTAGTTTTCTCGTGGAGTCTTTTAGGTTTTCTATGTATAGTATCATATCATCCGCAAGTGGGGACAGTTTAACTTCTTCATTACCAATGTGGATGTCCTTTATTTCTTTTTCTTGCCTTATTGCTCCAGCTAGAACTTGATAAATAGGAGTGGTGC
Source organism: Elephas maximus indicus (assembly GCF_024166365.1). Lineage (NCBI taxonomy): Eukaryota > Metazoa > Chordata > Mammalia > Proboscidea > Elephantidae > Elephas > Elephas maximus. The sequence continues at coordinate 208,155,555 of NC_064820.1, forward strand.
TAAAGGGCATCCTTGCCTTGTTCCTGTTCTCAAGGGGAATGTTTTCAACCTCTCTCCATTAAGAATGATGCTGGCCATTGGTTTTGCATAGATGCCATTTATTACATTGAGAAATATCCCTTCTCTACTTATTTTATTGAGAGTTTTTATCAGGATTGGGTGTTGGACTTTGTCAAATGCCTTTTCTATGTCGATTGAGATGATCATGTGATTATTTTTTTCATTTTGTTTATGTGGTGGATTATGCTGATTGATTTTCTAATGTTGAACCATCTTTGCATACCTGTTATGAATCATACTTGGTCAGGGTGTATTTTTTATATATATTATACTGAATTCTATTGGCTAGAATTTTGTGGAAAATTTTTGCCTCTATATTCAAGAGAGATATTTGTTTGTAATTTTCTTTTTTTTTTTTTGTGGTATCTTTGCCTGGTTTTGGTATCAGGGTTATGCTGGCTTCATGGAATGAATTCGTAAGTATCACTTTCTTTTCTATGTTCTAAAACAGTCTGAGTAGTACTGGTGTAAGCTCTTCTCTGAATGTTTGGTAGAATTCTCCAGTGAAGTGATCTGGACCAGAGGTTTTTTTTGTTGTTGTTGATTGGACTTTTTTTTTTTCATTGTCTTTTCAATCTCTTCTCTTGTTATGGGTCTGTTCAGATTTTCAACAGCATTTTCTGTAAGTTTGGGTAGGTAGTGTGTTTCTAGTAATTTGTTTATTTCCTCTATGTTTTCAAATTTGTTGGAGTGTAGTTTTTCATGATACTCTGTTATGATTCTTTTTCTTTCAGTTGTGTCTGTTGCAATGTTCCCAATTTCATTTATTTGGGTTATTTGTGTCCTCTCCTGTTTTTCTTTTGTCAGTTTGACCAGTGGTTTGTTGATTTTGTTGATCGATTCAAAGATCCAACTTCTGGTTTTGTCGATGCTTTCTATTGTTTTTCTATTCTCTATTTCATTTATTTCTGCTCTAATCTTTGTTATTTTCTTTCTTCTGGTTGCTGAGGGCTTCTTTTCCTGTTCTCTTTTTATTTGTTCAAGTTGTGCAGCTGATGTTTTGATTCTGTCCCTTCTTTTTTGATGTGTGCATCTATTGCTATAAATTGACCTCTGAACCCTGCCTTTGCTGTGTCCCAAAGGTTTTGGTATGAAGTGTTTTCATTCTTGTTTGATTCTAGGTAATTTTTTTAGTTCCATCTCTGATTTCTTGTATTACCCAGTGATTTTTAAGCAGGGTGTTATTCAGTTTCCATGTAATTGATTTTTTTCCCTTGCTCTTCCTGTTGTTAATTTCTACATCAATGTCTTTGTGGTCAGAGAAGATATTTTGTGTTATCTCAGTGTTTTGGATTTTGTTGAGGGTTGCTCTGTGGCCTAAGATGTGGTCTATTCTGGAGAACATTCCATGTACATTGGAAAAGAATACATACTTTAGCTGTTGGGTGGAGTGTTCTATATATGTCTATGACGTCAAGTTGGCTGGTTATGCCCTTCAGGTCTTCTGTGTCTTTGTTGAGTTTTTTTCTAGATGTTCTGTCCTTTACAGAGAGTGGTACATTGAAGTCTCCTACTATTATTGTGGAACTGTCAATTTCTGTTTTCAGTGCTGTTAGAGTTTGTTTTATGTATTTTGGAGCCCTGTCATTGGGTGCATAGATGTTTATTATGGTTAAGTCTTCATGATGGATCATCCCTTTAATCACTATATAGTGTTCTTTGTCTTTTATAATGGTTTTTGTTTTAAAGTCTGTTTTGTCTTATATTAATATCACAAAACCTGCTCTTCTTTGGTAATTATTTGCTTGGTATATTTTTTCCATCCTTTGATTTTTAATAAATTTATGTCTTTTTTTTCTGAGGTGTGGGTGTGTCTCTTGTAGGCACCAAATTGATGGATCTTTTTTTTTTTTTTAATCCATTCTGTCACTCTGTGTTTGTTTATGGGCGCATTTATGCTATTTATATTCAGTGTAATTATTGATAGCTGTGAGTTTATTGCTGTCATTTTGTAGAGCTTTTTTGTGTGTGTGTGTGTGGTGCTGACATTTTCTTTGTTCCTCTTACTCTCCTGTACTGAGTTCCTCTTGTTTGTAGATTTCTTTTTCATTTCTTTTGTTTTTGTAGATTTTGTTTTTACTGAGACTTTATGTTTCTCTTCTTTATTTTGATTACTAGGTTTGTTAGCTTTCTTTTGGTTACCTTGAAATTTACCCCTATCTTCCTAGATTTGAACCAGTCTATTATTACTTGGTATCGCCTCGCCTTCCTCTGCATTAGAAAGTCCTATACCTACACTGTTCATTCCCTCTTTTATTGCTGTGACATTGTTATCATTTACAGATTAACCTCTCTGGTTCCCTGCTGTAATTCTTTTGGTTTTTAATAGTCCTTGAGAGTTCATTTCTTAGGTTAGTATCTTGCTGGGACCATTTTACATCCTAGATTAAGGCTGAGGTCTGCTGTCATTTCTTCTCAGACTGAAGGACTTCCTTTAATAATTCTTGGAATTTTGGTTTGGTTTTTACACATTCCCTTAATGTCTGTTTATCTGGAAATGGCCTAATTTCCTACCATATTTGAATGAGAGCTTTGCAGGATATAGTATTCTTTTTTGGCAATTTTTTTCTTTCAAGGTTTTATATATGTCATACTATTGCCTTTCTGTCTGCATGGTTTCTGCCAAGTAATCAGAGTTTAGTCTAATTGTTTCTCCTCTGTATGTGACTTTTTTTCTCAAACTGCTCTAAGGATTTTTTCTTTGTCTTTGGTTTTAGCAAGTGTGATTATGATATGCTTTTGTGATTTTCTTTTGGGATGTATACTCTATGCAGCTTGTTGAACTTCTTGGATGGTCATCTTTTCATCTTTCATGATATTTGGGAAGTTTTCATCAGCAATTCTTCAATGTTCCTCTGTATGTTTTCCATTTTCTCCCCCTGTTCTGTAACTCCAATCACTCAAAAATTTTTGCTTTTGATTGTATCCCACATAATTCTCAGGCTTTCTCCATCTTTCTTCTTTTTGTTTCTGATTTTTCTTCAGACAGAGTTGTGTCCAAGTGTTTGTCTTCCACTTTGCTGATCTTGTCTTCCATCATTTCAGACCTGCTCCCCAGTCCTTCTATGAGACTGTCCATTTCTGAAATCTTGTTTATGTTTTGGATTTCGAGTTGTTGTTGTGTATGATTTTTAGTTTTTAATTTATTTTGACATTTTGTTCCTGTATTATTTTCCTGAATTCTCTGTTTTTTGTCTGTATTTGCCACGAATTTGTCTGCCTTTTCAATTAATTTGTCTATTTTTTCCTTATTTTTGTCTGCTTTTTGCTTCAACTCTTGGATAACTGAATATTAGAGATTTAAATTCCCTATCAGGTAGTTTGGGAAACTCTGGTGGCTTAGTTGTTAGATGCTAAAGCTGCTAACCCAAGGGTCGGCAGTTCAAATCTGCCAGGCGCTCCTTGGAAACTCTATGGGACAATTCTACTCTGTCCTAAAGGATCGCTATGAGTCAGAATCGACTTGACGGCACTGGGTTTGGTTTTTTGGTTTATCAGATAGTCTAGTGCCTTTTCTTCTACAGGAAAGGCATCTGGTGTTTTATCTTGGATCCCTACTGGAACCATTCTTTTTTTAAGATGTTATAATATTGTCTGCTGTCTTCAGGAAATTCAGTAGTTATTCTCTTCATTTATTGGTTGTAGTTCTGTCTTGCCTTTTTTTTGTTTTATTTGGTTATATCTGAGCAGACAGGCTGTGTGTTCTTTGATGTTTACTCATCTTTGGCCACAGTACTTTTCATCTCCTTGTCCAGTGGGCAGGGCCAGTCACTCAGCTTTGGTGAACTAGGGCTGTTCTAGCTGAAAGCGAGGGGCTGGAATGGGTTCTTTGTGACATGTACTAGGGTCAACAGTGTGGGCCGGGAATCAGTGCTGGGGAGGTTCCAGTAGCCCATGCCTGTGCTGCTCAGGGGTATGATGTTCAGCACATGGTGAAAGTAAGCAGGAAGGAGGAGGGAGGTTGTGATGTGTGGAGCTAATATGGCTATGGGACAGAGGAGAGAAAGAGGAACAGGAGCCAAAAACAAACAAGCACACACACAAAAGAAAAGAGTGCTAAGGAAGCTTGCTGTTGGAGTGGCGAGGTGAGAAATGGAGAAAAACAAAAAGGAAAATATAGAAAAGGGAAAAATAACTAGATAATAATTCGGAAAAGAAAAGCCTCAGGGTACCCACCAGTGCAGCTGCAAAGACTGGGGCAATGGCTCCCAGACTGAGCAATATACCCTGTCTAGAGGCGGTAGAGATGTCACACAGCACGAGGTATTCTGGAGACAGGAATAGAAGACAGGAATAGAAGTATAGAGAGGCAAGAACTGAGAAATGAAGAAAGACAGAAAGGAAAAAAAGAGAAAAAAAGAAAAAGGAAATGCCCCTAGTTATCCCACCTACATGGCTGTACAGATTGGGGAGTGGCTCCTAAGTGATGCAGTGCAGCCTTGCTAGAAGGGGCTCCCAAGCTGTGAAAAGAAAGAGAAAACAAAACAGAACAAATCAAAACAAAGCAAAAAAAAAAAAAAAGCCCAAGTGATCCAACCAGCATGGTGTCACGGGCCAGGGGAGTGGTTCCCCAGTCAAGGGGTGCTTCATGGCCTTTCAAGAGGAAGCAAAGATGGCACATGGAGTCAGATGTTCAAGACAAAGGAGGGTTAGGTGGTGGGAGGAAGAGAAGAAACTAACAGAAACAGAATAAAGCAACATCAGCACAGACAAATGGCACTCAGAGAGCCAGCCAGTGTGGATGGGGTAAACCCAAGGGACTCAGGTGAATCCAAGTGACCCAGGTCTGAAGCAGTTTCCTCTGGACCAAGAGACACTGGCCAGCAGGAAACAAAGGAACCTGAGGGGTGGGGGTAAGGGTGGGGGTTAGGAAAATGTATATCGTTTGTTACTGGGTGCTGTGTCTCCTGCTGGGAACTTCATGAAGCTGCCTTCCCATACTCCCTGTCTGCCAATCTCTGATGTGGGTGGGGCAAGCCCAAGTAGCATGGATGCTGCAGTTCCCGGCCAGCCAATCCACTGTTACCAGCCGGAAAGCACAGAGGTAGAACAGCAGGGAGAGGATGGGCGGTGGGAAAGTGTGTATCACTGGTTACCAAATGCTCTGTCTCTTGCTGGGAGCACCGCAAAGCTGCTTTACTGTGCTCCCTGTCCACCGATCTCTGAAAGGAGTCCAAGATGGCGAACCTGTGCTGCATTAGCTGATAGGGGACCTCCACACTTGTATCTCTCCTCACTGTTCTCTGTCACATTCTTACTCTATTTGGTGCTTAGCTGAGTTGCTTATCTCTTCATTTGACACCCTGGGTTGCAGGACTGACATTTGTCTCTGCTTTACTTAGTTTTCAGGTCTTTGCTATGGAGGGATGGCATGGAGCTTCTGTCTACAGTGCCATGTTGGCTGGAAGTCCCTGTTTCCATCTTTTTGCTATTGTGCACAGTACTGCAATGAACATGGGTGTGCATATATCTATTCATGTGGAGGCTCTTATTCCTCTAGGATATATTCCAAGGAGTGGGATTGCTGGATCATATGATATTTCTGTGTTTAGCTTTCTAAGGAAGTGTCAAATCAATTTCCAAAATGGTCATACCATTTTACATTCCCACCAGCAGTGTATAAGTGTTTCTGTCTCTACACAACCTCTCCAATGTTTATTATTTTCTGTGTTTTGGATTAATACTAGCCAGCCTTGTTGGGGTGAGATAGTATCTCATTGTAGTTTTGATTTGCATTTCTCTAATGGCTAATGATCTTGAGCATTTCCTCATGTATCTGTTATCTGCCTGAATGTTTTCTTTGGTGAAGTGCCTGTTCATATCTTTTGCCCAATTTTTAATTGGGTTATTTGTCTTTTTTGTTGAGATTTTGCAGTAATTTAGATTTTAGAGATTAGATGCTGATAGCATTTGTTGTAGCCAATTTTTTTTTTCCCAGTCTGTAGGTTGTCTTTTTACTTTTTTGGTGAAGTCTTTGGATGAGCATAAGTGTTTGATTTTTAGGAGCTCCTAGTCGGAATAGACTCGACAGCACTGGGTTTTTTTAGTCATCTAATTACTAATTAGTCATCTAATTTCTCTTCTGGTGTTTGTGCATTGTTAGTAGTGTTTTGTAGTCTGTTTATGCCATGTATTAGGACTCCTAGAGTTGTTCCTGTTTTTTATACCATGATCTTTAGATTGTATATTCAGGTCTTTGATCCATTTTGAGTTAGTTTCTGTGCATAGTGTGAGGTATGGGCCTTACTTCATTTTTTTTGCAGGTGGATATCCAGTTATGCCAGCACCATCTGTTAAAGACACTGTCTTTTCCCAAATTAACAAACTTTGTGCCTTTGTCAAACATCAGCTATTCATAGGTGAATGAATTGATGTCTAGATTCTCAATTTTGTTCCACTGGTCTATGTACCTGTTGTTGCACCAGTACCAGGCTGTTTTGACTATTGTGGCAGTATAATAGGTTCTAAAATCAAGTAGTTTGAGGCCTTCGACTTTGTTCTTTTTCAGTAATGCTTTTCTCATCCGGGGCTTCCTCCCTTTCCATATGAAGCTGGTGATTTTTTTCTCCATCTCATTAAAAAATGTCATTGGAATTTGGATTGGAATTACATTGTATCTGTAGATCACTTTGGGTAGATTAGACATTTTCACAATGTTGAGTCTTCCTATCCATGAGCAAGGTATGTTTTTCCACTACATAGGTCTCTTTTGTTTTCTTACAGCAGTGTCTTGTAGTTTTCTTTGCATAGGTCTTTTACATCTCTGGTTAGATTTATCCCTAAGTGTTTTATCTTCTTGGGGGTTATTGTAAATGGTATTGATTTGGTGATTTCCTCTTCGAAGTTCTCTTTGTTGATGTAGAGGAATCCAACTGATTTTTGTAGGTTTATCTTGTATCCTGATACTTTGTTGAAATCTTCTATTAGTTCCAGTAGTATTCTTGTGGATTCTTTGGGGTTATTCTTTGTATAAGGTCATTTCATTTGCAAATAGATATACTTTTACTTCTTCCTTACCAATTTGGATAATGTTTTTTCTTTTTGTAGTCTAATTGCTCTGGCTGGGATCTCCAGCACAATGTTGAATAACAGTGGTGGTAAAGGGCATCCTTGTCTAGTTCCCATTTTCAAGAGGAGTGCTTTCAGACTCTCTCCATTTAGGATGATGTTGGCTGTTGGCTTTGTATAAATGCCTTTTATCGTGTTGATAATTCTTATTTTGCTAAAGTTTTTATCATGAATGGGTATTGGACTGTCTCAAATACCTTTTCTGCATCAATTAATAAGATCATGTGGTTCATGTCTTTTGTTTTATTTACGTGATGGAATACAGTGATTGTTTTTCTAATGTTGAACCATCCCTGCATACCTGGTGTGAATTCTACTTGGTCATGGTGAATTATTTTTTTGATATGTTGTTGAATTCTGTTGGCTAGAATTGTGTTAAGGATGTTTCTGTCTATGTTCATGAGGGTATGTGTGTATAATTTTCTTTTTTGTGGTACGCTTACCTGTTTTTGTTATCGGGGTTATGTTGGCTTCATAGGATGAGTTTGGGAGTATTCCATCTTTTTCTTCACCCTGAAATATCTTTAGTAGTAGTGGTGTTAACTCTTCTCTGAAAGTTTGGTAGATATCTCCAGTGAAGCCATCAGGACCAGGGCTTTTTTATTGTTATTTTTGGGAGTTTTTAAATTACCTTTTAAATCTCTTCTTTTGTTATGGGGTTATTTAGTCATTCTACCTCTGTTTGTGTTAGTTTAGGTAGGTAGTGAGCTCCTAGAAACTTGTCCATTTTCTCTAGGTTTTCAAATTCGTTAGAGTACAATTTCTCTTAGTGTTCTGTTGTGATTCTTTTAATTTGTTCTGTTTCAAAATTGCCCATCTCCTTTCTTATTTGGGTTATTTGCTTACTCCTGTTTTTCTTTTGCCAGTTTGGCCAATAGTTTACTGATTTTGTTGATCTTTTCAAAGAACCAGTTTTTAGTCTTGTTAACTCTTTCAATTGTTTTTGTGTTCTCTTTCATTTAATTCTGCTTTAATTTTTATTATTTACTTTCTTTTGGTGCCCAAAGGCCTCTTTTGCTTCTCTCTTTCTATTTGTTCAAGTCTTAGGGATAATTCTTTGATTTTGGCCGTTTCTTCTTTTTGGATGTTTACATTTATTGCTATAAATTGACCTCTGAGCACTGCTTTAACTGTGTCCCAAAGATTCTGGTAGGATGTGTTTTCATTCGCATTTGATTCTATGAATTTCTTTATTCCATCCTTAGTTTATAACCTAGTATTTTTTGAGCAAGGTGTTGTTCAGTTTCCATGTGTTTGATTTTTTTTTCCTTGCTTTTTCTGTTTTTGATTTCTATTTTCATGGCTTTATGGTCAGAAGAGATGCTTTGTAATATTTTGATGCTTTGCATTCTGTTAAGTCTTGCTTTATGGCCTAATATGTGGTCTATTCTGGAGAATGTTCTATGTGCTTTGGAAAAGAAAGTATACTTGGCTGCTTTTGTGTGGAGTGTTCTGTGTATGTCTGTGAGGTCAGTTTGGTTGATTGTGGCATTTAGATCTTCTGTGTCTTTATTGAGCTTCTTTCTGGATGTTCTGTCCTTCACTGGAAGTGGTGTGTTGAAGTATCCTACTATTATTGTGGAGGTGTCTACCTCTCTTTTCAATGCTATCAGTGTTTGTTTTATGTATTTTGGAGCCCTGTCATTGGGTCCATAAATATTTATTATGGTTATGTCTTCCTGGTATATCGACCCTTTAATCATTTTGTGTTTCTTTTTATGTCTTCCTGGCATATCGACCCTTTAATCATTATATAGTGCCCTTTCTTAACCTTTGTTATGGATTTTACTTTAATGTCTGTTTTCTCAGAAGTTAATGTTGCTACATTGCAAAATGAGTTCATGCTGTCATTTTGGTGTATTATTTTTCATGTGTGTTGTTGACAGTTTATTTGTTCATTTAATTTTCTGTGCTGTCGTTTTTCTTTATGAATTTATTTCATCTTTTTTCTTGTTGATTTTGTATTTGCTGAGTCTTTATGTTTTTCTTGCTTTTTATTTTGATATGTAGGATTGTTAGTTTCCTTTGTGGTTAGCTTAACATTTACCCCTCCCTATTTTTCTAAGTTTAAATCAATCTGATATTTCTTTATTTCCCCTTGACTTCCTCTCCTTATGAAAGGTCTGTGACTACCTTTTTTAGTCACTCTTTTTCATTTTAATGTTGTCACCTTTTACATATTGGCATTTCTGTTTCCCTATTTTCAGTGTTTATCTCTGCTTTGTTTTCGTGACTTCCCTATCTGGGTTGATATCTGGTTGCTCTGTGCTCTGTTCTAGTCTTGGGTTGTTATTGAATGTTATTGATTTTCTAACTGAAGGACTCCCTTTAGTATTTCATGTAAATTTTTTTGCAAATTACCAAAATTTGTATTTATCTGAAAATGCCTTAATTTTGCCATATTTCAGAGACGGTTTTTCTGGATATGTAATTCTTGGCTGCCTTTTTTTTCTTCAAGGATTTATATATATGTCATCCCAATGCCTTCTTGCCTGCATGGCTTCTGCTGAGTAGTCTGAGCTTAGTCTTATTGACTCTTCTTTGTAGGTGCCTTTTTCTTTATCCCTAGCCACTCTTAAAATTCTCTCTTTATCTTGGTTTTGGCAAGATTGATTAAAATATGTCTTGGTGACTTTCTTTTGGGACCTACCTTGTGTGAGGTTCAATGAGCATCTTGAATAGATATCTTCGCATCTTTCACGGTATCAGGGAAGTTTTCTGCTGACAAATGTTCAACACTTTTCTCTGTATTTTCTGTTATCCCCCTCTTCTTGTGCGCCAATCACTTTTAGGTTATTCCTCTTCATAAAGTCCCATGTAATTCTTAGTGTTCATTTTTTTTTTTTAATTCTTTTGTCTTATTTTTCCAAATAAGTTGATGTTAAGTGCTTTATCTTCAGCCGCACTAATGCTGACTTTCATTTCCTCAATTTTCTTCCTATTACTTTCTACTGAATTGCCTAATTCTGAAATTTTATTGTTAATCTTCTGGATTTCTGTTTGCTGTCTCTCTATGGATTCTTGCAGCCTGTTAAAT